>NC_055695.1:29147739-29747739 GCF_017639745.1 Melanotaenia boesemani | reverse complement strand
AACCATCACACACTCAAGTTTATTACAGTTTGGGAGACACACAAACACAATCATACTTTCTCCCCCTCTCTCTCTCCCTCTCTCTCTCTCTCTCTCTCTCTCACACACACACACACACACACACACACACACAAACACACTTATATACACAAGCACACACACACACACACACACACACACACACACATTAAGCAACAGTAGAACCCCCCCAAACCTATTCTAGACAAACTAGATGAATACAAAATCCAAAAAGAATAAACAAACCTGATATAACGGTACTTAAAAAGGTCATTTGACAAACAAACAACCAAATCAAACTCAACTGAAGAAACATGATGGCACGTAAGGGTAACTGCAGGCTCATTCACACGGTGTGGTATTACTCCGTGGAACGAGCCAGGTAAAGCAGAATATCTGTTTTCAGTCCTGGCCTGTTGATGAGGTTGGCTTTCTTCTTCTTCAGTAAAGGCAAAAGGCAAATTTATTTGTATAGCACATTTCATGTACAAGACAATTCAAAGTTCTTTACATAAATCATAACAGCAGGGTGCAGACAAGTGCATTAAAGAAAAAAATAAATAAATAAATAAAGATTAAAATAAATGCAATTAATGAAATAAAAGCAGAAAGAATATGCTAAAATAAAATAGATAAAATGCAAGAAATAAAGTTAAAGACAATATTAAAACATGATTCCAGCTTAAAAGAACCAGATATAGATTTTGATTTCTAAATAAAAACTAGTTCCATGCAGCAGAGAACAGGTGGGTCTTCAACCTGGATTTAAATAAACTGAGTGTTTCAGCTGATCTGAGGCTTTCTGGGAGTTTGTTCCAGACATGTGGAGCATAGATGCTGAATGCAGCTTCTCCATGTCTGGTTCTGACTCTGGGAACTGATAAGAAACTGGAACCAGATGACCTTAGGTTTCTGGCAGTTTCATAATGGGTCAAGAGGTCTCTGATGTATTTTGGTTCTAAACCATTCAGCGCTTTATAGACCAGCAGCGGAACTTTAAAATCTACTCTCTGACGAATAGGCAGCCAGTGTAAAGACCTCAGAGCTGGACTGATGTGGTCCACTTTCTTGGTCTTAGTGAGGACTCGAGCAGCAGAGTTCTGAATAAGCTGCAGGTGTCTAATTGATTTTTAGGTAGAGCCTGTAAAATCACTGTTACAATAATCAAGCCGGCTAAAGATGAAAGCTGGACTAGTTTTTCCAGGTCCTGCTGAGACATCAGATCTTTTACCCTTGATATGTTCTTAAGGTGATGGTAGGCTGACTTTGTAATTCCCTTAATGTGTTTTTCAAAGTTAAGGTCTGAGTCCATCAGTACACCCAGATTTCTGGCCTGGTTGGTGGTTTTTAGGTGTATAGACTGAAGCTCTGTGGAGATCTTTAATCGTTTCTCTTTGGCTCCAAAGACAATCACCTCAGTTTTGTTTTTGTTTAACTGAAGAAAGTTCAGACACATCCAGTCATTAATCTCCTCAATGCATTTACCAAGAGCCTGTATGGGGCCTCGGTCTCCTGGTGACATTGTAATATATATCTGTGTGTCATCTGCGTAGCTATAGTAACTAATTTTGTTTTTCCTCATGACCTGTGCCAGTGGGAGCATGTAGATGTTAAACAGAAGAGGCCCCAGGATGGAACCTTGGGGAACTCCACATGTAATTTTTGTCTGCTCAGATGTAAAGTTACTGATTGACACAAAGTACTTTCTATTCTCTAAATAAGATTTAAACCAGTGTAGCGCAGTGTCGGAGAGGCCCACCCAGTTCTCCAGTTGTTTAAGCAATATGTTGTGGTCGACTGTATCAAATGCAGCACTGAGATCTAGTAAGACTAAGACTGACATTTTTCCATCGTCTGTATTCAAACATATGTCATTAATGACTTTGGTCAGAGCATCTCAGTGCTGTTGTGCTGTCTAAAACCTGACTGGAAGACATCATAGTAGTTGTTTTGTGTTGAAAAGTCGTTGAGTTGATGAAAAACGGCTTTTTCAATTATCTTACTTAGAAAAGGAAGATTTGAGATCAGCCTGTAGTCAGGCACGGCGCCAGGATTTTTTTTCTCCTGGTGCTAATGAGGGACTTGACCAATACGTGGGGGTGCTAAGAAAATAACAGATTTCCATGACTTAGGTAACTTTTTACATAGGTTATCGATTTTTTCAATAAAAGTGGCTAAGATACACAGCAATTTAACTGAATTAGCCAAAGAACATTCAGCAAAATAACCAGGCCTACAACGAGCCACAAAGCAACGGCAAAAATGTTTTCACGTGGAAAGGTGCAAGATTCAGCACCAGACAGCGACCATGTGATAAACAAGCAACACATACAGAATGCAACGAACGCATTTATTCTACATGCATAATTAATGAAATCAACTATGCATTGCTTTTATTGCTTCGGATCACAACATAACTTAAGAAATTAAACTGATTGCGAGATAAATTTAACATACTACACAGTGCAGGCGCAACGAGAAGTGCAAACAATTTGTATCTAATGATTCGGACCACCTCAGCCTAGCGTGAGTTTCAACAAAAAGTTTCCGCCCGCCCTCTGTCCCCTCTTAATCAGTGCACAGAAGAAACATGCAAGCGGAGAATCTCCGCAAACTGTTTTTAAACTAATACATTCCTTTATTATAATATTATATATAAATTCATAATTATATTTTTTATAATCTAATTTCTTGGGGGGGCTTAATGGGGCTACACAGATTTATCACGGGGCTGTAGCACCCCCTAGCCCCGGTGTGGCGCCGTGGATGCCTGTAGTTGCTCATTTGTGTCTTGTCTAGGTTGTCCCTTTTTAGCAGAGGTTTGATTACAGCTGTTTTTAGAAGTTCTGGGAAGACACCTGAAATTAAGGACAAGTTCACAATCTGTAACAGATCTGGCTCCAGAGTCTTTGAGACCTTTTTGAAGAAACCTGTGGGCAGGATGTTCAGACAGCAAGAGGAGGAGTTTAGCTGACATAAGATGTCGCCCAGATCTTTGCTGTTAATGGGATTAAACTGTGTCATGGTGCTTAAACTGGTTTTCAATGGACACAGTATGTCTGTTGAACCTGCTGTTGATAAACCAACTACTTGTCTGATATTTTGGATTTTTTCCATGAAAAATTTGACAAACTCATTGCAGCCTTGGTGGAATAAATTTCAGGTGCTATTGACACAGGAGGGTTTGTTAACCTGTCAACAATAGCGAATAAGACCCGAGCATTATGATAGTTTTTGCAAATAATGTCAGAGAAATAGGACTTTCTTGCATTCTTCAGTTGTAGATTATAAGAGTGAAGTTTCTCTTTATACATGTCATAATGAACCCGTAGATTTGTTTTTCTCCATCTGCGCTCGGCTTTCCGACACTCTCTTTTTCCATGCTTTACCAGTGTGGAGTTTCTCCATGGATACTTTTTCTTTCCAGAGACAACTTTCACCTTAATAGGAGCAATAGCATCCATAATACTTAACATTTTAGCATTAAAACTAGTGACAAGCTCATTGGCTGAACCGCCTGACAGGGCAGGTGTTGAAGAGAAGACCTGGTTAAACATCCCAGTCGTGTTTTTAGTTATACATCGTATTGTGATCATCTCTGTTGAGACATTTGTGTGAACAGAAACTGTACACTCAAAGAAAACACAGTACTGATCAGACAGGCCCACATCACACACAGTAACCTTGGAAACATCCAAACCCTTCGAAATCACCAAGTCTAGAGTGTGTCCTTTAATGTGTGTGGACTCTGTTATATGCTGAGTCAGCCCAAAGTTCTCCAGACTGTTACCCAGATCTTTAGTCACTTTGTCCTGAGGATTGTCTACATGGATGTTAAAATCACCAACAATAATTACACAGTCAAAATCCAAACAGATTGTAGCCAGCAGTTCACTAAACTCTTCATAAAATTCTGCGCAGTGCCCTGGTGGTTTATAGAAATTTAGATATATTATTTTATAATAAGCTTTCAACTGAAGAGCCACATAGTCAAAAGAAGTAAAACTTCCAAGAGAAAACTGCTTACACTGAAATGATTCATTAAATAAATCTGCAACCCCCCCTCCTCTCCTGTTCAGTCTGACCTCACTGATAAAACTAAAGTTGGGAGGGGTTGACTTTATCAGAGCGGCTGCGTTATCTTGGTTTAACCAAGTTTCTGTTAAAAACATAAAATCAAGGTTGTGCTCAGTTATAAAATCATTAATTAAAAATGTTTTCCCTGCTAATGACCTAACATTTAATAAAGCTAACTTAATAGGTTTGGAATTGTTTACCCTATGTTTGGGCGCACGCTGTGGCTCACAGGGTATGTTAACTCTCCTTAGAAACCTTTTAGAAAGCAGCTCTCTGTGTTCTGACCGAGCTACTTTTCTCCTTCTGTTGCCAAACAGTACAGATATTTTTGAACCTTCTAATAAACAGGGATTCAGCTGGTCCTGGGAAAAATCACGACTGCCGTTATCGACACAGCCTGGAGTGGTTTCAGGGATCTACCAACTCTAACAGCCAGTTACTATAACGTTGTCCATGCAGTTTGGTCTGCTGGAGTAAAGTGCTGTGTGAAAGCAAACTGAACCAGGTCCCATGAACTATCCTGTGTTAATATGTTATCCAGAACATTAACTTTTTCACACAGCACATCTGGATTTTGCAGTAGGTTTTGCTCAATACATTTATATACAATGTAAAATATCACACACTGCTGGTCATTTGAGGTTGTATTTACATATATTTACAGATATTTTTTATTATGTTTTGATACATGCAAATGTGTACTTACTTCATACCATGACTTTCTATGTTGTGTCTGCAGGAAACACACAGGAAACCATCACGTGATATTAGGTTACTGGTAAAACAATAACTACACTCAGCTTAGAAAGAACACATGCTGCCATCATAATGACGAAATATGCCGTTGTTTCACCTAAAACATTCCCCGGCATTATGACATGTATTATTTAACCTATTATTAATTCATGGTCAGTTCCAGCTTTGATAAACATGTATGTCTTTGGAGAGCCCTGCAAAACTACGTGGAGAGGCTGAAACTTAAGGAGATGTGTCGCGCAGCAGTGGAAACTGAAATAAACACAAGAGTAAACACATCTAGATATGCAGTGTTGATTACTTGGCCTAGATACAACAATGCAGATTACTCTTATCTTCACTCCTCCGGATCACATGATGCATCACAGGGCAAAGTTGACTCATTAAATAAAGTGCACTTTAGCTGAAATCCCATGATGGTTTTCCTTGAAATGAACCACCAGACCTGTGATTAATTTATGGTCAGGTCTTTATGTTTATTATCACAGCATTAGCAAGCATATTTCAGCATTTAATGGGACTTTTTAAGAAATCCTTCCTGTGCTTCTCTTGAACATTCATTGCTGAAGTGAAGGACCCTGGACGTATTAGAAGTAATTACTTGACAGCAGACCAGAAATATATTCATTAAAAAAAAACAAATGATTTCTGGACTGAAAGCTAGTAGCCATTCACACAACACATATAAGCATGTTGATCTCAGCCTGCAGTCCGTGGGAGTAGCTAAGCAACCGTGCAGAAAGGACGCCTTAAGAAATCCGTCTAGATTCCTTTGACGACTGCAGATTATGACTGGATCAGTTTAAAACTCCCAACAGCACACAGGAAGAGCTCCCTGACAGAGCTGTGTTTGGGAATGAGTGGCCTTAACAGTATGCCATGTCAGAAAGCATTAGCACACACACAGCCTGATGTTTAAATGGTGATGCTATTCAAGGATTTGTGGGTGGAAAAAGTCTTATTCTCATTCAGTGGTCTGGTTCATCCTACAATTGTTTGATTGTGTTATTGTCCAGCTGAATCATCAGTGCCATTTACTGGTATTTTTAGGAAAATCTCAGGATAGAAACAAGTATTTAACTGAGGTAATTCAAAGCAAGCAAGACTGTAGAGTCCACAAATCTTTTTGGTTCATCTAAGCATCAGTCAGATTTTTGTTAGTAAAGCTTCAAATATAACCTCAAGCAATGTCAGTGTTCAGCTTTTGATTGAAATCAACTACATGCATCAAATGGTATAAATAAATCCGGTCCAGGCTGCATCTCCTGCCTCGTGCCTGGTGATGAATCGGATAGAGGAGGGATGGAAAATGAATACATGTGCTGTATTTTATAATTCTGTAGAACTTTGCGGCATCTTCTGGTTAAACATAGAAAAAATGTCTCAAGATTGATTTGGGTTAGTGAGAATGAGCATGCATCCAGAAAAGTGCAGAAAGGAATTGCACAGTTCTGCAAGTAATCTATTAATGTTACACGGATATTAACAGATGCAAACATTTCATATTCAGACCGAAGCAGCTCACTACAATGGCAGCTTGTAAGAGGAGGCAAGGGAGGCAATGCCTTCTCTGGAACCTCAGAGGAAAAGAGTAAAAAATGAAAACAAACCAAAACTTACACAATAAAAATATACATCATTTACTTTGATTTACTGTGTTTTTGCTCAGGTTATTGACAAGTGTCTGTGTAAAGCTGATATATTCATTAAGTTCAGATGAGCATCCTTAATAGGGGGGGGGGGGAACAAACAAACAAACATTGGAACAATAATTGTTCATTTTAAGAAGAAAATGTAATTTTAATACTCCAATAATCTCAGGTGATCACAGCCATTTGTTTAGAAGACATGAAGTTATGAATCTAGACCAGTAAAAGTGCAGAATGGGGCCCTGGAAGTCCCAAAGCCATGTCTCAAAATGCAAAACTAATTATAAAAGTTTGTCTCTACTTGATTACATGCATGTAAAGTTTCTTATGAACACAGACTTTCCTTTTGTATGAAGAGTACATGTATTAGTGAATGCAGTTACTCACCTAGAAACGTCTATCTGCTTTTAAGAAATAACTTGGGCTCAGGTCTGAGTATTTAATAATGGGCATGGTCCTAGCTAACAGTTCAAACCACTGCCCCAGGCAAAGCTAGTGGAGCTATTTTACTGTTGGAGACAGTGAAGCTAATGCTACAAGCCAACTTTTCCAAGAACGTCCGAATAATGAAATTGTGTACATTAGTCAAATAAGTTGATGAGTATCTTGAGGCAACTAGCAGAGGTTTTGCCCCCTGGATGCACACATGTTCAGTAGTAAGCCAGAAACTCTTAGCTTCATGTTTCAGTGGAAACTGACGAATTGTAGTGGTTCAATCAAAATATGAGTGGACTTGATGACTTTGAAACCCTGGGAAGCTATTGTACTGATCTTTCATTTAGTTTTAATAAAGAAGCTAATTTAACAATGTGGTCAAACCTCTCAAACTGATGCTTGTAGTGTTTTAGCTTAAAGTTTTTATTTACTTTTAAACTGGTGAAAAATACACTTACTTTATCAGGTCCAACTTCTAGTATAAAGTTTGACCACTTTTTCTTCAGAACTGCCTTAATTCTTGATGTCATAGATTCAACAAGGTGGTGACAGCATCACACCGTTACTGCTAAATCTCCCGTTCCACCACATCCCAAAGCTGCTCTACTGGACTGAGATCTGGTACTTCCAGAAAGTAGCTGTAGATGATCTGAGCTTTGTGACATGGTGCATTATCCTGCTGGAAGTAGCATCAGAAGATGCTCCACTGTGGTCATAAAGGGATGGACATGGTCAGCAACAATACTCAGGTAGGCTGTGGTGGTTAAACCAGACCATGTTGTTACTAAGGGACCCAAAGTAGGACAAGAAAATATCCCCCAAACCATCACACCACCATCCAAGGCAGGATGGATCCATGTTTTCATGATGTTTCCCCCAAATTCTGAGCCTGCCATCTGATTGTGGAGCTGAAATGGAGACTCATCAACGTTTCTCCATCTTCTATTGTCCAGTGTTGGTGAATGTGTGTGAATTGTAGCCTCAGTTTCCTGTTCTTAGCTGACAGGAGGCACCCGGTGTGGTCTTCTGCTGCTGTAGCCCATCTGCTTCAAGGTTGGACGTGTTGTGTGTTCAGAGATGCTGTTCTGCAGACCTTGGTAGGAACCAGTGCTTACTGGACTTCCTGCTTCCTTTAGCATAAAGACTGATAAACATGGCATGTTAAAGGGTGGAAAAAAAGTCTGGGTTTGCATTTAATTGTTTTTTATTCATATTCATAATTTCTGAAAAAAAAGAGGTTCCAGTGGCCACCACCCGATTACCAGTCCACCCTGCCAGTGAAGATTAGTGTTAAGTTGCAAATAACCAGAAGAAATTATCAACCAGCAAAAGCAGCAAAGCTGGTTTCTTATGCAAACACAGCAGGATATCAGCACAACAATGATTCTGTTCATCAGGAACTTGTTGCAGCTGTTTGACTGATTTAAAAAAAAAAAAAAAACTGATTGATGAGGTCGTTGTTTTTCTGGCTTTCATCGTTCTATCAATTCTTGCTTCCACATAACATCATAAGACTTCACTCTTCAGCTTAATGACATTTAAATCTCTCTTAATGTAATGTAATTGGGAGCATGCACAGGCACTGTAAGAAGTTTTGGTTTTATCTCTTCTTGTAAATCACTTTGTGACAGTTTTTTGGAGATTATTATTTTTATATTTTACTTACTGAGAAAAGGTGGCACATGTAGTATCTTTTAAAAAAGAAATATAGATTTTAAAAAACAATTAACCGATTATTACAATTATAGTGATAAACTAATATAAAATATAAAGCTAAATAAATAAATAGGTATTTTTTGAGGTTTTATCATGCGTTACATGCCTCTCATCACTGATGTACAAAAACATTTCTGTCTTTCCCCTCCTCCTCAGTGAGACTTCCACCTTCCACAGTCATGCCAAGACCATATCAAGAGCTAAATGTAGGATTGTATTTTATTTTATATTTAAATAATGATGCATTCAGCAGTAAAATTCCTTCTCAAAATCATTGTAAATCACATTTCTGACTAGTTTAAAACAACAGGACCAGCTACAAAATCACTCCCCTCTTGTGGGCCCTTCAACAGTAACTCTGTCTTCCATCTTAAAGTTATTCAGACCTGAGGTTATTACCCAGGCGAAAAAAAAGTATACTTGAACATACTAAATTTAAGTACACTTAGTGTACTTCATGAGCACAAAAGTATTGTACTCAAAGTGTGTTATTTTCGAGTACTAAAAACGTACTTAGTATACTAATGATATGTCATTATTGCTACTTAAGATATACTAAAATACAACTTAGTGTACTTGACTGTACTATTTTGAGACACCATTAAGATCAACTTAAATATACTTAAGTACACTTTCCTCTACTAATACTGTACTTATTTATAATGTTCTTTAGTTCGATTTAAAGTATACTTTAATCAACATCTCAGATTACTATTAATAAATTTAGAATATACTGGAAATGTATTTCTAATGTAATCATAATGTGTTGCCATTGCATTTTAAATACATTTACAAAAATTAAATAAAAATGTAAAAGTTGTACTTAAGTATACTATAGTTCATCTTAATGGTGTCTCAAAATAGTACAGATAATCACACTAAGTTGTACTTTAGTATGTCTAAAGTAGCACTCATGATATATCATTAGTATACTACTATACTACTACTACTATACTTTGCACATCAAAAGTAATATACTTTGAGTACACTAATTATGTGTGCAGAAAGTACACTAGATGTATTTCATTAAAGTACACTTCAACAGTACACAGAAAGTATATTTTTTATATAATTAATTTGAATTTTAAATTACTTTTAAGTAAACATAAAAAATAATTAGAACATACTTGAGATAGAAAAAAAGTTTATTTTTAACATGCACGGCATTACAGGGAAAATGTGCATAATAAAGTACATTTAAGTACATCTTTAAAAACATCTAAAACAACATTTTCAAACAGTTTCTCTTCATCGTAACATTTTTATTCAAATTTGGATCATCTGACCCCAGAGAATTCTTTTTAGTTTTAACAACTTAACTAAAAAACAATAATAAAAGTAAAAAATAAAAAGAAACAATAGCTGTGTAGCACTACCCTGCTAGCTGTGCACTGCAGAGAAGCTAGTAATGACAGGGATGAACATTAAACTGACTCTTGAAACTTTTACATGTGAAACATTGACACAGTTTGTTAAAACTCAAAATGTATGTCCACCAAAAAACAAACAAACAAAAACTATTACAAACAGTTACTGATGTTACTGCTTACTGTTTCTTTTTGCTCACAAAATTCTCATTGTTACATTTTCTCCGAATCACTGCCCTCACATCAGACACATTTGTTCCTGGAAATTCAGCAATAACTGTATCTGTAAAATAGAAAAGGACAAATAAAATGGTGTTACAAATCATGCTTTTCCAGAGTTATCACATTAGCAAGAAGGGGGCATACATACATGAGGACAACCTGAAACATGTTGCTTCTGGCTATGGCCAAGGCAAGGGTAGAGGCATAAAAACAAAATGATAATAAGGAAAAATAGACTTAACCAATACTTACCAACGAGGGCACTCAGCTTTTCCGGATTTAGCTGCTCTTTCGCTGTTCCAGTAGGCCCTGGTTTTCCTGTGAGAGTCGAGGATGCCAAAACATCCCGCCCAAAGATGAGCACAGCTAAGTCCTGTGTGAACAGGGACATTCTTGTTCGGTTTAGTCTTAGGAAACAGTTTTTGCTGATCTGCACCCCCGTGTTGCCCAAGGAAATCTGTGTCCAGGAAATAGAGTTAGTCAATTATTAGAAATGGTATTAGGAAAGCATTTCTTAAAAGACAAAGCCGAACTATTGAATGCCAAATATTAGTTGAGTTCTAATTTCTGCAAGTGGTCTTCAATGAATTAAAGTATAATTTCTGAACAACTGCATGCTGAAATGGAAAAAAAACAGTTTCTATCAAATACAGTTCGTGCAAAATGTGGGTCGAGACTACAGAGACAAAACTGCTAACAGTCAAGTAGTTTACAACAATTTTGGATGAAATGTTTCCTGTAATAAAAAGGCAGTATTTACAAAACGTGTATAAATGCAAAACATACCATTTCTGGAGCTGGACTGGAAGAACCAGAACTTGTACTGTCAGTGTCCATGACAGGTGGCATTCTCTTCATGGTTGTAATAAGATCTCTGACACACTTGACTAAGGCTGGAATTTCTGCATTAAGGAAAAAAAACACAAGTCACAGATATATGAGAGATAAGACTCCTATCGATACAATTACTGACAAAAAAAAAAACATAAGCAATTCTTCTTTGTATGAATACCTTTCAGAGCATCCATCACGTCCTGTTGCATGTCAACACTGGATCTGGACTGATCCATCAGGACACTCTCCTCTTCACTTTCCCCTTGGCCCAGGTCCTGCATAAATGAAAATGTCAACAATGCTATGTTAGTATGACTCACCTGGGGTCTCATTTATAACCGTTGCGTACGCACAAAACGAGGCTGAAAGTGGCGTACGTGACTTTTCACGCCAAGGTTGTGATCTCTAAAAAACAAACTTGACGGGAGAATGTGCGCAGCTCTAAGCTAACTCTGACCCATGCGTACTTATTTTGCGTCGGGCTGATGTTTCAGAAACATATTCTTAGAATCTAATTTAATCACCACCATCTCTCCGTCATATTGTCCACTCCCAGAGCGCAGGAGGAAAGGACAGCGTGGCTGTATGGAATAAATGCATGGTGTAAAATAACTATATGTTCCTGTGATACTGTGTGAACATATAATCCAGAGTCAATTAAATCTCAAAGCCTGGAAAAAAATTCCAGTAATCGTTCGCACAATTGTTACATTCTGTTTTCTTGTAGGAGAAGTGTCAACTGATTATTCAAAGTTTTATCAATTGGTCTAATTACTGTAATTTACAAATTACTAATTACTGTACTGTGAACTGTACTGTACACTTTGAAAGACGCAGAGACTCTTATTCATGCCTTTGTAACTTCAAGGTTAGATTATTGTAATGTGCTTTTATCTGGGCTGCCCAAAAAGAGCATTCGTGGTCTGCAATTAGTCCAAAACGCAGCAGCCCGTTTGCTGACTGGACTATCCCGCTATGAACATGTTAGCCCTGTATTGGCCTCTCTTCATTGGCTCCCTGTTCGGGTCAGAGCCGATTTCAAGGTGCTGTTGTTCACTTACAAAATTTTAAATGGTCTTGCTCCAGTCTATATGTCAGACCTTGTTAAGACTTATGTACCTGTACGACCTTTGCGCTCCCAGACGATTGATTATCTGAGTGTCCCAAAGGTGAATAAAAAAAACAGCAGGTGAGCGGGCTTTTTCCTTCCGCGCACCTATTTTGTGAACAGTCTTCCCTTGGACATCAGGCAGTCATGTTCAGTTGAGGTCTTTAAAGCCAAGCTTAAGACCCACTTGTATACTGTCACGTATGAGTAGGTGTTTTTGCCTTTTCTTTCATTCATTTCTGAATTGTTGTTATTGTTGTGTCTGTTTTCACATGTTTTTTAACCTTCTGTAACTGTACAGCACTTTGATGGAAAATGCTCTATAAATAAAAATTATTATAATTATTTTTATAAATGTATAAATACAGTGGAAAGCCCTGTGCGTAATTCTGCACCGTGGCACCGCTGGAGGAGAAAGGAGAGAGAGTAAGACCATAATGAATGGTTAATAACTCGTTTCAGATTAGAACTGTTGTCACTGTTGTAACTATGTGCCGAACCGGGTCCAGCATGTGAGAGGGCAGCGCACTGAAACAACACCGCGTGAGATCTGTGCCGCTGACACCGTTAACAGCATTTCAGTCAAATTATGTCATTTTCCGTGATATTCAGTGTTAAAAAGTAGATTCCGTTTTTATTGCTCAATTCCGCGATTCCGTCTGCAATTCTGTGATCGCGGAAACAATAGGGCCCTAATTCTAGTTTTATTTCTTGTGTTTTGTAAATACTTACAGTTGATTCTGAAGCCTGAGGTGGGTCAAATAAGTCCACATTGGTGTCTATGTCTGTATCAACATCACTTGTCAAGGAGGTGGAGGTTGTTGGATTTCTTCTCAGCAGCGAGGATTTCAGTTGGGAAAGGGCTCTGTCTCTTGCAGCTTTTGTCATCTTCGGCTTCTTAAACAAAGGGCAGAAAAAGTAAAATGTTAAACTGCAAAGGCAAGAGGGGTAAATATCCATCTTTGTAGATGTTTGTAGAATCTATCACCTACTGTACAGCTTATTAAGGTATTGTCAGACCATATTTCACTAGAGTAACAGTACTCACTACTCACAATTTTATCTTTTAATATCATACAATGTGTCAGTATTTCAAAACTAACACAGCTGGAGTGCCACAAGCCACTTCTGCAACTGCACTGCTGTCAAACCTAAAGCCACTTATAAAGGAAAATATGTCTTATCCTCCCACAATATTCCCTTATTCCCGTAAATACTTACATTTGTTTGAAAAACTTGTGATGGGTCAATCTGTGTTTCATCTTCATCTGAAGTGAGACTGGAAGTTGCAGTAATTCTTTTTTTCTGTACAGAAGAGAAAGAATGTATTACATGACAACAACATATGAACTTTACCATAGACGCTTTCTGGTGAAGAGATTTTTTAGAAAAACATTTCAACTAAAAAACATCATAGTATTACAGTGTCATAAATTCATTAACGATTTTATGTGTTACAATTAAAAATACTATTTGAGTTTAACTAGTTTACTAGTTAACAATAGTGAATTTATTCCAGTGCATGATCATCTATCTGTTCACGATACTTCAGTTACAGTCGATGCAACAGCCTGTATAAACAGTTTTTTAACATTAGAGGCAGATTTGGATGCACATTGAGGAGCCTCTTGAAATAAACGCTGGTCAGTCAGTTTAGTTTAACTTAATTTAAAATATTTTTTATATTTTGCATATATGTAATAAATTCATGCCATCATATATATGCAAATTAGCACATGACGTTATCTAGAGACATCCAGGACTTTTCCTGCAGGCTTTTGCTACTTCCCACTGAAAATAGTTGGCAACACTGTTATCGACTTTGTTATGGACAAAATTGGATGCCGTCAGAACTATCTATAAAATTAGTGGTATTGTGGCATCCCTAGTTGCAACACAATATAACTATTAATTAAAGTGTGTTTTCTAAAGAAACTACCAACACAAGCAACAAAAATAACCTTTGGTTTGCTTCCATCACGTGTTGTGGTACATGGTGTGGTCCTTCTCCTTGCAACTGCCATGTGCCAGATGTCCTCATCCTTGAGGAAGGCTTCTTTTTTCCCCATCAACTCCTTGTAGTTGTCTGTAACCACAACCATACATCAGACAAACTATCAAAACCATGTTTTTTTTCCCTCTTTTGCTCAATATTTTAGGTATTTTGTATGTCTCGTGAAATGCACCACAGTCAATCTAATATTATACACAAGTCACTTTAAGTCTTTTTTATAAACATAGTTACATAAAAATTAAATTACATACAAGGTTAACGTTAACAATCATTAGCATGAGCCCCTGGCAAATTATTCACTAACACTAACAGCACTAACAGTAGGCTAGTGGCTGGCAAGTGCTAGCATAACAAATTTGTACCAACAATTTTTTTCTTTTTATTTTCTTTACAGTGGGCAATTTTGCTAAACATTCTCCACACAGCACGCTCACAAATGTTCACACAAAATCTCATCTGAAGTTGCAGAAGTTACTAAGTTAGCACCATTTACGCTAGCATTAGCTGCCGTCTGCCGCTAACAGCTAGCTAGCTAGTTATTAGCTAATGCAGCTTGTGAATGATAAGTTTGCCTATTATCTTGTTGAACTTAGTCATTAGTAGAAAGAACAGTTATTCAAAAGATATTTTACACCATGTACGAGCAATACAAACCTCCGAGTACGAGCAATACAAACCTCCGAGTAAGAGCAGTTTCGCGGCCACCTTGTTTTTAGGTGCTTTCCTGGTGCCCCAGCACACTTGTATCCATCCGTCTTCACTGGAGAGGTCCGGCCGTTTTAATACCTGAACGAGCTGCTGTCTGTACTGAGGTGTCACAATGTCAGTACTTTCGACGTGAATTGTGTTGTCCCTAAAATAAAACATCCCGAACTTGAACTGCGCCATTGTAACTCAACTGCGACAACGCTTCCCTCAGCATCTACTGTACATTCAAGTGCGTTGCATTCGGGGGTAACCAATCAGCGGCAGCACAGCGCCACGAGTACTTTAGGGTCAATTGGGAAAATGTCCACCACATTCAAATTTTCCATTTTGACATTGAAAATGGTCTGTCAGACGCAGACGTTCTTGCAAAAAAAAATATATATATAATTACATTTTTTTTTAAAGTCTGTGTACACCGTAATGTCCATGCACGCATGCGCACGTTTACGATGACGTTTTATCCAGGACACTGCGCGCGCCCTCTGCACTTTACTTTACCCATGGATGTATTTTAGCGGGCTTAGAGAAACCGCCCGCAGACATGGCACCCAAAAGACATTACAAAGAATATCTGCTGAATGAGTCGAGCCAACCTTCAAAGGCAACCAAATACAGACGGCTAGCAAAGGAGAACGAGGTATTTGAGCTTTCACATTTATTATCAACAACAGCAGTGATTATAGAATAAGATGAATAATTCTTCATTTTAAACGCAAGAACTGTCTTGTTCATTGCAGAATACTTTAAACTGCAGAGGAAATTACAAGAAATACCTCAGTGCATCCTGTACAACTAACAATAGAGGAGTCTTGAAAGAGGTAGACCATTTTTTTCATTTGCAACAATATGAATTGCAGATAGTGTTACATGCAAGTTGACATTGCAACTGCTCTCCCCAGATTCCACTTTCAAATAACGGTGAACGAACATATTCTCTGGAGGAATATCCAGGAGACAATCCCACAACTAACAAACAGGTAAAAACAGTGATCATTATGTTTTATGTTTCCATTCTGAAATAAAATGAAGGGGTTCACAAAATACATATTACTTTCCTCTAAAGCTTTTATTCATCCATAATTTTATTTATGTTTATCATACCCTAAATGTTTACAGTATTATAGTTAAATAAATCGATGTGCTGTCTCATGATCAGAATGTTCCCGATGAGGGCCTTGTTGCAGAAGGACCAAGCGGTCAGTCATCTTTAGAATGTTTGAGAGGAAAGCATCTTGTCACTCCAATAACAGAGCATCTGCTTCAGGACAGACCAAACAGAGATTCATCAGAGGTATTAAAATACCAGCAATTGAAATTGTAGATATTAATTGCTGTGTTGTACTATATGTATAGTTTCTGTATAATAGTCATTTCAATTAAATTAAACGTGATGAAAATAATGATTGTCCTAGCCTCTATAGTGTATTTCCTTAAAATGAGACACATACATGTATTATTGTCATTAATACTTCACTTGAGAATTTCCATGTATTATATCTTCATTATATGCAGCCTGCCGGAGAGGGGGTCTCCAGAAATACCCACCCAGTGCTAGAATTGCCACCCTCCACCTACTCACACTGCACTTTTCAATTTTGTGGGGATCAACAAGATATGCAAATCGGACCAGAAGCACAGGTACTATAGTTACAAGTTACTAGTTTTATTTTTATCCTAAAAACAACCCCTTTAATTGATACAGAAAATGTGAATAGAGTACTTTTTATTTTTCTAAACCGACGTCTACAAATAGTAATATAGGCTACCGATAATAAACATGTATTG
Source organism: Melanotaenia boesemani (assembly GCF_017639745.1). Lineage (NCBI taxonomy): Eukaryota > Metazoa > Chordata > Actinopteri > Atheriniformes > Melanotaeniidae > Melanotaenia > Melanotaenia boesemani. The sequence continues at coordinate 29,731,050 of NC_055695.1, read as the reverse complement.
AAAGTGAACACCAGCAAGGTCTCATTTGGTCACAGAATTATAACTACAGTGTACATATAACTATTTAAAAGTATGATTGCATTATTCATTCATGTTTAATTTACATTGTGATTCAAGCAAATTAGTAGTTCCACATGAGGCTAACAAAGTTTCTAACAGGTGGCTGACTTATAGCCTACATTGGCACTTGATGGCTACAGTTCTTCAGTATGTGAAGCTGTAGTCACCATTTTCCTGGATATTATCCATCTGTTAGATCTTCACTGCACATATAATGCAAATGTGGCTTAACTTGCTTAATGTGACTTAAATCTGATGTTTTTTATTCCGCCAATACAACAATTTTGTTTTTTATTAAGCATTATTATGCAGTTTTGGCTTAATGTTTGAACTCACTGTCTTGATAGAAACAGATGCCCTGTCTTGCATCCACCCAAGGATTAGTGCTTTTCAGTATTCTTGTTTCTGATTTGTTAATAGAGTTAATTTGTTTTCTAGGTTTGGGCAAGGAGTTACACATTTTGTATATTTACTGAATACAGGCACTACATTCATCCTTTCCCCTGAAATCACATCAGTTTTATATGAAGCTAGTGTATATTCCATTTGCATAACTCTCTGCTAACAACCCCAGAAGGCAACATGGCAAATTCTTTAAATGTAAAAACTACCATATGACTTGTAGTACCTACCACTTATCTTTTGGAGCACTAGTATTGTTTTATATGTCAAAACTATAAAGGAAATGAAAATGAAAATATTTATGCTTCCATTTATATTTTGCCAGGACATGTTAGAGAAGCAACCAGGATGCAATGTGCCTGCTACTCCAACTGATCAGCAAGAGACACCAAACCAACAGGTTATTAACATGTATTATTGTACATTATGTTTTCTCTGTAAATCTGTAAGCAATCTTTTTTAATGCAGATGAATGTAACAGTTTTCTACAGTATCTTGTCTTTTTTATGTCTTCGCAGGCAGAGACATTTTTGTTGGATGGAGATGATCCAGCGTATCCTGGAGCTCCACTGACAAAGGGACAAAGTTTAATCTTACTGATGTCTTATGTACTAAGGCACAATGTGACAGGTGTGGCACTGGAACATCTACTGAAGATTGTTAATGAACATTTCCCTGGAATGGTACCAGTAACCACATACCTTTTTCACAAAGCTTATGGACAATATGGAAATTATGTCCCCCATTTTTACTGTCCAGCATGTGAAAACTACTTGGGGGTAAATAATACCAGTGAACTACAGTGTGGAGCTTGTAATGCAGTAACTGATTCAGAGAGCTGTCTCAAAAGTGGGTGTTTCTTTCTAGTGCTTAGTTTGGATTCACAAATCAAAACATTGCTTGAACAAAACCAAAGTTTAAAAAAAGACTGGCAATGTGCAGATGTCATGTCAGATATACAGTGTGGAGAAGAGTACCATAAACTCAAAGAATCAGGTGAATTAGGTGAGGATGACATAACTTTAATTTGGAACTGTGATGGAATTCCAGTTTTCAGGAGTTCAAAGTATCAAATTTGGCCCATTCAGTGCCAGGTTATAGAACTTGAACCTAAAGAACGGAAGGCAAATATCTGTCTTCCTTGTCTCTGGTTTGGCGAGAAGAAGCCAAACTTCTTAACATATTTGAAGCCATTTGTTGATGAACTGCAAATTTTAGAACAAAATGGTATTAAATGGAAGGACTCAGCAAATGTACAACATGTCTCCAAAGTGTATGCTCTGATATGCAGTTCAGATTCAGTTGCTCGCCCACTTCTAAGAAACACCAAACAGTTTAATGGCTTTTATGGATGTGATTTTTGTTACCATGTTGGTGGTGGTCCTTACACAAACAAAGGCCCAAAACCACATCTTAGAACTGAAGCTAAGCATTTTGATCACGCAATGGCTGCAACACCAGACAGTCCAGTAATGGGAGTAAAAGGACCTTCACCATTAATGAAACTCACAAAGTTTCAAATGATAAATGGATTTGTTCCAGAGTATCAGCATTGTGTCTGCCTTGGTGTGACAAGGCAATTAGCAAAACTGTGGTTTGACTCAAGAAATCATGACAAAGAGTGGTACTTAGGAGCAAAATCAGACCGCATTGACAAAGAGCTCATTGCAATTCAACCCCCTGTTGAGATAACAAGAGTACCACGATCTGTTGCAGACAGAAAATATTGGAAAGCATCAGAGTGGAGGTCATTCCTGTTATTCTATTGCCTGCCTTTACTGAATGGGGTCTTACTAAAGAAGTTCTGGAACCACCTTTTTCTGTTTGTGTTCGCTATGCACATTCTTTTGGGAGAAAAGGTGAAACGCTGTGATATTGAAGTAGCTGAAAGAGCTCTCAAGAAGTTCTCACTGCAGTTTGAGAAGTTATATGGTGCAGCAAATATGACATTTAATGTCCATCTTCTGACACACCTTGCAGCAAGTGTTAGGAACTGGGGCCCTTTGTGGGCCACATCAACCTTTTCCTTTGAATCATTTAATGGCACTTTGTTACAGTACTTCAATGGGACAACACATGTTCCAGAGCAAATAGTTAAAAGGTTTCTTTGCTGGAGGAGTCTAACACAAAAAGCCGAAAAGTACATGGTAGATGCTAATGAAGGGGTGAAATGCATTTTTTCACATCTCCTAAACAGCAATGTATCAAGTTCTAATTCATCTACCCTGAATGAAAATGTCAGGGTTTTTGGTAATCCCTGTCATCACAAACTGTCAGCATTAGAAAAACTTGCTATCAAAGACTTGCTAAGTGTTACAGTCGAACACTGTGTTTGTTTTCACCGTTTCATTGTAAAAGGCGTACTGTATCATTCCAGCAGTAACAGAAGTCTAAAAAAAAGGATCAACTCAACAGTGGAGTTACAGGATGGAAGATTATGTAGAATTCTTTGCATGTCAGTATTCAGAGCAGGCGATTTGTCATTGCACTGTATATTGGTAAAGGAGCTTGTGAAGACTGAGGGACAGCTCTGCAAGGATAGTCAACTGAACATTGCTTCCACTTTTATGTCTGAGGTGTCAGAATCTAGGAATGTTTATGCGGTGCCCACTGACCTGTTCCACAGGAAATGTGTTTTGATCCAATCAAGAGACAAACAATATGTTATTCCTCTACCAAATAATGTAGAGAGAGATTAAATAGTTACTGGGGAAGTTAGAGAAAAATTGCTGAAACCACTGCCAAATTGTAAGAAATAGGGATTACATATCAGTGTGTATTCTTGGTGTGCCTTAAAACTAGTGGACAATGTCCAAAAATGGCAACTTCAGAGGATTAAGTCTGTAAAAATGATAAGGCATACATGGGCAAGCACACAAAGACTGTGCTGTTAAACAGTTAGTATAACAGTTGTGGTATAACAAAACACAAACAAAATTGTAGGGGTGAATACTTTTGCAAGGCACTGTACCTGGCCTCAAAATGTTGAACTTTAACAGACTGTTTTCATGCAAAATCAAAGACTTTCAAAGGATTAATTTTTCTGTCAAGCAGCAAAGCAAATTTCCTGTTATCTACACATCTTAATATGTTCATAAGTGTAATGTGTTTTCTGATTGCTGTCAAATGTAAGTGAAACAATCCAAGCTTTGGAATATGTACTTTCCATGTGATGATAAGAAATACACAAGGTTGTACTGTTTTCTTATTAGAAATACTGGTGACTACTGCATTATATAAAAGCACATGGTCAATTGAAAGGAACTCTGTTGTTGATGTTCATGTTTATTCAAAACTCACCATTACATTTGGAGAATGGATGGATCTTTAAATATTGCATAAAAACAACTGTGCTGTTGAAATAGTCCAAATACTTTATAACACTAATTGCTAACATTTTAAAATTGAAATAGAAAAGTAAGGATATTTTTTCAATTAGAAAAGGTATTGTTACATAACAGCATTGTTGCATTTTGCTGGTAAAATACATTATTTTAAAATATTGAAGAGAAAAGGTCAGCTGCAGAAATTAACTGTTATTGTACATTATTTTAAAATGATCTTAGCACACTAAAAGAAATGGCTACATACTGATGAATTTGTTCTGGTTTATAGTGTACTTATCAAGAATACACTAATTTACCACTGAAGTAGTATTCAATTATTAATATACTTATTTTAAGTGCACTTTAACACTGCTGTGCTAACAATGATATAAAAAAAAGTATTATAAAAGTGAACTTATTGAAAGGGTGCTAAAAGTGCACTTGATAAAAGTAGATGCAAATACACTGACATTAAACTTATATTTAACACATTCGAAGTACATAATAAGTAAATATACTAATAAAACACTTATATATATTTCAGTGTTAGTATATTTTATATGAATATACTTAATATGAATTTAAGTATTAGTACTACATAGTGTACTTTATCTAAGTAAACTGAAGTACTACTGAGGGAATAATATATTTTTAATTAATACATTTATAATATATTTTTGGTTTACTTTATTTTAACACATAAAGTCAAAATGTGCTAGAAATGTACTTTCTGAAAATTAAGTACATTTTTAGTACATTAAAGTATATTACTTTTTTACCTGGGTATTGTCAGGATTTACTTCAGATCAGCTCTTTAATCTAGTATTTCAGAAGATGCAGACCGTAACCCAAAGCTGCTGCAATGCTGCACTTTTGCTGCTGCCTCTCTAAACAAATACAGGAGGACACGGAAGAAGGAAGTACACCTGCTGCTGCCGTCCGTTCATCCAGCTTCCAGCATCCGCCTGCCTCGGTAATCAGTGATTAAGCTGGCTGGTTGTTTTCCGCAACTTCAGTTAAGTTTCGATGCAGAGGAAGTCAGATAGTCTCGACAGGGAAACTTTCACTTTTGGAGAAGAGCCGTAAAGAAAGTTCAGAATCAGCCGTAAAATCCTGCTGATACCAGCCAGGTCAACTCGGAGTAGTTCTGAAGCCTGAACATGGCAGACAACGAGGAAGCAGCGCAAACTGAGGTCCAGCTCACAACCTCATCCAGCGGACCAGCGGACACTCAGCCAGCTGCTGGCCGCAAGGGAGATGCGGAGGAACCGCAGACGGATCAAGGAGCGGCCCAATCCCAGCGCGGTGACCCCGGCGTGGACTCATGTGTGTCGCAGTTCAAAACCAGGAAGTTCTTCGTGTTGCGGGTAAAAGAGCAGAAGCATCTAACTGTGTAAATACTGGTATTCCCTCATGTTACAGCCAGCTCGATTTGAATGACTGGTGATAAAAAAGGAATATTTTGGATGTCTGGTGTTTATGGGGTGATTTTTCCTAATTCAAAAACAACTTTTGCCACATTTGATGAGTAAAGAAAACAGATAAAACAGATGGCCGACATTTGGCCCTCAGATGAGACACAATTTCATTCACTTGAGATTTGATCTTTTAGGAGCCCCTTAGCGGACACAGGGACAGTTGTTTCTTTGTTACCACCATCTCACAACCTCCTCCAGCGGACACTCAGCCAGCTGCTGGCCGCAAGGGAGACGCGGAGCCTGTTCAAGCCGTTTAGCTCAGTTTTTTTTAGGTGTTTCTGGTCTGCATCTGTACATCACAGCACATACACATGACATTATGTCCATGTTAACAGAGGAAGTATGTTGTTGTGATGTAAAGGATTCATTATACGTGCAGATGAAGAGGTTTGCTGTAATCTGAAACAGTATCCAGCATCTTGCTGCTTTATGTTGTGGCTGCATATGTTTAGACTGTAAAGTGACATTTACATGATTTATTGGTAATGTAGGCTATTAAATAAACTCCACTTTCCATTCGTTTTCATGACTGTCAATTTATCTGCTTAGTACAGCTTATTAAGAACAAGACGTTAATTCTGTCAAAAAATCCATTTTAATACATAATGTCTTCTCTTTTAGATCTTCTGGCTCAAAAAGGATAATTTAATCTTCTTAAATTTAGTCTGCACTCAGAAGTGTCATCTGACCTGACATCAGCTGTTTTCGTCCCTGCCGCGAGTGTTTTTGACCCGCTTTCTGATTCTATTATTAATGTTTTGTGTTTGCTTGTTTCTTCTCCGCCCTGTCTGTCAGAAAACCCAAAACTAACGCAAAACTTAGGTCCTGTTTACACCGCAACGCTGAGGCAGTAAAGCGCAGAAGTTTTGTTGCGTTGTGGCCTCGTGTTTACACGGTAACAGACTTTTAGTGGATAAAACCGCAAAGATTTGACAACGGCCTCGCGATGCAAGCCGAGGCCCGTCAGTGTCAACTGTAAGTGGTGTTACCCATCAGAATCTGTGACCACAGGGGGGCGATAGTGTATATTTCTCTGCATGTACGTCTTGCAGACGAGCAAATAAGTTTAGGTCTGAGTTCATTGTAATGCATGTACAGTAAAGTCACACATTCTGATAGCTATCAGAGATGGTGACCTCTGTGTTCTTGGCTATATGAGGGTCACATATTATGTCAGAAGAGTCCAGAGTATCAGACGATAATTTCTAAAATCTATGAGAATGTGTGAGTTTACTGTACCTGCATTATAAAGAACTCCCACCTAAATAATATGCACATGCATAGAAGTGTACACTATCGCCCTCTGTAGTCACAGATGCTTATAGGGCACAGATTTTGCTGCACTAACAAACGTTCTGTGTGGTTTGGAAAGCAAACTGCGATTAAATGCTTTAATGTTTTTAACACATAATTTTTTTGTAATTAATTAATGTGTTGAAGTCATCAAGTCATCATTCATCAAAATCTAAGAAGATGTCTTATATATATACAATTTTAAACTGTTGCTTAAGTCCCGATTAAGAGCAGAAAAGTGGACCACATCAGTCCAGCTCTGAGGTCTTTACACTGGTTGCCGGTCCATCAGAGGATAGACTTTAAAGTTCTGCTGCTGGTCAATAAAGTTCTGAATGGTTTGGGACAAAAATACATCAGTGATCTCTTGGCCTAATATGAACCCAGCGGACCCCTCAGGTCATCTGGATCCGGTCTCTTATCAGTTCCCAGAGTCAGAACCAGACACGGAGAAGCTGCATTCAGCTTCTATGCTCCACATGTCTGGAACAAACTTCCAGAAAGCCTCAGATCAGCTGTGAAACACTCAGTTTATTTAAATCCAGGTAAAAGACTCACCTGTTCTCTGCTGCATGACAATAGTTCTTATTTAAGTTAAAATCTATATCTGTTTCTAGCTTGAGTATTTAAACTTGATTGTTTTAATACTGTTTTAATCTAATGTTATTTCTTTTCTTTTTTGTTTTTAATTTTAAAATATGCTTCTTATTCTGATGTTTCAATGTTTCCATAAAGCTCTTTGAGTCACTCTGTTGTTGAATTACACTATACAAATAAACTTACTTTGCTTTGCCTAGATTGCTTATGCAAACCTGCCAGCTCACAGGAACGTCCATCTCAAAAGAAAGCGTTTATTACAGACCTGGTGTATTTGACTGTAGTGGGAATACATCCTAAGTTAATCCGACTAGCTCAACAGCAGCATCAGATTATAGTCGTACAGCTGCAGGATCACAGTAGATCTTTAGAGTTCTCAAGCTTGTTATTGATATAATGAAACAAAGCTCCAGGACAGAAAAGTGGAAATAAATGCTTGTAGTTGACAGTTTTAATGTGTTGAACACAGATTTGTGCACGAAAGCTTCCCTGTGTGTGTTACTCGGGTTTGGCATTGTCAGCTTTCTTCCATATCAAAGTTTAGGTTTAGTGAGATATTTCTTTTTTTAACCCAGACACGTTGACATTGTACTTGTCACAGCTACATGTCTGCCCCAGAGATTACCCTTTAAGCTTTGTGTGCACTTATGATTGTGATACTTGTGCACTTGTGTCTCTGCAGCCTGGCACTCTGGATGAGGCCATCAAAGATGTCAAAGCTCTGGTGAATCAAGAGGAAGATGGCAACGTTCAAAGCATCTGGCTGATGGCAGAGTGAGTTCACCAAACCGTGTTTCTTTGTATTTGTGTCATCACCAGGTGAAATCCTCGAACGTGTCTTGCAGAACGGTATTTGCTTTCAGATTTTACCTTCTTTCTAACTAGCGCTGCGTTGTTGTGTCAGCCCACCCACACTCTGATCCTGGATTCCTGCAACACCTCTGTATTACAGCGCTCCTGCTCAGTCAAGGTTAACTCATTTCATTAGTCCCTTCAAAGCTTTTCACTCACACCTTCTCCATGATGCTTTAGCTGTTCAGTGAACTGTCCTCTCTGGCCTATCGCTGTCAGCTGCAATCAGGAGTGTTTCACTGGGAGACGGCCACGTGCAGCCGGCTCAGCAGGCTGTAAGAAAGAAGGCCACTCAGAGCGAATCCAGGCCAACGTGATTTCACTGTGTGTATACAACTGTCTGGGATGGAGTGTGTATTTGTGTGTGAAAAAGGCAAATTATGCTTTTTAGTGATTTTAATTATTACAGCAGAAATGTTTGAACACATTTTAAGATCAGATGAGAAAGCTAATTTTGCTGAGTTGCACTAGAGGGCGTTTCTAAATTATTATTTCTTTTTTCACCTTTTTCTGTAAAATTTTTAGTGATTTTTAAAGCTTGCATGTATATTGTATGATCCTTGCCCAGGGCACTTTTGGAAATTGTGAAACTTTTACTGTACATAATTGAGCAGCTTTGCAATACATGTTTTTGTATGTGTGTGAACTTTCAATAACCTTGAGCAGAATTTTACCACCAAAACCTCACCACAGAGTAAAACATTCCTCACAGCATCACTGTCCGGTTAGGTCTCTAACAATCTCTACAGCCATTTTCAGTTAATTCTCCTCACATAATATTTTTGATTGCTCTAAGATTATCACTTTTATTTTTCTTTCTTTGTTTCTATGTTTATTTTATTTTATTTTATTCATTATATACAGTTCAGGTGTTGGGCTTCTAACAATTTCTTGTCCCGTGATTAATTGATTATTATTAACTGACCACTTCAGTGCATCCTTTCAAAGAGGAGTGAATGTTTAATATACAAAAACTGAAATAAGAATGCTAGATACAAAGCACAAGTCGGCAGAATTTTTAAGAAGCAGGCAAAATCTAAGTGAAACAGTTTATTTATTAAACGTTGGCAGAAGAGATTGGAGGCAGATGCTGGTGGAGACTAGCTGTACCTGAGTTAGAGAAAAGGCTGGTAGAGGACCGTAAAGGAGTTCAGTTAATGACCAGGCACATTTCCTTAAAAGTTAGCAGCAAAAACAAAGTGCATGTCATGTCTAGAAAATAGGAATGATTTTTTTTTTTTTTTTTGGTGCTGCGTTCTTAACCCCTTAAAATGTGATTTTTCCTTAGAAGGACTGGAAAGGTTAAGCATATAATCATCTACTAAAAGATATAATAAAACTGAGGAATAGCATTTATGTTCAGCTGTTGCTCAATGTTTAGACAAAATGTTCATAAAGTGTATTTTTGTGCAAACATTAATCTTTAGAAAAAAATTTTTTTGCTAAAGGTGATCGATGGAATCTGTGTTAGCATGGTGACAGGCTAGCATAAAAATGTCACATATTGCAGTTCATGCAAGAAACACAACATTTCTGATACTGGAAATGCATTCTCTGATGTCTCTAGATGCCACTAAACACCAAGAACATGAATATTAACCTTGTTATTGCGGAGCAGTTCTTCATTGCTTTTTAAATTCGCATCCATGCAGGTAACTGGCTTTGTTGTTAGTACCCAGATAGCGGACACATTTGCCCTAATCTGCGCTACGTTTGACACTGATGGCTCAGGCAAGTGTTGTATGGACCAGATGTGGTCCAGATGTCAGTTGCCAGCGTGGATGTGGGTTGTGTAGAGCTGTCAAAATGAATGTATTAATCCACAGAGATTTTCTGTAATAAAAAAATGCATCGACATATGAACAACAAAGTTATTACTCATGCCATATTTATTTGGCATTATCTCGGTGAGAGAATCTGATTTTGGGCATGAAGGTGCCATGACCCGAATCCACCAACAAACTCATCCTCCTTGTTTATGAAGATTCTGGCAGCATTCAACATTTAGTTGATGGCTTTAGGATGACCATTTTTGTTTATTACATAATTACCTACTAGACCTTGTGGCCCACACTCCTTACCCGCTGCACAAGAAGGGAAGCAGGAGCAAGGCATGGTGCTCTTCGCTGTGGTAGAGGCATAGAAGGCAGACACAGAGAGCCAGGTGGCTTGTTGGAAATGCAGCAGCATGTACTGCATAGAGGAGAGTAACTGAAGCTAAAGTATCAATGTTATCTCATTGGTATCCATCGATATCAATCCATACGATGGTATCGATATTGTCGATATTTGGATCATTTTGCCCACTACTAGTCGTGAGCGTAATTGTGTGCACAGACTTGCTTGTGTACTAAGCTTGTTAGCAGGAGTCCACTCAGGGGCACATTAGAGAACTCAGACCAAATGGCTTTGCTGATTCTGAAAGAAAAAATAAAATTAATAAAATCATAATTCTGAAGGCTTTTATTTTGCCATGGTGATGCACCACGATCATCATGCAGCGGAAACCCTGAAGTAAATCCCATCTCTGTAATTAAGTTGTTTACTATCTGTTTTATGAATTAACAAATCTTGATGTAGTGATCTTCTTATCTTGCTTAACAGTGACATGTTCTGCCTTTAGTGAAGATTTAATCCGCTGCCCAGCTCTACTGCTCTCTGCCCTTACAGGGAACAAAGCATCAGCGTCTCACTCACTATCTGGTTGTTTCAGGGTGGATCACTGGAACAATGAAAAGGAACGTATGTCTGTCATCACAGACAACTCTCTGCTGGTCTTCAAGTACGACTTCATGATGCTGAACGTTGAGCAGATCCAGAGGATCCCGCTGAACTTCGTGGACCGCATCTGTCAAGGGACCTTCACTTTCCCAAAGCACTCCCTACTTCAGTAAGTCCTGTCTTGTTCCCATCCATCCATCCATCCATCCATCCATCCATCCATCCATCCATCCATCCATCCATCCATCCATCCATCCATCCATCCATCCATCCATCCATCCTGCCATCCTGCCATCCTGCCATCCATCCATCCTGCAGCTTTAAACTCAGAAAACAAAACTGAATTTGTGCTTGTCTCATAATGAGGAAGCTCAGACTCTGACACTTTTTAATTGCTCTTTTTTGGGTTTAGTTGGTAATTAAAAAACTAAAAACTCAGCTTGGAGTATTACAAATATTAACCCTAATTATCTGCGCTGTGCTCTAATTTGTTTCACAAAAGCTAAATTCCCTGTGAGAAAAGTTCTGGTAGGACTTGCTGCGATACATACCTAATCATATTTTTGGCCTGGATATTCTAGTTTTAGGTCTCATTTTCACTTTTTTCCATAGAAACATGTTGTCAAGTTTAAAGATACATTTGAGGATGCAATAAAAAATGTAAGATGTGTGTCGTGCAGAAGGGCAAACAGGAATAGGAGAGCTGAAACAGATGAAGGGGGAAAGCAAAGCTGTCACTTGGAGCTGTCTCTTAACTGATTAGTGGCTAAATTAATGTAGTCTCTTCATGTAAACCTTTTAAAGACGGCTCAGGGGATACCAAACCAACTAAAACTAATTTGATGGATAAAATGTAATGCACTGTGAAGAGCTTAGAGAGCGTAGCCTTTATTGGAGGTTTTATCTCTGCACATTGCATTAAATTATACATAAAACATCCGTGAAAGCCACCCGGGAGTCCAGCAGTAAAGAGAGGGTTTCAAATAGAAAAGACTGGAGCCTCAAACATTTCCTCTTTCTGTTTTCATCTTCAGATCCCTACTTTCCTCACATTCCTCCCCATCTCTCCCTCAGGAAGTGTCTTCTTTTTTTGTCGAGGTCATTTTGTCTTACTTTTGGCAGAAATTGATCCACACCAACGTTCGTTTATATTTGGAAATGAATCCTTTCTTCCTGTTTGAACACTATGCAAAACTTTCCTTTCACATCACAGAATCAGTGTGAGGAAAACTAAGAAGTTGGCTGAGGAGATGAGATTATTTATTTAATACCACATTCATTCATTTCTTTTCACTCCTCCTGTTTGTATCAAATAAACTCAGAGGAAAGACTCTGCACAAACAGATGCAAACAACCAACAAAAACCTCTGCTTTTGTGAAGTGTTTGTCTGCTCATTTCACTGGGTTTTTTTTCCATGCATGAGAGAAGAACTGCTGCAGTAGAGGGGCTAATAGTCTATACCAGGGCTACTCAGTTCAGTCCCACAAGGCCTGCAAACCTGCAGGTGTTCAGTGTTTCCCTGCTCCAACAGACTTGACTCAAATAAATACAACAGCCTATGATGTTCTGCAGAATGACTCTTTAATTTGAGTTCTTCCTTATTAAGATTTTAGCAAGCTTGTTAACAAGGCATTCATTTCATTCAGGTGTGTTGGAGTAGGGTTACCTCCAAAACATGCAGGGCAGCAGTAGGCCTGTCACGATAACAAATTTAGCTGTACGATAAATTTTCTCAGAAATTATCGCGATAAACGATAATATTGCGCAGAGCACTAATGTGTCATTTTGAGACCATTCTCAACTAATATAGTGACATATGCCGTAATAATGCAAGTACACATTTTCAAAGGTCAATAAACTAAATAAATAAAAGCGCCTTTTTCACTGTTGCATCTTCAAATAAACTCCAGACAAGTAGACAAGCATGCCGGTTTTAATGACGAACCAAACTTAAGCACTTTACATCGAACAAAAACCCGTGTTCTTCTTCTGCTCTTCAAAATCTACTGCTTGTGAAACAAAGTCATTCTGCCCTCTGTTGGCCTTATAAGTAACTACAACCCAGCAGTTAGCTGGGATACCACATTCACATACGCCGGGACACCGGCCCAAAAGTTATGCGGCCCACTGGGAATCCTCCCAAACCTCTCGATTAGCCGGCATTGCTCTTAATGTGTATTTTGTCATATACGGTAGTATATAGGCTGATTCTATTTGCGTAATGTGCCTGCGGATTACAGGGGTTATTACGGTAGACCAGGAAGTGGGGGCTTTGTACTGACGTCGTAAGCTAGAATGTGTGTGTTCTGCTTACATGTGGGAAGCAGCGAAACAATAAAAGAGGAGATGCTTGCATCTATTATTTACATATTTCAGCATGAGAATCGGAGGTTTAGCGCGAGAGCGTGAGAAGCCACTTAAATACGCAAGTCTCACGGCCATTGCGTGTTGGCAGCCGTGCAAAACAAATGCGGCTTACCGGCTCGTGCTGCAACATGCTGCAGTCAAGTGTGACACTAGAGAGATCACTCCGCAAGAAACCAGAGCGTTTAGTCGAAATACTCCATAGTGAAACCTATTGTCATACACAGTCTATGGTAAAGGGGGGACGAAAAAAAATTATCGCGGCCGGCAAACTTATCGTGCTCTTATTTTCTTATCGTTCAATTAATTGACTTATTGCTTATCGCGACAGGCCTAGGCAGCAGGTCCCGAGTAACACAGTTCTAAAGCATGCTAATGTAAAGGAGACGTGGGAGTATGTAGGCTGTGACGTTAGACATGGACGTACCGATAAACGCATGTAATTGAAGCATAAAGAAAGCTTATGGTGTTGCGTCTAGCGACAACTTTATTTGGACATCATGTTCAGTAACTAGTTGTTTGGTCCATGTCTGAGTTTTTATCTCCAGACAACAGATACTATGTCATCATGTTTAACCTCAATGTCTGCTACAGGTTCACTTTCTGAACTTTCTGTGTCCATATTTACCGCTCAGAATCTCCAGTAACAGCTGCTCTGCTGCAGGTTTACTGGTGCAGCAGTGAAAAATCATGCTTTATGACCTCTTGACTGGATTACTGTAATGCACTGTAAACTGGTTTGGATACTTTTTGTCTGTATCGTTCGCAGATTGTTCATAATGCTGGAGCTCGTCTTTTAAAAGCCTGAGAACATGACTCTTGTCTTGGCATCCCTTCACCAGCTTCCCTGTCCATTTGCAAATTAATTTTAAGATTGTATTGCTTACTTTTTAATTCTTAAATAGATTAGCTTTAAGTTATTCAGTAGATCTTCCACACTTTTATTTTTAAATGTGCTATGAAGAAACTTGACCATAACCTACTGGGTAGGAATGTCCGTTTCACTCTCATGTCTGTCCTTCATTAAGAAAAACTGTAGGACATCAAGACTGCTGGATCCATCCTGCCTTGGATCAACGCTTCAGGCTGCTGGTGGTGTAATAGTGTGGGGGGATATTTTCTGGGCCACTTTGTACCATCGTGGCCTGGTTTAACCACCACAGCCTACCTGAGTATTGTTGCTGACAATGTCCATCCCTTCATGACCACAGTGTAGCATCTTCTGATGCTACTTCCAGCAGGATAATGCACCATGTCACAAAGCTCAGATCATCTCCAGCTACCTTCTGGAAGTACCAGATCTCAGTCCAGTAGAGCAGCTTTGGGATGTGGTGGAACGGGAGATTCTCATCATGGACGCAGCCGACAAACCTGCAGCAACTGTGTGATGCTGTCATGTCAATATGGAGAAAACCTCTGAGAAATGTTTCCATCACTTTGTTTAATCTATGACACCAAGAAGTGAGACAGAAAAATTCAGAGTGAGCTGGACAGCACAACTTGTGATGAGGTTTTCCAGCAAATGGCTGAGTTGTTGTTCTGCGTAACACAAATAAGTGACTTCGCGATACTTACTAGCCGCCTGGTTAAGACGACCCCGCCCTCACTAAACTTGTCCACAATTGCCCTCTATTGTAATGTGAACAATTGAAACCAGGGTTGTGTGGTGTCGACTGAATTGTAGGGCTAAGATGGTACGAGTGGGAAAGGGCCATAAGTGGTTTTATGGATTTTTTCTCCTTTATTCCACACACAGCAGCCTGAGATCTGGGATGATCTCCTCACTTCAGGTCAAACCACACTGTATTATTTTCAGGACTTTAACCTCCAACATTAGAAGAAGGTTTTATACATTTCAGAGCTCATCATTACTCACCAGGCCAAATACAGCAGAACAGGCCAGAAACCATGATACTACCACCACATGTTTCATAGAAGGGATGGTTCTTTCCAACAGAAACTATGTTGGAAATGTTACTGACAATTCCAGCAGCTGATGTCAGTGTTATTTTTGGAATACTGTTTTTTTTCTCTAGAGCAATCAGCACTGCCATTTTTTTGTGTTCTCCTGAACTCTGACAGCTATTGGACTCCTCACCCTTGAATTATGTGCCTCACATTGTTCTCTGGGGGTTTTCTAACTTTTCAAACCTTCATTACAGCCACAATGCACTTTTATAAACTTGTGTTGTGAATGATATACTTTGATTTTACTTTGTTTAAAAGCTATTATAAGTCTAGAAATCAGACACATATGTATGGATGGAGTTGTTTGCTTATTCTCCCAGGCGGCGGACTAACACACCCACCTGAGCGGTTTTCTTTTGGTTCCTGCATCTCTGAGGATAAAAGCCAGCCGACAGTTGTCATTTGACCACTTGATGTCAGTGTGCACCCTTCATAGAGAAGGTTTAAGTTTATAGAGCCCCTCATCACTTTGTTTTGTGTCGTCACTGATGAAGATGGGATGTCATTGTGCGTCTGTTGCTATTTAGGAGCTGAGATAATTAATCTTTGTGCTTGTGTTTGTCTTATTGTTTGACAGTTGCTTTTAGAGGTGGGTAGTTTCTGCTTCTTGCTTATTTTCCAGTGAAAATGAGTTTGGTCTCAATTTAATTTGGCTGTTATATGTGTTCGTCAGAGGTTAGAGAATTGTTTCTACATCATATTTTTTAGCACAAATTAAACCAAACTTCCTCTGCTGAGCTCTTCCAGGGCATCAGTACACTTGCCTTGTTGTGTATCTGATTGTGTTGTTTATTTTCCCCAAACATCTTTGCTGATGCCAGTAGAATCTGTGTTTGTGATTTTAGTCCTGATTAGGTTTTTTTCTGCATTTCATTGCTTTGCATATTTTCCAGGTGTGCCTATGAAGAGATGAAATGCATTATATTTAGTATATGTGGGGAAATATGTTTTAATTGCCTTCTTTCCAAACTGTCTAGACTATATAATTACCAAACAAATCATCCTTTTTTCTTTTTTCTGTCTGAGGGAGTTGGGTGTGGAACTTTAAAGAAGATCTGCTTGAAGATTTCTTCAGCAACAGCTGTAAAAATGTTTATATAATAAATTTATATGTGATATATAATATGTAATAAGCAATCACAACGCTGCTGTTCTCTGTGTTCTTTGGGGTTTTTCTAATCAGCTGGAGTTTCATCTCTGAGTGTTTAGTAAAACTTCAGAAGAATATCTATTACAATTAAAGTCTTTCTTGGTCAGCTGTTATGTTCACACAAGTGAGGCCATTAACAGCTGTTTTAATAAATTAAAAGGTTGTCAAGGCTGGTTTATTGTAGCCGCGTGGTCATGCTGCTGTCTTTATGCGCACACTAAAGCAGCATCAGGCAGCACAGGGCAGTGAGTCAACACAAAGAGGCTGCCACCATTATGAGCGAAGTCATCAGCAAAGTGACCAGTTAGATTCCTCCAGAGTCAAACAGAGCAGCAGCTGTTACAGGGTCATTGTTAACATTTGACTTTAAAATTTTCTAAAACCTTCACATTTGTTATAAAGCACAAAAAAAGATCTCCCTTGAGCAAACAGTCTTACAAATATGAGGGAAAAAAAAAACTAAGAAAACATATTTTAAACATAAATTCTCCCATGTGTGTTGAAACCGGGGGACAGTTTCATCTTAATGGCTGCTCTGCTGCTCAGAAAGTGTTGGCTTAATGTCTGCTGGTGCTGCAGAAAACAGTCAGCCAGAGGCAGCCAGAGGCAGCCAGGCCATCTGGATCTCCTGGAAATGTCCAGACAGTCATCAACTAAGCAGATCAGAGAGCTAGGAAACTGTTTGAGGTAATTAATACAGCTATTAATGAATCTTTTCACCCACAAATCTAATAAACACTTTTATTTACACCTGCAAACCTTAATACTATAAATGCAGCCTGTTTTCAACTCTGTATTTGTTTTGCATGCCATAGTTTTTCAAATGGTTTCATAAGTAGCAAATCATTTGAAGGATAATTAAACACTGAGACGTTACAAACATAATCCTCTAGATGGAAGTGTTAACCCGTCCTCTGTAAGCACATAAGCAGCAACCTGAGCACAGTGAGGCATTCATGAAGTTAGTTCATCTGATTAAGTGGTCGGTTATGGCTGAGTGATGTATATTAACTTACCAGCAGTCAGAACCTCAGATATATATATGTGTGTGTGTGTGTGTGTGTGTGTGTGTGTGTGTGTGTGTGTGTGTGCATATACCCACATATACTGCACACAGATTCATATAAAAGTGGAGTATAATAAAAAGGAAAATAATGAATAAATAATGAGGGAGGGTGATGGTGAAAAGAAGAAGGTTGCACAAGCTGCTAAACACAAAGCGAATCTCTGCACAAAATACAAATAATAGAACAGAAGCACTTCAACTAGAGGCTTCTTCATCTCTGCTGCAGTAAGGACTGGTTCAGAGATCATTCCTGCCCACAACAAAAGTCTGGCATGATAAGTCTTTATAATGACTACATTATTTTGGTATGTAAAGTGTTTGTTCCTTTTTATAATTTATTTACTTTATTTAAAAATTATTTATACAGCTACATTTCTCTTTGCTTACAGGCTAACACAGACAAAATGATGCTCCAGATCTTTTATTTTTACACTGTGGGTGATCTAAATCCTAACAGAACTACAGCCTAACCCTAAAATCTACATTTATTTAAAAAGCAAGATTATAATTTCTTATTATAATAAGGTAAACACATAATATAATATATCTTTATGGTAACCTACTTTTTACATCATTGCTTCCTCCAAAAGCCAAACATGTATACGTGTTAAAAACCATTTGATGATCAACTGACTGTAAAAGCTTCTTAGCATTGAAAGATATTTATATTTTACTTTTGCTTAATGTCACATTTGTCATTTTCCACTCAGATTACTTCTGTTCAAATATGATAGTAAGAAGGTATTTTGATATAAAAATATTAATGTCTTTAATATAATTTCATGAAAGGATGTTTGTTTAGCTCATTGGATACTAGGTCTGTGGGGTTCACTTGTGCCTAATTCAGTAAAGCTAATTAATATTAGCTTTACTAATATTATTGTCTTGTATGTAGTTAAACTTATTCTAATATTATCTAGACTGATTATATAGTCACATCTTTACTTGGTAAAATGGAAACACAAGATGAGGGTTTTCATGTGGAAAATTTTATTCAGAATTTAAAGAACTTCACATAGAACCAAAGAACAAAAATTAAAATTAATAAAAAAAAATATAATTCATCAGTTCTAATTGTTATTATTCATTATCAGACCATGAACCCGAAACTGGATCTACCAAAACCACCCGATAACCGCTGCTCTACAATTTCCTTGGGAAAGAAAACTCAAAAAGTGGAATAGACTTCACTATGGAAACTTACACAACCAACACATTTGAACTTTTGGCAGTTTTCAGCCACACCACCTCTCTGGTTCTGTTAATGGCTCCATTTTGCATGTTGTTGGTGAAAATGTGTTTTTTTCGTCATAGAGATCCATCATGATGATGAGATCAAACACTGCTCTGATTTTACTTTTAGTCTCTCTCATTTCATCCACTTTTCATTCATCCATTCGTTTGGGACGGCACTAGTTTGAGTCTGACTCTTTCAGGTCTCTCTTTTTTAAAAGTCTTTTATGGAATCACTCCCATCTATTATCTATACATGCTTATTCTAATGCAGGGTTGCTGGGGGAGGGGGGCTGGAGCCTGTCTCAGCTGCGATAGACAAGGTTGACTCTGGACACCCAGTCCATCACAGGTCCAACGCTGAAAGACAAACAACCACTCTCACTCACCAGTTAAACTAACATTCATGATTATTGGACTGTGAAGCGCAGTGGAGGGACCTGTGGAGAACCAGCGCATACACGGGGAAAACATGCAAACTCCACACAGAAAACATACAACCTTCTTTTTGTATCAGCTGTACATTTGCATAAAGTACAGTGTGATAAAATGTGCTTAACACAGTCGACACCATCCATCAACTTTCCACATTTTATCGGTGTGAAAAGATCAACCTGTACCTTAAAAGATCCGACTTTCTTCTCACTATTTATGCTTTCAATCAGTACTGGAGCTCATGCTGACTTAAAGGTGGGAGTAGAAACATAGATTAACCGGTAAATAGACAGATTTACCTTTTGGCTCAGCTGTCTTAGGCAGGTCTGTATAAAGCTCCACATCACTGCAGATTCTTTTCAATCCCCTCATTTATTCTTCTCTCTCCCACTGACAGAATCCACATCTGTACTTGGAATCTAATTAGATTTTATTTCCATTCATTTCACTGGTTTGGCTTGTGTCCCATTTGCTAACATCGAGGTGTGGCTGGTTTTGACCTTGTTATGCATCTTACCACCACTTTCACTCCAGAATTTTCCACTGCAAAAGAACTGAATAAATAAATAAATAAATAAATAAAATAAAATAAATATTCTCTGGAGAATATTTTTTATCACCATTCTGGCTGCAACTGTATATCTAAGACAAACAAGGAATGCTAACAAGGCCCAAAAACAGGCATGGATGAAGTGTGCACACAGGCCGCTCCCATACAACGAACAGTATGAATTCCCAACCAGCAGTAGGTTCCTGATGTTTTAGGGTATGCATCTGTAGATTTGTGCACCCTTGGAGAGTTTCCAGCTTGTGGACTCTGCCTTTCTGAGGCAGATATGTCTGCCAACTGCCTGCAGCTATAATATCTCAGCCTTTTCACTGTGGTGTTACAAGCTTCACAGGTTGCA
The DNA here is from genome assembly GCF_017639745.1 of Melanotaenia boesemani. Classification (NCBI taxonomy): domain Eukaryota; kingdom Metazoa; phylum Chordata; class Actinopteri; order Atheriniformes; family Melanotaeniidae; genus Melanotaenia; species Melanotaenia boesemani. The sequence continues at coordinate 29,711,196 of NC_055695.1, read as the reverse complement.
GAAGTAAGAATCACATAATTAAGTTGCATGCACCTCCTTAACTTGACTTCTTTTTTTCTTTATTGTAAACCTGTGGCATGTTGCATGTCGGAAGGTTGCATGTATGGATGGCTGACATCCCTGCAGGCTCTATTAAGCAATCGAAGCAGAGTTGTTTGTGTGTGCTGAGACAATGTGGGGCGCTTGCCATAACAACTAGAACTTGGCTTGATATTTATCTTGAATGTTGACTTATGAGTCCAGAAGTACTTGGAAACCAGAGGAGGATTTAACAAATGTTACTTGGCCTTAAGCGCAGTGTTTCTCTTACGCATTTGTGCGTTTTGCAAAAACATTTTGGATTAAATGAAACTGTTGTGAAGAGGTCAGCCGAAGGCGCCTCCCCAGTTTGACCTCTTGACTTTGATTTGACGCCAGCATGTATATAATCCTTGTGACCTGCTTTTAAGATTTCTGTACTTTTATGTATCAGAGTGAGGTGCAGTGAAAGTCCAAACCCCAGCTCTGCCACATAAACACAGTGAAAACTACCGAGGCCTCTGTCTGGAAAGCCCAGCCCTGCTCTGCCTGTTTGGGCTGGTCCTCTGAGTGATAGCTTCCCTGAGGAATTCACCAGAGCTTGTTTTTTTTTTTTTTTAATATCCCCGCTTATTCACGGGCAATAGCTGTGTGCTCTTACAAAAGACAGTGTGTACAAACGTAACTCCACCATCCTCACTGGCTTTTGCTGAAATACAATCAGTCTTTTAGGCTGGGATTTGCTTTTGTATCAGTTTTTTTTTCCAGGTTTTTGTCTTTCCTCCCTCTTATTCTCCCTGCACTACATTTGCTCTGGAGGGGGCACAAAATGTTCAGCATTCTCATTCTGAAAGCACTTGTGTAAACATGGATTGAATTATGGTGCAGCCCCTCCCTGGGACGGTGACATATCAACATCTACTCTGCTATTGTTTAGCCTCAGGTGTTTAATTCTGGTTGGCAGGAAGCGCTCTGTTTCACAAGGCGTATGGTAAAAATGAGCACATAACCATGGCAGGTCATTAAGAGAGTCAGAGCAGAGTTGGGAAATATCCTGCATCCTGATTTATTTGTCTTTTCTGGTTTATGCCGTGAAAACCAGCTGATACTTTACACCGTTGATCAACAAGGACCGGTGTGTGTGGGTTTAATGTTAGTCCATATTTTATATTTTCTGCTTTAGTTTAGTTTTTATTTAGTTATTGGACAGGGACCATATATGTACAGTAGCATTGATCACAGAGATAAATATGCTTTGTACCAGATTGTGGCTCTCTGAGCTAATTTCATCTGCAGTCCCAAAAACATGCAGAAATGCATTAAAAATAGAAAATACAAAGCACACATACAGATAGTAGCAAAGATAAAGTACATTGCATAGTAAAATACAGTAAAATAGCACAAAATAATTACCATTTTAAAATAAAATAAAAAACATAAACATAAGTAATAGTAGTTACATTAATAAACACGAGTTTACCAGATTTAACCCTCCGCCCACCATACTTGTCTGCTTTTTTGTTTCTGTGTAAAAATAAGTGTCGGCATATTTTTAATTCTGTTGGAAGTTTGTTTCATTGTGTTATTTTTTTTTTGATTGTCCTAATTCTGCTGATCGTGTTACTCTGCTCATCTTCTCAGATGTTAATTTAATAAACAAAGTGGTGGAGGGACCATATTATTGATTATCTTGCAAAGCAAATTTAAATTTGCGTATTTATTGTAACTTTGAAAGTTTAACATACTGTGTTTGGAGAGTATTTGACAGTGATGATATTGTCAGTGTGTGTCTTTATAGAGCGATTTCAGCAGTTCTACACACATTAACAGTGTGTAGAAGGTGAATTATTCATATGATGCAGATGTCTGGGGAAATGATATCATATATCATATCATATCTGTGTGTTGCATTAAGGTGTGGTGATTTTCTTTCCTCAAAGAAAATCTTTTTCTAAGAAAATGCTGTCTAAAAACTAAACTGGGAAGGAATCAGTTTGGTTTCAGTTTAGTTATGAGTTGGCCACTAATGTTGGCCTGTGACTAAGGAAGGAAAAATAGCATTAGAAGAGTGTTCGCCATGAAACCTCCACATGAATTAAACTGGGCTTTAACCACAACACAAATATATCTCAAGGTCCTTTTACATACACAGTCCTATTCAGTTAATGTGATTGTAGTACAATTAAAACAAATCCATTATATGATCCACATTAGTCCAATTTCTAGTTACTGTTTTTATATAAACCAATTAATTAAGATAATGACCTAGCATGTCTAGGTTTATTTTGTCTGTTAAAATTGTAGTGGTAAGAATTAATTTGATCAGACAGTTTTTAAGGAGTTGTATTTACCTTTTTGATATGTTTCAACTAAAACTTCAGTCTTCTTCAGAAGACGTTTTCTGAAACAATCAATGAGAAGTAGGTATGCAACTTATAAAAACACACACTTAACGAGACAGAAAAGAGAGTACTAGCTCGAAGGTTAAACATCCCTGACCAGGAATTCATCTTAGCCCGTCAAAAGATGCAAGAACCAGAAAGAAAGCAGAACTGTGTAACGTTGTTGCAGGAATTTTAAAAACTGCAAAATTACCACAAAGAAATATCCTTAAAAGAAGAAGAAAAGACAAAACAATCACTCAAAAAAGACAAAACTGTTCCTGTATTACCAGGAAATAAAGGCAGAACCACAGTGGTTATGGACACAAAACCCTACATAACCCAGATGGAAACTAAGTTAGGAGACAAGGACACACACAAGGTGCTCAAGAAAGACCCACAGAAGAAAAAAGAGAGATGAAAGCGCTCCTGAAACCCATGCTAGAACGAAAGAAAATAACTCCGGGTATGTATAACCATTTAATACCAACTACAGGCACTATCCCCAGGATTTATGGCACACCAAAAATTCACAAAAAGGCCACTTTACTACTGCCCCATTGTAGACAGTATTTGTTCCATCACATTCAACCTATCGAAAGCACCGGTGGAAAGAATTAAACCCATCCTCAGACTCACAGATCAACATTGCAAAAACGCAAAATAACTAGCCAGGAACTCAAAAACACAAAAGTAGAATCAGATGAGATTTTCATGTCACACAACATCATATCACAATTAACCAAACCTCCGTCAACACACTATAAATCATAAAAGAACGCCTCAGTAGTGTCAGGACCATACACTGCATATAAAAGATGGGCGGAGCCTCCGTGATGTCACCCGTAGGTTTCTGAAGAGCTGAATTGAAGCTCATTGGGCGGTTCCCACCATCGCCATCTTGGCAGCGTCACTCATGTTGTCATTCCCAGAAAATCCAAAAATGGGCAAAGAGTTGGAGCTGAGAGGTAGACTGTGAAGGTGGGGGTCGATGATTGACACCCATCAAACTCCGAGCTGCCTGTAGCTAAGAGCTAACTGAGCTAACCCCGAGCTAACGGTAGCTAACAAGCTAACGGAGGTAGGCGGGCTAAAACTAAGACGCCCTGTAAGCCGGCTAAAAGCCACGGTTGTGCTGCACTCTCCCTTCTTTCTTCAGATATTGGATACCCGTCAATCAAAAGGACACGCCCCTAATTATGCCGAATTTCAAGATTAAATTTTGCTGTGAAGTTGGTCTTTTTAACATGGGAGTCTAAGGGATTTGCTCTGTTTTGGAGCCAGCCCCTAGCGGATGAGGGGTGAACTGCAATTTTTTTGCAATTCCACTTAGGCTTCACATGTTACCGGTTGAAGTTGCCGCTTGGTCAGGACCTTTAGGAAAAGCACAAATCTCACAGTTGAAAACAGATCCCGCCTCCTGCGTTTTGTTGCCAAATCCACCTATTTCAGGGACAAGATTTACAGACAACAAAGTTTCGCAATGGGAGACCCATTGTCAGCCATCATGAGCAGTTTTTTATTTTTTATTTTTTTTTATGGAAAATCTGATTTAACAGACTAGAATAAACTAAATTAGCTCAACGTTTCTATAAGTGGTCCTACTTGGATCAATACACTATTTCTAAAATTTTCTGTGACTAATTATAAATGCTTGTATAGTTTTACTTGAATGGTCCCCAGAAAGGTAGCATTTCTTTGGAACATGATGTAGAGGATGGCTTTGGACCCTTCTATCAGCAGTAACAACTGTATTCACCTTGGATTTTCCACTTTCAGACAAATCAGAGCTGTTGAGTAGATTTGATAGACATACAGCAGATAGAGGTTTGTGAAGATCTTAACTACATGTAGATCAACACCAGCATCATTTCAAAGATGAGATCTGGGAGTGTTTTGAGGGCTGTTTGTACTCAGTCTTCTGAGGTTTCATTAGGATTAGAAAAGCTACGACCTGGGGCGGGATTCATTAAAACCTAATGTATTTACTTTAAAACTGAAGAAAGAACAGCAGAAGAAAGAGAATATGCTCAGCACGCTGTAGATTACCGCTAAACACGAGATTGCCCTACATTAAGTATTTACCCTGAGGACAGATTGGGGTCTTTTTTTATGTACTACTAAAACATTGTCTCCATGGAGACAACAGGTCTAGGCATCCCCTACATGACAAAAACTGAAATTAAACAAAATGATGCATGAAAATGTAGAAAAGAAAATTATATGCATATAAATAAATAAATACTCGCTGGTCACTTTATTAGGTACACTATTCACTTTTTGCATATGGACCAGATTTTGCTTCTAGGATCTGCATCAAAGTTCAGTTGCTCATGCACACCTTCCCTAAAGAACCAGACTTTTCAAACAAACAAACTAAGTTTTGAATAAGAAGGGGCAGCTATGAAATCATACTAAGTTAAGGTCCATTGGTCATTTGTCAGTATTCTTGCTTTAAATTGGAAAAAAAATGAGACTCACTAACATGTTACTGAGCCAAACACACTCACTGCAGCTACAGTTTGCAGTTACTGCCCTGTTTGTTTTACTTATTCTGTCCTTACCCAGAATAAAGCCTGTAGATAAAAACAAAAAAAATCCTTGTAACAACCTGCTGTATAAACAACTCGATAGTCAGAGAAGAGTTTCATACATGTAAGTGACTGATAAAGGAAAACAAAACAGGATCTTTGTTGTGAAAATTGGTGAGTGATGTAATTAATCTAAAATGTTAAAAGTTTAACTATGACTTCTAGTAAATCTTGTAAATTTTGGGTCTTTTCAGGAGAGAAGGAGAAGGGATGCGTGTCTTCTGGGACCGTCTGAGAGAACCCTCCTTTATCTCCAGATGGAACCCCTTCACCACCGACTTCCCCTTCATCACCTTCACGCACCACCCTGTCAGGAACATCAGCGACACGTTTGCTGCTCTCTGTGATGTAAGTTGACCTATAAATGATCACATGAATGCTTAGCTTGTTTTCCTTTTGGAGAAAAGGCAAGCTAAGTGTCTCCTGCTTTAAAATGCTTTTTTTATTATTCCTTTCTTTAATCCATGATTGTGTGCACTGTGGTGAGCATTGTCCATTAAAAACCAAGTGCTTTGAGAAAAGTGTTTTGCTAGCTGAGTCATCACAAAGAAATGATTAACTGGAATTTAGCATCAGATAGCATCTCTGATTATTGCAACACTCAGAACTGAAACACACCTGGATCCAGGTATGAGAGATAGTGGCTTGCAAAATTATTCAACCTTCTCGGCGTTTTTCCTATTTGTGTTACAACCTGTTATTTAAATAGATTGCTTTTGGACATTTTATGCAAAAAAATTTAAATAATCCAAACCGGAGAAGTGAAATGAAAAAGGAAAGTGCATATGTTCTGTAGGTGTTTTCATGCTCTTTGCAGTAAAGCCTCTAAATAAGATTTGGTACCACCAATTACCTTTTTTTTTATTTATTTAACCTTTATTTAACCAGGTAAAAAATGTTTGAGAACCAGTTCTCATTTGCAAACATGACCTGGCCAAGAGGCCCCAGCAGGAATAAATATTTTTATTTAACCTTTATTTAACCAGGTAAAAAATGTTTGAGAACCAGAACCTTCATAAGTCTTATAATCAGATCCACTTGTGTTTGTGATATCATATGCGCCTGTTCTGAAAGGCCCACAAAGCATTATTAAACAACACTATGGACTTTCTGACCCTAAAACTCTGTGGTGAGAAACCACTCTTCACAACCTTTTTTCCATCCCGGAACATCACTTTACAGCAGCATTTGGATTTACGGCACCCCATCACATGCCAGCAACACACTGGTTGTTTTGAAAGCACACCATGGCTGATTCAGCCAAGAAACACTAGAGGACATTAACATAGGAAGAAAGGAGAAGAAAGAGAGAAAGGAACAGAGCAAGACATAAAACAAGAATCATTTTCAGACTGACTTTTACTGGCTGGAGAAAGTTTAGAGAAGAGACAGGAAGAAGATGGATGCTGGATTAGCTGTTGTTAGAGGGCACCTCAGTGTTAAAATCTGCCAAAGTTCAATAGTGAGGCTAAAATCCATCATCACAACATGGAAAGAATATGACACTACAACACACCTGCATGAGAGGTCTGTCCACCAAAAGTCGCAGACCAGGCAAGGAGAGCATTGATCAGGGAGACAACAAAGAGACCAAAGGTAACCCTGAAGGATCTGGAAAGCTCCACAGAAGAGACTGTTGGATCTGTTTACAGAACCACTATAGGTTCAACACTCTGTGGAGATGGGCTTTGTGGAACAGTGGGCAGAAAAAAAGACTTCTTCTACAAACCTTTACCAAAATATATGTAGGAGACTCCTCAATCATCTGGAAGAAGGTCCTCTGGTCAGATGAGACAGATTAATCATTTATCACTAATGAAAAACACAATGTCTGACAAAAACCCAACACCTCTTCACCCTTATAACACCATCCTCACAGTGAAGCATGGTGTTGGCAGCATCATGATTGGGGGTGGTTTTCTTCAGCAGGTCCAATGAAATTGCTCAGAAATTGTTCATTTGGTGGATAGTGATAAATATGAGAAAACCTTTGAGGAAGATATGTTTCAGTTGTTCAGGGATTTGACACTGGGACAGAAGTTCACCTCTCAGCTGGATAATGACCCAAAAACATACTGCTAAAGAAACATTAACTCTGTGGCATGAGATATAGACTGATGGACATCAGCAGGATGAGTAGTTTTGTTTTAAATAATAGGCAAATGTCCTAAAAGCTAGAGACAACGCTGAAGACAAAATTAAAGACAAAGTTGCTTGTTAAGTAAATAAGTAAATTTGATTTATATAGCAATTTTTGAGAGCAAATGTCACAAAGTGCTTCACCATTGAAACCATTGTCAGACAATGAATAAAACAACTATAAAGCAATAATAAGAGCAAAGTAAATTAAATTAAATAAGATAAAAAAACAAAATTAATAAAATGAGAAAAAAAAATTATAAGTAGGCCTGTATAACACAAATATCTAATCAGCCAACCACATGGCAGCAACTCAACACATCTAGTCATGTAGACATGGTGAAGACAATTTGATGGTGTTTAAACTGAGCATCAGAATGAGGAAGAAAGGAGATTTAAGTGATTTTGAACGTAGCATTGTTGTTGGTCTGAGTATTTACTGGGATTTTTATACACAACCATCTCTAGGGTTTACAGAGAACGGTCTGAAGAAGAGAAAATATCCAGTGAGCAGCAGTTGTTTGGACCAGAATGTCTTGTTGATGTCAGAGGTCAGAGGAGAATGGACAGATTGGTTGGGCTACAGCAGCAGAAGACCACACCTGGTGCCTCCTGTCAGCTAAGAACAGGAAACTGAGGCTACAATTCACAAACACTCACCAACACTGGACAATAGAAGATGGAGAAACGTTGCTGGTCTGATGAGTCTCCATTTCAGCTCCACAATCAGATACTAGGCTCAGAATTTGGTGGAAACATCATGAAAACATGGATCCATCCGGCCTTGGATCAACGCTTCAGGCTGCTGGTGGTGTAATGGTGTGGGGGATATTTTCTTATCCCATTTTGGGCCCCTTAGTACCAACGTGGCCTGGTTTAACCACCACAGCCTACCTGAGTATTGTTGTTGCTGACCATGTCCATCCCTTTATGACCACAGTGGAGCATCTTCTGATGCTACTTCCAGCAGGATAATGCACCATGTCACAAAGCTCAGATCATCTCCACCTGCTTTCTAGAACATGACAATGAGTTCATTGGACTCCAACGGCCTCCACAGCCACCAGATCTCAATCCAAAAGAGCAGCTTTGGGATGTGGTGGAACGGGAGATTCTCATCATGGATGCAGCCGACAAACCTACAGCAACTGTGTGATGCCGTCATGTCAATATGGAGCAAAACCTCTGAGGGAAAAGTCCACATCTTGTTGAATCTGTGACACCAAGAACTATTGATATGTGTATTTAAGGACTTTTTTTCCCCTACGGTAAAGGGAATTAAGCCTTTAAAACCCAGGCCAAGAAAAAATGGGGAAAAAATGAACATTTTTAAGTCTTTATTTGGTCCTTTAACAAAATATAAATATATAAAAAAAATACAAATAAAAAAATTTAATATTTACTATTTATTTCCATGTGATATGTCAAAATGTTATGCAAAAAAGCTCCATCCGAGGGCAGAAGACACATGTTAGACTGTGTTCAACAGGATTTTTGTGCAGTTTTGTTTTTGTTTTTTTTACCATAAAGTGATGCAAAAGGTCTCAGAAACTGTATGTATTAAATATAATACATACAGCATTAAAGCGTTCAGGACTATTTTTATGACAGCTTATGATTAGGTGTAATGGCTCGCTTTCATGGTATCACAAAGGAGGTTGTAATAGTGGATTACATTCTGAAGTGTTTTAGCACCTGCTATGAATGTTTTAAAACTTATGTTTTAGTCGAACTTATCTGTCTCACTGTTTCCTTCAGCTAGAACTCTCCCAAGACATAAAGTGACATAAGCAAGAACCAGATGTAACCAGTGTTGGGCAAGTTACTTTAAATTAGTAACTTAGTTACAGTTACTAGTTACTCATTCCAACAGTAACTTAGTTACTTTGGTTACTCATTACTTTCAAAGTAACTAGTTACTAGAGAAAGTAACTTTTTTCCATCCTACTACAAGTGCAGTGCGCCATCTAGTGATATACATGTACAACTGCAGTAGAGCAGTGTAATAATAAATCAAACATGATAATGTCTCTTTTCCTCTCATTTATTTTATCCTTCTATTTTGATACTTTTCTATTGTTCCCCACCTTGTACAAATGCACACACATTATTTTGGAGTTGATGTGGCACATTGCTTGATTTAAAAAAAACTTGATTGTACCCAATAGTATTACGATGAAGATGTTTCTGAAGGTTGGAATTGCTAGTCTTCGACGTGGATAGAGTTTTTGAACCTCCACAAAGATTAACAGGTCACCAAAATATTCATGTTGTCTTTTGCTGACACAAAAGAAAAATAATGCGCATATTTCCATGATAGAAAGCCCACGCCTGGGCTGTGTTCACCTGCTGCCATGGTTGTTTTCTTGTTTTCATTCACCTGGATGTCGACTGGCGGTCACATGCTCTCTTTCTCTCTCTCTCTCTCTCTCTCTCTCTCTCTCTCTCTCTCTCTCTCTCTCTCTCTCTCTCTCTCTCTCATCCTCAAGTAGCGAATAACGAGTCTTTTTAAATCACAATAACGAGTAACGCGTTCCTGCTTTTTACAAACTAATTAGTTACAGCGCAAGTTACTGTAAAATTAACGTAGTTACTGTAACGCGTTACTAAATAACGCGTTAGTCCCAACACTGGATGTAACTAAGAATCATCAGTTAGATTTCAGTCAGGTCTGTTGCATTAGATACACGCCTCAATTCAACATTCATACACATCGAACAACACATCCAAAGCTATCGCATGAGCAGTGGTTGGCCTGCTCACGTCAGTGGTAACTGGCCAGTTACAGTGCTCGGGGCTCAGGCCAGAGATGATCTGTCCCTCTGAGCCCAGCACCTCATCGCTTTACCTGTGACCTGAATTTAAAATAAATTCCTGCCAAATTTGAAGAGATCCTCTCCTGATTTTTGTTCTCGGGCTTCCAATTAAAAGAATCAGGCTAAGACAGGCAGTTGCTGTAGATATGTTGTAGCCCTCAGCTCAATGAGGGTAAACACTGCTAAAGGTGACAGAGGATTTAAAATAAGGAATGGGAAGGCATGTTTTCACTTTACAGGTTGTTAAGCTTAGGACAATGGAGGCAGATGTGTAAGTGTAATCTATTTATAGCTAAATTTAAAAGCAAAGATGATTCACTGCTTTCAACAAGTGAATTTGGCATCTTCTTCTCCACAGATCGACAAGTTTTGTGAGCAGCTCAGGGAGGCAGCTCAGAAAGCCCACGCCATGAAACCAGTTCCTGGAAAAGCCAACGGTGTTATGCTCCTTAAGCAATCCATCCAAATCGAGGCTTACGTGGGCGCTATGTCTTTCCTCGGAAACCAGAACAAACTGGGCTACTGCATGGCTCGAGGAAACATTGGCTTTTAAACTAACACTTGTGCTGTTGTTCAGTTTGTTTGCACTTATTTGGAAGTCTTTAATTCTGTTCAGATTTGTTTACAGTGATTTAATAAACGTTCCACAAAGACTGGACACAGATGTATTCCTTTTTTTCTTCCTGTGTGAGGTTTAAACATCTGTCTGATAGCTCTCACTGCTCATTACCAGTGTGTGGTGTCTGAGTCCTCAGAAATATCCACATTTCAACACTGCTCTTCACTGGATGACAGATCCCCCGCTGCTTCCAAGGAGCTTTATATTTGCAGTGATATGGTAATTCAACTCTTTCGCAACGAGATTCCTTTCTTACTCCCCCGGTATCTCTGTTAAAAGCTCATTCCCATGCCATTTAGCCCCTTAGAAATTCACTGGAGCATAGGGGCACATTTGTCAGCTTAGTTTTATCATTCAGTGTATTTTTACAGTGCAAACAGTGGTGGAATTTCCCCTTGATTTATTTACATACTGCATGGAGCTCTCATGAGGCTAGAATAGACATAAAAATATATGATTTTATTCTTTGAGTTTTCCTTTTTTCCATTTACAATTCATTAATATCTCAACTTACTAGAGGTGTGTTTAATTCTGCTGAATTAGCTGTTATCTGAGGTTTCTGCCGGTAGCAGCAGGTTTAGCTTTTCTATATAGGAAATATTCACTGAGTACATACATTAGAGGAGAAACTTCTTGCAGTGCAACTAAAACGTGATATATTACACTGTCTTTGATTTATTAACATGCGCTTTGTATGTGTTTGTGAGTTTGTGTGTGATTTTGTGTGAACTATAATGAGGTGTGTGTTGTTATTTTTCTTTGTTATATTCTTTGCTGTGTGAAGGTTTTTAAATTTTGTTTTTAATATGCATAATTTGTTTTTATTATGTACAGCACTTTGTGTTGCTTTGTGCATGAAAAGTGCTCTATAAATAAAATTTGATTTGATTTGATCATTTTCCTGTTTCACCATCAAATTTCAGTCAATCTGTCAGACAGATGACCTCACATTTAACTCTGTAGTGCTTCGGTATCCAGAGGGTTCATGGTTCGCTCAGTGACTGCAGGGTGTTTAGGTCCTGTGGCTGCAGAGTGAACCCAGATCATCATCCTTCCACCACCATTCTTAACACTTGATATGAGATGTTGTTGCTGAAATACGGCTTGATTTTATAACAGGGCTGTGTGCAATCTGACCAGACATCTCCACTTTGGTCTCATCTGTCCAAAGGACATGGTTCCAAGTCCAGAGATGCAGCTTTTGAGTTTTTTCCAGTTTCTCTGAGTAGTTTGTGGTCTGAACTTGCTGGGGTGTCCACTACAAGGAATACTGGTGACTGTCTTGGATGTTTGCATTTATGAAAACTTTTTCACTGTATAATGATTAATACCAAGTTGCTTGCTATTAAAGACACACTACAAAACTTTTACAAATTTTCTGTGACACACCCCCTGCTGATGGCTAATTCGGCATCAAAATACATCGTACCTGTACTGTGAGATCTCTCCAGCCAGTAAGCTAGTCCTATCTTGACTCTTGCTTTGTTTCTTGCTCTGTCCCTTTCTCTCTTTCTTTACCTCTCTTTCTCTGATAATGTCAACTTGTGTTTTTTTGCTGAATCTGTCACGGAGTGTGTTTAAGACAGCTGGTGTGTTGAGGAATGTGGAGTTTTTAAGGTTCAGAAAGTTACATAGTGCGGCTTTAAAACATTTCCCAGATTGATGGACAGCAACAACTTTTTCTCTAAAATCATTACTGATGTCTTTCCTCCTTGGCATTGTGTTAACACTCATCTGAACATTCAGGACAATCAAACTGCTAAAATGTAAACATTTATAATGTTGGTCACTGATCAAGTTCATCTGACCGGCAGCTGCTTACTTTCTCAAATCCTGTGGAGAGGCTACTTAGTTTTGCTTAGACTTATTTTCACTTAAATACATGTTTGTATACGTTGTGACTTGGTTTCATCTTCAGCTTTTGTTGTTCATCTGAGGTTGTATTTACTTAATAATCAGACTTGGTAAAGAACAAATGTTTTTATTTATGTCCTGATTGGAAATACACTGATTGAGCAATTTCTTTGCTCTTTGGCGCCTCCTACCGCTGTAGGATGAAACAGCACTATCATAAAATCAAATGACAGCCCGGACAGTTAAACACGTGAGTTTGCTGACACGGTGAAGAGCAGCAACCAGTAAAAAATGTGGATCAACAGGGTTTGGTGATATTTCAGGACTAAACAACAATAAGCCTGCTGAGTTTGTAATCTGATGTTTGTGACAAACAGAAAAACACATTTATTATAGCATTCTAGCTTTTCTTAGCACTATTTGTTTTTTCTTAAATACATTATTGAAGCATCTAAATGTGAGAAATTCACATGTTGCTAACTTTCAATGATGTTCAATTTAGCCTAAAATTAAATTAAAATATTAGCCTAAAATGGGAATGAGGCTGCGAAGAGAACCAATAATGATAAAATTAACACAGCAGAGATGAAAATGTTTGCGAGCAAAGACCACGCTTCCACAGTATGAGTTCAGTGATTTTAAAAAGGTTAGGATGAGGTTAATTAGGGCACTGTGTCAGGACGTTGGAAGTCTAACTAGGAAGGACAAATGAGTTAATGGCAAAGAGGAATGGGAAGGAGAAAGGTGAAGAGGAAGGATGAATGGACAGACAGAGCGGACAGGAAGGTTGGATGAAGAGATGAGAGAGAGGGAAGTGAGTGAGGGATGGGGAGGATGGATTAACTGATAGGGTGAGGAAAGCAGGGAAGGCTAAATGGATGATGGATGAGAGCAGGGATGAGTAAGGGTGGGGTTGAGAGAACGAGACAGAGTTAAAAAAGTGAATTGAGTATAAGAAGGCTCCCCAGATAATGGCAATGCTCCCAAACTGAAGTTCACCCGTTAACTTTACCTGTTATAATGTGTTATTTTTATCCATGATACTGAATTAAATGTCTGGAGTCAATACAGGAATCAACCACAGCTTCAGTCCCTACTGACCTGCAGAGAGCAGAGAGAAATTATCATTATTATTATAAGCTCCAACCACTGAACCAAGCAAACAGACACAGAACCAGAGAGCTTCTTAGTTATTTACTGTTTGTAACAACAAGGCTAACTCAGCATCCGTCTGGCATCCTGTTGTTTTCACGGAGTTCTACACCAGTCAAATCAGTTCTGATGTTTGTTCTGGTCCTCTCTAATCTCTTTACCTGTATGTCTTTTTCCTTATTTTCAGGTGTGTTGGAGCAGGGAAACACTGAAAACCTGCAGGCCTGAGGCCCTTGTGGGACTAGATTGAGTAGCCCTGCTCTGTGGCATCATTTCAGTAAGCTTCTGCAATGTCACATTTATGTCTGTCCATTGTTCCATTGAATTTTCTCCAATTTCTCAATGAGGTTCAGCTCTGGACTCTGTGGAGGCCAATCCATGTGTGAAAATGATGTCTCCTGTTCCCTGAACCACTCTTTTACAATTCAAACCCTATGAATCCTGGCATTGTCATTTTGGAATAAGGCCGTGCCATCAGGGAAGCTGGAATAACCTGCTCATTCAATATATTCAGGTAACAGCTGATCTCATTCTTTGGACACATAATGTTGCTGAACTTGGACCTGAACCTAGACCTGACATTCTGCAGCAACCCCGGATCATAGACTGAACCCACAGACTTGTGCAGTAGGCAGTAGGCATGATAGCTGCATCACTTCATCTGCCTCTCTTCTCACCCTGATGCTCCCATCACTCTGGAAAAGGGTAAATCTGTAAACCTTGAGTTCACTTCACATTGTGTGTGTGGAGATGTTTTTATTTTCACTATTAAACATAATCCTGAGTTCTACTGGTGTTTTTCTTCCATTTGATTTCACCAAACATTTCAGTGATCACCATCATTCAGAACTTTTTCCAACCAATAGTGGTTCCCCACTATCCTTCCAGTTTATAATAATGCACTGGGCAGTTCTTAATACAGTTGTAGTAGTTTCAGCATCTCCTCCAATTATCTGAGCCTTCTGAAACAGACGTACTTCTTTTCCACAACCACTTGATGTTTCTTTCCACATGGATTTTTAAGAAATGAGAAGCTGTTCACTGCATCAGATGGGGTTAAATACCTTGTTGCCAACTCAAAGATAATAACATATGCAGTAATTATCCACTGAACGGATCTTACCTGTTTGCTTAGTTAAATCCTGATGACTTTTTTTTTTTTGTATTGCTGTTGGTGTGTGACGTGCTTCCATAAAGTAAACCAAGCTTAAAACCAAAGTTGTGGTATCGCAGCCCCGACAACAAATGTTGGTAGACTTAAAAATTAGTCATAAACACAGTTGTAAGGTTCGAAAACCTCTCTAAAGTTACTTTAAAAATAGTGATTGCTTTTATGTCAAACAGCCATTACTGATGGTTTTTGTCATTTATTTTCTCTTTCATGCCAGGGAATGAATAAAATATGGATGATAGAAAAGGATTTTACTGTTTTAAAGTTATTTGAATCCTTGTTTGTTTTTAACCCATAGTGTTAAAATCAAAATGCACAAGGAAATACTGTCACTGTTCTACAGAAGCCACACATCTTCACAAAATTCACACAGTAAATTGGTATGTTTTATTAGAACAACAAATCAGAAGAAAATCAAAACATAAAGATGTGGGAACACAGCTACCTCTGAGCAAAGAACAGTTTTAAAGTATGACTCACATTCCTGCATGTAGTCATCAGTCTGCTTACCTCCAGTGGCGGAGCCAGACAGCATTTATAGGGGTTGCTGAGACCATCACCTTCATGAGGAGATACAAAACATTAGGCCTACACATTGCCTTATGGTTTTTAGTTGTTTGATTTTTTCTTTTTTTGTTTGTTTGTTTGTTTTTTTTATTTTTTTCTTAGAGGGGGGCATTCATTCTTACTTGCATAGGCATGCATTCCTGCCACGTAAAGTGATGCCATCTTTATATAACTCTCAGTTGATCAAATGCGATTCAACTTTCAAACCACATAAAATGACTAAAGATAAGCATTATTTAGCTCATGTTTACTTATTTATCTATTTAACCTTGATAAATAGATAGGCAAATCAAATCAAACTTTATTCATAAAGCGCTTTCCATGCAACCAGCAACAGAAAGTGCTTTTTTTAATAAAACCAAAGTGTTATAGTATATAACACTAAAGCATATAACAGCAATTACAAAAAAAAACACACACACACACACCTCATGATAATCTGATTCAGACACACACACACACACTTACACACCCAACCTCTTACACAAACATGAACTCTGAAGCTGGATTTATACTAGTGCAGCGTCTACGTAAGGTCTGTTAAGGTGTCACTGCTGTAGGTGCCGCGTAGCTCCTCAGCTCCCTTGATTTTTATTACACTTTACCGGATCATCATTGTTTGTTCTGTGTGGTTCTGGAGCAACTGTAAACTAGAAATTCTCTTTTTAGGAAGACCAGAGAGCAGCATTACAACAATCTATTCTACTAGAAATAAAAGGACGGACGGACGGACGGACGGACGGACGGACGGACGGACGGACAGATAGATAGATAGATAGATAGATAGATAGATAGATAGATAGATAGATAGCCACACCCACCTCAAATGTCCGACCAATCACACAATACTTCTCGGAGCACCCTGAGAAGAAAGTTCTGCTCAGCTGATGCATCAAGAACAAGCAGCAAGATGTCCCCAAACACATCCATGAAAACAAAATGACATAATTTTGTTCTCTTGGCACCAAGAACAAGAAAAAAGTTCTTACTTCTCGTGGAATATGTAACAGCCTTTAATTTGACACTGACGATATTGTGCATTGGAGAAAAGCGTCTGCTAAATGACTGTAAAATAGAATAGATCATGCACTGCAGATATTATTGTTATTAACTCATGTTTTTGTTTTTCTTTCTCATCCAGTACCACCCCCGATGAGTAGGAGGTTAGGTTAAATGGTCACTCTAAATTCTCCCTAGGAGTGAGCGTGAATGGTAGTTTGTCTCTCTGTGTTGGCCCTGTGATGGACTGGCGACCTGACCAGTGTGTACCCTAACTCTCACCTGTTAATTGTTGGGATAATTCCAGCTTTCCCACTACCCTTAATTGGACGAAGCGATATAGATAATGGATGGATGGACGGATGGACTGTATCTGTAAAAGTGCCTTGTTGTGTCAATAAAGATTTATTGGACTAAATTGACCGTATGGTGAGTTTCGTGGCGCTGATGAAAATCATAAGTTTAAACCAAATGATGAAATTGACCCAGCTGTATTTATTTTAAGGCATTCTCACAGGGAGACAAGGTTGAGTAGTGAGTGACTCAGAAATACATGCAGCTGTAATTCCGTGAAGTAAATTATATAGCTGAGTTCAGCACCTTTGGTTTCATGTATCATGACCTGAGGGTCTGAAAGGGTTAACATGTTTCCTCCCAGAATGAGGACGTGTCTCTTATCCTTGATCGAGCTCTGCTCTGGCCTGGAGGGAAGCACCTCACTCATATTTCTGCTCTTAAAGTTGTAAAAGGTGTTCAGAAAACAGGATTAACTGGAAGAGAAGTGAGTGTTCATAAAGATCCCCAACGCCCTGAGGAGATTTGCATTTGAGTCCGCCAGCCATAGACTGGAGAAAACTCCACTATCTTTATATACTGTCTATGCATAACTTTGTTCCTGTAAAGTTTTCATTCTAAAATGATTTCATTTTTGCTGCATCTGAAGTAGCATTAAACCCTGTAATGTCATAATATAATCATTCTGAAATTATGATGGACTTTATTATCCAGTGTAGGTGATTATACATATCTGTTGTATGTTGGAGGGAGTTTACATGGTGTGTCGTGTTTGAAAGGAGCTCCTGTTTCTTGTCAACTTCCATGGAAGTTACAGTTAGTGAGACGCTGCACTTGGCTGATGTTCAGATGTGATGCCACTTGCTTTTCATACCAGTATACAGGATAAATATGAGTTGGTTAGAGTGTTGATTTGCATGAATGAGATAAAAGGGTGTGTTTCTGGGCGTGATTCACTTTTGTCCTCAAATGATCCTTGTGTTTTTTTTCTTTGTTTTTTTTTTTTGGCATTTTCCAATCATTATGCTCAGCCCTCAAGGTTAAACAGTTACATGAAAAACTTCTGATATAATTTTATGTTTGCATGTTCATTCTGAAGTCATGATGGAGACCAAAAAGGACTACAAACAATGTAAAAGTACAGAGTGATCACATGGAAATGCACATTAAATATGCTGTAAAACAACTCCAAAGAGATTCAGAATTACTGGAAAAAATCATGATAAAATTAATGGGGATACACAACAACCACTAAATAAAACTGAATTACAAAATGCAGAAAAAATAAAATAAAATAAAATAAAATTCCACTCACCATCCACTTCATCAGGTCTACCTTTTACTTCCAGGACTGCCTTAATGGTGTCATAGATTCATCAAGGTGTTGGAAACATTCCTCAGAGATTTTCTCCATATTGACATGACAGCATCACACAGTTGCTGCAGGTTTGTCTTCTGCATCCACGATGAGAATCTCCCGTTCCACCACATCCCAAAGCTGCTCTGTTGGATTGAGATCTGGTGACTGTGGAGGCCGTTGGAGTCCAGTGAACTCACTGTCATGCTCTAGAAAGCAGGTGGAGATGATCTGAGCTTTGTGACATGGTGCATTATCCTGCTGGAAGTAGCATCAGAAGATGCTACACTGTGGTCATAAAGGGATGGACATGGTCAGCAACAATACTCAGATAGGCTGTGGTGGTTAAACCAGGCCATGTTGGTACTAAGGGACCCAAAATGGGATAAAAAAAATATCCCCCTACCATTACACCACCAGCAACCTGAAGCATTGATCCAAGGCAGGATGGATCCATGTTTTCATGATGTTTCCAGCAGATTCTGATCCTAGCATCTGAATATGAAGCAGAAATGGAGACTCATCAGACCAGCAACCTTTCTCCATCTTCTATTGTCCAGTGTTGGTGAGTGTGTGTGAATTGTAGCCTCAGTTTCCTGTTCTTAGCTGACAGGAGACACCCGGTGTATCTTCTGCTGCTGTAGCCCATCTGCTTCAAAGTTGGACGTGTTGTGTGTTCAGAGATGCTGTTCTGCAGACCTTGGTTGGAACCAGTGATCATTAGACTTCCTGTTGTCTTTCTATCATCTCCAACCAGTCTGTCCATTCTCCTCTGACCTCTGACATCAACAAGACATTCTGGTCCAGACAACTGCTGCTCACTGGATAGTTTCTCTTCTTCAGACCATTCTCTGTAAACCCTAGAGATGGTTGTGTGTGAAAATCCCAGTAAATGCTCAGACCAACAACCATGCTTCATTCAGCTTGAACGTCATCAAGTCGTCTTCACCATGTCCACATGATTAGATATGTTGATTTGTTGCCATGCGATTGGCTAAGTAGATATTTGTGTTAGAAAGCAGTTGAACAGGTAACATTTTGCTGCTTTAATACATAGGGGGGCGGGGGGAGGGTACACACTGTAGTTTGAGATGAACTAGATTTATAGTATTATTTGTATTATTACTGTTTTATTATATAAGGTTCTCCATGGGCTTGCTTCTCCTCTTTTAAAAGAAAGGACCTTATGCTACCACATAGATGTACTGTAGTAAAAGTAAAATTAGGAATAGTTTACCTCCTATTTTCGGACAGTGCTCTGCATACTGCATCTTTAAGGCTCCTTTTAAAAAAAAATAGCCGAAAGAACATTAAGCAAATCAAACTGAGATTGCAGCATTTTATCCATAAACGTTTCTAATAAAACTCACAATGCAGCTCTGAGTAAGTGTACATCAACGCTTTGTCACTGTGGACTCACAAGATGAATGATTTCCAATTCCAGCGATTGCATTCCTTTCTGCAAAGGTAAGCTGCTGCCTCAGGCTAGATAATGTGGTTTGTGCTTCACTCCAATTATTTTCCCCCAGCAGAACATCAAAGCAATCTACTTTGCGGTTTGTGGCTATAGCCTGACAGAAGTGAACTTTTCTAATGAAGACTAACAGCCAGAATGACATGTGCGTTAAGTTTGACAGGTCCCAAAAGTGGTGAATTCTGTTTAAAAATCTTCCGGCTGTCTGGTGGTTTGTTTAGTCCAAGCATGATCTGAACAGAAAAGGCATCAAGACTATGCTAAATGAATGAGTTAACGTGATGCCTGTTGGAGAGATGGTAGGATACAAGTGGTTTTGTTGGGAGGTCAAGGCCACTGTAGCTCACAGCGGAAGTCTTCATGTCTGTCTCGACAGGCCCAAGTGGTTATTTTGCTTGATTGTGATAGGAGATGAGTTCCCTTCTGCCCTGAAGTGGAATCTGATCAGCAAAGTGAGAGGCTTAAAAACTGCCCATCAGTGCCTGTGACCCCAGATGGCCCCAGCCTAACAACCAGTGCTGCCTGGGATGCTTGGGGCGAGTAATATAAGACAGATTCTGCAAGACACTTGCAATCCTGGTGTGGCACGCAGTCTTCTCATCTCTCTGAAATACCCTCAAAGCCCTCATAGATATGCCAGCTTGGATACCAGGCTTCTTTTCACAGGTCATGCAACCTCAAGCCCCCATTTTCATTTCTCCAAAACCCGCATCGCTTGTTTGTTTGGTAAACATGTTACACCTGTCAAAGGAATGTTGGTTGCTAACAGGCTAAGTCCAACAGCATATCTTATATTCTGTGGTGCTTTCCTCTTCTTCTCACCTCACTTGTTTTTCCATCTGTTGCCCTTGCAGCAGTGAATACAGTAAGTGTGAAGGAGTGAATGTGTGAGGAAAAGTGTGTGTTTGCTCATGCATGTACTGTGCTGCATGCGGATGTGTTAGCACACAGAGACAACTGGGTTGTTGTCTGAATTGCTGTCTTGTAATGGAGCTAGAGACACTGTTTTTATTTATCCCTCCCCCAGCTGTCAGTGTTGTGTCTGGAGTGAGTTCGCTGAACTCAGGGCCATGGGACACTTGGAGAAATGTCAAATCCACTAACCCTCCCAACTATGCAGAATGTTACAGCCCAGAACACACCCTGGATTCTTGCTATGGAAAACAAAAGCTCTGGACATTTAATGAATGTACAACCTTTTTCCGACCCTCCTACCAATCAGTTTTAAGCAAACATTATTTATTTATTTATCTATTATATGTGGTAGGAATAAAAACTCGTAGCATTGATACGATATACCTGTCAGCTAACTAATTCCCTTATATTTCTTGGAATATTTTAACATGATAAAATATTTTAAGTACATAATGGAGATAAAATGTTAATCTAAGAATGATAAACTTCTACAGTGCTGTTTTACAGAAAGGCATAATGTCATGTCTTTCATTCATACAGTAGAGATCTTGAACAGGGCTAGAACAGAATTTGAGTGTGCAGAAGTAGACATCCATGCATATTCATCTAAAGTTGTGCATAAATGCAAATTTGTGAATTTTTGTCTGTGTAAAATTATAATAAAATTAAAATAGCCCAGGGAAAGATGTGCCTCATCATATTTTCTTGTCTTTTTTATGTTAGTTAAAATATCTGTTTTTTAATAAATCATTGTTTGCCCATTGGTACTTTCACAAATTCGTCCATGTTGTGTTAGCAGTGCCAAAACTGTTTTATTTAGCTCCGTGTTATAACTCTGAAAAAGTCCCCCTAGTCTGGGAACCAATGATTTAGTTTAAAAATGAGGGCAACTCCTTTTTAATGAATATTAACACAAAAACATAAACCTAGAAGCCAGATGAAAATCTATTTCTCAAAATTCAGCATCAGTACTCAATTCCACATTTTCTTCCTCAGTACCTGAAAAGTACCTGAAAGTACCTGAATAGTGATGAACTTGTGAAAAGATTACGAGAAGATAGGAAATAAAAAGCTTTTTCCTAACTTCTCGAGTGCCTCAGTAATCTTTTCATGAGTTTAACTTGATCCCAGAACTGAAGAGTACCAGAGGAATACCATATTTTATACCCAAGCAGCACTCCAGGCATTCTCCTTTTTCAGTACCTGGGTAGTATCTGGATGGTACCTGGATAAAACCTGGATATATGGATAGTACTTGGATGGTACCTTGATGGTAAATAGATGGTACCAGGATAGTACCTGAGTAGTAGCTGAATAGTACCTGGATGGTACCTGGATGGTACTTGGATAGTACCTGAATGGTACCTGGATGGTACCTCAATGGTACATGGATGGTACCTGGATAGTACCTGGATTGTACCTGGATGGTACATGGATGGTACCTGGATAGTACCTGGATTGTTCCTGTATGGTACATGGATGGTACCTGGATAGTACCTGAATGATACATTGATGGTACATGAATTGTACCTGCATGGTACCTCAGTTGTACATTGATGGTACCTGCATGGTACCTGGATAGTACCTGCATGGAACCTGGATGGTACCTACATGGAACCTGGATGGTACCTACATGGTACCTGGATGGTACCTACATGGTACCTGCAAGGCACCTCAGTTGTACATTGATGGTACCTGCCTGGGACCTGGATGGTACCTGGATGGTACCTGTATGGTACCTACATGGTACATAGATAGAACCTGGATGGTACCTGCATGGTACCTGGATAGTACCTGGATGGTGCCTGCATGGTACATTGATGGTACCTGCATGGTATCTGGATAGTATCTGGATGGTACCTGCATGGTACATTGATGGTACCTGCCTGGTACCTGGATGGTACCTGGATGGTACCTGCATGGTACCTTGATGGTACCTGCATGGTATCTGGATAGTACCTGGATGGTACCTGCATGGTACATAGATAGAACCTGGAGGGTACCTGCATGGTACATTGATGGTACCTGCATGGTATCTGGATAGTACCTGGATGGTACCTGCATGGTACCTTGATGGTACCTGGATTGTGCTTTCATGGTACCTGGATGGAACATGAATTGTACCTGCATGGTACCTCAGTTGTACATTGATGGTACCTGCATGGTACCTGGATAGTACCTGCATGGTACCTGGATGGTACCTGGATGGTACATGAATGGTACCTGCATGGCACCTCAGTTGTACATTGATGGTACCTGCCTGGTACCTGGATAGTATCTGGATGGTACCTGCTTGGTACATTGATGGTACATAGATGGTACCTAGAAATTTTAAATAGAGTTCAATATAGTGGATTTTATGACTCACTATACCAATAATAAAGATGTGTTTTTAATATTGAAGCTCATTAAAATGCTTTAATTTCAACATATAGTGAAACAGAAGTTTGAAACTTGATTGTAAGGATTAGAAATGGACTGAGATATAATGTCACAGACATTATATCTCATTATATTGTGGAGTCCCCCAGGGGTCAGTCCTTGGACCTCTTCTGTTCAACTTGTATATGCTCCCTTTGGGTCAAATATTACAGAACTATAGCATTAGTTATCAAAGTTATGCAGATGATACACAACTTTATGTGTCTCTGTCACCAGATGACTGCAGTCCAATAGACTTAATGTGTCAGTGTCTGGAGCAAATAAACACCTGGATGAGGGAGAATTTTCTACAATTAAATGAAGACAAAACTGAGATTATTCTGATTGGTAGCAAAGACAAGAGGGTCAGCATTGGTAAACACCTGGAGACTCGGGCTTTTAAAATCACCAACCAAGTTCGTAACCTGGGAGTGTTGATAGACTCAGATCTGACTTTCAGCTGCCACATCAAAGCTGTCACTAAGACAGCTTTTTACCAGCTCAGAAACATCAACAGAATTAAAAATTTAGTTTCCCAGAAAGACCAAGAGAAACTCATCCATGCATTCATCTCCAGTAGACTGGATTACTGTAATGGTCTTTTAACAGGACTTCCTAAAAAGAGCATTAAACATCTGCAGCTCATCCAGAACGCTGCTGCTAGAGTTTTAACCAGGACTAAGAGATCTGAACACATCACACCAGTTTTGAAATCTTTACACTGGCTTCCAGTCAGTCACAGAATAGATTTTAAAACCCTTCTGCTTGTTTACAAATCCCAGAATGGTTTAGGCCCAGAATACATCTGTGATATGTTCAGAGAATATAAACCTAGCAGAACTCTTAGATCCAAAGACTCTGGTCAACTAGTCCAGACCAGAGTCCAGACTAAACATGGAGAAGCAGCATTTAGCTGTTATGCTGCAAACAAATGGAACAAACTGCCAGTGGAGATTAAACTTTCCCCAAATGTAGACATTTTTAAATCCAGGTTAAAAACATTTCTTTTCTCATGTGCCTATGCATGAAATCTGCACGGTAACTTTTTTTTTTAACTTATCTTGCTTTTAATCATTTTAATGTAATTTATTATTTTATTGTGATTATGTGTTGATTATGTGTTGATGCCTTTTACTATTTCTAAATATCTGTAATATCTTTGTTTTATGTAAAGCACTTTGAATTGTCCTGTACATGAAATGTGCTATACAAATAAACTGCCTTGCCTTGATCCTACAGATTGAGGGGCTGTACAGCCTTTAAAAAAGACAAAACAAGACACCCTCAGAGCAAATAAAACACAAAATGTTTTAACAAATTAATAAATAATGTGACATCAATTTCACATTCTCTAGGAATGTTTCTATTTCAGACCCAATTCCTTATAGTCGTAATCACCGTAGACTGCCAATTCTCATGTTTTAAAGATAAACTTAATACCTTAAGTGAGTTTTCACATTAAAAACTTGTTTATAATAACTCATTAGTTAAACATTCTACAAACAGATGCCTTTTTCATGTCCATATGCCATTAGGTCTGTTATTATTACTTAAATAAACCCAACTGGAGTGATTATGTTATAAAATGTCAAGCTGAAAAGTGTGCTGACTGAGCTCCAGCTCCAGTCTGTACACGCAGCTGGTAAAAAAAATCACCACGCTGGCATCTATTCAACATCAGACAAGTGCTGCTCAATAATGACTCTGTAGCCTGTCATATTTTGCATTTCAGACAGAATATGAGAACAAGTCTGTGTTGCCATGTCAGTCATCCAGCCTCTTGTTTTAGGATGCCCCCATTAGACGCGGGGCAGACGGTCAGCAGCGGTGGACTAAGCGCTGATGACAAGCTGCTGGAAAGGCTGCAGTGGTGGAGAATGAGCAGAGTCTGCACGGGGACCGGCCTGAGCCTCAGACATGTACACACAACACACACTAAACACGCATCCACGTCCTCATACACATACACTTCATAGCTGTCTGCAATCTGATGCCCATGGTAATATTTTATTGCTGGAAAATATTTTATTAGACTAGAAAGTACGGTGTTTGATCTATGCAGACTAGTTTGCAGCACAAGTTATTAGCCATAATTAATATTTAACTCTTTGATATTATGTTTTGAGTTTAGTGTTTAACAGTCATCTACTTGCAGACAAGAAACACAACCACCTGACTTCTACTAACAGTTATTACAAGAAATACATGCTGTACTTAATGTATGATGGCGGGCTTTATTTAAACCCCTTGCTGCTCATCAGAATCTGTTATCAGAATACAGAAATTTACTAGGTTTTAACAGGTCTGCTTGTTGTTCTATGCAGCCAGACTCTATTTTAAGTCTTATTCTAAAGGTTTTTATTATGTTGTTAACATGTTCAAAATACATATTATTATGTGTGAAAATATTTAACAGAAAAACCACTTGTTTTTTCTATTTTTGTTCCCTAAACTAAAACGAAGAACCAGGCAACAAACCATTATCTGTTTTCCAATTTGTGCCCAAGGACAGGGTCAGAGGGGTGGTCTAGGGCAGCGATCCCCAACCCTGGTTCTCAAAGCATGAAAACATCTAATACCTGCAGTATATCCACACTATCCTGCCGGTATCAGAGGTTTTCCTGCTGCAACACACCTGATTATAATTAAATAAATGCTACTGACCCATTATTTCAGTCAGGTGTGTTGCAGCAGGGAAGCACGAAAGTCTGCAGGACAGTGGGTCTTGAGGACTGGAGTTGGGGATCCCTGGCCTAAGGAGCCATGATCCACCCCTGAAATATGACTGCGAAATACTCACTGTAAATTTAACTTTACCTGACCTTTACCCAAGTGCAAGTGAATGCAGCATGTAATGTTCTTGTATATGTTGTTCTACATCAACACTTCCATGTTTTTGCTCATAATGCAGCATTTCTCAGCATCATCTCACCAACTATATGTGAAGATATTTGAGCATCCAAAAGGTTCATATTTTATAAAGAGGATGACAAAAATCACAAAACCACTAGATATCATGATTGTACCAAGTTAATTGGGCAACAAGGATGAAGAAATACTGATAAAACTTGTGATTTGGCTTAAGGC
The DNA here is from genome assembly GCF_017639745.1 of Melanotaenia boesemani. Taxonomy (NCBI): domain Eukaryota; kingdom Metazoa; phylum Chordata; class Actinopteri; order Atheriniformes; family Melanotaeniidae; genus Melanotaenia; species Melanotaenia boesemani. Next base: position 29,685,341 of record NC_055695.1, on the reverse strand, counting down.
AAATTTGTCTTGTTATCAGTGACGTATAAGTGTTTGTGTAGCTGTGATTAAAACCATACAATGCAGGATCTAAGTCAGTGGGGTGTTCAACCTGTGGCTCTGGAGCCGCAAGTGGCTCTCTGGACCTTCCACAATGCCTTTACAAACGTGGCTAGAATATTTTTTAAAATCTTTCTTGTCATTTGGTTAGAAACAAGGGACTTTTTGTTTGTTTGTTTTTTTGCTTTACATAATTTTCCCTTAGAAGAGAGTCTGTCTATTCCCTTTTTTATAAAAGTATTATGTTTTTCTTTATTTTAAAAATAAAAATGTGGTTCTTCAATAATATAAAAAATATTCTATGGTAGCTCTTTGTTAAAAAATATACATTAAGTTGTCTGGCAACATTTGCAGCTCTAAAGTAGTTTTATTTAGCTGGCTGAGGGAAAAATGGCTCTTTGGATTGGAAAGGCTGCAGACCCCTGCACTAAACACATAAACAGGTTTACCAGCAGTTTTCTCTTTAAACAGCAAAAGTTAAAATATTTCTTCATATATATTTATAAAATCAAATATTTATGAGAAAGAAGGATGAAATGTTCAGGATTTACTAACTTAAAGGTAAAAAGTCAGCAGGATGAATTTAAAGCTGTGAAGCTGCTTCCTTCTAAACACAGAAGGAACATTATGTGATGAATATCAGCATCAGGTGAACAGACAGAAAGCAGGATTAGAATCTCACAGCTTCTAGATGGTGAGGAGAGAGAAATATTCACAATATGCACAATAACTTCCATCCATGCACCTTCACTGCTTCATTATCCAGGTTTCTGATCTATAATTTCTCTAACCTTTCATTCTTAGCTTGACAGTTTAGCTTAACACACACAGTTAAGACAACAAACAATTACAAGACCAGGTACACAAAGTCCGAAAAATATGTAAACACAAACTGTTTCCCTGTGTCCACCCGACGGCATGAACATGGACAAACGACTCCTCTACTGAAAACTCACATCTCAGATTCCAGCTGGAAGTTTAATCTTGCTATGACCAAGTTTTACCGAACCAGAGGCAGAAGAAGGCACATATTATGCTTTACTTTTTTAAAAGTCAGAAAACATGTCTTACCTTTGCTGTCTTGCCTATTAAAACCGCATTTATAAAAATAATAATAATAACAAATAAAGTGTCATTGTCTTTTGGGAGCAGTTTCCCGTCCAAACATTACAATGTTCTGCCATCTGCATAGGTTTTAACAAAGAGACACGTCAGTTCTTTTTCTTCTTTCTTAAGGTCCAGACACAAAACATCTCTTCATTTTAACAATCCCACTCTCTCCTGATTACATCAGATGCACCGCTGCAGCAGGGAAGGGAGACATGGACGCCATGTTTCTGTGTTTCTGTGTGTGTGTGTTATTATATACATATATATATATATATATATATATATATATATATATATATATATATACACACACACACATATGGTGAGTATATATTACTTATTATAAGTATATAACTATGTAACTTACTGTACTCATAACATCATAGATGAGAGGGAAATGTAAAAGGAAGAAACACATTTGAAACACTGTTGATACTAAGGTCAAGCTCCATATCTCTCTTTCTTTTCTCCATTCGATGAGTTCAGTAAACCCTGATTACTATTCTGCAATTCTTCTTCTTCTTTTTAATTTTTTTGGTGGTTGGCAAAAACTCATCTCTTGATGAATAATTCAGCATCGATCTTGCATCCTGTCTCTTCTCTAAGATCTCTCCAGCTAGTAAAAGTCAGTCTGATGTTGACTCTAGTCTTATCTCTTGCTCGGTCCCTTTCTTTCTTTTTCTCTCTTCCTCCAGTAATGTCCTCTTGCATTTATATGATGAACCAGTCATGGTACATATTTAAAATGGCTAGTGTGTTGATATCCAGTTGCTAGTGTGTGATTGGGTGCCATAAAGCAAAACTCCCTGAGTATCTCAGCCTCGGGAATCCACAGGGCAATGGCAGCTACAGGAATGTATGTAGTAAGCATCAGTGTGCCATCAAAACAAGTTATATAACGCTACGTTAATGAGCATGTGGTTTCTTCCGTGTCTTGTACCAAGATGATGTTGTGTTATATTTATTTATTTATTACAAACAAAAGACAAAATCTATTAAATAAAACATGAAATATTTCAAGTACTGGTGTACAAATACAATGATAATAAAAGAACAAAATATACAATTAACACGACAAGGAGCATGAAGAAGTAAAAGCTTTTTCCTTTATTGCTCTTATCAATAAATACTTAGAAAGTAACTTTTCAGTCATTTACTCATCCACATGCTCCTTCAGTCCATTTATCACTGCTCATCAGTCCAGTGTTTAAATAACAGAAAGATGGTACCAGAGGTGCACACCCCCCCCCATAAAAAATAAACATGACAGAAAAAAACCCATAAAAACAAATATATGAAGAATTATACAACCAACTCTTTAGCATGCACTATGCTCTACTTCCTCAAGGCTTTATCTTTCAATTTTTAAAAAATTTTTTTTTGTAGTTTAATCATTTCATTATTTTAATGATATTTTTTATTTGGTTTACTCAGTAATATATTTTATTATCATTTAATGAGTATTTCTTTAATTTATGTTCATGAAAGTAGCATAAATTCAGTTCAGATTCTGCAGAATTTCAGCTGTTTGTGCCAAATATTTTTTGTGTTTTTCCCTCTTGTTCCTATTTATAAATGATTTCAATCCTTCCTTCGCCTCGCCCACCTTTCAGAGAGTTTAAAGTTGTTGTTTTTTGTTTGTTTGTTTGTTTGTTTTTTCATTTTGTTTTTTGTTTGTTTTTTTGTTTGTTTGTTTGTTATCCTAAAGTGAAATTGAGACCATTCAGTGTATGAGGGTAAAAACATACCTCACATGAGCCATATGTCAAAATAGTGTTATTATCCTCTAAGAATGTTAACCACACTGGTCTGAGCCAGTGGCCATTTCTGCCTCGAGGGCCTGTTTCCTTAGCAAGAGGAGCAGTTTATGAGTGAGGTTAAGATGTCAGTCTGAGCGGTGGTTAAAGACAGCCCTCCTTTAACTGTTCCCCACTCCGACCTCCGACACAGGAGGGAAGAAGAATGCAGTGGCTTGACGCTGTGAGCCCCCACCCCTCCATGCACCACCTCCACACCAGCAACAGGAGCCTGTGGGCTTCTAGTATCAGCCACTGTGTCCCCAGCAACCTCTTCACAGTTTGCAAATATGCCTCTGACATGGCTGGCATGTCGTACGCAGATGTCCCAGTGGCGGGAGATAAATTTGAGAGCAAGGAGATGTCAGGCTGGCAACAGCTGTGGGCTACAGTTTCACCAGATGTCTGCTGTTGCTAACCTTCAGCAGACATGAACTGGCCACCCCCTGGACGTACTTTACACGCACAGTAAATATTTTCTCAGCACACAGCCCACAGGAGGCGCAAACTAGAATTTGTTGGTTGCAGCTCACATAGCCACAGCCTTCAAGGCCATAATTTATAAGATGTGGAAGAACGTATCGATGAGAGGCAGCCTGTGTTTTACTCAGGAGGAGGAGCTGGATGACAGATGGTGAGTCTGTGCTGGCTGTGTGCTCTCAGTGCCCATTGGATGATCCTGGAGATGGAATTCACACTGGAAGAGGATTATGAAGAGCAAAGACTTTGTGTTTTGTTCCAAAGCCTGCTGGTGGCGCTGTAACACCTTTCTCTTGGTCAGCTGTGGAGTGATAGAGAAGGGATTTTTAAATAAGGTCACTATTTGATGGGATGATATTAAAAATGTTTTTATTAGAACTCTTACACAGCTGCCACTGTTTTCATGTGATAGTGTTGCCACCTTCTACCCTACCCTAACAACTGAGTTTAGATTATATGCAACACGAAAGCAACCCATGGTCTGTCTGTGTTCTTCAAAATGAACCTTTAGTTTCCATAATTTCTGATTATCCATCAGTATTATAGTTGTGTTGTAGCTTTTTCATTTAGGAATATCCTTCAAACTAATGGGAAAGCTGGCTACATCAGCTATGCAATATGCTAACACAGAGAATTTTCTGCTGTTATGGAGACATTGCCATTGTAAAAGTAATCCAGGGGGTTTCCCTGAATGGCATGAACACCCTCACATGTGCTGAACCATTTTAGATAGAGATTTAGCAAAAGTTGATCTAACGAGGTAACTGCTTAACCTTTATTTGAGAGCATGGCTAGGCAGGCAACATGTAAATGCAAAAGAGATGAGGGGAAACTATATAATTTAGCCTCCTAAGCTAAATAATCTCCATAACTGTGCAGAACGTTTTGACAGCAATACATGCAATAAAGCTTTTACTTGAGATAAAGTTAAAAAATAAAATAAATTATTATTATTATTATTATTATTAATAATAATAATAATAATACTAATAATAATAATAAAGTTTTATATATATTTCAACACCAGACCTAAGTTTTAAATTCTCACATAAATTTTTTTCTCTCAAGTCTTTATTTGGCCTTTTAACAACATTTTAAAAGTGTAATATTAATAAGAATTTGTATGCAATCACGTGACAGGGGACTTGTTGTTTTTAGAAAAGTGCATATCATTTAAAAATTCTCAAGCAGCTTTGAGTTGTTCCGCTGGCAGATTTCTTTTTCTTATTACACGTAAAAACACACTGGAGTGAGAGTTTAATATTATTCTAGTATGACATCCAACATGGATGGATTTTGTTGTGTTTTCTCCATCTTAGGTTTATCTTCATCTTCTGCAAAACAGTCTGTCATGCTCCAGTATGATTTACCAGGTTAGTTAACAACAACACTGTGTGATTACACATTGCACTACAGAACATTCTGAGATTAATAATTCAGTCCAAATATAATATTTTAATTTCCCTAAAGGTCCATCTTCAGTGGGCACTGAGGTTGATGCCACATCTACGTCCTCAGCAACTTCAGTTTTCACCACGGATCAGCAGCTCCACCAGTTTACCCAGCTGAATGACCAGTTTACCCAGCTGGGTAGACTAGTTTACCCAGCTGAGTGACCAGTTAACCAGCTGAGTGACCAGTTAACCAGCTGGGTGACCAGTTTACCCAGCTGAGTGACTAGTTTACCAGCTGAGTGACCAGTTTACCCAGCTGAATGACCAGTTTACCCAGCTGGGTAGACTAGTTTACCCAACTGAGTGACCAGTTAACCAGCTGAGTGACCAGTTAACCAGCTGGGTGACCAGTTTACCCAGCTGGGTGACTAGTTGACCCAGCTGAGTGACCAGATAACCTGAGTGATCAGTCAACCAGCTGAGTGACCAGTTTACCCAGCTGAATGACCAGTTTACCCAGCTGGGTAGACTAGTTTACCCAACTGAGTGACCAGTTAACCAGCTGAGTGACCAGTTAACCAGCTGGGTGACCAGTTTACCCAGCTGGGTGACTAGTTGACCCAGCTGAGTGACCAGATAACCTGAGTGATCAGTCAACCAGCTGGGTGACCAGTTTACCCAGCTGGGTGACTAGTTGACCCAGCTGAGTGACCAGATAACCTGAGTGATCAGTCAACCAGCTGAGTGACCAGTTTACCCAGCTGAGTGACTAGTTTACCAACTGAGTGACCAGTTAACCAGCTGAGTGACCAGTTTACCAGCTGAGTCACCAGTTAACCAGCTGAGTGACTAGTTTACCAGCTGAGTGACCAGATAACCTGAGTGATCAGTCAACCAGCTGAGTGACCAGTTTACCCAGCTGAGTGACTAGTTTACCAGCTGAGTGACCAGTTAACCAGCTGAGTGACCAGTTTACCAGCTGAGTGACCAGTTAACCAGCTGAGTGACTAGTTTACCAGCTGAGTGACCATCTTTCTTCACAGACTCAGAAGCAACTGGTCGGATATTCAGAGGGCCTCTGCCTATAAAGAAGAATTTGGCAACAATATGGCTGAAGCTTCCACCACGACTACAACTAAAAACACTAAAAGTTACTTTTAGCAGGTCTGTGACACTCAGTACCCCAGTTAGTAAAATATCACTTTGAATATAAAATGTAAATCATTCTTAGGCCACATATGTAGCTGAATTTATCACCATTTTACTTAAAAACAATAGAAGTGTGGAAAAAAATACCTGGCTGATAAAAGGATGCTGTGAACAACCTCCTATAACGGCGAAGATGTTTTAATGTGTTGCTTTTCTGTGAGGCCAACAGCGAGAGTTGCTGAATATTGTACGATTTTAAGTTTAGAAATCTGTTGTCATTTTCCATAACCTTTATTGTTGCTGATTACAATCTAAAAACAGCTAAAAGTTCTCACATCTAGTTTTATAAGTGAATACATAATGACAGATTAGTAAAATAAATAGTAAAATAAAGTTTATTGTAGGTGTGTAAATAAGCATTAATCATCAACATCAAGTTTTGACTCAGAAACATCAGTCAGCATAAATTTCAAAAACTCTGTGGCAATGTTGCATTCATCACTTCCTCCTGGCTGTCAGCTATAATGTGGACACCCACACCCACACACACACACACACACACACACACACACACCGTCTGGTCTCTTTAGAATAATTTGAATAAACCCTAAAATATCTAAAGCGTTCATGTCTGTGCTTCCTGGCATTGCTGAAATCAAGTCAAGAACTGTTAAAATTGTTTTAAGAGGGGCCGCGTGGTGTTTAGAAGGGCCTCATATGCTGATGGATAAGCTTATTTTCTTTGTTTGGTGACTGTGTATGACTAATACTGACAGAGGCAGAAGAAGGTGAGATAATACCTTGTGTGTGTGTGTGTGTGTGTGTGTGTGTGTGTGTGGGTGTGGGTGTTCTACAGCACTGCCTTCATGGAATCACCTTACAGTAAATTTGGCTCTTGAACTATCTGTTCAAGTTCATTCCAGCTTTGGTCTCTTTTTCAGCGTCCACTTCACTGTAAAAAAAAAAAGAAAAGAAAAATCGCTGAGAGTAAAACAACGTCTGGAAAAACTCAGGTCATTTGGTCCAGATTAACTAACTAAGCTGTATTTGGTCTGAAGGTGTTTAATCATTTCTACAATGTGTTGCAATGCAGACACGAACAATTCTGTATCAATGCAACAGCAAGACATAATCGACCATAAGTGATGTAATGTATATTTTGCCGCCGCTTGCACGTGTAGCTGGATCTAGCATACTGCAACAGCTCAGCAGATCCAAGACTGAATCCATCTTAAAATCTTTATTTAGGAAAAGTGTACAACTAAGCAAACATACAAAAAATTTATCAGTATTTCGCTTGAAATACACTCATTGTCTCAGTTAAATCACATAACATTACACATCAAAATCTATAAAAACCTATAAGTTAGCTTAAGGCTAACATCTGTTAAAAATACCATTGGAAAGCTAGCGGTTAGCATATGCAAATGGACAAATGGGATTAAAACAACTTTGTCCATCAACAAATGTTTACCTCAACAATATTCTACACGTTAAGGAGATAAAAGAGATCTCATAAAGGAGAACATAAAAAAACATCTTCTTAACTTCCATATGCTGACTATCGAAAGACTAAAGAGACAAAACACACCGCTTTACTGCAAGAAATCTGGCCACTAGAGATCTGCTTAACCATTTTTTAATAACAGAACATCACAGGATAGTAATGTTGTTTCTTGATTGTCCAGCAGTGGAACATTAAGGTTCAGTAATGAAGCTGAAAATAACATCATTGTTTACATGCTTGTGATGTTTGTCAATATCAGGACATCAGAAAGATTTTTGATGCAATTATAAATAAATAGGGAGTTTATAATGATCTGATTGCTTGTATTTATTGATGAAGAAAGCAGCAATGTGCAGTAATAAAGCAAAGTGAGGATGCAACACGCATCATGATGCATTGTGGAATCAAATTATATCGAACTGAATTCAATCAAATCAAATTGTTGATTGAATCATGAGACCAGTGAAGATGCGCAACCCTAATTTGAACATTACTAATAGGTGAGAGAAACTTTACATGATTAATGTTGGCACAGAAAGATAAACCATTGTCTAGTATGTGATTTTTCTTTTTATATACATAAAAGTATGTATAATAGGATTTTTGGAAGAATTTTATTATGATCTAGAAAGCTATTTAACACCATCCATGTTAATCTCTGACCAAGAAATCAAAGGACCATTGCTTCTTCTGTTAAGTGAAAGACACCTTTCAACGCAACGCTTGTTTAGCCAAAGTTCATCTTTGTTGTTGGTGTTATTAGGAGGATAATGGCACCTTTGTCCTAAAAAATTTGGAACTGGCAACTAATTTTCTGGAATTGGTTGTTGGTCTGCATCCATCAACAACAGTTTCATTAATTTACCATGGTGGTTTTGATATGATTCCAACAGAAGAGGAAAGAAACGACAAATGGAGAACAGTGCTGTAGCGGCTGCACCATGAGGTTTACCCAGATTACCTTGCAGCACTTTCAGATAGAAAGTAAACAAAGGTAACACTGATTCAGCCAAATTTATTCACATTGCCAGGTGAGCACTTGTCCAGACAGCAGTCTCTACAGTACAGACACAACTGGAACTAATCGTCTGTCTGAATGTTTTTTTCTTAGTAGAAAACACCCAAAAATGTTGTGATGAGCCAACATCACTAAAAATGAAATGTGTACATTGTCAACTGTAGGATTGTACCTTTGTTAGAGCGACGGATTATTGATTATAAGTACTTAACTGTTGGTGAACTGAAAGTGTGTGTGTGCTGTGTGCATGAGTAAGCTGCTACTCCTCAAACAAAATTTGAAAACCCATCAGGAGAGGTTACACTGGGCAGCTTGACGAGTCTTTACTACGGTACGATTTGACACCATTTACCGAGTTTTGCTAAAGAATTGTTGTTTTTCTTTTCTGCACATGGAGTTAACCACTGTTCCTCTGGATGTAGTCGCTACACTGAACAGCCAATAAGAGAAAGCCCTTTCAGAGGCAGAACTGATGCCAAGTGAAACACAATGATGCAAAAACATCACCATCATGTGTGATAAAGTTCTCAAACAAGAAGAACTATTGATAATTGATTGTCTAAACTTTTGATCTTATGGAGGAGCTCATTTTTTTCATATGGACAGGGCTCTAAATAAACTTTTTGATCACCAGCCAGTCTGGTTGGTAGATTCCTGAATCTACCGGCCGATTATAATTACCTCTAGCCAAGTTATTTAGGAAAATATAATCCAGATTATAAGTGAAACTGAATGAATAAAGTCGTGGATGTGTCTTGAACTATTTTATTAATTAACAAGAGCAACATTCTCTCAGTAGCCATGTTTACATGCACAAGGTTTCTTCACTCGGCCTAAATCTCAGATCAGACCTGTGCTGTTTACATAGACCATGAAAAGTTATTGCAGTTAAAACACGCGTTTACATGCATGACATGTTTGAATGAAATAATGAAGCAACAGAAGAAAAATATTTCCAATGTAAAAGAAACACATCACTGCGTATTTATTCTCATCCTCCAATTTCAGTTCACTCTTAATAATTACATTTTTTTTTATCTCAAGCAACGTTTTTGTATCATGGTCCTGCTATGTCTTCCACTAGCCATTACAATTTTAAAAAATGTAATTTTACTGAGCAAAGCAAACTGAGCAATGTAAACCTCCACGTTACGTTGGCATATATCTGATATAACAGGTATGTCCCGAAGGATAATTATCTCTGCCAAGGCAGAGGTTGTGCTTTCAGCGCTTCTGATGTGTCTGTCAGTCTGTTCGCAACATAACTCTAAAAGTTATGAATTTTTCACTATGGGGAGATGGGGATCATTTTTGCCATTAGAGTGTCTAACTAAAAATTAATGCCAACGATCATGGGCAAATAAATAAATGATAATAATACAATGGCCTAGCAGAGGTCTGTGCTCTCTGATTGCTTCTAGTTTCTACCTGTATGTGTTTTAATGCACACTGCTCGTCTGATTTATAGTTTGGTCTGAATGGCTGGCATCGGATCGGAATTTTTAATTGGTACGTTTATATTTTTATTTTGCTAAGGTTTATAATCTGAATACCACATAAAACTTGCTGATGTGTTTTTCCAACAATGATAAAAACGTAACTTTTTTTCTGAACACCTTGATCAGTCTTTGATCAGTTTGTTTTAAACTTTAATTTAAACTTTCATTACTCAAATAACAAAGATTTCTGGCTGTTTGAATTATTTTAATTAACAAAAATAAACACAATCATCTTAATTATGTGTTCTTCACTCCTCATTTAATTAACACATAATCAAATCTCACTCAAGCTGTGACCTTCACGTCTGAATCTGTGCATCTTCTCAGATCTCTTCGATTGTTGTTTCCATTTGTGCATGATCTCATACCTGCATGATTACAAACTATCTGGAGTCAAATCTCAGTGGCTTTCACTACCTTTTCCTCCTTTCCTGTCTTGTAACCAGACTCTCTTTCCATCCTCCAACCACTGCTATGTTTTTTGTTTCGTCCTTTGAGACAGAGTATATTAATGAAGGTACAATATTGCCATGAATTTACAGGATTTAGGAGGGTGCTAATTTTCATCAGCAGTCCCATGAAGGAAACACTTCGCACTTACTACTTCACTTGTTCTACCTGTTAAAATGAGTTTTAACTTCCATTTGGTAAATTTTCTTTTAATTAATACCACTAGATTTGGAGTGGAATAACTTATAAATGTGTTGGTATTTAAACTTTAATCTACCAAACTTTATTTTCACAACAGAAGTTTATGCAACATAGATTTATAATTTATGTCAAGAAATCTATGTTTGGGCTTTTTTACAGTGTATTAACCACAGACACCTGAGGGAGTTGGAACTGTGTGTGTGTGTGTGTGTGTGTGTGTGTGCGTGTGTGTGTGTGTGTGTGTATGTATGTGTGTGTGTGTGTGTGTGTGTGTGTGTGTGTGTTTGGCCAAGTCAGGGTGGGGTGAGGCTGACTGGGAGCAATCTGGCATCTGCACATTACATGGAAAAGTTGACTGATTTCATTTTCCACTCTTCTACAGTTTTTTTCCCCTCCCCCTACAAAAGCCAGCAGAATAATGAATGCTAAAACCCAACAATGCATATCTTGCAGCACCCTCTGCAGCACCGGACTTGCATTTGTTTGCACTTACATTCTTTATGATCTGTTTGCTTTAAGAGTGAAAGTTCAGAGATTTGTCATCAGGTTGTTTTTTTCTTAAACTCCTGCCATGTGAGGCCATTGGAGCTTGTAGGATCTTCTGGGTATCTGACAGGATTACACACATTTCTAGTTATTTGTAGCGTGTGTAACAATAACTGTCTGTACAGTAGGAGTTGAGTGAGGAGAGAGGATGAATGCAGGAGTCAAATGGGATCCAAAAGCCCCTAAGGCTCAACAAACCTGTCTTGCAGCCTCCTCAGTGAGCCCTCTGTGATTTTTTTTTTTTTTTTTTTTTTATCAGACCTGTTATTTTCCTGCTTGGTTAATACTGAATGCATGACAAAGTAAACAGGTTAAACAAAGTTGTTATGATATTACATCTGTGTTTTCTGGTCTTTGTTTAGCACAAAAAAGGAGCAGAGCTCTAAAAAAAAAAAGATGCTTGTAAGGCTGCACATGTTTTTTTTTTTTTTTTTTAGAATAAATAGGTACACCTACTGGAAATAACTCGTTCAGTTTTCTATTGTTTTTTTTATAATTTAGTTATATAGTGATATTGTGCAATAATCGGGTAAATCTTCCCTGTGACGTCAGTTTCATGTGTTATTTTCATCTCATCTCCTCGTTATCCTCTGCTAAGTACAAAGCATCTAAAACAGTGGCGGAGCTAGACTTTAATACATATGGGTGTGTGTGTGGGGGGGGGGGGGGGGGGGGGGCAAGACTTTATCAAGGGGGTCAAATCCTAAGAAAGGAAATGATTGTGTTCCTCTCTCTAACACATACATCCACTGCTGTGATAACTGTGGTCACATCAGAGACATGAGACATAAAACATCTTTACATTAATAATCTGGATCACCAAGTGGAAATATTTGCAACAATTTGGAAAAGTTCCTAGAAAGAAAGGCCTACCTCTTGGTCCGTTTGAGGAGCAGTATGTAGAGCTTGATGTGGTAGTCGGTGGACCAGTTCTGGTTTACTGTCTGGTGGTGGTAGACTAGATCCTTGTGTGGCTAACTCCATGTTAGGAGTTGTTGGGTTTGCTAACATTGGGACTGGGGTCGGTTTCTGCCTGTGTCCTTCCTCTACAAAAAAGTCAGAAATCACTCCCTTTTCCTTCATTCTTATATCTTCCAATACAAATTAAGTCAGTTTACAGGCTACATTTGTCCATATTTCCAACTGGCAGCCTTGCTAGCTTCCTGTTTAAATTAAACTGTATCATGTAGCTCTAGCTTGGCCAGTGCTAATGTGGATGCTGAGGTTCTCTTTGAGCATCTTTATAGGTTGTTTTCAATTCCAATGTAAAAATTTTGATTGACTGAGTTGACATGTAGTCCCTAAATACACTTGCATCAGGATAATAGTATCACTATTTTGTAATCTGATCACATATCATATGTTCAGAATACAAAATAGTAATCTGAATACACTCAAGGTGCAGATATGTACATGTGATATTAGCGGTTGTACTTTACAAAGACAAAATCTCTTCTAGAAATGTTCAGCGAAATGTTAATATTTTAAAAGAACATAATTGTCAAGAATAACTAATTAGGAAATTACTTTAAGATTTACTTCAAACTGGTGTAGTGATAAGGTGATCCATGAGTGACTGTTTTCTCCCCCCTTTCTGCAGTGACCTGTCAACCACCTGAGGTGGCACCTTAGGTGACCATAGACTGCATATAAAAGATGGACAGAGCATCCATGATGTCACCCGTAGGTTTCTGAAGAGCAAAAGTGACGCTCATTGGGCAGTTCCTACCATCGCCATCTTGGCAGCGTCATGCCTGCCATCGCTCCCTGAAAATACAAAAATGGGCAAAGTGGTGGCGCTGAGAGGGGGACTGTGAGCGTGGGGGTGGATAATTGACGTCTATCAAACGCTGAGCTACCTGTAGCTAAGAGCTAACTGATCCATCTTGGATCTAACGTGAGCTAACCAGCTAGTGAAGGTCTAAAGGGCTAAAGCTGTTAGCTGGCTAAAAACCTCGTTTGTGCTAAATTCTTGCTGCAGATATTGGATATATGTCAATCAAAAGGACACGCCCCAAATTATGCCAAATTTCAAGATTAAATAACATCCAAACAGATGAGTTAGAAAAAAAAGTCACCCCCCTCACAGTTGTCATAAAGGTAAACTTGACCCATTAATACTAAAATGGATTTTTGTACCAGCCTTTAAACATGTTTATTTCTGCTGTGAAGTTGGCCTTTTTAACATGGGAGTCTATTTTTTGCACTCTCGCATAGGCTTCACATTTCACCACCGGACGTTGCCGCTTGGAGGTGACTAACCAGATTTCACAGGTAGCCAGTGCCACCCTGACCAGCCCACTAGCGTTGTCCTTCTAAAAAAGCAACAGTCTTTTGTATGAGAGGTGTTATTACAAAATTGCCTAATTTCTAATGTTTCAAAAGACCACACATCCTCAGATTCAAAAAAGATAGTTTACTCATAGTTGCACAATTAACGTATAAAGGATAACTATTGCTCAATAATAGAAGTGATCTTAAACTCTGTGTTCTGGTGACACATAACTGCAATGACTGTGCATGACACAACGGATTAATGAAAATAAACTATTGCTTTAATGTTTCATACATCACTGTTTTTTAATACCTACGGCACATGGCAGCAACTCAACACATTTAGTCATGTAGACATGGTGAAGACAGCTTGCTGAAGTTCAACCTAAGCATCAGGATAAGGAAGAAAGAGGATTTCAGTGACTTTGAACTTGTCATGGTTGTTGGTCTGAGTATTTACTGGGATTTTCACACACAACCATCTCTAGGGTTTACAGAAAATGGTCTGACAAAGAGAAAATATATTCAGTTTGCAGCAGTTGTCTGGACCAAAAAAGAAAATAACACAGTTGGGAACTGGGCCCCTTCTAACTGTATCACCTTTACAAGTCTCATCTTGTCTTGACGGATTGTGTCATACTGGGACTTAGTCTTACCACCAGTAGCTGCATTATTCACTATAATTAAAACCTGCTTTATTAATATTTTTAGAAGTCTACTCCAAATTTGGTTTTAACCAAGCCACAACTTCGGCCTAGCACATCTATACTGGTTGCTAAAACACTGAAGCTAGCTAAACATTGGATAGCATGTGATGTTTACATCTGTGTTGCTGAAACCTCAATTATGCTTTATTAACTGTGATGCTAAACAAAGACATTAAAACACTGCCTCTGCATTTTATATCAGTGCTCGAGAGGTGCTAAATTGAACACATTCTTTATCTCAAATAGTAGATGTCACTACTAAGAAAAGATACCATTATACTCACAGGTGTAGAGGACTTTAAACAGAAAGTGTATGTATGCCTGAATCTGGCTACACAGTTTTAACTGATGGTTTTGTAGCATTCACAACAATTCCTTCTTTGGTTTTACTGGGCCGTACCCTGCCTGCTGACCAGCTTACATACTCTTTTCAAACTTACCATTACTGCTTGCGATGGATTATAAACATTGAAAGGCGCATGACTAATCACAATGGCATTCTGACGTCTCTTGCTGCAGGCACACATGCAGATAAATGAATTTAATAAAGGCACACATCACGGTTTGGAACTTATCTTGAGCTTCAGTTTTTTGTAAAGCTTGATGGACTATAGTGGAGATTAGAGTAGGGTGCAAAGAAATTCTTTTAGATGTAGTCATAAAGGTGTATCATTATTATTTATTATTATTTAAGATTGACCTTTATTTATACAGGCGGTCCCATTGAGAAATGCAGTCTCACTTACAAGAGATACCATACCTAACCTAACATGCAAATCTTTTGACGCCACCTTCTACCTAATACATTGTTCATATTGCTGGCTGAACACAGAAAACCTGTATACAGAATATAGAATATGGAGTAATACTACAGGGTGTGCAGAATTATTAGGCAAGTTGTATTTTTGAGGATTAATTTTATTATAGAACAACTACTATGTTCGCAATGAACACAAAAGACTCATAAATATCAAAGTTGAATATTTTTGGAAGTTGGAGTGGGGCCTTTTTAGTTTTAGTATCTTAGGAGGATGTTTCTGTGTTTGCAGGTGACTATTACTGTGCATAATTATTAGGCAACTTAACAAAAACCAAATATATATCCATTTCACTTATTTATTTTCACCAGGGAAACCAATATAACTCAAAATTTAAAAAATATACATTTCTGGCATTCAAAAACAAAACAAAAACAAATCAGTGACCAATATAACCACCTTTCTTTGCGAGGACACTCAAAAGCCTGCCATCCATAGATTCTGTCAGTGTCTTGATCTGTTCACGATCAACATTGCGTGCAGCAGCAACCACAGCCTCCCAGACACTGTTCAGAGAGGTGTACTGTTTTCCCTCCCAGTAGATCTCACATTTGATGAGGGACCACAGGTTCTCTATGGGGTTAAGATCAGGTGAACAAGGAGGCCATGTCATTATTTTTTCTTCTTTTAGACCTTTTCTGGCCAGCCACACAGTGGAGTACTTGGATGCGTGTGATGGAGCATTGTCCTGCATGAAAATCATGTTTTTCTTGAACGATGCTGACTTCTTCCTGTACCACTGCTTGAAGAAGGCTTCTTCCAGAAACTGGCAGTAGGACTGGGAGTTGAGCTTGACTCCATCCTCAACCCGAAAAGGTCCCACAAGCTCATCTTTGATGATACCAGCCCATACCAGTACCCCACCTCCACCTTGCTGGCATCTGAGTCGGAGTGGAGCTCTCTGCCCTGTACTGATCCAGCCACGGGCCCATCCATCTGGCCCATCAAGACTCACTCTCATTTTATCAGTCCATAAAACCTTAGAAAAATCAGTCTTATGATATTTCTTGACCCAGTCTTGACGTTTTATCTTGTGTGCCTTGTTCAGTGGTGGTCGTTTTTCAGCCGTCCTTACCTTGGCCATGTCCCTGAGTATTGCACACCTTGTGCTTCTTGGCACTTCAGTGATGTTGCAGCTCAGAAATATGGCAAAACTGGTGGCCAATGGCATCTTGGCAGCTTCACGCTTGATTTTCCTCAGTTCATGGGCAGTTATTTTTTTCAACACGCTTCTTGCGACCCTGTTGACTATTTTGAATGAAACGCTTGATTGTTCGATGATCACGCCTCAAAAGCTTGGCAATTTTAAGAGTGCTACATCCCTCTGCAAGACATCTCACTATTTTTTACTTTTCAGAGTCCATCAAATCTCTCTTCTGACCCATTTTGCCAAAGGAATGGAAGTTGCCGAATAATTATGCACACCTGATATAGGGTGTTGATGTCATTAGACCACACCCCTTCTTATTACAGAGATGCACATCACCTGATATGCTTAATTGGTAGTAGGCTTTCAAGCCTGTACCGGTTGGAGTAGAACAACATGCAAAAAGAGGATGATGTGGTCAAAATACTCATTTGCCTAATAATTCTCCACACACTGTATAACTATTATCATTAGTTTTAATTTAGTATAAAGTTTACTAAATCTACAGTTATGATAGTAGCCTCAAACAGTATACATCATTCAACTCTGAAAAGTCTTACCTTTCCAATGGTCACAGAAAGGAGACTGAGTAAAATACATATGTATTTGTCATGTCTGGTGCAAAAGGGTTACGTTTCCAGCAGATTGGCCTCTATGATGCCACATCAGTAGCTGGTTTTGGCCAGGAAACATTTCCACCGGCCTCCCACAACACTTAATAATATAGTCACATGGATTAAGTATTTTAATCAACCCATTTTATTTTTTATTAAAGCCACTTCATGAGAGGTCAAGAGAGTGGCATTGCTCATTAATCCAGTGGAAACATAAATTTTTGTAATAATTTCTGCAATTGAAATCCACCAGATGAAACACTTGATAATTCAGAGGGTCAGTAGGGTCATTAGCATTTGCTTTCTGGGGATTATATTATAAAAATGTTTTGTTTTTGGAGATGTCCCATGTGTACCGACTGAAGCTGAGCTCACTGAAAAAAAAAATTCTGTTTGTGCCAGAACTGAGCCAGGTGTCACTCAGACATTTGCCAAATGACTCACACTCCACTTTCGTCATGTGATGTGAAGCCGGAGGTCAACATTGACACGTCTGTTAAGAAATGCTACTCATAAGCTTATCAGATGAACAGATCCGTTCTCCTTCATCAGCATCTGTATCCTGAATGAACTACAGTACATCATCTGCTGCGAAAGCTTTTTTCTGCTGCACTGGCATGATCTGGCAGCAGATAGACACATCATGTACGGCTATACTAAGAGTAAGACGAGAAGAGCGAAACTGGCCATCGGAGCACTGCCATGCCTGTTTCACACAAGCGTGCACAGCCATGCCATGACACCTTAACAGTTGTACAATCGCAAAAACTTCTCACTAACGGAGATTGATGTGTGACGTTATCTTGCTGGAACCTGGTTTACCTGACACAGCGAACATTCCCATCCCAACTACCTCCTGTTCCTCCAGATCAGCTTTCATATGCGGTCTTGTCAGTGCAAATTCTGTAAGCCTATGAATTAGCAAAAAGGATTACATGGTTTCTCACTTGAGCTGACCTCATGTCAGCTAAAGAAGAATGAAAAACTAATAAAAATCAAGGTCATTGTTGAATGGGAAGGACTGAGATGGGAGGATTTATTGAGTCTGACTCAGAAGTTTAATGGTGAATTGAGCACAGCCTGAACCATGTGCTTCCTCATGAACTGAAACGTCTGTGAATCCAAAATGTGTTTTTTTTTTCTTTTCTTAAAAAAAAAAAAAAAAAACAGCTTCAGAGGATGTCCCAGTTTTGTGGTACACTGGGATTTTTTCCCTGACATCATGATGAATGCAATTCACAGCATGTTGAACATGTAATTGTTTGAAGGCTTTGGTATGCTACAGATGAACTATATCCAGCTACTCATCAGAGACTCTAAGAAATGCCTCTGAAATATCCACTTTCATTGAAGCGTCCCAGTACGTCGACAGCGTGTTTTATTTTTACAGCATATCCAGTGACAAAGGACACTTTAACCCCTCACTTAGATTACATGTGGACGGGTGCAAGCATCATTATGTTCTACGCATTCATGCTTTTTAATAGGTCGACAGGCAGACCAATCACACTTGTCAACCTGTTGCCAGGATACCGGCGGTGTGGGGTGCTAAACACCGGTCCACAACTTTTACATCATGGACTATATTTCTGAAAGTTAGAATATGAAAGTATATTGTGTTACCTCACAGAAGTGCTGAAGCAGGTCCCAGCAGCACCTGCTCTTTCAGTGTACAATATCATCACCCCTTAGCCCTGAGTCTTAACAATTTCCAGATTTAATGCTGGTGCTCGACATATGGGAAGATCATCACCATCTAATCCTAATTAATTGACTACCTAGAAATGATAAGTAAGGCAGAAGAGCATGTTTAGTATGAGTGAGTGTTTAAAGTTAGGCATCATGTCATTTATCTCCACGTTTTATCTTTAGTTTGCTAATGTTATAAATTTAGCAATAATCCGAAGTACATATTTATTTCAGTGTAACATTTAAATATCACATTATATGATTATCTGTTTAATGATGTGGCAATAAGCCTCTGTTTCAGTTTGCTGCTGCTTACGTTTCGGCTCATTTCCTTGTTGTAAATGGGAAATTATTGGCATCACACTATGCAAACACCACGCCATGAGTGATGTCGTCTTAACATCAAAAGACAGCAAGGACAGGTTTAGTGCTGGATTAGCTGTGATTGATGGTTTGTGGTTCACTGGTTGATCTGCTTCTCAGATCTGGAACCAGTTGGAGGGAAAAGCTTTGATTGTGTTTACCAAAAACGTCCAGCTCCAGTCGTGAAGGGAGTCCGTCCCCTGGGAAAAAAAACAAAGCAATCCAGTAATACTCCTCTGAACTGAAGCAGGTTTTAATCCAGAGATTCGTGTTTTTCTTCAGTCTCCAGTCCCCTGGGCTCTTTGTATATATTAAATCATATTTATATCTTCTTTCTAGAAGTCTTAGTAGGACAAAAAAAACTCAAGTGTGTTTTCTAGTAACACTTTTCATCTAAGATGTTATTCATGTTTATATTAATATGACAAAGTATCCCAACAACTCTTTTAATATTTACCCTCCCTTAGAACTGTTTCAGCTTCTCCTTTTCTTTCCCTTTATTGGTCTTAAAACATGACATTTAAATTGTGTTTTGGGGGATGCTTTTATATAAGAAATAGCTCAAGCTGGTGAAGTGAAATCAAAAATATAATTTGTTTTTACACCTCTGAAAAAAACGTAAACAAATTGGTGCAGGCAGATGTGTTTCTCCAATTCACGATGAAGGTCCTAAATAAGTTCGGGTACCACCAGTTAGCTTCAGAGGTCACTTAATGAACATCACCCATTCTGGTGTTTGTTTATTTTATTTCTTTTAATCAAACTGATTTGTTTTATTCATCTATTTGTTTTTACTCACACTTATTTATGTATGTATTTTTTTTATTAATTATTCTTATGTGATCTTTATTTTTAATTCTTATTTATTTTATAATTAATTGTATTTTCTTCTATTCCAATTTCTTTCGTTTTTGTCTTTTTTCCTCAGATTTTTCATGTATTTAATTTGTTTTTATATAATTATAAATAAATTCAGGCATTAACGGGTTGATAAGGTCCACTTGTGTTCAGTCTAAAGGCCCGTTTATGCTCGACGTAGAAGATGGATACGCAGACGGACGGACAGTTTCGTCCGTCTTCTGTTTCGGTTACATGCGTAATTTGGTCCGTTTTCAGGGCGCTTAACTATCAGTCTCTTGACGCAGAAGACAGCGCAATACCACCTGAAATTGCGGGGGCAGTGATGAGTAGAGTAGCTGACATGCCACCAGCGAAAGAAACAAACCAGAGAAGAAGAAGAGTAAAATGAAGCAGAAGAAGAATGAAGACGAGCACATATGCAGAAATTGTGCGAGCTTTGAAAGAAAGACTGTGAATGTTTATAGCATGTTGGCTGGTTGGAAACAACTTTATAGCGACGCGTCACGGCTGCCAAACAGTGTCTGAAACTGACTTCGGCTCGTGGGAAGGAACTCTGAACTCAGCACTGCCCACTAGTGGAGGAACTGACTTTAACAACCATGGCAATGCAAAACATACATGGAGGTATGAGGACGGCGACGTATGACAACGTTTGAAATGGATGTCTAAATAAATGGGCCTTAAGTGGCACATGATCTCAGTATATACAGTATACACCTGTTCTCAGGGGCCCACAGAGGACCATTAAATCCATCCTTTCATATTCTATTCTAATGCAAGGTTGGGGGGGGGGGGGCTGGAGCCTATCTCCAACAGTTACTACATGAGAGGCAAGGTCCACCCTGGATGGATCACCAGTGCATCACAGGGCAAACACAAACAAACTCAAACTCACTGCCAGATAGAATTTAGAGCTACATCAGTTAACCTAACATGCTTATTTATGGACTGTGAAAGGAAGCCAGAGTACCTGCAGGGAACCCGCACATGGACGGGCAGAACATGCAAACTCCACCATCCAGACAAGGTCCATCCAGATACATTCTTGCTGTGAAGCAACAGCGCTAATCACACTGAGGAGCCAGCCACCAAAGCCAAAACCGACAGAATATGGCAACAAACAAAATTCTCAGTCAGGGGCATTAATCAAAGAAGCAACAAAGAGACCAAAAGGTAACCCGGAAGGAGCTGGAAAGCTCCACAGTGGAGCCTGGTGTCTGTCCACAGGACCACTTTAATGGTGCATTCACACCAGCATGGTCTGTGAGACTCATTTCCATTGGGTGGAAAATGTCCTAAACATCACAGCTTCATTTAGATTTTAGATTTCACACTTTATTCAAGTGGATCAAAAAGCCTGAACAACGTCAATATGCAGTCACAACAACTTCTCACTAGAAGTCATATTGTCCGAAACGTCCACTGACCAACAAGAAAAAAGCAGAAGGAAGAAGAAAACCCAGCTCATCACAAACCCAGCTCCAACATCCTTCCTGTTTAGCTGGCTCATTCACCTCAAGTAAACAATGGAGCAACAATGAATTTATGCAGGCATGTGCAGGAAGAATAATCTCTACCTGATATTCGGAATATCCATTTTCATGAAAACTGATCGGAACAACGATCGGCATAACTCAAATCTTTGAAATGGAATGACATTTTCATCCACATGAGCGTCATACGGATTACACTCAAGCTTGTGTTCTTGTAAACATGGCTACTCACAATTATTACACACAACCTCACACCTTCCAACCACAATGTTGTACATTTTGTTTTAGCCTTCATCAGCTAATTATCCATATCGTTAGCAACAGTTCCATTAAAAGGGGAAAGTCCTCAAATGAGCTGTTTTAATATGAGTAAAAATTCAGAATAAACAAGTGAAATTATCTGTTCATGTAGTAAGATAATTACAGCTGGTAAGATTTCCTGAAATAAGAGGAAATATCTAGACTTCAGTGTGAAACATTCATTTGAAGTTGCTTATTAAGTGAAGAAAAACCTCAAAACCAGCCTGTTAATGCTTCTTTTTGGAGTTGTTTCTTCCTCAATCAAGAGAAAAGATCTTTAAAACAAATGTATCTTCTTAATTTGCGAATTGCTATCAATGGCCTCATAAAAACAAAAAGAAAGATCTACCTTCACCTCCCCTTTATCACTTGTTTAAAGTCTAGATTTTCTTTTTACTATTTGAGGAAATCAGTGTGTGTGAGATGGTTCTGAGAGGTTATGAAACAAGATTTTATAGCAAAAATTGAATCTGATAGATACAACGAGATCTCAAACAGTGTCCCAGTGAGATAATTTAACTTAATATGTATGTAAAATAACCAATTTTAAGATTCAGTAACTAAGTAAGAAAAAAGACTTATTCTCTCAAAACATAATTAATCATCTCACACATTCTGCTCTTGCCAAGTGTGTTAATGACACCATGAAGACCTTTTGGTTAAATATAAGGTTGTAAGACTTGGTTAGACTGTACAACTGCACACATTTTTCCATCTTTTGCTTCTGTTTGTGTTTGTAGCCGCACTGAGAACACAGGTGAGGTAAAAGTTGCCTGGCAGCTGCTATTCAAGTCGGAATCATGTAATATGTTATATTTATGTCCCACTGTTTGGATGTAAATATTGTAGTGACTGCGGCAGCACTGATGTGTTTAACATGAACTCTTGCTGTGCTGCTGCTCGTCTTGACCACAAAGCTTTCAGTGAGCGTCTTGGTTCAGTTCTTGGAAGGAAAATAATGTTGATACTGTTATGTTGCTGCTTCTCATCGAGTCCTCCAGATTCCTCCTATATTATATATAAAAAATAAAATTAAACATTTTTACAACTCAAATTACCATTAAACAGCAATAGAAGTAAAATATCACATTTTATTTTGTTTAACACAAGATATTGCTTGATGTTTTTGCTTTTATTTGGACCACAGCCAAACTTTTTAAGCACTTAAAAAGTTCAGTTGGAACTTTTGGGATTAAAAGCAAATTTTAGTAGTAAAATTAGTTGTAAAATAAAAAAGAATGTTGATGGATTGAATCCTACTTCATCCCAGTCAATCTGTTGTGTCCTGAGGCAAAACACTTTACCCTCCTTGCCTTCGGTGTCAACATCACTGGTGTATGAATGTGGTGGGCAGAGAGGCTGCTGACGTGGATTAGCTGCCCTGTTTCTGTCAGTCTGCCCCAGGGCAGCTGTGGCTTTTCCGTGTACAAACTTATTACAGTATTGGCATCATTAACTTGTTTCTCCTCTCTCAGCAGGTCTTCCTGGCTAAAAGTTGGGATGCTTGTTGGTCTCTCTTTCCTGTCCCCTCCACCCCAACCGGTTGAGACAGATGGCCGCCCTCCCTGAACCGGGTTCTGCTGGAGGTATTCCTTTATGTTAACAGTGAAGGTTTTTGTTTTCTCTTTTCCGCTGCCGCCTGCCACCCCGTGCAGCTCAGGATTGGGGACTAAACTGTGGTCAAGATTCAATGCAATCCGTTAGTTTTCTTAGCTAGGTTATGATGTATGACTTGTCTTGCATGAATACTGATGAGATGACAGTGAATCGATTTGTCTGTATAGCACCCTTAGATGATGTTGTTGTGAATTGGGCTTATACAAATAAAGCTAAACTGAACTGGCTCCTTGTGTAGTTTACCCGTGTGAATGAATAATGCCCCTAAACCCCCATCTCCCCCATCCCTTTAAAACTCACATGCCAGCCCAACCAACTGCCTTTCCTTTTGTCACAACATGCTGGGTTTAAGGTCCTTACATACCACCTGAGACTGATGCTTTTGTTTTTGCCGGAATCTCAAAATGAACCAAATGCCAACCTCTTCTACAGTTGTTGTTTAACTTTGGCAGCTCTGTTAATTATATATGTGAACAATTACGGTCAGGGTGGAACCGGTTACCTGTTGAATGCAAAGCAACTATATTTTTGGCCTAAAGGATTTCTTTGGTCATTTTCACACTTAATAAATCACTAGACTCGATTTGTTTGGGGACTTGGATCATTTGGGAGTTGTAACATTCAGATGGTGCAAGTTTGCTTTCACACTGCTCTTAGTCAAAAGGTTCAGTTTGTTTGACATATTCCCCTCCTCACCTATGGTGGTGTTGTATCAATAATTACTGAAGGATAAGAGAAGTAAAAACAAATAATACTTACTCATCTATAGGTTCATTCAGTGCGATGTTCATTTCGGTTGTGCATTCACACCCAAACGAACCAGACTTTCTGAGCAAACACACTAGGATTCATGTAAGAAGTGCTGGTGTAAAAGCACCCTTAGAGAAACCTGTAAGAACTCTTCAGGCAGTAAAATATTATAGTAATATGGCTTTTTAAACCAAGATTTCTGGTTTGATTCGTTAATTTTAACACGGCTGATCTTCAGATGGCCATTCACACATGAGGCAGTAGAAGTAGGTCTGGCATTGCTAAACTATTGTATTAAATAATTTATTTGATCAAAAAAGGGGAAAATATGATTATCTTCAATGGCTTGTCTTATGCATCAGCTCTTTGACACTAAATTATTACCAGCAAACATCTTACAAAGAATAAGGCTTTTCTAAAATAGTAGTTAGACTGGATTTAGCATTTAACTCTGGCTTATTGCCATTTTGTTGCCGCTGGCAAGAATAATTTTCCCAGGACAACAACAACAAGACCTCAGGTGTTACAGTCTCTGTGACAAAAGGTGCATTAATCAAAACAAATGTGATCATATCGTGGGAAAGCATCAATAATTGTCTGGGAGTTTGAATCTTACTACATATGATTTAACAGAAATACAGGTTTTACTGGTTATATGGGAAAGCTTGTGGCAGTTTCTAACTGTTTAATCTTTATTCTGTTATAGAAGTGCAGGCCAGAAAATATTCCCCGCTCCAGGAAGTGACTTTGTATTAAAGTTTGAACACTTTTTTTATTGACTTGTTTACATTTGTGAGACAAGATCAGTGCCTGCATGCTTTCTTTTAACGTTTACTTTAACTTTCCCCAAACACATTACCAGTTAAAAAAAGAGGTTTCCTTTATGAACAATAAGTTGCCAGGCAGTTTAGTGCATAGGCTGTAAAATATGGCCTCTCAGACACTTCACCGGACACTGGTAGTTTTGACTCATCTGGATTTCCCCTGCATTAGTCACCAACTGGAATATACACACAGACGCACACAAGTATGCCCACATATCCCCTTTACAGTGTGAGAGTGATTGGCTGCAGTGTGGTGTGTGTGACTGACACTCATAATGCAGCTCTTCACAGTGCAGCAAACATCGGGGGGGCTACTTCATCAGCTGCTACGCCAACTGCTCTTTGGCATCCTGAATGAAAACTCCAGGCATTAATGAGCCAGTGTGAACTGGGCTGCATAATGCCTTGAGGACAATGAACACTCCAAAACATATTAAAGTGATACGGAGCTCTATGGCGGGCTGTCTGCTATCTATGGTTTTGACTGCAGATGCGATTGCAGATTAAAGCGGACTTAACGCTCTCTAACCAGAGCCTTGTGAGAATAATAACCACATTACACATATGTGCACTCCTACTGATGACAGCACCAGAGATGTCACTGACGTAGCTGCCAACTCATAAACACACACATACATCTCAGATGAAGTAAGAGGGGTACGGTGACCGCTTTCCAACGCCTGAGCCTTAATTAATGATGTAAGGGTCTCAGGTGTCATTGTAAATATCAGATTTAATGACATCTTGAGGTCAGTTTGTCCTTGTTATGTTGAGATGTGGTAGCTGTTGAAGAGCAAGCATCTGTGCCAGAAGGGAATTTGTTGTAAAGATAAGGTAATAATCACTGTGAAATTTTACAAGTAGGTTTAAAACGTTGACTTGTTTTTGTCGGTTGTGATTGATCTTTGTTATTCCACAGAGAAACTGAACGAGCTGACAACTGGTATTTCCGGCTGTGACAATGCAGCATGCTTGTAACCTTCAGGCAGTTGTTGTTGTTATTTAGTATCACAACATTAGTGCAAACTATCTCAATAATTTCTGGGGAAATTCAGTGAAGATATTAAAGGTGTCCAGAGGACAGATCCTAATGAGTATTGTCATCCTCGGATGTTTGCTGTCGGTACAACCATAAGGTCAAAGTTTTCACCACTGCAAGGTACAGTATATCCACAGCTAGAACAAATACTGGCAAGTAGTTTTGTCCAAACAGTGAAAACAAAAAGTAAAAAAAACATTTCTGCTCTTTGACAGTTTAGTGCCTTTCTTATGTTGTTGGTGTCTTAACAGCTGTAAGACTTGGGGTGTTACCTGTGTTTGCAAGTATTAGACCATCTCATGGTGTCTCTATTAATGCACATCTGCATACAAGGAAAGCCACTTTATAAGGTACAAATATTTCTAACGAATTGTCCTTTTAATGTAAGGTAAGTTTGGGATAAACTTCTAAGTTTTTGCTAATAAAACAAATCTCTCTCTTTTTTTTTAACAGTTTGGAGCGAATAAACTTGCCTGCAAAACTCAACTTAATCAAGTGTGAATTTTTAATTATTTCTTTAGTTTTTTTCATTAATCATTTTCATCAACAATTTTTTAACTCTACATTAAAATGTGCAGAGAAAACATTAAAAGAAACATATATTCTGAAACACAATGAAAAACTCGCTGGATGTGTGTCCTTGCTTGGTGCCTGCTCAGGGGAACTTAAAGGTACAGTGTGTAAAATTTACTGACATCTAGTGGTAAAGATGTGCATAGAAATTATTTCCATCATCAGGCCATCAGTGTCCAAAATTCTTCAAGAAATAAACGTGTTTTTATCTGTGAGTGGATCCAGTGGCCTCAGGTGCAGCGACGACTGCACTACAGGTAACTGCATCAACATTCTGTACGTGTGGACTGTCTTCCTCTATGGTTTTTTTTGTGGCATTACTTATCCCAAACTGTGCTCTAGCACCTGTCAAACACAGCCCGTACTGCAGATTTAAAGCTCAGATGGTTCTCACTTCACACACAGAGTTGTTTGTACATTCAGAGACACCATAATAAAAATGGTGGCACGAATACAGCAGCTTTCATGTATGCCCTAGTTTGCACCAACAGGTCCAGTTCGGTACGGCACAGGTAATACATATTTTTTCATGTTTCCATGAGTAAAAACTAGGGAGGACAACAGAATATCTGACTCGAACCGTCTTACGTTTTTGGGACCCTTTTGTTGGGGTTCAGATTTTACAGATCCCACCCAAGAGTGACACTCTGCAACCCACTGATTGGTCAAGAGAGTCATCACTTCCTGTGAAACTTGGCAAAAAAAAAAAAAAAAAAAAAAAAACATTTTTTTTATTGCAACTTATTTTTCTTTCAGTCATTTAATTTCTTTCAAAGCTACAACAGCTCCGTGTTTAAATTATGGTGATTTATTTTTGTTGTTTAAAGCTGCATACTGCTGGATGTCCACCACTCTCCTTTTTTGTTCTTGTTACATTCTTCTTTGTTATAATTCAAGGAATGCACCACTTTTCTATAACTTTGCTAACACTGCTATTATGTAGCTGACACATTAATTGCTATCTGCCATATATCCCACAGGTAAGGGTACAATTGGCTGTGCAAATGCAACAGGGATCAGGATTTATTAAACCAAACTGAACTCGAACCATCTAACCAGATCCTACCGACCTGTTTTCCCTTGGTGCAACAAGACTCAGGTGGACCCAAGACAAGTATAAATATTATGGCTCATTCTAAGAGAATAAAAACATAACAGTTATTTTAGTTAAGCGATTAAATACCAAAAGATATAGAGTTTTTAATGATATATTACATTTTTTTTGCTGATCTTTGAATTTATAACACGCTGAACCTTTAAACAAGATAAAGATTCAATGTGAGCCATTGTTTACCTTTTTCTAGGTTACTTTTATGACTTGGCTTTCTATGAATACAAATATGATGAATAGTGTTGGACTGGTACTGCAACAGACTGGCGACCTGTCCAGGTGTACTTGCCTTTCCCCTGCTAATTGCTGGGATAGGCTCCAGCTTCCCCACAAATCTGAACTTAACAAAACCGCATAGAAAATGGATGGATGGACTGGGGCTGCATGGTGGTGTGTTGGTCAACTCTGTCAGCTGGGGTCTTTCTGTGTGGAGTTTGCATGTGTGGCTCACAGTCCAAAAACATGCATGTTAAGTAACCAGGTGATACTAAATTCTCCATAAAAATGAATGGCTGTTTGGCTCTGTGTGATGGACTTGTGACCTGTCCAGGGTTTAACCTACCTCCTGCCTAAAAGCAGCTGGGTCATGCCCAGACCCTGCATTGGATGATAGATTACGCTGAACTGGATTAAAAATATATATGCCAGTGAACTGAAATATAGTTGGATTACAATGAATTTAACTGAATCAGATTATGAATATTAGGTTAATCATTCTCTCTAAATTCTCTCCATGTGTGGGTGTGAGCATGAGTGATTGCTTGTCTCTCCCTGTGATGTTCTGCTGCAGAGCCAGTCCAAGGCATGAATGAGCTAAGCTGCTACTTGAGGCTCCCACACCACCAATAATGCAGAGGGAACAAGTATGTGAGTTTATGTAAATCTACATGTTATAATGTACACACTCTTTCTAGAAAATGTTATGAATTTATGTTCCTGCATAAGATAACTCAGCATGTGGTTGAACACATGCCAGAATGCTTCAGTAGAAGTGAATAGGCAATTTGTATTGGACCTTCTCAGTATAAAACATTGAAAAAGCCTTTATAAAATATTACAAGAGAGCAGTCTGTATGTCCGACATTTGAATCTATTGAAAATGGACCTGGTTAACTATCAAACAGTACTGATAATGTTTAAACACAGCACATAATATATTTTCTGTCAGAAAGAGGAGGGCTTCATTTCTGGGGGAAAACAAAATTTAAAATGCACTTGGTGAGAACCACTAGGAAAAGTATTTGTGTGGGGTCCATCTGTGGAATGGGCTCGGGGAGAAACACAAGCAATGTACACATATTCAAATCAATGTGTAATGAAAAAGGTAAGGTTGTCAAACGGTACAGAAATAACACAAGTTGATTACTGAAACAATAACAGGTTATTTTTACATATGCCTTTATTAAATATATTATTATTATTATTATTATTATTATTATTATTATTATTATTATTGTTATTATTATTATTATTATAAAGGGTGGGATTTGATACGCTTTGGCTTCTTCCGACACCTTTTAAAGAGTGACATTTAATTATATTTCAATTTATTGGTTTAATTTCCTTTTTGTTTACCTTTATGCTCAAATAAACTGTCAAATTATCAGTCAGTCAATGATACTGAAACAGCGGGGGCTTACGTAGGTGTGACCTGATGATTAAATCCTTTACTTTGTACTGATTCTGAGCTGAAACCTTCCACATTCATTTGTGTAAAACATAATTTCAAGTCTTTCAGCCTCATTAAGTCACCGCCAGGTTAACACACAACATGAAAGTCTGCTGTATCTGAGATGTGTCTCTCGGTTGCAGCCGGCAGTCAGCAGGAGAATGAGACTGTACATCTTTATTAAAAGTACAAGAGAGCAGCTTAGAGGTTTGTGTTCCCTGGATACACCATATCTATTTATTATCATTCCCCCACCATGACCCCAACTTTTTATTTTAGCATGCTGATTCATCTGCTGCTCATCCCTGAAAACCACACAAGACCTCTAGGTTTACATTGCCATACTGCTTGGATGAGAAGGAGCTTCGGTTGGAGGTGCATGCACAATATCTGTGCATGCTAAGATAAGAGTCTATGTCGGCTACTTGTAAAAGAAATGTATTTCTGCCTGGTGTCTGTTTATGTCTGCTCAATCTTAAAGGGGATTCTTGCTCTCTGTTCATTTGCCGTTCATATTTCCTCCTTTACACACAACCTGCATTTCATGAGATGAGTAAAGTTTTAGCCTAAGGGGGTTTCACTTCCTTAAAGTGAAATCTTTAGGTGTTTTCTGATGTTTTTCCCACAGACTTTTTTTAGCTTAATTAGCACAGAGTTAACAGTCGCTGATGTGGAGGGTGTTCATGGGAATGTTTAGCATGCATGAACCCTCGTGGGCCTCGGTGAGACACGTGAAGCAGCAGACTCCACTGTTGAAAAACTGCTCAGGAATATGGGTGGAAATGTCAGAACACATGGAGCAGCAGGGAACAAGAAGAGCTCCTCAGGATGGGGGCGATAGCTGTGTGTATGTGTGTCTGTGTATGCGTCGGGCGGGTTGGAGGGGGCGCAGAGGTCAAATGTAGTTGCTTGATATCTATATCCTAGCAACAGAGAGTGAGTGATATCTTATACAACTGTAGCAGGGGATTGGTCAGAGAGCTGACCCAAGCTCCTCCTATTTGTAGGGCAGCCTAAGAAAAAATACCTAAATTCAAAACATCTCTCAAACTTTCTCCACTCTGCACTGTACCCTCCGGCACTTTAATCCAGGCCTGTCTATTTATTTATTTGAATGTATGTACAGGTATTTTGGTTTGTTTTTGTTTTTTTAATGAGTTGCATTTAATCTTGTGTAGCTCAGGCAGGTTATTCATACATGCACCTCGATGACATGCTGATCATTTTGAAGTGAAGTTTGGCATGACAACATGAATTCACCTTACACAGCGGTGCAGTATTACCCAGAGTTTCCCTTTCATCGGTAAGTACTCGCATACTGTTGAAACTGATGATTTACAAACATTTTCCTTTACATTAAGAATGTGTCTGGGGTCAGGAGATTTTCACACCTGATCATTAAAATTAAGTTTTCTTAAGCAACATGTGCTGCGGGGGGCACTTATAATTACTCCTTCTTTTGGTCTGATCTATAATATTGTAGTTAGACGCTGAAAATCTTCCTGCTTTTGCTTGACCTGCTCTGCTATTCAGGCTGATATCATTTGAAAGGTCCAAAATGACCTGAGAACAGTTGCATCTGCCTGGATCCTCAGCTGCTGTCCAGTCCTGATATATTTATATGTGGCATAGTTATGGCAACAATGAGTAAAGGGTAGTCAAGGCTAATAACAGACAGATCATATGACATCCAAGGTTCTTCTTCTGATCATTAAAGTATAAGATTGTTTAGAAGATGGGACTCATTTAATCAAAATGTTCTAGATGACTGAATTTGATCAGGTGCATTTCAATCGGTCGATGCTCAAGATCCTAACTTGTGTGTTTGGACTCCGAACTGTCCTTTGCATTTAGCGAGGCTGCAATGATAATAATCTGTGAAACCATCATGATGCTTAATTCAGGTGATACATTCAGTTTAGGTTACTTATCTTGTGGCCTATTATAAAAACTGGGACAAAAGACCTATAGAAATCTGTCCCAAAAAGGAATAAATAAAAAAATATATAAATTAAAGAAAACAAAATAACAACATATTGAAATAATGGAATCCTATAGATCACATTACCATTACAAAGAAAAAGAAAAATAAGAACCTGATTCTAATTCTAATTAATGAGAATTAGAATTATCTATCTATCTATCTTTCTATCTATCTATCTATCTATCTATCTATCTGTCTATCTATCTATCTATCTATCTATCTATCTATCTATCTATCTATCTATCTATCTATCTATCTATCTAGAGATGGTCCATAGAAATACTGCAAGTTTAAAATGTTATATTTATCTATTATTATTATTATTTATTTATTTTTCTTTCTTTTTCAACTGTTTTACTTCTATATAAAGTTAGGGGGCAGAAAGAGGAGAAACTTTGGGGCTTTCTGTTGTTTAGCAGTCATGTCCCTCTTCCAGCCACGGCTGACAGATGAGGGGGGAAAGGGTCTTAGGCTTTGAAAAGTGATTAATAATGACACTGGAGAGGGGCCCAGATCGGCTGGGCTGTTTGTTTTGATTGCATTTTCATCGGTCGGTGTGCCCAACCTGCCAGGAGACAATGGCCGTCCCTGTTTAGTGCTGACCTCTGCCCCCGTCTCGTCTGCAGGCGCTGCTCTGTGTTTAAGTGGATGCTGAACAGCCTTTGCCTCAGGCTATCTGAAAAAAAACTCTGAGTAACCAGACACTGAAAAGCAGACAAACAGCACCCAGTAAAAGGACAAAATCACCCAGCCAAGTGATGTTTTACTTAAACTAAACAGCTATGTTGAATAAGGACTGATGAAATTTTAGATTTTTGTAGAATCGGCTTATAAGTTAAGACTTAAATGACATTATATTCATGTGTGATGAAATTAATTCACACTGAATTAATCAGTTTCTTGATGTTTGTAATCAACTGAATTGGAATCTCAATCATTTAAACATTTAGATGGTAGACTTCACGAAGAGGTGAAAGTACAGATATTTACCTTATTTATATTCCAAACAAAAAACATACAACATAAATCTGGGTTGAGGGCTGAATGTCAGTAGTTTTACTGTTTAAATAATGCGTGTAAAATGTGTTTTCAGTCTTGTTAAATGTCTGTGCATGTCAAACCTGACGCTCATTCTGGTCAACAGCAAATGCCTTCAGGCAAATAAATAAGATTTCAATTAAACAAGTTCTACCAAAAAAAAAAAAAAAACCAGAGGATTACAGCCAGAATCAAATTATTTAGACACCGAAGTGACCACATCTTTACCTCACCTTAATAAATAAATAATATTTGCCTGCAGTCTCTTTCTCTCTCTCTCTTACTCCATCTCTCTTTTAAGTTTGCCTTTAGTATAAATTCTAATGGATTCATATGCTTAACTCCAGAACTATTTAGATAACCAATTTGTATTGTCTGTCACCTGCAGTTGTTCTTATACATTAGATTGGATTAAATATCTAAGTAATAGAATACATTAATTCATTCATTCAGTCTGTTCCCGAGTAAAATGATTGAAAGGTACATTAAAAAAAAAAAAAAAAAAGTTTTTTTTTACCAATCTAGTTTCCAGAAATTCCTGGTAAACAAATTTCACCCTACATATTCTTAAATAAATAAATATGTAAGTGTTTTTTTTTTAACAACCTTTATTATCACATTGGAGACATATTACAAATAAACATGACATTATACAATACATACAATATGACATCATACAGACACGAAACAACATAAATAAATATGTAAGTAAATAATTAAGCTAGTAGGTCGCCATCTTCGATTGCCTCGCGCTACACACTGGTTCCCTTGATATTATTAAAGGTCTGTAAGACATCAAGAACACTTTACAGTAGGATCTTCTCCTGCAGTAATTTTATTAATCTGGTCACATAATGCACCTGCAAAAGGAAGACAGAATTTGATCGTAAGTAATGGTGATGTTACCCAGGCGAAAAAAAAGTATACTTGAACATACTAAATTTAAGTACACTTAGTGTACTTCATGAGCACAAAAGTATTGTACTCAAAGTGTGTTATTTTCGAGTACTAAAAACGTACTTAGTATACTAATGATATGTCATTATTGCTACTTAAGATATACTAAAATACAACTTAGTGTACTTGACTGTACTATTTTGAGACACCATTAAGATCAACTTAAATATACTTAAGTACACTTTCCTCTACTAATACTGTACTTATTTATAATGTTCTTTAGTTCGATTTAAAGTATACTTTAATCAACATCTCAGATTACTATTAATAAATTTAGAATATACTGGAAATGTATTTCTAATGTAATCATAATGTGTTGCCATTGCATTTTAAATACATTTACAAAAATTAAATAAAAATGTAAAAGTTGTACTTAAGTATACTATAGTTCATCTTAATGGTGTCTCAAAATAGTACAGATAATCACACTAAGTTGTACTTTAGTATGTCTAAAGTAGCACTCATGATATATCATTAGTATACTACTATACTACTACTACTATACTTTGCACATCAAAAGTAATATACTTTGAGTACACTAATTATGTGTGCAGAAAGTACACTAGATGTATTTCATTAAAGTACACTTCAACAGTACACAGAAAGTATATTTTTTATATAATTAATTTGAATTTTAAATTACTTTTAAGTAAACATAAAAAATAATTAGAACATACTTGAGATAGAAAAAAAGTTTATTTTTAACATGCACGGCATTACAGGGAAAATGTGCATAATAAAGTACATTTAAGTACATCTTTAAAAACATCTAAAACAACATTTTCAAACAGTTTCTCTTCATCGTAACATTTTTATTCAAATTTGGATCATCTGACCCCAGAGAATTCTTTTTAGTTTTAACAACTTAACTAAAAAACAATAATAAAAGTAAAAAATAAAAAGAAACAATAGCTGTGTAGCACTACCCTGCTAGCTGTGCACTGCAGAGAAGCTAGTAATGACAGGGATGAACATTAAACTGACTCTTGAAACTTTTACATGTGAAACATTGACACAGTTTGTTAAAACTCAAAATGTATGTCCACCAAAAAACAAACAAACAAAAACTATTACAAACAGTTACTGATGTTACTGCTTACTGTTTCTTTTTGCTCACAAAATTCTCATTGTTACATTTTCTCCGAATCACTGCCCTCACATCAGACACATTTGTTCCTGGAAATTCAGCAATAACTGTATCTGTAAAATAGAAAAGGACAAATAAAATGGTGTTACAAATCATGCTTTTCCAGAGTTATCACATTAGCAAGAAGGGGGCATACATACATGAGGACAACCTGAAACATGTTGCTTCTGGCTATGGCCAAGGCAAGGGTAGAGGCATAAAAACAAAATGATAATAAGGAAAAATAGACTTAACCAATACTTACCAACGAGGGCACTCAGCTTTTCCGGATTTAGCTGCTCTTTCGCTGTTCCAGTAGGCCCTGGTTTTCCTGTGAGAGTCGAGGATGCCAAAACATCCCGCCCAAAGATGAGCACAGCTAAGTCCTGTGTGAACAGGGACATTCTTGTTCGGTTTAGTCTTAGGAAACAGTTTTTGCTGATCTGCACCCCCGTGTTGCCCAAGGAAATCTGTGTCCAGGAAATAGAGTTAGTCAATTATTAGAAATGGTATTAGGAAAGCATTTCTTAAAAGACAAAGCCGAACTATTGAATGCCAAATATTAGTTGAGTTCTAATTTCTGCAAGTGGTCTTCAATGAATTAAAGTATAATTTCTGAACAACTGCATGCTGAAATGGAAAAAAACAGTT
This sequence comes from Melanotaenia boesemani, assembly GCF_017639745.1. Classification (NCBI taxonomy): domain Eukaryota; kingdom Metazoa; phylum Chordata; class Actinopteri; order Atheriniformes; family Melanotaeniidae; genus Melanotaenia; species Melanotaenia boesemani. Next base: position 29,650,547 of record NC_055695.1, on the reverse strand, counting down.
TCTATCAAATACAGTTCGTGCAAAATGTGGGTCGAGACTACAGAGACAAAACTGCTAACAGTCAAGTAGTTTACAACAATTTTGGATGAAATGTTTCCTGTAATAAAAAGGCAGTATTTACAAAACGTGTATAAATGCAAAACATACCATTTCTGGAGCTGGACTGGAAGAACCAGAACTTGTACTGTCAGTGTCCATGACAGGTGGCATTCTCTTCATGGTTGTAATAAGATCTCTGACACACTTGACTAAGGCTGGAATTTCTGCATTAAGGAAAAAAAACACAAGTCACAGATATATGAGAGATAAGACTCCTATCGATACAATTACTGACAAAAAAAAAAACATAAGCAATTCTTCTTTGTATGAATACCTTTCAGAGCATCCATCACGTCCTGTTGCATGTCAACACTGGATCTGGACTGATCCATCAGGACACTCTCCTCTTCACTTTCCCCTTGGCCCAGGTCCTGCATAAATGAAAATGTCAACAATGCTATGTTAGTATGACTCACCTGGGGTCTCATTTATAACCGTTGCGTACGCACAAAACGAGGCTGAAAGTGGCGTACGTGACTTTTCACGCCAAGGTTGTGATCTCTAAAAAACAAACTTGACGGGAGAATGTGCGCAGCTCTAAGCTAACTCTGACCCATGCGTACTTATTTTGCGTCGGGCTGATGTTTCAGAAACATATTCTTAGAATCTAATTTAATCACCACCATCTCTCCGTCATATTGTCCACTCCCAGAGCGCAGGAGGAAAGGACAGCGTGGCTGTATGGAATAAATGCATGGTGTAAAATAACTATATGTTCCTGTGATACTGTGTGAACATATAATCCAGAGTCAATTAAATCTCAAAGCCTGGAAAAAAATTCCAGTAATCGTTCGCACAATTGTTACATTCTGTTTTCTTGTAGGAGAAGTGTCAACTGATTATTCAAAGTTTTATCAATTGGTCTAATTACTGTAATTTACAAATTACTAATTACTGTACTGTGAACTGTACTGTACACTTTGAAAGACGCAGAGACTCTTATTCATGCCTTTGTAACTTCAAGGTTAGATTATTGTAATGTGCTTTTATCTGGGCTGCCCAAAAAGAGCATTCGTGGTCTGCAATTAGTCCAAAACGCAGCAGCCCGTTTGCTGACTGGACTATCCCGCTATGAACATGTTAGCCCTGTATTGGCCTCTCTTCATTGGCTCCCTGTTCGGGTCAGAGCCGATTTCAAGGTGCTGTTGTTCACTTACAAAATTTTAAATGGTCTTGCTCCAGTCTATATGTCAGACCTTGTTAAGACTTATGTACCTGTACGACCTTTGCGCTCCCAGACGATTGATTATCTGAGTGTCCCAAAGGTGAATAAAAAAAACAGCAGGTGAGCGGGCTTTTTCCTTCCGCGCACCTATTTTGTGAACAGTCTTCCCTTGGACATCAGGCAGTCATGTTCAGTTGAGGTCTTTAAAGCCAAGCTTAAGACCCACTTGTATACTGTCACGTATGAGTAGGTGTTTTTGCCTTTTCTTTCATTCATTTCTGAATTGTTGTTATTGTTGTGTCTGTTTTCACATGTTTTTTAACCTTCTGTAACTGTACAGCACTTTGATGGAAAATGCTCTATAAATAAAAATTATTATAATTATTTTTATAAATGTATAAATACAGTGGAAAGCCCTGTGCGTAATTCTGCACCGTGGCACCGCTGGAGGAGAAAGGAGAGAGAGTAAGACCATAATGAATGGTTAATAACTCGTTTCAGATTAGAACTGTTGTCACTGTTGTAACTATGTGCCGAACCGGGTCCAGCATGTGAGAGGGCAGCGCACTGAAACAACACCGCGTGAGATCTGTGCCGCTGACACCGTTAACAGCATTTCAGTCAAATTATGTCATTTTCCGTGATATTCAGTGTTAAAAAGTAGATTCCGTTTTTATTGCTCAATTCCGCGATTCCGTCTGCAATTCTGTGATCGCGGAAACAATAGGGCCCTAATTCTAGTTTTATTTCTTGTGTTTTGTAAATACTTACAGTTGATTCTGAAGCCTGAGGTGGGTCAAATAAGTCCACATTGGTGTCTATGTCTGTATCAACATCACTTGTCAAGGAGGTGGAGGTTGTTGGATTTCTTCTCAGCAGCGAGGATTTCAGTTGGGAAAGGGCTCTGTCTCTTGCAGCTTTTGTCATCTTCGGCTTCTTAAACAAAGGGCAGAAAAAGTAAAATGTTAAACTGCAAAGGCAAGAGGGGTAAATATCCATCTTTGTAGATGTTTGTAGAATCTATCACCTACTGTACAGCTTATTAAGGTATTGTCAGACCATATTTCACTAGAGTAACAGTACTCACTACTCACAATTTTATCTTTTAATATCATACAATGTGTCAGTATTTCAAAACTAACACAGCTGGAGTGCCACAAGCCACTTCTGCAACTGCACTGCTGTCAAACCTAAAGCCACTTATAAAGGAAAATATGTCTTATCCTCCCACAATATTCCCTTATTCCCGTAAATACTTACATTTGTTTGAAAAACTTGTGATGGGTCAATCTGTGTTTCATCTTCATCTGAAGTGAGACTGGAAGTTGCAGTAATTCTTTTTTTCTGTACAGAAGAGAAAGAATGTATTACATGACAACAACATATGAACTTTACCATAGACGCTTTCTGGTGAAGAGATTTTTTAGAAAAACATTTCAACTAAAAAACATCATAGTATTACAGTGTCATAAATTCATTAACGATTTTATGTGTTACAATTAAAAATACTATTTGAGTTTAACTAGTTTACTAGTTAACAATAGTGAATTTATTCCAGTGCATGATCATCTATCTGTTCACGATACTTCAGTTACAGTCGATGCAACAGCCTGTATAAACAGTTTTTTAACATTAGAGGCAGATTTGGATGCACATTGAGGAGCCTCTTGAAATAAACGCTGGTCAGTCAGTTTAGTTTAACTTAATTTAAAATATTTTTTATATTTTGCATATATGTAATAAATTCATGCCATCATATATATGCAAATTAGCACATGACGTTATCTAGAGACATCCAGGACTTTTCCTGCAGGCTTTTGCTACTTCCCACTGAAAATAGTTGGCAACACTGTTATCGACTTTGTTATGGACAAAATTGGATGCCGTCAGAACTATCTATAAAATTAGTGGTATTGTGGCATCCCTAGTTGCAACACAATATAACTATTAATTAAAGTGTGTTTTCTAAAGAAACTACCAACACAAGCAACAAAAATAACCTTTGGTTTGCTTCCATCACGTGTTGTGGTACATGGTGTGGTCCTTCTCCTTGCAACTGCCATGTGCCAGATGTCCTCATCCTTGAGGAAGGCTTCTTTTTTCCCCATCAACTCCTTGTAGTTGTCTGTAACCACAACCATACATCAGACAAACTATCAAAACCATGTTTTTTTTCCCTCTTTTGCTCAATATTTTAGGTATTTTGTATGTCTCGTGAAATGCACCACAGTCAATCTAATATTATACACAAGTCACTTTAAGTCTTTTTTATAAACATAGTTACATAAAAATTAAATTACATACAAGGTTAACGTTAACAATCATTAGCATGAGCCCCTGGCAAATTATTCACTAACACTAACAGCACTAACAGTAGGCTAGTGGCTGGCAAGTGCTAGCATAACAAATTTGTACCAACAATTTTTTTCTTTTTATTTTCTTTACAGTGGGCAATTTTGCTAAACATTCTCCACACAGCACGCTCACAAATGTTCACACAAAATCTCATCTGAAGTTGCAGAAGTTACTAAGTTAGCACCATTTACGCTAGCATTAGCTGCCGTCTGCCGCTAACAGCTAGCTAGCTAGTTATTAGCTAATGCAGCTTGTGAATGATAAGTTTGCCTATTATCTTGTTGAACTTAGTCATTAGTAGAAAGAACAGTTATTCAAAAGATATTTTACACCATGTACGAGCAATACAAACCTCCGAGTACGAGCAATACAAACCTCCGAGTAAGAGCAGTTTCGCGGCCACCTTGTTTTTAGGTGCTTTCCTGGTGCCCCAGCACACTTGTATCCATCCGTCTTCACTGGAGAGGTCCGGCCGTTTTAATACCTGAACGAGCTGCTGTCTGTACTGAGGTGTCACAATGTCAGTACTTTCGACGTGAATTGTGTTGTCCCTAAAATAAAACATCCCGAACTTGAACTGCGCCATTGTAACTCAACTGCGACAACGCTTCCCTCAGCATCTACTGTACATTCAAGTGCGTTGCATTCGGGGGTAACCAATCAGCGGCAGCACAGCGCCACGAGTACTTTAGGGTCAATTGGGAAAATGTCCACCACATTCAAATTTTCCATTTTGACATTGAAAATGGTCTGTCAGACGCAGACGTTCTTGCAAAAAAAAATATATATATAATTACATTTTTTTTTAAAGTCTGTGTACACCGTAATGTCCATGCACGCATGCGCACGTTTACGATGACGTTTTATCCAGGACACTGCGCGCGCCCTCTGCACTTTACTTTACCCATGGATGTATTTTAGCGGGCTTAGAGAAACCGCCCGCAGACATGGCACCCAAAAGACATTACAAAGAATATCTGCTGAATGAGTCGAGCCAACCTTCAAAGGCAACCAAATACAGACGGCTAGCAAAGGAGAACGAGGTATTTGAGCTTTCACATTTATTATCAACAACAGCAGTGATTATAGAATAAGATGAATAATTCTTCATTTTAAACGCAAGAACTGTCTTGTTCATTGCAGAATACTTTAAACTGCAGAGGAAATTACAAGAAATACCTCAGTGCATCCTGTACAACTAACAATAGAGGAGTCTTGAAAGAGGTAGACCATTTTTTTCATTTGCAACAATATGAATTGCAGATAGTGTTACATGCAAGTTGACATTGCAACTGCTCTCCCCAGATTCCACTTTCAAATAACGGTGAACGAACATATTCTCTGGAGGAATATCCAGGAGACAATCCCACAACTAACAAACAGGTAAAAACAGTGATCATTATGTTTTATGTTTCCATTCTGAAATAAAATGAAGGGGTTCACAAAATACATATTACTTTCCTCTAAAGCTTTTATTCATCCATAATTTTATTTATGTTTATCATACCCTAAATGTTTACAGTATTATAGTTAAATAAATCGATGTGCTGTCTCATGATCAGAATGTTCCCGATGAGGGCCTTGTTGCAGAAGGACCAAGCGGTCAGTCATCTTTAGAATGTTTGAGAGGAAAGCATCTTGTCACTCCAATAACAGAGCATCTGCTTCAGGACAGACCAAACAGAGATTCATCAGAGGTATTAAAATACCAGCAATTGAAATTGTAGATATTAATTGCTGTGTTGTACTATATGTATAGTTTCTGTATAATAGTCATTTCAATTAAATTAAACGTGATGAAAATAATGATTGTCCTAGCCTCTATAGTGTATTTCCTTAAAATGAGACACATACATGTATTATTGTCATTAATACTTCACTTGAGAATTTCCATGTATTATATCTTCATTATATGCAGCCTGCCGGAGAGGGGGTCTCCAGAAATACCCACCCAGTGCTAGAATTGCCACCCTCCACCTACTCACACTGCACTTTTCAATTTTGTGGGGATCAACAAGATATGCAAATCGGACCAGAAGCACAGGTACTATAGTTACAAGTTACTAGTTTTATTTTTATCCTAAAAACAACCCCTTTAATTGATACAGAAAATGTGAATAGAGTACTTTTTATTTTTCTAAACCGACGTCTACAAATAGTAATATAGGCTACCGATAATAAACATGTATTGAAAGTGAACACCAGCAAGGTCTCATTTGGTCACAGAATTATAACTACAGTGTACATATAACTATTTAAAAGTATGATTGCATTATTCATTCATGTTTAATTTACATTGTGATTCAAGCAAATTAGTAGTTCCACATGAGGCTAACAAAGTTTCTAACAGGTGGCTGACTTATAGCCTACATTGGCACTTGATGGCTACAGTTCTTCAGTATGTGAAGCTGTAGTCACCATTTTCCTGGATATTATCCATCTGTTAGATCTTCACTGCACATATAATGCAAATGTGGCTTAACTTGCTTAATGTGACTTAAATCTGATGTTTTTTATTCCGCCAATACAACAATTTTGTTTTTTATTAAGCATTATTATGCAGTTTTGGCTTAATGTTTGAACTCACTGTCTTGATAGAAACAGATGCCCTGTCTTGCATCCACCCAAGGATTAGTGCTTTTCAGTATTCTTGTTTCTGATTTGTTAATAGAGTTAATTTGTTTTCTAGGTTTGGGCAAGGAGTTACACATTTTGTATATTTACTGAATACAGGCACTACATTCATCCTTTCCCCTGAAATCACATCAGTTTTATATGAAGCTAGTGTATATTCCATTTGCATAACTCTCTGCTAACAACCCCAGAAGGCAACATGGCAAATTCTTTAAATGTAAAAACTACCATATGACTTGTAGTACCTACCACTTATCTTTTGGAGCACTAGTATTGTTTTATATGTCAAAACTATAAAGGAAATGAAAATGAAAATATTTATGCTTCCATTTATATTTTGCCAGGACATGTTAGAGAAGCAACCAGGATGCAATGTGCCTGCTACTCCAACTGATCAGCAAGAGACACCAAACCAACAGGTTATTAACATGTATTATTGTACATTATGTTTTCTCTGTAAATCTGTAAGCAATCTTTTTTAATGCAGATGAATGTAACAGTTTTCTACAGTATCTTGTCTTTTTTATGTCTTCGCAGGCAGAGACATTTTTGTTGGATGGAGATGATCCAGCGTATCCTGGAGCTCCACTGACAAAGGGACAAAGTTTAATCTTACTGATGTCTTATGTACTAAGGCACAATGTGACAGGTGTGGCACTGGAACATCTACTGAAGATTGTTAATGAACATTTCCCTGGAATGGTACCAGTAACCACATACCTTTTTCACAAAGCTTATGGACAATATGGAAATTATGTCCCCCATTTTTACTGTCCAGCATGTGAAAACTACTTGGGGGTAAATAATACCAGTGAACTACAGTGTGGAGCTTGTAATGCAGTAACTGATTCAGAGAGCTGTCTCAAAAGTGGGTGTTTCTTTCTAGTGCTTAGTTTGGATTCACAAATCAAAACATTGCTTGAACAAAACCAAAGTTTAAAAAAAGACTGGCAATGTGCAGATGTCATGTCAGATATACAGTGTGGAGAAGAGTACCATAAACTCAAAGAATCAGGTGAATTAGGTGAGGATGACATAACTTTAATTTGGAACTGTGATGGAATTCCAGTTTTCAGGAGTTCAAAGTATCAAATTTGGCCCATTCAGTGCCAGGTTATAGAACTTGAACCTAAAGAACGGAAGGCAAATATCTGTCTTCCTTGTCTCTGGTTTGGCGAGAAGAAGCCAAACTTCTTAACATATTTGAAGCCATTTGTTGATGAACTGCAAATTTTAGAACAAAATGGTATTAAATGGAAGGACTCAGCAAATGTACAACATGTCTCCAAAGTGTATGCTCTGATATGCAGTTCAGATTCAGTTGCTCGCCCACTTCTAAGAAACACCAAACAGTTTAATGGCTTTTATGGATGTGATTTTTGTTACCATGTTGGTGGTGGTCCTTACACAAACAAAGGCCCAAAACCACATCTTAGAACTGAAGCTAAGCATTTTGATCACGCAATGGCTGCAACACCAGACAGTCCAGTAATGGGAGTAAAAGGACCTTCACCATTAATGAAACTCACAAAGTTTCAAATGATAAATGGATTTGTTCCAGAGTATCAGCATTGTGTCTGCCTTGGTGTGACAAGGCAATTAGCAAAACTGTGGTTTGACTCAAGAAATCATGACAAAGAGTGGTACTTAGGAGCAAAATCAGACCGCATTGACAAAGAGCTCATTGCAATTCAACCCCCTGTTGAGATAACAAGAGTACCACGATCTGTTGCAGACAGAAAATATTGGAAAGCATCAGAGTGGAGGTCATTCCTGTTATTCTATTGCCTGCCTTTACTGAATGGGGTCTTACTAAAGAAGTTCTGGAACCACCTTTTTCTGTTTGTGTTCGCTATGCACATTCTTTTGGGAGAAAAGGTGAAACGCTGTGATATTGAAGTAGCTGAAAGAGCTCTCAAGAAGTTCTCACTGCAGTTTGAGAAGTTATATGGTGCAGCAAATATGACATTTAATGTCCATCTTCTGACACACCTTGCAGCAAGTGTTAGGAACTGGGGCCCTTTGTGGGCCACATCAACCTTTTCCTTTGAATCATTTAATGGCACTTTGTTACAGTACTTCAATGGGACAACACATGTTCCAGAGCAAATAGTTAAAAGGTTTCTTTGCTGGAGGAGTCTAACACAAAAAGCCGAAAAGTACATGGTAGATGCTAATGAAGGGGTGAAATGCATTTTTTCACATCTCCTAAACAGCAATGTATCAAGTTCTAATTCATCTACCCTGAATGAAAATGTCAGGGTTTTTGGTAATCCCTGTCATCACAAACTGTCAGCATTAGAAAAACTTGCTATCAAAGACTTGCTAAGTGTTACAGTCGAACACTGTGTTTGTTTTCACCGTTTCATTGTAAAAGGCGTACTGTATCATTCCAGCAGTAACAGAAGTCTAAAAAAAAGGATCAACTCAACAGTGGAGTTACAGGATGGAAGATTATGTAGAATTCTTTGCATGTCAGTATTCAGAGCAGGCGATTTGTCATTGCACTGTATATTGGTAAAGGAGCTTGTGAAGACTGAGGGACAGCTCTGCAAGGATAGTCAACTGAACATTGCTTCCACTTTTATGTCTGAGGTGTCAGAATCTAGGAATGTTTATGCGGTGCCCACTGACCTGTTCCACAGGAAATGTGTTTTGATCCAATCAAGAGACAAACAATATGTTATTCCTCTACCAAATAATGTAGAGAGAGATTAAATAGTTACTGGGGAAGTTAGAGAAAAATTGCTGAAACCACTGCCAAATTGTAAGAAATAGGGATTACATATCAGTGTGTATTCTTGGTGTGCCTTAAAACTAGTGGACAATGTCCAAAAATGGCAACTTCAGAGGATTAAGTCTGTAAAAATGATAAGGCATACATGGGCAAGCACACAAAGACTGTGCTGTTAAACAGTTAGTATAACAGTTGTGGTATAACAAAACACAAACAAAATTGTAGGGGTGAATACTTTTGCAAGGCACTGTACCTGGCCTCAAAATGTTGAACTTTAACAGACTGTTTTCATGCAAAATCAAAGACTTTCAAAGGATTAATTTTTCTGTCAAGCAGCAAAGCAAATTTCCTGTTATCTACACATCTTAATATGTTCATAAGTGTAATGTGTTTTCTGATTGCTGTCAAATGTAAGTGAAACAATCCAAGCTTTGGAATATGTACTTTCCATGTGATGATAAGAAATACACAAGGTTGTACTGTTTTCTTATTAGAAATACTGGTGACTACTGCATTATATAAAAGCACATGGTCAATTGAAAGGAACTCTGTTGTTGATGTTCATGTTTATTCAAAACTCACCATTACATTTGGAGAATGGATGGATCTTTAAATATTGCATAAAAACAACTGTGCTGTTGAAATAGTCCAAATACTTTATAACACTAATTGCTAACATTTTAAAATTGAAATAGAAAAGTAAGGATATTTTTTCAATTAGAAAAGGTATTGTTACATAACAGCATTGTTGCATTTTGCTGGTAAAATACATTATTTTAAAATATTGAAGAGAAAAGGTCAGCTGCAGAAATTAACTGTTATTGTACATTATTTTAAAATGATCTTAGCACACTAAAAGAAATGGCTACATACTGATGAATTTGTTCTGGTTTATAGTGTACTTATCAAGAATACACTAATTTACCACTGAAGTAGTATTCAATTATTAATATACTTATTTTAAGTGCACTTTAACACTGCTGTGCTAACAATGATATAAAAAAAAGTATTATAAAAGTGAACTTATTGAAAGGGTGCTAAAAGTGCACTTGATAAAAGTAGATGCAAATACACTGACATTAAACTTATATTTAACACATTCGAAGTACATAATAAGTAAATATACTAATAAAACACTTATATATATTTCAGTGTTAGTATATTTTATATGAATATACTTAATATGAATTTAAGTATTAGTACTACATAGTGTACTTTATCTAAGTAAACTGAAGTACTACTGAGGGAATAATATATTTTTAATTAATACATTTATAATATATTTTTGGTTTACTTTATTTTAACACATAAAGTCAAAATGTGCTAGAAATGTACTTTCTGAAAATTAAGTACATTTTTAGTACATTAAAGTATATTACTTTTTTACCTGGGTAGCTGAGGGTAACCGTTAAAATAAGTGTTAGGTGTATTTTTTAATGACCAGTGCCATGCTAAGGCCTCGTGTATGCTAGCAGCTCAATTAATTTCCTCTGTAAGTGTAACAACAGCTTTGAGTAATAAAATATGTTAACTTCATAACGTCTTTAGCTGGCGGTTATTTCCGTTTATTATTAATTTACTTAACAAATATTATATCTGCTTAAAATTTTTCGTTTCATTTGAGTGACTAATATGAAAACAGGTACAGTTTTAGCTAACTAGCTTGCTGGTTTCTGTCTTTTAGTAACATCTAGTTAATTGAATTCCTCTGGTGGCTTATGCAGTGTAAGAAAAATAAACAATTTTAATACATTCATTGGTAAGTTGGGTTATAGTGGGCGTTCTTGTGTGTAAGAGTAGAAGTAAATAAGTGTATTTCTTAATTCCTCTGAATATTCAATGAAAATAACGTTCACCAAATACTTGTAGGATGGAAAGAGAATGATGCATTTATTTTTCAACTAAAGGAAAATAAAAATATAACACTGTTGACATTTTTTAATTGCTATTACTTTTAAATAATATTGTATCAGTATTGTTTACTTATTTGGTTTAATTTTACAGGTACTTTCATAAACATTAAGGCAGATTTACCAGAGTTGGCCAAAATGCTGTTTTTCATCAGCAGTTCCTGGGAAAAGCAAAAGATAGGGAGAGAAAAGAAAAAGAACCAGATAAAATATCAGGTGTATACAAATTACACTAAAATTATCTAAATTTTTTTTTTTTTTTTTTTTTTTTTGGGCTAATACAGAATAGTATTTCACCCGTAATATTGTTTTAAGCCTCTGCAAACTAAACTTGTCTTTTGAGGTTCTACAACTTGTGGTGTGAGTGTGTGTCTCCTGCATAAGTTGAATTATTTGCTTCATTAGATATGCCTGTGTTTGTAAGTCAGGTATTAATATCATTCATCACACAGCGTTGGGAAATTCCAAAACCTAAAATAGTGCCAGCTTCAGATTATGGCCACCCCATCAACCCACCTCCTGAGCTCGTCCAGCTGTACACATACCAGAAGTTGTGGCAGTGCTATCATATAGACCACGGGGGGAATTCCGGCTGTCTCAGACTGCAGCGTGCGCCACTTCAGTGGGAACAATGGCAGGCCGAGCTCCGAAGCAGGTGTAAAGTTTCAAGGGAGCAGGTCAAAGTGCCTCTGTCTGAATGGTGCATAATCACCATTATGTGTAGTACAAATATTCAGTATTATGCAGGCTGACTTCTTCACAATGGAAGTGCTCTTCATGAATGGCTGCCAGCAGAACTCCTCCTCCTGTCTTCCACTGGCTGGGTGGCCTAATCTCAACCCTGCACTTCAACTTTTATCTTGAATGTTTGCTGACAGTGCAATTTTGAAAACTACCTATTAAAATAGTTCTGCTTTTTTCATAAAATAAGACCAGGGTTGCTTATTTGGAATAATTGTCTTATGAAATTCTTATGAAATGATCATAACTGATAGACATGTATCTGTGCAGACTGAAGGACCCTTCATCCCGCTTGCCCTGGAGAGAGAGCTCTTTCTTTACCAGTATGGCTGAAAATCATTCTGTCCCAGCAACTGATTTCCTGAGCCAAGATGTATTTAACCAACTGTTTGAAATGCTGGACCAGTGAGTAAATATTACACAAAAAACAGACATTTACTAATAACAACAAAAGAAAATACAAAGCAGCTGTTTTTTAAAATATCCATCTTGTTTCAGATCTGCAATTCATTCAGTCCAGCCCATTGAGCTGAACTTCACTGACAGTCCAGCCGATGGGTCTCCAGGAAACACCATTCAGATCAGCATGGACTGCATAACCATGCACGAACCGGATGAGGTAGTTTCTGTAAGTATGCAGGTTTCACAGCACCAGCTTACTTTATGCTGTTTTCAACCCAGTAATGCTTGCTGCCCCAGACACACAATGACCAGGCATTAAAAACAACAAAAATTACATTGATTCAAATTGGCCACTTATTTCCAACATTAAATGTTCTCTACAGCCAGTAATTGTCATGTTTTTGACAGCACTGATGTTTCAGCTTATTTTGTGCTGAATCAGTAGCACAAAGAAATAGGTACCAATGTTTTACTAATATTTATTTATATTAAGCCATTCAGAAAGCTTTTTAGTAGCTTAAAATTCTGCATTACTTGTAAGTTTGGTATTTTGAGCACATTATATCTTCACCATCTGAGAGTCACTTTCAGTCTGAGTTGGTGGGGCTTTTCGTGGTAAATCTCAGAGTTTTTAAAACGCGTAATCTAGATTGATTTTGAATATTCACGGTGGACTTTCCGTGGGATAGTTATAAAAATGTGGTACATAGCAGTTCAACACACCAGTGAAAAAGACCGGTTATCTGCTCTCGTCTGACATGTTGTCTGTGAGGAGATGATATCTGATGCAGCCTGAGCTTTGCTTGACCTGCCGCCTCCCCCCACCCACCCAAGTGTCACGTGACACTTCCCTTTTTGGAAAAACAAATGAGTTGATGCATTGATAGCGAGCGAGAGACAAACTTTACATTCCAGTTTGACTCCATATAAAAACACGGGGCATCGGTGGAAGGACGTTACAGAAGCATCTGCATCTTTTTGTTATGTCAGGATATGAAACTTGGAGATTTAAATGCTCCTGTGCTGCAGTTGCACAGCTAAAGTTTTTCTTCATTTAGCAGGTAGTGGTCTTGCACATACTTTATTTTTAAATTACTTGTGTTTTTTAAAAGTTTATGAGGTTTTTGAATAAATCTACTAAAGTAAGTGAATCATCATGACTGAATCACTTGTGGTAGTAGATGAGTTTCCTTGTGTTTGGGCCTTGGTGAGGACATTCTCTTGTCAGTTCAGCTCAGGGATGATGTGTGTGTTCCCCTCCCAGTGTTGGAATGTCGTTGTCCAGCCAGAGAGAAAAAAAATAGCAAATAAAAATTTTGTTTTAGGAGCTGAGTAATGCTATCCTGAGCAATCCCCAAGAGGGCTTGTGCTCTCTTGAACTGGTGATTAATGGCCCCACCACCCACTTTCCTTTGCACCCATGTGAGGCGTGGTTGGATGATTGGCACGCCAGCAACTCAGGCACCATCCGTGAGGGGCTAAAGAGCTCGCTGCCATGGCGACGTTAGAGTTGTTCTCAAATCAAGAATCTGCTTTAAATAAAGCTGTGAGCAACCCACCCTCACCTTAAGCCCCCATCCACTTCCATCCATGTTGAGGTGTGCCTGTTTCTCGAGTTTAGAAAGCAGCTCACTATTTGGTGCCCCGAGGGACTTTTTTGTATTGTGTAGGGTTTATGTCTAATCTGATATTCCTCTTATTCTGGATTTTTTCTGTAGCTGCGGGGCAACAGTTTAACGCAGCACCTGCCTCTCCTGCAGAGGTCCCAGCTCTCATCTATCAGTATGTGTCTTCTTCAGGTAAAGGTGGGGGTTGCAAGGAGCGCAGCAAGAAGAGGGTAGAATAACACCAAGGAATGTAGCAGGAATAGTGGCTGCAGAAACGCTATATCCTACCCCAAACAGCTGATTTTACACCAAGATAAAGCTCTGATCAGCTGAGCGTGGAAGATGCTGTTAAGCTGATGGACTGAGGTCTTCTTCGGTCTCGGGTTAAAGTTGGAACAACTCCACTGCGGAGTAGCTCACTCGACACATGGCTTCTCTAAAATCTAATTACATGTTTGTGTTGGGTTTCATAGTTTTTCACCACACCTCTAACATGTGACTTCCTCACTCATTGTTTGTGCACATGAGCAATTTTTCTTCAGTTTACTAAACTGAGCAGAACTAACATTTAATCCTAAAGACACCCATTAAAATGAAACGTCACGCTGTTTCCGTTTTATCATAATACATTGTTTACTTACAGTGGTAGTTTTACTACTAGTTTTTACTACTAGTCTTCCATAGGAGGGTAGTAACGAGTTACCTTTACTGAAGTAACTTTTAAAAAAAGTACTCCCACTAAAACTACCATAAGAGTAGTTTTACTGCACCATACTTTTACTTTTACTCAAGTAAAATGGTGAAGAAACACTACTTCACAGCACTCCACTTTTTTTTTTTATTATATGTGCTCAGAGGTTTTTGCCAGAGATGCTGCCAGTTTCACCAATCAGACGTAGCCGTGCAGTCACATGACCACACACAAACGCATTCAATCACATTCTGACCATCACCTGATCTGACGAGGTTCAGATCTATTCCAGAAAGTCAGAGACGGCTAAGAGACCAACAGAAATACCAAAGTTGTCCAAGAAATGAAGAAAAGCTACCCCAAGTGTCTCTAGAAAAAATGAAAAAACTGCAGCTGGAGGATGTCCTGGAGAAGATCCTTGGAAAAAAATATCAGACCATGTTGACAAAGCTACTTGTAGGAGAGATCAATGCGTATTAAACATAAAGATACTAATTAAAAAAAAAAAAAGAAAAATGGGATTTTTATGGTTGAGCAGCTGACACAGGTTCAAATCCTGTCCTACAGCCCTTTGCTGGAGGTCACCCCCTCTGTCTCTGATCCCCTTTACTGCTCAGCAACTGACTCAAAAAAGCTTCTAGAGTCATAATAATATCTTTCAGAAAAAAGCATTTTCCTACATTTCAATTTCATACATCCAACACGTGACTAGACACATGTCCCTGGAAAGCATGCGGTTGCATAATAAAACAGAATTCAGGGCGGGGGGGGGGCTACATTTCGTTAAGTTCTGCATCAGCTCATCAGAATACTTGACATTTTCTCTGGAGTAATGAATCAGCGTTAGCTACCAACTATCACAAATTCTGAATGTTCATGATGGTTTTAGTCACATGTCTGTTTACATCTTTTCTAAAACATAAATCAGACATTACATTCAAGCATTTGTTCAGTACATGAGTAGTTGTTTCATCAAATGCATTTTACTTAGTTGTGTGTTTTGAAGTAATGCTACTCTTACCTGAGAATAGTTTTGGCTACTTTAACCACCTACTATTTTCAGAGCAATAAGGAGCACAATTATACACATAACCTGAACTATGTATCAGGATATGTCTAATCCAAAGGAATGACACATGTAAATAGTACATGATTTTCAATGAACTCCACCAGTTCGATTCCAGCATGTAAAGATGTGTTTTTCATGGAGTGACTGCGTTTCATGGTCCAAATGAATATTCGTAGGATTAGCCCTGTTTCGTCGCACATTTGTTGCGATTGCATGGAGACATAGTCGATTAAGGCCAGATCTGTGTTTTTAATAGATTTTTTTTAATGTATTAATTATTTATGTACCATTTTATGCTTTTTTTCCCCGTCAGTTGCCACATGATGATCATTTTGATACACTGGAAAAAAACACATATATAGGCCTGACTTTCTCTCTCATTCTCTCTTCTGTCTCTTTTTGGGAAATAAGACTTTAAAATATGTATGTGTCACTTGCTGTTAAGAAAAGCAGCTTTGGTCTTGTTCACATATAGTCTTTATTTCTGGCATTTAAAGGATGACAGCAGAGCAGCAGTTGATTGGCAGGATTTTTAGGAATTGCCACCCAAGCGATGCTCTCTGCCGTACCATTGACTACCTGCGTCTGTCAGCGTGGATGGCAGCTTAACTCAGGTGCTTGTGCCTTTCCAGACACTGTCGCCTGACACCTGATACTAAACTAATCTGGCTGACTTTAGGAACAGGCTCTTAAAAAGGAAAAACTTAAGAAAAGGTTCTTTTGTCTAAGCCCCTGGATCTGCAGATCCCCTGCAGATCTTCAGTTTCTTGTTGTTACATTTGAGTTGATGCAGTTAGATGTGACCGTGCGCAGTCTCTACACAATTCAGGTTGAGTTGATTATTACAAGAGCCTTAGGCTAACACACCTGTTAGAGATTAATTTTATTTCAGCTTTAAATAAAACTGTTATTGAGTATCTTTGTTGACATCAGTTGCCATTGTCCCATTTCTCTGGAACAATGTTACTGTTCTGTATTTTACTACAACAGTAACCTGATACTGAGTACTCTAAATTCTTTTTAAACATCAGTGTTGTTTTAACATAATTAAAAGTTTGTTTAGATAAACTAATTATCACCCTCAAAAGGTTTGGCCAGGCTCTCAGTGAGGCCGTGGACCTTGGGAGCCCTTTTGGATTGAGCTCTTTCAAGTGTTGATTTGCTTTTTGTGGCAGGCTGACCTGCAGGCCTGTAGCCCCCGGCCCTGAACAGGGTGTGCCCGGTGATTGGAGATGCTCAATTCACATCATAGCTGTGCTTGAGTTTTTTTTAGGGGCCTTCAAATCATTCTGACCACAGGACAAAGTTTCTGCCTTATAGCTGTGCCCTATCCCCTCATCTCCACTCATGCTTCCATCCACAGAGTTACTCTACTCCATGTTTGTCAGACAGTTATAAATCTGATTGGCTTACACATTTTATTTTATTTTATTTTATATTTTATTTTATTTTATTTGGGTTTTTATTATTTGTCTTGTTTATTTATTTAGGGGAAACAGTTTTGTGATATCCATTAGACCTAAAGTAATTTTTTTCTGCTCACACCCAAATCAAATCTCTCCTGCTACAGGCCAAATGAGTTTGATTCTGTTTCTTACCTCTCACTGAATGCTAGATGCACATACACCTTCAGTCTTGAGGTCAGTTTTAACAAACCTTTCAAAGGTACGACAGAACTAGCCGCTCAGCACTGCCACCATCACAGGATCTGAAAAACAATGCATGTTTCCAAAACAGATCTACAGCAGTCATCTCTGATAAATACAAGCAATCTACAGGAGTCACATTGTTTTTCAGGGGCCTCCCTGTTCCCTCTGATTATGGGTTGCGAAGGGGAGCAATTCTTATGCAAACTAGGCATGTTCTCCCAGCCTCAGACTGCAGCTGTCAGCCTGATGACTCCTCTGTAGTTCTTGTATTTCCCATCAGCATGACGCTGAAGGCTTTTTTGCATGAAAAAATATTTCTAATTCTCTAGTAATTTGTTGTAAGATCATCTTTGAACTGGCTGCAGTTGTAATCTGAAAGCTGTGCTATTAACATTTAGAAAAACAAAATCCTAAATTGAATTTAATGGTTGAAGATGAATGCAGCTACCAAACAGATTTTGTCTCCCAACTTTTACTTCTGAGCAGCTCAAAGGAAGCCTAAGGATAGGGTGCTTCTTCTGGAGATGGGTGTGGACTCATCTATTGGACAGGTAGCTCCTTAGACCCTCCCCTCTCTTCCAGGTATATATGAAGTTCCCATAGATTCCTATAGAGGCTTCTGCTTGTCCACTTTGCATCTGTAGTCCACATCACTCCTTTTAGAGTGAGGAAAAGAGATTTGTAGAATCCTGGAGCCAGTGGAGCAAACAGCAGCAGCTCTGCTCAATCTAAGCGCCAACATGTTGTACCTGGAGACGGGGACCACGACGTCTTACAACGAGGTAAGATCAACAAGAGGCGCTCCAGATGAGGCCTCAGACATCGCCCCTTGTCTTTGGTTAATTCCCCCATTCTCCATGAAATGAAGGACACCAGAGTTAGTGGCCTACTTTTATTCTTTTCTTTTTTTTTATCATAATAATGGTTTATGTTTGTGGAACTTGGTTTTACCAAAATAATTATTACTAATTAATCAGACATACGATACCCAACAAATAGACATTATTAGCAGAAATTAATCTAACAGGAGAATTATTTCTTCGTTTTTGCGTCTTAACTGAGACAGTGTGTGTTTTTGCTGCTTGCATTTGTGTGTGTGGCGGTGCACAGAGCAAGGGAATGTAAACACCTGGAAATCTGAATATTTACATCTTGTGAAATGGCTGCTGTCTGGCCTGGTCATGGATTTAGTCAGATGATGTGATCTTCTTGAAGCCTGGCTGTTCAGCATACGTTTTACATGTTCTAAAATCTGGCTTTTAAAGGGGATTTAGAGGTTTTTTAAGGTTTCTGTGCAGAGCCTGGCATAGAAATGATCAGAAAACAATGAAGAGTAAACAGACGGCGAAGCAGCATCATGAATGCTGTTTGCTTTCCTTTGCTTTTTGAGCTGTTAACCCAACAAGAATCAGAAAGCAGTGTGTTTTTTTTTTAAAGTTTATATTGATATTAATATGTGATTTCTGGTTTTAAAATATTTTTAAATGAGAGGAAATCGTTCTGATTAAACTGATGATTTTGAGTCAGGTCTTTATAAGTCATAGCATGCATAAAAATTAGTCTATAAAACTGAGGTGTGTAATGTTCATATTCATTCGTTGCCTTGTTGTTTGCTTCACGGAAATCTTTGCATTGGTGTCAAGATTTATGTCTTTCATCAGTCTAACTCTTCAGAGGAGAAGTGATGGATTCTCAGATTGCAGGTTGCAGATAGCAGGTGTGTCAGGTCCCTGTCTTTTAAGTTGTCGAGCAGGGAGTCTTTAAGTGGTGTCCGGCTCAATACCTCCAATGTGTGAGGTATCAGGTTCCCCCTATCCCCAGTCTCCAGGGAGCCGCTGCAGCCATTAGAATGGGGCTGGCCAGGCGTTGCTGTTTAGTTTGGAGTCGTAATTGCTTTAATGGTATGTTGATGTAGATACAATCACCTGCTCTGCCCACCCCAGCAGGTATAGCTGCAGATAGACCCCCGCCCAGACCCTTGTTGAGCTTTTAATGCCTCCCTACCCTGTGGTCACTCGTCACAGTCCCCATAGATGCTCTTATATGTCCTAGAGAACGTAGAGCAGGTCACCATAGAGGCTGGAATGGGAACTATTCCCTCCCTCAGGCCAGGTCTGCTTGTTGTCTCTTCAGTCTAGGGTTTTATCAGTTCTGCTTCAATAATAAAGCAACAACAAGAGATTTGTGTATAAATCATTTAGTTTAATCTCTTTGTTTAGTATTAAACAAAGGTTGATGTTCTGTTAATAGTCTGCTGTTTTATCTGGAGTTTCTGTCTGAAAACTGCTCATAACATCACAAAATCTCTGCTAATGAAAGAAATTTTTCTTTAGTCAAAGTAATGTTGATGCATTCAGTTGGTCATAAGACCATCAATAAATATAATACAAAGAAATGAGTAATTTAATGTGTTAGTATGTCATTCCAGATACCAATGTGTTGGCCCGAGCAGTGACTTCTAAATCAGTGCTGCCATGTGTATTTTAAATATCTCTGATATGTGTTGTGGATAACTCAGATTCCTACATTGCAGTGAACAGGCAATCACTGTAAAGGTCAACAGTGTCCTTTTCCTTCTGGGCTGAAATGGTTAGCACAGCATTCATCACAGGCAGAGAAATTGGCTTACGAGCCTCAAACAGACAGCACAGCTTTTCACAAACTTTATTAAAGGCTTTTGAGGATGTCAAGGTTGCTGATTTACTGCGCTTCTGCTTAGCAGCGTGACATCCCAAAGGTCCAAACAGAGCGTCAGCTATACACAGGAGGAATTTTTAAGAGCTGTCGAAGTGGTTATTAAATAGTTATTGTATTATAGTGGAATAAGATCTGATTAAAATAACTAAAGAAAAGGGAGAAACTCCTTTTTTTATTTAAATAAAAGCTGATAGCCTGCTTCCAGACAATTAAACATTAAACATGAAGCGTTTAGGTGAGACTTTACTGACTGGTCAATTATGGTTTTATCCTCATCTTTGATCCTTATTTTCATGTGGACCACGGCGACATGTCAGGCATTCTGCTTTGTGTCCCTGCTTTTATCTGTGTTTGGTCTCGAGCCAGCATCAACCTTTTTCTTTAGAATAATAATTTGGCATTGATAATTGGTGCCTGTCACATCCACCATAGCAGCCGCCTGCATCCGATACTGGGGGGAGTGGCCTATGTCATCTCACTGTCTGAGCGCCTCAGTGGAATTACGCCATAGTTCAAAAGAATCGCTCTGATATCACGATCAGGATCTCATATACGGGAAAAAAGGTCCAAACAGGAAATAAAGTCATCCTGGGAAATCTGATTTCAAGCGTTTCTTTGAAATATTATTTTACACTAGGAGTGTAAACTAGTGACTAGAATAAGTCGCACGGTTTAGATTTTTTTCAGTAGTTTTCCTTCTTGAAACTTGTTGACCCAAAACCTTTTAAATGAATTTGTGTAATCAGCTTTTTGTGGAGGCCTCCCCCTGCTAAAGGCTGGAGGATCTCCAACAGAAAATAGTTTTTTTCTGTCTTCTTAGTGTGTGTGTGAGCTCTCCATTCATAAAACACTTGTCTCCTAACACCTGCATGCCCAGCACAATTGTTCTCCAGACAAGCTCCTATAAGCTCTGGTGTCATTGTGTTCCGGCGGGTTAAGCAGCTTTGCTCCACACACACAGTGACCCTCATCCACACAGTCACCTAGCCTGCAGAGCTGTAGCACAAATATGTTGAGGTTGACTCAGATAACCTCTCTCAGGTGCGTCTGTCTGACTGAGTCTGCTTCTTCCCCTGTGGACCTATGAATAATAAGCCCATTATCACTACTTTGACTAATACATAAGTATAAAAAAAATGACCAGCTCAGAGTGTTTTGTTGGTCATCTGGCGCAACACTAACACCTGGCAGCGCTGTGGGTGTGAGTCGGACAGCTGTGGCAAGCCATGCTTGAAATAAACAAGAGGCCCTGGAGAGATTAATGGCCATCTAAAGAGCGAGAGACGTGGCACCTCGTCCAGGAATGTGCCATTTATAAATGGAAAGGAATGGGGTGAATGGCAAAGCAGAGCAAGCAGGAAGGGGCCTGACTCTGACCCCGGCGCTTATTCTCCATCCTGTTTAATTCCATTGCTCCTGTCTAAGTAGTTCTGATGTTGGAGCAGGACATGTTTGTTTTATTTGTTTCATCAGGTTTACTTAAAACTGTTTCCTCTAGCTGTATCAGGCTAAAGTTACAGGGAACACTATCTGTACGATTTTATGTTTTAAATAGAGTGAACTCAATATTGTTGATTTTCAGTGTAAATAATGTCCTGTGTGTCAAATCAAAAATGTAATCACTGAAAACTTTCCTTTGTTGTCATCCTTCCCTCTGTTTTGTCTTCAGTCACAGTACACAAACCTGGGGCTCCTCAACAGCATGGATCAGAATATTCAGAACAGCGGCTCGACCTCCACCAGCCCCTACAACAACGACCATGCACAGAACAGTGTGACGGCGCCATCGCCCTACGCCCAGCCCAGCTCCACCTTCGATGCCCTTTCTCCTTCACCGGCCATCCCATCCAACACAGATTATGCCGGCCCCCACACCTTCGACGTGTCCTTCCAGCAGTCTAGCACAGCAAAGTCTGCCACCTGGACGGTAAGACCCCTCCCCAATTCACTCAACCAGTTTGGCTTTGTGTGTGTGTTGTTTGTTTGTCTGTCTTTGTTATTTAGCTTTTTTTTAAACCCTTTAAAGTTTAAACAAAATCAAATAACATTGTAATAACAAATAACCATTGATTAATCTATCATATGACGATTCATTCATTAAGGACTCTCATTTTAATCTGCTACCTGTCATCATAAGAGGCAGTTGATTGTTAGGTTAGAGGCTAAAGTGACTGTTTTACCTTTGAACTCCTTATCTCCCCGTTGATGCTCCAGGCAGATTCAGGTGTACGTTGAAGTCCTGCGTTGCGCAATTACATCTGGCAAGGAGGAATGTCACTCGAGATGTATGGCTTTAAATCATGACTAAACCTCAGGCATTTTAGTTAACTTGCTGAAAGAGGGAGTAGGGTGGGGTGGTTGGGGGGCATCACTCACTAAATACACCACAACAGGAGACATTCACTTCCATGCCCTTAGAAGCAAACCTACATATCTACATTAACTAAGTTAAAATATTATTTTCTGTTTATTCATCATGTCAAAATGCATGTTTTCAAACCCGTTTACTCACAACTCTGGTAAAGTTCACTGGTGCTTTGTTCATGAGAAGTAAACAAGTTTAATCGTTGCTCCAGGCGGGGTGATGCCCCATGCAGCTAGATGTCACCATGTGATGATCAGTAAACCTACACAACCAGCTCCTCCTGCTCTCTCATTATGCTTGACAGAGCTGTGGGACAGCTGTTGCATCAGTGCCCCCACCTGCTTTGTTGTTTATGTGTGTAATCTGCACAGCTCCATGCACACAATGTAACAGGGTGACACGTTCAGCGTGTCAATGCACTCTAGTGGACATCATACAGTAGGTGACAGGGCTTTAAGATCCCTGCATCACACAGTTTTGATAGCAAAGAGTGACAATAAAGATGAAGAGAGGGATGTTGGGATGGCAAAACTACACGGCTTGCGTCAGGCTTCCTGTCATATGCTGATAATTATTTAACGCTTACAAATGCCAGCATGAATGAGACACATCAAATCACTGCAAAGTCCCTCCCTTTCCAAAACCCTGCTAAACATAATGCAATGAATTCGATGCTCCGAGCCTTCCAGATAAACTCAGGGAGTGCTCAGCTTTTTTCCTTCGCCACGCCAAGTGTGGGATTGTGACATTTACCCAATTCCCACACTGCCTCACTCATCCCTCTCATTTTCACAGCCCAAAAACAAAAGTGTTTGTCTGATGTGCAACTGTGAGGTGGCTGAGTGTGTGGTTTATGAGAGGCACGCCCCAGAGCCTGCTTTAGTACACATCCCATCATAGATGCATGTAGGGAGACACACACATACACAGTCAGTCATAACATATGATGTAAGACTGGTTGGATTGGTTCGACTTACCATGAAAAAGTAGTGGATTTATATTTAACGCCATCATACGAGATGAAGGGAATAAGCTACTGTCTCTTAACCCTTTAAGTAGAGATTTACATTTTTTTCCTTTTGACAATAATAAGAATAATGGTTGAGATATAAATAATATAATAATAATAGTGAAATGATCAGCACCTGAAACTGTAATCAGATATCAAATTTTACTTTTGGCATCACATCCACAAATCCATGAGTAGAGATGGCTCAGGTCGCTTTATTTTCTTACATTTGTAATAAAATTAATTATAGTCACTGAAAATTCTGCTTTACCAAACAATAGATCAGAGGTTTAGAGCTAAAATCTACCAAAAATAGTGAATAAAACTATAATAATCGAGATGTTGTTGCTGATTAAACAGTAAGTATCAAGTTAATGGCTGGCGATCTTGTAAAAAAGATTGTTTGCTGGTTTTAAGAAACAAACCCATTAACAGTGTCTCACTGGCTGAGTTATAAAACTACAGTTGCATGTCGTTCGTCACAACTTTCCCTCACTCAGGTTTTTTTTCCACTGAGGATTTTACATGTCGGCTCATTTTCATTGGTCTGCAGCAACAGTCTGCCCAGTTCTGAAAAGTAGTGATTAAACTGTTGGTTCTCATCTAAAGGAGGCTCCCCCACCTGATCTCAGGAGATCTTTCTTTAAGCTCCTGTAATCTCAACCCAATAGCTCGATTGCTGGACTGATGGACTGATGGCAGAGAGCCACTGAAGATGTCACCAGCACGGCTTTGCTCTGCACATAGATGTGCTAATGCGCTCTTTTGAAGGCCTGTGGGATCTTTCACGGGACTTAGTGGACTGTGTACTGTACTTTTTGATGACTGTTCTTATGGAGACACACCTAATCCCTAACCCACACCTTAACCTCTTCCTGTCTAGGATGACTGTGACACACACAGATGCACAGAAAGGTGCAACACGTCAACATTTCCCAGAATATCTTCCTCACGGTTTCCTCAGTGGCTCCTCCTGCCGACTCCACGGTTTTCCCACTTTAATCATTTAGTTAAAAGAAAAACACCCAGCCTGGTCAAATGAATACACAGGCTAAAGATGTTTTATCTTCTTTGCTTAACTAAATTAATGGAGTGTTGCAAATGAGGCGGCCATTGTTGGCTTCTGGTGCAGCTATTGTGAGGCCAAAGATTGGTTGTGTTTGCCGTGTGTATTAACTGCCACCACACAAAGTCAAAGGAGAGGAATGTCATGGTTTGGGCTATCACTAGGACGCAGTAGAGCTCAGAGGGATTACAGTAATGGATTGAGGGCCTGAAGATAATACTTGTGTAAATACTGTTTGCCTCTTTCCTGAACCCTGTGCTCTTGGAGTAGGCTCTGTCTTTTTGAGAGAGTTAAGCTTGATGGCTGCATCTCACATTGCGCCGGAGGAGGAGGAGAGCCTGTGAATGCTCAAAGAGAAGAGTGTTCCAGCGAAAGGCAGCAAGACAAGGCTTGCCCCTGGAACATCTGCGGGCCCGTCCCACGCCTCACGAGATGGGGCTGAGACTTGTTTGTGTCAAAAAGCTTGTCACAGCTTGCCCGTCGTAGAGAGACGAGCCCTAAGAGCTACAGATGGGAAAAGATGGAGGGGGAATTTTTAAAGGCAGAGTTGGAAAGGTTTTTATGATCGTTTTGGATAGCTCCATTATCGTCATGGAAAAGTACATTCCCTTTCAGTTTAGATTACAAGGCTTTTTTTTTCTTCTTTTCCTTTTCGGTCATTTATTCAGTTTGTCTGCAGCTTTCCTGTGGGATAAGTTGATTTAAGCATAATTAGGTTAGGAAAAATTGGTGAAAAAAATATAAAAGAAAATCTTGATTAACTTTTAAAACTCCAGAGCGGTGTGGTTTATGTTGCCGGTAATTTCTCAGGAACGGTTGTGTGTGACTGTGGGGTGAATTGTGATGAATAACTTTCCCTTTAGGTGATCTGTGGAGGTTTTCCAGGCAATTATCTCCCATCCACGAGGTTTACAATTTAGCCATAAAATGCAGTGTTTATTCAGAAACCTTTTATGGTAAATCCACAATGAGTGATTCATGATAGCACCATCATTTATTACATTTTAGTAATAAAAATCACTACTGTGTTGCTAAGAGACCTCTATTTAGATTAAGTCATTTTATGTCAAACTTTCCATCAATCAGAGAGCTTAAACTGATGGTAATATCCAATCAGGAGCAGCCAAAGATCAACCAGTGAGCAGAAAGTTCTGTGTGTGTCTGAAAGAAGAAAAATAATGCTCCTCTATGGTGGCGGCAAAAAGCAGCTGAGTTGGAGTTGGTTTAGTGAGGATAGCAGGTAAAAAGTAGCAGGAATAAATGGAATGATGAGGAAAAAGTGCAAATATTTAAATTGTTTCTATTGTGTTTGTTTCAATGCCAATATTTTTTCTCCTGAAAGCCAAGACTTGAGAGAATGATGTGCAGATGAGAAAAGGCTTGGTCCCTGTTAATCTGTGTGTTATTTCTACAGTTTGTAACAAATGCTGCTATATCTATTGATACATTCATTTTACATTATTTTAACCTAATAATCTCACAGCTGAGGCTGTCCTGAAGAAATGATGTCTGGATGTTGACTGGGATTCAAAGGGTTCAGCTTCTACATGCAGTTTTAGATCAAATTTAAAAAAATGTCTTGGAGTTTTAAGGGTTAATTAATTTATTCATTGCTCAATTTGATTCTTCCAGGAACATTTTAATAAACTTCTTCTCAGCCATTTTAGTTTTGGTTTTAACTGTTAGGAGTTCTGTTAAAACAAGTGCTTTGATTGGTGAGTCCCAATCAGAGACGGTGCGTATCGAATCCTGTCTGTGTACAGGTGAGCCTCAGGACAGGTGTCATCACTGAGATCAGGTGGTCAAGATAAGAGCTGACCACAGATACTAGACATTTTCTAGATTGATGGATAGAAATAGTTTCCTCTAAAACATAAATCTTAGGCAACTTTGATTTTGCTGTAAGAAGCAGGTGCTTTGCTTCAGTTTCAGAGAAAAGAGAGAGAGAAAGGGGGAGAGTGGGGGGGCGAGGGGGGTTTGGATTATTGTTGAATTAAACAGGCTTGGGAGAAGCTGCAGGCATGACATGACATGTCAGGTATGAAGAAGACAAGACCAGAGGCGCCAAACAGCGCTTGTTTGAGGCCTGATGTTTGTCAGAACTTGACTTGTGCATGCGCCCGCAGCGCCTGTCAGAGAGAAAAGAACGCTACAGCTGTGGGCCTGTCTCAACCTGCAATGCACAGGAAGCTGTTTGTCTTCAAGAGCTGCAGGAGTTAGACAGTAATCGCACACATGCAGCACAGTGCAGGCATCAGGGAAAATTGCACCTTGCACGCAGATTATTGTATTTTCTTAATGATTCCAGATTATGAATTCAGTTGTTGGAAACATGTTTGCATCCAGGTGAGTTGTAGGGTTGCAGCGCGTTGTTAGAGTAAAAACATCCACTTTAGGTCATTCATTATGTTTTTGTGGCTCGCTGCCACGTGCGCCCGTTGAACAATGCATCACGTGTGCTTCTCAAACACAACTTTTAATTCAAATCATTGTGATTAAGTAGCTGTGCATTGTGCTGTGTGTTCCTCTGCTGTGTATTTCACATTGTGACCAATGAAAGGCTCATAATTACATGTTAACACCTGAGCACCGCACCCTCTGTGAGCCACTGAATCCCATCAGTCAACCGGTTGTCCTCCACCCTTTAAATGCATGCTGCTTTCAGCAGCTCCTGCTCTGCAAACACAGCACCAGCAGCACATAGTTGTGTCCTCAAGTTTGTAACTGGAGGGCTGGGATGGTCCTCTTGTGTGTGTGTGTGTGTGTGTGTGTGTGTGTGTGTGTGTGTGTGTGTGTGCAGGATATCATCTAAACAAATCTTGGTTTTCTACCTCTAAAACAGCTGATTAGATCTTTGTTGTGTTGTTTTCGCCTTCAGCTACGCAAAACCAGCTCTGTAATTATTCAGAGCAGCACACTGACCCTTCACGCTACAGTCTTCTTCTTTTTGCTCCCTAATCCTCTGCTCTCTTTCCTCTTTTGCTCTTTCTCCTGTCTTTGCTCGGTTTCTCCACCTCATTTAGCTGATTGACAGAGGCGTACGGGGAGTATCAGGTTAGAGGCGAGGGGGCAAGCACTGCCATTTATCTTTGTGTTTTTTTTCCTGCAAAGACCTGCTTTGATTTTAAGGAATAGTCAGTTGAATGTGCCACAGAGCTTGAACTGTGCTTTTAAGGTTAAATAGATGAATTCATGCCCTTTTTTATTTTATAACCTTTCATTTGAGTCAGACTCTGGAGAGGAGAAGCTGCAGTTATGGGTTTGTGTTGATTAAAGCAGAGGTTGTGCCTGCGGAGCAGAGTAGAAAATGTCCGTGCCAAGCTTGTGTAACATTTAGTCAGCCCAGACAGGTACTGGGATGAGCTCCTTTTTATTGGAACCACACTTAACAGAGGTGGAATTTTATGTTGCATTATTGTCAAACACAGCCCCGAGCGCTTTTCACAATGTTCACTTTTTCTCAGAAATGAAGCTGACAGGAAAATATTCCTCTCCACCCCCACCCTGTGTCTTCTGCACATAGAGGATTTAAAGCTCTGCTTACACAGCTCTGATTTGAATGGTTTGTTTACACAGTTGGGTTGTGCCTATTAGTAACAATTCAGCCTTTCTGATGGCTTACTGCTTATCAATTCTAACAGTGCCAGGGATCAAGGCACATCCATTATTTATGATTCCTGGCTCACAAACTTGAATGTGAGCCAGTTTGTGTGAGCAGCCATCAGATTTTGGCACCAGTCATGGATGGATTCAGACCCACAACTGAGTCATTTTCATTTGACTGCACCAGGAAATCTGCTCTCCGCCGTCTGTAGCTGGAGTTCTCCAGCCTCCTCAGAAGCTCTGCTGTGTGTGATAAGCAGCCATCAGATGCTTTAGCAGAGAACTCCCCCTCCCTTGAAGATGAAAGCAGGCCTGGTTTAATTGCTCCTGGAGGGGTCCATTTTTATGGTGTGCCTCGGAAGTCCTAGAGGCTTTCTGTGAAAGATCTTACACACTTAGCACCAAAACTTGAGTGTGTGTTTATGCTAGCAGGTCGTAATCACAGCATTGCATTTAACCCATTTTTGCTTCAGGGAAACCAGAAGGGTATAGTCTAGGCAACAGGTGTTACCCGGATCATCCTGTACCTTTAAAATGAAAGCAGAGTGGTGTGTTTACATCCAAACATCATTTCCTGAATTACTCTGTTTAATTTCTCTCTTTTTCCCCACTTTTCAGTACTCCACAGACCTGAAGAAGCTGTACTGCCAAATTGCGAAAACATGTCCCATTCAGATAAAAGTGTTGACCACGCCGCCACAGGGGGCCGTTATACGGGCGATGCCCGTTTATAAAAAGGCGGAGCATGTCACAGAAGTCGTGAAACGCTGCCCGAATCATGAGCTCAGCCGTGAATTCAACGATGGTGAGTTGTTTTACATTAAAAAAATGAATAAATAAAAATCTCTGCGCAGGTTCTACTTCAGGTTGACATTTAATGGCACAACTTGTGCTGCTTCCAGGTCAAATCGCACCTCCGAGTCACCTGATCCGTGTGGAGGGGAACAGCCACGCCCAGTACGTGGAGGACTCCATCACCGGAAGACAGAGCGTACTAGTTCCATATGAGCCTCCTCAGGTGAGCGAATGCAGCAGACACACAGCATGTCATCCCCCCCCTCCTGCCAACACACACACACACACACCGGGAGGGAGATAGTCCTGTTTATCAAAGCTTAAAACCAAGCTCATTTTATGCAAGGTACTTATTTTGTTTATTTACATACTCAATTTTATTTGTTTTAGTTCAGATTTTTATTATATGTTGCACATAAAACATATAGAAAATCTATATTGTAATTTGTAATTAATTCCAAAAGAAATTGTCCCATTAACTCACAGTTTGCATTCCAAACAACGTGGAACGTTTGTGAGTGCACGATTTCCTGGAACACCGCTCACACTGATGCACACGTCAGAGCTCGGCTAGCAGTGTTGCTAGCTTAGCTACTTTGTTGCTATATTTGGCGAGTTTTCAGACCCCTATAGTGACTATTTTAAAAAAGCTAATCTTAGCGACTTTTTCAGGTGTTTTGGGGGGATTTTTGGAGACGGACGTGAAAGCACACACTGTTCTTCTCAATGAGCAGTGGGAGCTCTCACAGGCCCCTCCCCTTTTCATTAGCCTCCACGCAGCAGCAGGACACATTCGCCTCTGCTCCATGATGAGACTGAAAATGAAACTCGTAAAGTTGACACCGCCCACCGTCAGATATTAATGTCTATTAATGAAGAGTGTGGATGAAAACATTTAAAAAGTTAAAATGTTGTAGACTCTTATCAGAGAACAGCTGCTAGTTAAAGTACCTAAAACAACACTTTAACTTTAGGTCCTTTCATTTTGGGCAGGGATATTTTCTATTTCTTTTTATACCGTTTTGAATTAAAATGCAGTTAAATGCATTTTTCCAGACATTACTAGAGCTTGAGTTTACAATTTTAGAGTATGTGTCTATTATTTGATCATCCACTAAAATCCATTTAAAAATGTTGCTTTTTGAGGCAACTATTGTTATGTTATTAAAACGGGATTAATTGAGATTGATTAATTACAAAGCTGCTAATTAATTAGATACATTTTTTTAATCTAGACCCACCTTTAATATAAATTCATAAAGTTGTATCTTTTTTTTACCTCAAATATAAAAATATTTCATGTTTTTATTGTATACATTTTATGTATATATTCTCCTTCATCGTTCTCCTCAGGTGGGGACAGAGTTCACCACCATCCTGTACAACTTCATGTGCAACTCCAGCTGTGTGGGTGGAATGAACAGACGCCCGATTCTCATCATCGTCACTCTGGAAACCAGAGAGTAAGAGACACCATCATCCCCTTCGTCACCCTCTTCAGCTGCCCGCATGCCTCCAGTTAAGTGGTAGATTGTTTCTGACCGAGGCTCTGCCCGCTCTGTGTCCCCCTGTCCTCTCCCAGTGGACAAGTATTAGGCCGCCGCTGCTTCGAGGCCAGGATCTGTGCCTGCCCGGGCCGGGACCGCAAGGCAGATGAAGATAGCATCCGCAAGCAGCACGTAACAGATGCCACAAAAAGCAATGAGGGTACGAAACGGCGTAAGTAGCGCTGGGTTGGCGACGGGCTGACGAGCATTGGCTGCTGAGGAGCCTCACTTACACTCAGCGCTCGCCATCGCTGCTGCTGCCTCTTCCCTCGCTCATCCCGCTCTTAGTTTCACCGTTCAGCACACGGCCACTTGCATTCACTCATTTTTACCCTCTTTTCCAGCCTTCCGCCAAGTCTCCCACGGCATACAGATGTCCACCATCAAGAAGAGAAGATCTACAGACGAGGAGGTTTTTTGTTTGCCTGTAAGTGCTGCTTCACCATATCTCTTTATTATGTTTTAAAAAATGCTCCGAGTTGTGACCATCTTTTCTTTTTTCCTCTTTTAGATCAAAGGCCGTGAAATTTATGAGATTTTGGTAAAAATCAAAGAGTCTCTGGAGCTCATGCAGTTTCTGCCGCAGCACACAATAGAGTCGTACAGACAGCAGCAGCAGAGTCTACTTCAGAAACAGTGAGTACCAGTTCAGATTGTAATAAAATGGTGTTCAGACGCTGGTCTTCCCTCACACTCTGCCTCAGTCCGGCATGTTTTTCTGTTTTGATCAGAGCAGGGATGACTAACTGACTTTACATGACTGCTTGTTACTAGAAAAATGGATTGTGGTGATAAAGGCGTGACGATTCTTAATTGTATTTAATGCTGCCACTGAAGCATTGCATTTATCTAGAAAAGCTGACAATAAAGGCTCTACATCTGCTGTAATTCAGCAGCTGCTTCACAGGGTTAGAGCTGTTTTTTTTTTCTTTTCTTCTCTCCACTCCTTCTCTCTCACACGGGATGAGAGCCAAAGCTGGTGAATCGTGACAAATGTACCTGGCTACGCTTTGTTAAGGAGAGGCTTCCAGAGGTTCACGCCTTTGGGTGCTTTGCCAGGTTTTGCACAACAGCACCAAAAGAAAATCTGCACCTCAGCTCCTTCTATCAGCCTCAGCGTAATTAAAAGTGTCTCAGATGTACATATTCCTCAACACGCCCATTTCTCTTAAAGCTATAAAAACCTGGAGACAGCTCTGTGATGATAATTACTGATTTTGTTCCCATTAGGAGTCTGACAGCCTCAGTGTGAGGTCATGCTTGTATTGGCACAGCTAAATGTCAGCAAACATTCAATAAACACACAAGTTATTATCATTTCCCCAAGATTTTAGACTCTAAATTCTTCACTTTTGCAGTCAGAGCATTACATAGAATATTTCTGAGGGCTTTCTCCTTATTTTGCATGTTTGTTTCCTTGTATCTGCCTTTAAAATAAACTCTTCTATATACAGCAAATGTTTCAGATCTTTCTTTTTCTACATTCATGCTACCACTGAGCTGTTACCTGTGTGTATAGCGCCATCTTCTGGTCAGTAGTGTTGTTATAGCACATTTTATCAGTTCTTTAGATCCTCTGTGTACCACTTTTTACTCACAAAACGTTAGGGTATTCAGGTTTTTGAATGATAGGATGTATCTAAAACACATTCAGGTCTTTACAGGTAAACTTCATTTGACTTTCTCTAAACTTTTGAAAGTACATGTACAGTAGAATATTTGGTTCTCTAACAAGATGATTAACCCTTAAAACTCCACTAGTTCTCCAGCCCCCCTGAACACTGTCGCTTATATTGTCAAAAATTTCTCTGTGTAACTCTGTGGGGTAAATTGTGATGGATAGTTTACCCTTTAGGTCATCTACGGAAGTTTTCAAGGCATTTATATGCTGTCCAGGAGGTTTACAATCCAGCCAGAAAATGTGGTGTTCATTCAGAGAGACTGGTAAATCCACACTGAGTAATCTATGATACTCACCATTATCACATTTTCATCATAAAAAGGATCAGAATCACGACAGTGTTGGTAAGACACCTCTATTTTGATCAGGAAATTATGATGAAGCCACTCCCTGTCAAACTTTACACCAATCAGAGAGCTTAAATTGACAGCAATGTCCAATCAGGAGCGGCCAAAGATCAACCAGTGAGCAGAAAGTTCTAGGTGTGTCTGAAAAGAAGAAAAATAATGCTCCTCTATGGCTGGAATAAAGAAAAGAAGATGGTTTAGATTCACAGTGGAGCAAACAAAGCTGGTTGGTTGGTTTTGCGAGGATAGTTGGAGGAAAAGTGCAAATAATAATCTGACAGCTGAGGCTGTCCTGAAAAAATAACGTCTGGATGTTGACTGGGATTAAGAGTGTTCCGCTTCTACATTCACTTTTTACGTTGGGGAAAAAAACAAACAGGTGGATCAAAAGTAGCAGAAAATGGTTTGGAGTTTTAAGGCTTCAACGCCAATAACAAAACCCAAAGAAACTAAATGTTCTGGTTCATTGACAGCTTGTATGTAAACAGTCATCTTCATCATACTCTTCATCATACTGCTCACATTCTGACATTTAGACAAGTTATTGAGATTTGGGCGTTTTGCTGTGGTAAACCCACCACGGTTGGTTGGTTTTGTTTCAACAGATGAAGATGTTTAGATGAAGGAATATATCTTGATATATAGATGATATAATATCAGCATAGAATCAACTTTTTCTGTAAATTCACCCAAAATTTCTCTTAACTTTCTGTGAGTGTAAGGTGAGCCATTTTCTGAAGCTCAGGTCATCTCCAGGGTCTCTAACTCCTCTCTCCTCCTCCACCAGTGAGCCCTTATTTCTGCTTTCTCTCTCTTCTTTCTGGTTCCTCCCTGCAGCCTGATTAAAACCCGTCTGGGTCGCCAGCTCCTGGAACCTGCAGGAGAGCAGAGGTGGCGCTGCAGTTCCTCCTGAAACTCTGCTCCACATTCCTCCTCCTCCTCCAGTCACACGGACCTCCTCTGTCTCCTTTTCATCAACTTTGATTTTTCTCTTCTGCTTCCTTTGGACTGTCCTGGGATTCTGCATGAAGATCTGTTTGTTTCTTCTGCTCCTGCGACATCCCCTCCTGGATGCTGGACAAAATGACTTGCATGCTTTATTTTTGTCCTTCGAACTGAATTTTGTGGGTTTATTTTGCCCTCAGTCACCGCTTTATCTTAAGCATCAAAGTTTGTTTTATTTTTATTATCTTTTTTTGTTTTTATTTTACTTGACTTACAGAGAGGAGTTAAGTGAACGTGTCGTGCTTTTGCATCGTCATAAGAGCTGGACTCAAATTTTTGTGGGTTTTTTGGGGGGAAGAGACATTATTGAGAGAAGTTTTTGTCAGTGCTGGTCATGTTTTCTAAAGTCACTGCAGGACAGTTTGTGTGTTTTTTCTTGAATAAAAAGTCTTTTAACAGAAAGAACTTGAGCTTTTTGACATACGGAGCAGATTTGACCCTCTGTGTGCATTCTGAAGCTTGTCTGTCAGAATCTAATAAACAGCTTTTTGTTGCTTGAATCTTTTTTTTTTCCTGGAAATGAAGTCAGTATGAGGTCATATTGTATAGGATTGTTGATGTTGTGCAGGGATGTTATTTCCAGGCCAGATCTTCAAGGATTTTCCAGTAACAGCCTGTCGCCTTCTCTCTCCTGCCTTAGGACTTCGATGCCGTCTCAGCCCTCCTTCGGCTCCAGCTCCCCGACCCACGGAAAAGTCAACAAGCTCCCGTCTGTCAGCCAGCTCATCAACCCCCAGCAGCGCAACACACTCACCCCATCCAGCATGCCGGGAGGCCTCACTGACAGTAAGTGTCTTCCTTTGTTACCCCTCCTGCCTGTCTCAGGTCATTCACCCCCCCCCAAACTCCCACCACCAAAACTAGTCGTCCCGTCCGTTCTCGTTCTATGGGACAGGATGTCCAGACTTATGCCCCCCCCCCCCCCCCCCCCCCCGCTAATAACAGAAAGCTTCATTCTGGAAGACAATGTGATCCCGCAGGAGCTGTTGTGATGCATCGTGTGTCATGTTGAAAGTAACCTCTGCAAGTCCCCTCCCACATTTCAGCCGGTGTTAGATGATGTTTGAGCTCGGAGCAGAGAGAGAAGGCTCACAGTAGCTCCTTTTGTCTCTGCAGTGACTCACATGATGGGCACTCACATCCCCATGAATGCTGACATGAGTTCACTGAGCCCCACACATGCACTGGAGCCACAGCTACCCCTGGTGCCCTCCTCCCACTGTACCCCCCCTCCTCCATACCCCATGGACAGCAGCATTTCCAGGTACCTCAGCAAAGCTTAGCACCTCAAAACCACTTCTTTGGTTTTAGATTTGAGTGCGTGGAGGCTCATGCTCTCAAACAGAGAATATACTTGCTTTTAATTAAGAGCGCGCGTTTTAATCGTGGCAGTCTCGCGTTTGTTGCGCTTGTTTAAAGCGTTGTCAGTGCACTTCTTCAGAAGCATGAGAGTAACCAGTAGGGGGCAGTGTATAGGCCAGTTTGAATGGAAGGTCACAGGGTCAACAGCGGTGAAAATGATGCTCTGAAATTCGGATCCGTCATCTTTATGATGTTTCATTCAAGACAGATATGCTCGTCACAACAGCTGGAGATCAGTGCTAGTTTAGCAGTCGTCATGGAAACACGCAGAAGTAAAATAAAAAAAAGTCTAACTGTGTATATATGTGTGAAATATGAACATCACAGCAGGTCTGAGATGTTTTTATCGTTTTAGTTACACCTTACAAATTCATCAACTCGATCTGGTCTGACTTCTCTGATGCACCCCCTAGTGGTAACGAACCGTAGTAAACCACATGTATGTGTACCCAACGTTTAAAAGCAAGTATATTCTCAGCTTTACATGCATGAAACAGAGTAAGAATTGTAGTTCACTGCATCACACTTGTAACATATAATTCCCCTTATCAAGACTTTTATCTAATTTTGGTGTTTTATTTATTTATTTGGGAAATGAATGTGGCCTTTATTTAGTTCCAGCACCAGCACTTGAAAACTGACTGAGCACACGGTAAACACAGAGCATGTACATGTGATAGGAGCGAGTAAAACAGTACCCACGACTAAAGACACACATCATGAGGAGGCCTTTCTGCTCTGCAAGCAAACAAAACTGTATCTGACAGCAGAGAAGCTTGTTTGATAATAATGTTTACATTATTAATTCCAGTTAAGAAATTATTTATCTGTATTTAACCCATTCTAGTTACAGTAGGAGCAATGAGCTGCCATATTACTGCATCTGTGGAATAGTTTAGGAGGGTTTAGGGCCTTGCTCAGGGGCCCCCATCAGAGACTATGAGTTTAAATATGCACTGTGTGCACAAATGTGACCCAATGACTGCACAGCAGTGACTAGAGAGGTGAGAGAGAGCAAGACTAAGACTCTACACCAGGGGTGTCAAACTCCGGTCCTCGAGGGCCGGTATCCTGCAGGTTTTCATTGTTTCCCTGATTTAACACACCTGAATAAAATCAAATTGATCCAACAGCTTCTTGTCAACTTCTTCACAATAACCCATTAATTTCAGTCAGGTGTGTTAGATCAGGGAAACAGCGAAAACCTGCAGGATACCGGCCCTCGAGGACCGGAGTTTGACACCTGTGCTCTACACTGACCAATTAGAGGAGAAAACACATCAGGCCCCGCCACCAGGGTCTCAATACTTGAGCAGTTTTCAGCAGAAGTGATCAGCTGAGTGCACGCTGGTCACCGCCTTGCCGTCGTTTGGCCACATCAGTGTATACAAGGGGCCGTTAGTGTCTCAGATTTCAGATACTGTCCCATTCACTTGCAGTGCAGGAATTCCTCCTCGCCACGTGTTTTCTCTTTCTGTTTACTCACTCGTATCACCTGTTACCATTTTCACGTGCTCTTTTTTCAAGCGCGCTGGTTCTGGTTCTAAATAAACCGAACATAAAGCTCCCACCAGACTGAGCCGCTGCAATGTCAGTTTCTACACCTCATTTCACTACTTCATGTCAGTTAGTTATATATGACTAAGACTGAATTAAATGATCATAATAGCTCAAACTGGATCAGCTAGTAAAACACTAACATACAGATCAGCTCAGGGAAAAGTCCCACCATGAGCTCAGAAGTTACTTTGACATTAGAGTTGCTGAACAACAGGTTTTAGAGGAAAATATGAAATATATTCAATGTCCAGACAATTATTTCTCAGTGTGATGAGGAGTTTGTTAATCAGTCTCCTCCTCCTCCTCCTCCTCCTCCTGCAGCTTCCTCATACGGCTGGGCTGCGCAGGCTGCTTGGATTACTTCACAGCACAGGGTCTAACCAACATCTACCAGATTGAGAACTATAACATGGAGGTGAGCCCTTCCCTATCCAACACCAGTCATATGATGGGTTAGAAAGAAGAGTGGCCCCCACCCCTTCCCTGCGAATACTAACGCTCCCCTGTGTAATGACCATTAGGACCTGTCCAGGCTGAAGATCCCTGCCGAGTTCCAGCACATCATCTGGAAGGGCATCATGGAGTACCGACAGGCCATGGATTTTTCCTCCCCTCCACACATAGTGCGCACCACCAGCGGAGCCTCCACCGTCAGCGTGGGCTCCTCCGAGGCCCGAGGCGAGCGCGTCATCGACGCCGTGCGCTTCACCCTCCGTCAGACCATCTCCTTCCCGCCGCGCGACGAGTGGTCCGACTTCTCCTTTGACCTGGATTCTCGCCGTAACAAACAGCAGCGCATCAAGGAGGAGGGAGAGTAAGACCAGCTCGGCCTCTTTTCCAATTCTTCCCGATCCTCATTTCACGCCATTTTTGGAACATTTCATTTAAGAAACGGCGCTGAGAACAAAACTCATCGCCCAAATGCACTTATTTTCAATTTTGTCGTGGTTGCTGTTACTGGAGAGGAGAACAATGCTGTTGAGGAGAGGTGCTTTTTGTTTTGTTTTTTGTTATTTCTTGAGAGCACTTAAGAAATGCCGAGTATTTCAATGTTGCTTTGAGATTTTGTTGCCGTTTCATTCCCAAGTTACAGCGTGACTGGAAACAAACACCACTGGGATTTCTTTCTTCCTTTCTGCTGCGGACCACTGCAAGTGTACTTTAGCTTGTATTACTCTTAAGTTTTCACCCTTATGTTAGTCGAGTACACTGGTTTTCATTAGAGCAGAAGTCAGCGTTGATTGTAAACATTTCATACATTTCTAAGAAGTATTAAGTCACTGGATGGGCAACTTGTTTCCTGCTGTAGCTTTTCATCTTTTATCTTTTGGATTGTGTGGTGAGGCATCACCTTATTGAGTCAGGTATGTGTTTAAGTGAAAGATGGTCATTCATTTGATGTAGCCTTATACAGGCCTAATGCTCTTGACCCAGTGTTTTATATGACTGATGTTTCATTTTTGTTTACGGCTGTACAAACTTTTTTTTTTTATTATTAGAGCAGACTTGTATTTGGTGTCAGCTGAGCACAAGTTGTTTTTTGTTTTTGTTTTTTTTTTTCTTTTATCTTGAACCACATTTTGGTAGAGGCTTATTTCATTTAACTGGCCAAAAGCTGACAGAAATGTATATACATTTGTATAGTCTCCCTACAGGAATTATTTCCATCATGAACCCAACATATTGAGTTCATTCACAGGAGTAACCAAAGCAAACAGTTCAGCTTTGTTCCATGTAGTCGGCATTGTTAGAAAAGCAGATAACCACTGCAATTTCATATTTTTGTACAATGTATTTGTAAATATGTTGCAATTTATCGAGGGTATTTTGATATAAATTTGAAATAAATATCCAAACTTGCTGTATTGCATGTTAACATCCCTCTGGTTTGATTCATTTTCTTTTTGAAGAAATCCACATCTGAAGTTTGTTTGGACCGTGTTCCAGATGAGTCGTCATAAAACATCTGGGTTTTAGTTTTTCTGTGTTAGACGTATCTTGTGTTGTTTAGATCACTGATAACGATCTCAGACAGGTTTGGTCTTTAGTTTCCAGGTGGGCTTCATTAAAGGGAAACTACTGAAGGAGGTTGTTCCACATAATTAAGACAGTCCCGGTTTCCATGCAGTCTGGGGAAAAAGAGCAGCAGCAGGTATCTGAAGCTGCTGGTGAACCTCTCCACCAGGATCCTCCAGAGGTTGCAGTTGTACATAAAGCTGGATCTGGACCTCCCTTAACCAATGATCACACAGAGAAACGTTTGCAGTGACTCAGAAACACATGAAGACTCGTTTTCTAACAGTTTTCTTCGTGCTGCACTGGATGGTCCAGGTGGAAGGAGGTCTGGATGGTTGGTGGATGGACATCATGTCCCAACAAGGCTGCCATGTCAGCAGGTGGTGGTGGGGTGATGGTTTGGGCTGGAATAATGTGGAGTGAGATGGGAGGACCCTTTAGGGTGGCCTCTGATAAATCCATCCAGTTTCTAACGGAGCATTTCCTGTCGTGGTATAAAAAGAAGAAGTGTTCCTTCTGCAGTAAAGACAACGCTCCATCCCATGATGCAGAAACACCAGCAGGATCTTTGGCTGCTATAAAGGAGGAAAACTCATGGTGGGATCACCATCATCTCCTGACCTCCACCCTACTGAGAACCTGTGGAGCCTCAAAAGGAAGATCTGATAAAAAAAAAAAATCTGATGAAGTGATATCATAGAAGGACTCCATGTTTACATGGAAGTGGATCTGGTACAAAAAAATGTTTTGTTTTTTTTTATTTATAGATTTTTTTATTTTAGAAAAACAATCTATATAATTAACCAAATATATGATTTACTTATTTAAAACTTTTATCCTGTAAGGCAAGGCAGTTTATTTATATCACATTTCATGTACAGGACAATTCAAAGTGCTTTACATAAAACAAAACCATTACAGATATTAAAAAATAGTAAAAGGCAGCAACACATTGCAAGAATCACAATAAATAAATTACATAAAATTAATGTAATGCAGAGTAATCTGGAACTCTGGATTTTAAGTGATTGGAGGGCTAAGATCCTGTGGGACTTCCAGATACAGACCGACAAAATACTGGTGGCCAACCAACTGGACATAGTGATCATGGATAAGCAGCAAAGGAAAGCCGTAGTGATGGATGTAGCCATCCCCAATGACGGAAATATCAGGAATAAGGAATATGAGAAACTGGAGAAATACCAAGGACTCAAGGAAGAGCTGGAGAAAGCCTGGAAGGTGAAGGCAACAGTAGTACCAGTGGTCATCAGAGTACTGGGAGCCATGTACCCCACACTGGAGAAGTGGCTTCAAAAAGACCTGGAGAAGCATCAGACATCTCCATCTAGAAGAATGCAGTCCTAGGAACAGCTAAGATACTGCATAGGAACCTCAAGCTCCCAGGACTCTGGTAGAGGACCCGAGCTTGAGCTGAACAGCCACCCAGCCCACCCAGGGGAGATGGGAGGCTCGGTGAGGGTTAGAGGTTTTTGTTCATCACAGCTTACGACTTAAATCCCTAGTCCCTGCACTGCTCAACAAGGACCTGGCACTTGGAGGCCTTCCTCTCATATACCTCCTCACAACCATCTTCCCATGGGACCGGCAGTTCAATCAGAATGATCTTTTTTGCTTCTGAACCATAAGACCACGTCTGGCCTCTGCAATGTTTGCACGATCTTGAAGAAGACTAGTTTCATTACCAGGTCCACTCTCATCTCCCACGATTGTGCTGCTTGTAGAAGGCCCTTCTTGATATTCTTGGGGGCTGGTGGTTTCTGTCCTTCCTTCCCTAATGAACTGTATGGTCCAAGATGAGTCCTGCTCCAAGATTTCAGCCAAGGCACAGAGAACCTGGTCATGCCCCCATATGTATCTTCCCTGGCTAAGAGCAAGCTTGCATCCCGCCAGTATGTGCGCCTTAGTCCCTCTCCTTCCACACAGCCTGCACAGTGGGTCTTCTCTCATTCCCCATCTCTGGAGGTTTGTTGGTGATGGAAGGGTGTCATACACTGCACAGAGCAGGAACGAGATGCAAAAGGGCTCCAGCCTCCAAAGTTCAGGCCAGGTGATCTTCCGCTTTGGGAGATCCCACTTTGACCAGGCTCCTTGCGATCCAAGTTCCATCGCCTAGACCACCTCCTCTCTTCGTCCAGGTGTCGGACTTCGGCTTGGATCTGCTTGGGTCTGCTTTACCTCACTCCTGGAAACGGGTGGATTTGAATTCTTAACTTCCTATGCAAAGGTTCCTGACGATGTCCTTCAGCTTCAGAGCACTTACTGCTTGTGCCACTTTTGTATCCGCTACCCATCCTGATCGCGTTGGGACACGCGTTTCTGACCTTTCCACTGCTGGAATCAAGACACATCATCGCGACCTTGTACTTCATCGCCTTGAACTCTGGTCCACCAATGACAGTAGTTGTAACTGGTCAGACCTGATATATAGCCCTGATGTGAAGCTTGGTGGGATTCCTAGACACCTGCGAAGATGCTTGTTCACTCGCTTCCTTCCACTGCTGTCATGAGAAATAGATGTATGTGTGTGTGTGTGTATATATATATATATATATTTACATTAAAAATCATTTTCACAGTCATTTGCATTAATTATTTAGAAGAAATTAACAAAAACCACTTAGTGCAGAATATGGAACACAATGGTCCAACAGCTTTTCTGTCCTTAACAGACCAGATGAGGAACATGAAACCAAAGCAAGAAACTTTATTCTACTATTGTTTCTCCAGAGCATCAAACTGAAAACAGACTACAATAATTCACCATCCTGCTCCTGTTTATATATTTACACAGAACACAAACACATAGTTTAGTGCTGCAAGTTCATTAAGAATCCGAACTTCACCAGAAAAATAAGCATCTTTTACATTCGGCTTTGTACAGAGTTTACACATTTTTTTATTATTTTACATAGCGGGAGGATCAGGGTTATTAGATCCATCAGTCTCATGAATGCTGAGCTCAACATCACTCAACCTCAGTTACATGAGCCACCTCCACCTCCATGGTCTGAATCACCTCAGGAGCCTCCTCCCCCTTGGTCCCTGTGAGGGCCTGCTGTGCCAGAACATAGTTCACCACCTGCATGATTCCCTGATCCGACAGCGTGGCCACCGATCCGTCGGTGCCGGCCTGAACGGCCTGAACAGCCTGTACAGCCTCCACGGCCTCCACCGTCTCCTCGGTGATCAGCACCGTCTCTATGTCCTCTGAAGGCTGCTGCTGGGCCGGCCGGAGCTCCGGCGGCAGGTCAGACGCCAGGATGCTGACGGCGTGCTCCACCTGGGTGCCCTGGTTGTGAAACTGGAGCGTGTCCTTTTCCAGCATGATCTTTCCGGGCAGGTTGTCCATGTGGTATTTGGCCATGTGCTTGCGCAGCGTGCGTGCGTCGATGTGGGCTTCCTGACACATGGGGCACACGTACGGCCGCTCTCCTGTGTGGGTGCGCACGTGACGCTTGAGAGAGCGAGCGTCGGCCCAGGCAACGCCACACGTCAGGCATTCAAACGGCTTCACTCCTAAAGACAAAGACAAACTCCATCATTTACTTCAGTCCAGAGGTGTTCAAAATTCAGATCTAGATCAGTGGTTTCTTGAGGACCCTCTTCATGCTGAAATACTGACAAATACAATACTGAAAAGCCGTGGACCCCCTGCCCCACCCCCTGCTGAAACCATGCTTGACCTTATGCTTTCATTAGTGAGATTCTCACCATAAATACTTTGTTCTGGCTGAGTCCTGAACTTCAACAAAAAATGAACAACCTATAGCCTTATTTTTTTTCCTTTTTAAATAGGAACAAATTACCTCCTCTGTGGTGTTTCTTAGAGACATTTTACTAATTAAAAACAAACAAAAAAAAAAAAAAAAAGGAAAAACCAAGGTTACCAGGATAGACATGAAGAGCTCGGCTACTGTAGCTCCGCCAGCTCACTGACCTCACTAAACCCCAGTACACAGACAAAAATGGATTGAAAGTTATAGCCTTATGAGAGGATTTTTCTTATTTTTGACGAAGGATACACATGTTAAAATATTGTATAGCAGATTTTGATTACCCCTTTTATTCACTTTGAGTTTAAAAGTTTGTGTTTTCAAACCCCTCCAGCTGCTTTTACTAAATAAGAACTGATCTCAAACCAGATATTTTTGTTCGTTTACAGGTGGTTGATATAATCATTTCTAACATGTGCTCTCTCTGCTGGTGGGAGCGTAGCACCAGCAAACAACATATAATCATGTTCTTTAGGAAAGTGGACCTTAGATCACTTCTGTTGGGATCTGGTGCAAAATTAAAATAACTTGATAATAATGGAAAAACGATAATATTTTATAAGGGCTGTCAAATGATTTTTAATCAGAGTAATCACACCCTCTAAATTAAATAATCATGATTAATCAACATTGGTGACAATGCCTGAAATATGCCAGGTTTTACTGTACCGTATCAACAGAAAGCCAACGCTTTAATGTTTAATGTTAACTGAACTTCACTTTGGTAAACATAAATAATTGTTGAGACAGCACTGGGAATGTTGTGTATCGGTGATGCTGCTGGTTTATGCTGCTGTAAACCCAACCAGTCATACATGATTACAGAACTGCAAACAACACGATAATGTGTGGGCTGCTCTTCCAAATGGAAGGTCGGTGGATCGATTCCAGGCTTTCCCCCACTACGTGTAGAAGTGTCCTTGGGCAAGAAACTTAACCCCACTTTGCCTCCCTATGTGTACATTGGGGTATGAGTGTGTGTGAATGGGTGAATGTGACAGGTAGTGTAAAGTGCATTGAGTGGTCAAGCTGACTGGAAAAGTGTGATCTAAGTACAGTACATTTACCATTTAATGTTTCATTTCAGTGTTCTATTAGATAAACCTTGGGCCAACTTCTGGCTTCAGACCCGGATGGTTGTCCTTCGGTTAATGATCTCTGCTTTAATCTCTGGTTTGATGTTAAACCGACGCTGAACTCACCCTGGTGGTTGTTGATGTGACGTCTGTACTCTCGGAGCTGTGTGAACTTCCTGCCACACTGCTCACACTCTCTCTCCAGGTTCTGCTTCACTCGCCCCTTCTTGCCATGTGTGGCTTTCTTCACGTGCCTCCTGAACAGAGCCTTCTCAAAGAACTCCTTTCCACACACATTACACCTGAGGAAAGAAACACACACACATCACACTGGTGGCGACTAGCTGTAAGAGTCTTGGTTCAATTTATACTTCATTTGAAGGCATTGGTCAGACATGTTTTGTGGAAACTTACTTGAAGGGCTCGGCCACACTGTGGGACTTGACATGCGAGTACCAGTCCTTCTTCCAGCTGTAGCACTTCCCACACACCTGGCACTGGAAAGGCTTCAGGCCCATGTGCTTGTTCATGTGCTGCTGGAGATCCTTCGCTTCGTAAAAACTCTTATCACAGCTGAAAGAGAAGATGTGGGATGAGTCAACCTTCCTCCTTCCCCAGCTGGAAGATGTGAAGATGATGATTTACTCACTGAGAACAAGCGAATGAACGGAATTCAGGTCTGGGCTGGTGCTTCTTCAGGTGTTTGCTCAGAGCCGAGGCTCGATGGAAGGTGGCTCCACATGTGTTGCAGAGGTACTTTGATTCACCTGTGTATGCATTTAAACATCAATGATGTGGTGTCCCTCCCAATAACAGAGGTTAATGTAAACAAACACTTGTATAAACACTTTAACTGTTTCATTAAGCTGGTCTTAACCCAATCAGAAACCATCATTCTTAGTGTTTCAGCTGTTGCTATGACGATTCATGCGATTTGAAACTGAGACTAATACAATATAAATTAAATAAATAATTTATTAGTGGTTGTTAAAACCCAATCAGAAAGATGTAAATTGTTCAGATGTTCATGTTTTTAAAATATACATCCACTGACCACTTTATTAGGTACACCTGTTCAGTTACATCTAAATCACATGGCAGCAACTCAACACATCTAGTCATGCAGACATGAAGATGACCTGCTGGAGTTCAAACTGAGCATCAGAATCAGGAAGAAAGGAGATTTATGTAGTCTTGGACACTCGGGTGAAGAGAGCGGTGGAGCTGTCAATTTATCAGCGAGTGGTGAGGACGCAGGACGCCCGGGCTCTCTCCTATAGATCGAGCGAGAAGCTAGGTTATCTTGGAGATGCTCAGAGTAGAGCTGCAGCTCCTCCACATCGAGAGGAGCCAGACGAGTTGGCTCGGGTATTTGGTTAGGACACCCTCTGGACGCTTCCCTGATGAGGTTTTTCAGGCACGTACCACTGGGGGAAGACCCCGTGGAAGACCCAGGACACATTGGAGGGACTCTTGGCTGGCCTGGGAACACCTCAGGATCGCCCCTGGACATGTTGGAAAAAGTGGCCAGTCAGAGAGAAGTCTGGGCTTCTCTGCTTATTATGCTGCTCTCCCTGTGACCTGACCTCAGATAAGCTGCAAGAAAATGGATGGATGGAAGGGAT
Organism: Melanotaenia boesemani; assembly: GCF_017639745.1. Taxonomy (NCBI): domain Eukaryota; kingdom Metazoa; phylum Chordata; class Actinopteri; order Atheriniformes; family Melanotaeniidae; genus Melanotaenia; species Melanotaenia boesemani. The sequence continues at coordinate 29,605,940 of NC_055695.1, read as the reverse complement.
TTAAGTGACTTTGAATGTGGCATCATTGTTGGTCTGTGAGCAGCAGTTGTCTGTACCAGGATGTCTTGTTGATGTCAGAGGTCGGAGGGGAGAATGGACAGACTGGTTGGAGATGACAGGAAGACAGCAGGAAGTCCAGTAAGCACTGGTTCCAACCAAGGTCTGCAGAACAGCATCTCAGAACACACAACACGTCCAACCTTGAAGCAGATGGGCTACAGCAGCAGAAGACACACCGGGTGCCTCCTGTCAGCTAAGAACAGGAAACTGAGGCTACAATTCACACACACTCACCAACACTGGACAATAGAAGATGGAGAAACGTTGCTGGTCTGATGAGTCTCCATTTCAGCTCCACATTCAGATGCTAAGATCAGAATCTGGTGGAAACATGAAAACATGGATCCATCCTGCCTTGGATCAATGGTTCAGACTGCTGGTGGTGTAATGGTGTGGGGGATATTTTCTTGTCCCACTTTGGTCTCCTTAGTACCAATGTGGCCTGGTTTAACCAGCACAGCCTACCTGAGTATTGTTGCTGACCATGTCCATCCCTTTATGACCACAGTGGAGCATCTTCTGATGCTACTTCCAGCAGGATAATGCACCATGTCACAAAGCTCAGATCATCTCCAGCTGCTTTCTAGAACATGACAGAGTTCACTGGACTCCAACGGCCTCCACAGTCACCAGATCCCAAACCAATAGAGCAGCTTTGGGATGTGGTGGAACGGGAGATTCTCATCATGGATGCAGAAGACAAATCTGCAGCAACTGTGTGATGCTGCCATGTCAATATGGAGCAAAACCTCTGAAGAGGGTTTTCATCACCTTGTTTAATCTATGACACTAAGAACTAAGGCAGTTCTGAAGGGAAAGGGGGTCCAACCCACTACTAACAATGTGGACCTGATAAAGTGGACAGTAAGTGTATTTTCATTCTGAAATGAGATGAGAGCTGCACCACCTTAGACTACCAGAAGACAACAAGACAACCAAAACCTGGAGTAATGTTGAACAATTGTCACAATAGTTTTGTATCCAGGCCACATAATAAATTATTGAGTGTAGTATTTTTTATATAATGTTGACAGATACTACATTTGTAAACAATGTTAGATTATGAACAAAGGCTTCGAGGACACCATGTGATCCTTATCAGACCATCCTCACATAAAAGAGAAATAGTCGAAATCGTGATTTCTGACTGTTTGGTGTCATTTACTCTGACTGATCAACATGCTGCATTTTCATTGTGGTGACTGTTGCTTTTGTCTGCTGTACTGAAGACTGATTTATCAATCAGCCAATCAGAAACAAGAAGCTTACATTATGCTGTGTAAATCCTTTTGATCAGAGTGAGCTCTAGCTTTGTGTGACCTACCTGTGTGGAGGCTGGTGTGCTCCTCCATGCTCCTCTTGCTCACAAAGGACTTCTTGCAGAACTCACACTGGAACTGCTTGGTGACATCGTGCAGGGCTCGGTGCATCTTCAGGCTGTGTTTGTGAGCGAATGTCTTGCCGCACACCTTGCAGGAGTGAGGACGCACCCCGGTGTGATTCAGCATGTGGATCCTCAGCGAGTACAGCTTCGGTAACGTCTTCCCACAGATGTCACACACAAATTCTCTGATGGTGTGTGATGCCGACGTCTTCTCATCCAGGTCGCCTCCTGCTCTGCCCTCTGAGCCGTTTTCTGGCAGCATTTTGGTGGCGGCTGCTCGTTGGCTACTCTGCTGCTTGTGTCGTGCCAGGTGGGCCTGGAGGGAGGCGGCGTACTGGAACTCCTTACTGCAGAGCTGCAAAGATGAGTAAATACCACAGTGAGAGGATGCAGATTCAGAAACATGAATAATCCCAAACTGACTGACACTCACACTGCACTTGTACCCGCGAGCTTTCTCATGCTTTAGCGTGTGCATGATAAGAGAGTAGCGTCTTTGGAAGGACATGCCGCACTCTGAACACGTGTGTTCTCCGTCTACAGCACTCTGTGCTGTGGCCTGATGCTGCTTGGCTCCAGTCTCTGGCTCCAGCTCCTTCGTTTCAGCCTCCTCTGTGCCGACCTCGGCCGTCATCGGGCTCTCCACAGTAGTTGTTTCTGCTGCAGGTTCACACTCAGGCTGTTCCTCCACCTGAGTCTCTACTGGCTGCTTGGGTGGTCTTCCCCTCTTCCCGTGCCTTGGACCCACCTAAAACACCATTTAGAAAAAGACTTATTAAATAAAAAAATTATGTTAAAAAAAAAAGTTTCTCAAACACAATAAAAATGTCTTTTTAAAAGGCTATTCTGGACTTTTTAATTTTAACGAATTAAAGGGACATTGTGTAACATTTTCTGTTGTTTACTGGCCAAAATTGATGTCTGCGTATATGTATGTGTTATTATTGGTGTATTGTGACCTCCGCTAATTGTCTGACACATTCGCGTAAATGAGGAATTTTAGATTTGTTTATACATATGACGAGTAAGCTGGTAGGGCAGCACCATGACAGTCTGCCATCTTGAAACTACAGCCGCTGGTGAGGGACAAATAGCTCCAACTACGCCTTTTCCATGCAAGCTAGCTCATAGTGATTGAGACGCAGAAGATAAACAAGAGAGGTTTACTAACCCAGCAAGTTGGAAAAACTGCTAAATTGTTATTGAAAAAAATGCAGGACCATGCAGAGGAGGAGTTTGATGACAAAACAAGAGATAGAAAGAAAAAGAAGCTCTCAGGTTTCGAGTTGCTGATGTGCAACAAAGAAAAAAATGCAATGTGCTGTAGAGACTAAAGCATCTACACACACACACAAAAAATGTACCTTTTTATCACAAGAGCGCCCTGTACAGGGAGCAGCAATGCTAACATGTAGCATAGCAGTCAAACTCAGCTGCAAGACTCTACCGAGCACTGGCATCAAAATTAAACCCAGTTAAACCCCAAGCAATAACATGGGAATGTAAGAAAAACATGAGAACAGAACTGTCCGCTTTAGAGCTTCTTCTAATTTCTCCACTTTAAGCAAACCACACAAACCAGGTGACATATGAAAGCAGAGACTCTGCTGATTACGAAGATGTCTGTCTCATCACTGTGGGACAGAAACTCAGAGCTAGCAGCCAGAATCAGAAATCATGTCGTACTTTTGTTGTTTTGTGGTGAAAAATTTGATTCCAGCTAATGTGTTCTCCAAGGACTCTGTCTTGTTTGAAGTGAATCATGAAGGTCTGGCTAGTTTCCATGAAGAAGAAGGGAGATTTATAGTGTAGTGTAAGTATTCACCTATCACATAATATCTTGGACTTCACTTTTTTCCTGGATATTCATGGTATTCATGGTAAGGTGAATTTGGATTGTCCTGACTGACCACTGATAGAGGTGAGATATTTACCTGCGTATCCCCCCCCTAATTAAAACATCTGTAAACCTGCTCAGGTTCCCTAATTTAGCTTCTACTTTTACACAGTTCCTCATCAGACATTACTTAACTTATTCCAAGATGAACTGGGCTGCTATCCTCTGTTTTTTTTTCAGGAGAAGATATAATTTATATTTTCTACTGGGTTCCTGGTGAATTGACTCTGACACAGTAACACACTGTGTTCTGACACTTCTGTAGTAATCTCACATGTCTCAGCTTTCTGTAGAGACCAGGATTATAAATGCAGCCCTTGAAGCTGTGAAGATATACTTTATTTATTTTGAGTTAGTTATTTTTGGACAGGAGGCAGAAAGAGAAGAGATTAAACACACCATTTCATTGTTGGGACAAATAATCTTAACATGGAGATGGTAAAAGACCGCAAACTTCCACAGTCACCAGGACAGCCTGAATTATTAAAATAATCTATCATTATTATTCATTTATCTGTTTTTAGTAAATAATCTTTGACTTCTGTTCAAATATTGAAAAGATGTTGGGCAGCCAAAATTCAGCTTGTTATTTAAGTAAAGTAAAAAACATCTAAGTTTAAAAGTTTTTTCAAGTGTGTTTAGAACCAAATTCCAAGATGGAAGAAACAACGTTGAGAGAAAGTTGTTGTTTAGCCTTTTTATAAGAAACAAATGCATTCAGTTGATTTTATAAAATTTAAATTTATTAAAATTTGGCTGGTTGAAATTCTGATTAGCAATAACTAATAACAGAAACCTCCCAGGAACATCGGCTGGTGTTTGCAGTATATATCATGAAAAAGCTCACCATCATTACCTTCTGACAGGTGACGACAGAAAAGAAAAAACTCTGTACCTTAGGAGTAGCAGCTCGTGGTGGAGTGGAACTTTTCTTCCCCTCCTCTTCATCCTCCAGCCCCATGTGCAGACGAGCGTAGCCGCCCTCGGCCATGGAGCGCTGCCGGAGGCGCCTTCTGCTCGGGTCGTCTGATGTCAGCTCCTGCTTGTCAGTGTAGCCATCGTCTGCAGAGGGGTCCTCCTCCAGTGGGATTAACTCCTCCACCTCCTTCTTCGCCTTGGCTGGGCGGCCCCGTTTGCGTTTTGGAGGTGGTGGTGCTGGTTCTTCGCTCTGAGCCTCCGTGATTTCCTCCTGCGGCGGTGGCGGTGGCGCAGCAGATTCCAGCTCGGCCACCTCTGAGGAGCTCACTCGGTCCGGGTCCACGTTTATGACAAAAGCTCCCGCTTCAGCAACTTGCGGCTGCTCCATAGCCAAGCAGGCCGACACCACGGCGAGGGACTCGCTGGCTCCGGCCTGACCGCTGTGGGTGACCACGGTCATCGTCTCACCCTCCATCCCCTCAGCGCTGCCAGAGATAACGGTGACGGTGTCACCGGGCTGCACATGTCCGCTATGAGCGATCAAGGCCACAGTCTCATCGTGTTCAGCCTCCCCAGCATGCAGTGCTTCTCCCTCTACTGTCTGAGTAACCACCGTCACCGGCTGATGGATGTAGGCTTCTTTAGGAGCTTCAACAAAGGCCAAAGACTCACCCGACACAGCAACGCCGCTGTGTGTGACCACCGCCCTGCCATCGCCCTGTATGGTCACCATGTAGGCCTCAGCCTGGTTCTTTGAGGCCTCTTGAGAAGGCATCTCGCTCGACACCACCGTGTGCACGTCTCCTTTCTGATACACTGTCAGCTTCTGTTCCTCCACCTGCTTGTGCACAGACTCGCATATCTGTAGCACTTCTGTCATTAGCAGGTGTCTGGCGAGGTTGGCGATGTCCGCCATGATGCAGAAGTTAAACGTCAGCGTGGAGGTGTACGCAAAGTCCAGCAGCGGCAGGAAGCTGGCTTTTGCAAAACCTGCAGAGGGAAGAGCAAAAAATTCAGACGAGCATCAGTGGAAGTCACTCAGTGATGTCACAATTACTTTGTTTCATGATTAATCATCATATTAAACGCCACAATAAATCAATCGTAACGATCCCTCAATATCATCACTTTCCATAAAGGCATGAGTCCGAAACATGCCGGCAGTTTACAGTAACTTCCACAGAGAAGAAGAACAACACGGTGCTGCTTGTGCTGCTTTTTGTTCTTGCAGAAAAGGCGAGTTAAGCGTAGGAAAGTACGACAGAGGTTGTTATTACATGAAAAGATCAAGTGTCTTTGAACAGAATCGACTCGGCGTGAGGTTGTTTGTTTTTTTTTTTTTTTTGTAAGTGCAATATTCTGTAGAAGAAACTGTTTAATTCCAGATTTGTGGTCTTGTTTCTTTATTTCCATTGTTCCAGTATTATTTGTGTCCCAAACAAACAGCAGCTAATCTGTTAAAGGACAGCTGGAAGTCAAAGCTAGCTAGATGGTTTTCCTGGGTTTCTACACTTTCTACTCAGTTTTATAATAAAGTTTTCCACTGACAATTCCAGGAATTTTATGACCCAGAATTTATTTATAAGGGTAAAAGAATTTCTGGTAATCTGTGTTATTTGCATTTCCACCACACAGCTAAGTTCTGGAAAATTTAGTCTGATGGCTGGCACGGCTACGTCAGTCAGATCCACTTCGCCTGTTTTGATCCCTTTTTTCTGGCTTCTTTAATCATGTTTAAGTTTCTTTAATTTCTCCCTAGTGTGTTTCAGTGTGTGTCCTACATTCAGCTCTCCCAGCTTGTCAGCTTTTATTCCCAGACACTCTGTCGCGCTGGACAGATACACTTAAAAGAGCCTGGACCTAATTGTCCATCAACTTCTCATAGCACCATTTTTTAAATGATGAAAACTCACAAGTGATGTCTGCAGACACACACCAGCTTTAACGTGGACGTGCGGCACGCTGCAAACATTCTACCAATCAGAGCTCATCAAGATCGGCAGGGATTATGTAAAGTCCTACCCCTCTACTAGACGCTTTTTTCAGGGAAAGTTTAATATCGGAGAAAATCCACTGAGTTTTTTTTTTAAATCCCAGGTAAATGAAAAGATCCTGCGGTGGAAAGGGGACTTCTCCAGGTTGAGTTCCTGTAGCCTTTTCCATCTGTCCTCTCTGAGAGAAATCCAGAGTTAATATGTAGGATTTATTAATGGTTTACAAAGCAGGAGGGATTTAGTTGGAATGAAACTTTACTTTACTTTATGATTATTTTTTATGTTTGCATCAACAGATAGAAATAAATAAAATGTTAAAGCCTATAAAAAGTTCTCATCTGGTTTTACATCTTTATGTTGTGAAACGAACACATAATAATCGTGACAGCTGTAAAATTGTGATCATTTCTTTGACAATCTAAAATGGTGACACCCCTACTCAGCAGAGACACGAACAAGCCGGAGGCTCACCGGAGAGGTCCACCACGGCTTCGTGTGTGGTCGCAGCTCCTTTCTCAAAGAAGAGCTCGTTGAAGTATTCGCTGCACGCCGCCAGGACGGCTTTATGTGCTCGGTACTCCTCGCCTTCGATCAGCAGCGTGATGTCACAGAACTGATTGCTGAGACGCTGCTTGTTGAGTTTGTCCAACATGGTCTGGCTGTGTTTGGGTAAGAACTGATTCACCTCACCCTTGCTGTCAACCTGGAAGGAATGCAGGACTAACAGTTTTATATCCATCATCTTCACCCAGAGAAGCATTTAAATCATTTAATAAACTGTCCTCTTTGACACTTACAAAGACCACTTCATGTTTGGGTGTTTTGGCAACCTTTGATCTCTGCTGGAAAGACAAATCTGTGACAAATAAACTGTCATCTCCTTCCTCTTCCTCCTCTTCTTCCTCCTCCTCTTCATCGTTGGCGGCGGCCCTGCGTCTTCCCGGTCGGGAGAACGGCCGCGGCCCGGAGCCGTCGTCAGCGCCGCGCCTGCTCTGACAGTGAGCACACTCTCTGATGTGGTCCTTCACGTTCTTCAAGATACCTGGAGGAGTTGAGGAAGGACAACGCACCAATCACTGGACTGTGAGACACCTGATGTTAGTTTTGTCTCCACCAAAATTAAACCAAATTAGGGCAAATTAAGTGTTTGCAAAGCTGCTTCTTGCATAACTATTTACAGTATTGTGCAAAAAATGTCTAATACATATATAAAAATGAGCTTGAAAATCAATATTTTATATAACTACCTGTATTATTTAAAACACTTTGTACCCTCTGTACAAAGAGTGTGAAACATATGGCCCGAGGACCAAAAACAACCCACCAGAGAGTCCAAAGTGGCCCACAGGATGAATGTGATAAATGTGGAAATGACACAGAAAATATTACCTGCAATTTTTAAATAAAAGCAATTGGAACCCCTAATTTGTCCACATAAGGTTGGATTTTATATCTAAATCGGAAAAAAAAAAAACCCAAAAGAAAACAAAGTCGAGGCAGGACATCTTGTTCTATCGTTTATGTCTTTCTTACCTAATAGATCTGACTTCAGTTTGTATTATGAGATGAGCCACTTCAGGTGGTCAGAATTACTACACACATGAAGAAATGTACATGTGTGTACATTTAAAGTAACGTCTACATCTTGAAAAGTTACTCTGATTGTGATGTGAAACACTGGATTGTTCAGTTCCAGATACCTGGGACTGAATATTTTATGACTTTGTGGATCTGTTGTGATCCGTAAGTTGTAATGAACGTGTAAATGATAAACAGAAGCTAAATATTGTTGAAACTGAATTTGTTTTTCTTAAGAAATGAACAACTTGAAAAATTATGTTTTCTAAAAGGATAGTTAATTAAATCTAAATATCTTGATAATGTATTTCTTTGCACACAAAAAGCAAACAAAACGAAAAAATTGAGAGTGGTCAGTTATTTTACTGGTCTGGCCAACTTGAGATCAGTTTGCAGTGTGTGTGGCCCCTGAACTAGAAAGAGTTAGACATTCCAGATTTAAGGCAAGCTTTTGAGTAATTTCTTCAGGAACAGTTCTCCAGACTTCTTGGAGGATTTTACAAAGCTCCTATTTGGCTGTTTATGCCTTTTGTTCAATTATCTGTCCAGATGATCCAACACTGCTTCAGTAATGTTAAGGTCTGAAGACCCAAAGTTACTTGGGTTTTTGTTCATGCTTTAATAGTCTGAAATGTGACGACACAGTACCGGTTCATCCCATGAGTTTACATGTTTACATTATTCATAGGTCAAACAGAAACCTCTGAAAATGGTCAGGTACAAAATGGAAAAAAAGGCCAATGTCCAAATAAAAAAATTTTAATACCTCCAGAGAGCTTAATAGACTATTTGCTCGACACCACTCAAAAATTCTTGGTGGAACTATAAATTAATTAGGGGTGGCTCAAGACTTTTATACAGTACTAGAATTGTTATGTAATAGAAAATAATATAATTGAGAATTACCCAGGATGTCTCAACTGTAATTGTTTTCATGTTTACTATTACTACATTTAGTTTAAAGAATCATTTAAATAAAATTATAAAAAATATTTTATCATTCACCAAAGGTTTATTGTAAAAGAATAAGGACTATTTACACCATTATCAATTAAAGGTTAATAAAAATTTAATAACTGTATTTATATACTAAAGAATAATTAACATTAAACAGGCAGTAAAGAGAGTATATGCAAACTTTTACAATAACTAACCAGTCTCCTTGCATACTTACAATACAATTATTGTAATAACTGCAGGGACGAATGTTTAAAAAACAAAAAAATATCCCACAAAAAGTCAGCACTTGAACTAACCACTAGATGGCAGCAGAGAGAGCTTGTGTGTACGGCAGTGATAGTCGCGTTTTACGTATTTTATTAGATATTTACACATACTGAGCCGGTCACTCCACAGTAACTACATGCAAATACGCTGCGTGACTTCTCCCCCAGTTTCTTACCTCTCCACCAGTATTTCTGAGAGATTATTTCCCAGGTGAGTTGCTGGTTGAGGTGCTCCCCTCCCACTATTATGTGCGCCTCGTTGATAAGTTCCTTCCTCCGGCTGTCCTGCAGCACCACCTCCAGCTCCGTAAAATCATTCTGGCCCTTCAGTCGACGCTGGTAAAACAAAGTTCCGTTTCGGACAACGTAGCAGGCAGCCGCTTTGCGTATTTTTCTCTTCGTATTACCAGGCGTTCCTGGTGCATATGGCTCCCGTTCATCCGTCAGATAGCGTATGATAGCCAAGTAGCTTTCTTCACACGACATGTCTAAGCTTACGCGCGTTTCTCACGCTAAAATATGGATTTATCTCGAAGAGGAAAACCCCTTCAGTTTCTAAAAGATATATATAAATTTTATATGGCGCCCAGGTCGCGGTTAGTGTAAAACAAATACGTCAAAACAACATTTTAAATTGTTTGCTAAGGTGGAACTGCAGTTTGTAACCGTCAGGGTAGACTTGCCCGAACAGACAAAATGGCTGCTGCACAACCGGATATTGCGTAGCAGGGGCGCCTGTTTGTAGTAACACGCATCAGCCACAAGAGGGCAGCATTAGGGCATAAATGGACAATGTCAAGTCAAATGTATTTATTTCCCTAATTTTGTTTTCAGTGCTTTTAAAATAAAGTAATTCACGTTATTTTCGTTAAAAATATATTACTTCTCCTAGATTTTAGATGGATTTCTCACTAAATGTATTTAGTTTAACCATGATAGCACGTTAAAGTTTCATTCCACAAACATCAAAAACCAAAAATACAGCAGGTGGTGTGAGCATGAACATTCCTCAGTTTCAATAATAAACCAATTCAATAAAAATAAAGAATAAATAAATGTTATTATATTGTAAGGTAGATTAGATTTGGAGACAGACAACACAGAAAAGTGCTAAAGCCGACCAACACAAGTATGGAGGTGATTCTGGTTTCACTCCAGTTTCCCAGAGTTGTGACTCCTACAGCAGCCAAGTCACAAGTTAATCAACCTACTGTTTTTTTTTTTGTTTGTTTGTTTTTTTGTTTTTATATATTATACCATCAGTCCAAAAAAAATGCATGTTAGGTTAAATGGTCACTAAATTCTCAGTCAAAATGAGTTTGAGTGGTTGTTTGTCTCTATGCTGTTCCCTGCGATGGACTGGCGACCTGTCCAACCGCCAGCCTTTCGCCTGCTGATTGCTGTGATAATCTCCCTCTTCCCTGTGACCCCAAACTGGACTAAGCAGTACAGAAAATGAATTAGTTTGCAAGTAACAGTAAAATAAGGGAAATTTTGCACATTTTAGGTTAACTGGTCATTATAAATCGGTCTTATGAATGAGTATGAGTGCAAATATTCGTTTGTCTCATTTGTCTCTGTGTTGGTTCTGTGATTGACCGGCGACCTGTCAAGGATATACTGCACTGCTGAACTCAAATAGGTTCCAGACTCCCCCAAAACCCCAAATAGGATAAAGCTTGTATAGAAAATGGATGGATGCATCATAAAAACTGTTGTATGAGAGTTTGTCTGTGTGTGTGAATTAAGAAATACAAGAAGAGTTTTCTAAAAGCTAGATAAAAAAGCCGTTATATAAGTATGGATCATTTACTAACAGGAAACAAGCTAGTCTTGCACTCCAGACACCCAGTAAACCCAAATAAACACAGTCAACCTCCTGTCCAGTGATTATGGGAAGAACGAGTCTGAATGAGTTACCGACAAATAAATGTAAAAACAAACCTCTGTTCCAGTTTAATTAGATAAACTAGTTTCAGTGCAGCTGTCTGTATGTGACACAGATAAGGTGAAAAATCACTGCTCTACTTTCTTTTCTGAAACTTACAGGAATATCTGTCTCATCTGGGCCTAACAGTGAATGCTTTAGCAAGCAGGGCGAATTCATTTTAGAACCTTGACAGAGTGTCACATTCTCACAGAATTACACTGGCTGTGAGGGGAGGTCATCATAGCACATCATAGGTATCCTGATGCTATCAGACAATGACACAAATGCAAATTATTCTGGAGCTTCTTAGTTTATATCTAATTCCCTATGAGTATTCTATGGTGACGACCGAGAGGACTTAGGACACTTTTGTTTGACTTACAGCCTATTAAAGTAACAAAAATGTGAGAAATCACTGAGCAACATGCCTTAACGATGCTTCTCTGTGTAATATTCTGATATTAAACCCATCCCCTATTAGATAAACGTGATTGGCTGCCGTGGGCAAAGCCAGGCAGAAACCTGTTTGAACTGGAGATTGGCCAGACATTTCGCCCAAGGAAATGAAACACAAGCTCTCAGAAATGTCTGGTTCCCAGGCTAGATTGTTTAAATGTCAACTATAATCAGTGATAACTTTACAGATAAAGATCAGAGCAGCCTTTGTTTGTCTCTGATTAATTCAGTCATCACCTCACAATGTGATAGCTGCTCTGCACATTTTACCACATCTTCCTGGTGAGGCATTTCTTGAACCAGTCGTTTCCACATTGTTTAGTATTGTTTAGTTTTATGTGGGGAAAAAGCGTCCATAGCACAAAACAGGAATACATCTTTTATACATGCATCTTCTGATGCTGCGTCTAGCAGGATAATGCACCACGTCACAAAGCTCAGATCATCTCCAGCTGCTTTCTAGAACATGACAATGAGTTCACTGGACTCCAACGGCCTCCACAGTCACAAGATCTCAGTCCAGTAGAGCAGCTTTGGCTGTCATGTCAACATGGAGAAACTACTGAAGGAGGTTTCCACCACCTTGTTGAATCTATGACACCAAGAATTAAGGCAGTTCTGGAGGAAAAAGAGATCCAACCAAGTACTAGGAGGTGGACCTAATTAAGTGGCCAGTGAGTGCACATCAGTAATGAGAGCAGGAGCGAACCAGATTTATAAAAAAAAAAAAAACAACAGACTGAATACAGCATGATAATATCATAGATATAGAAATAAATGACATGTATTGTAATTCATATCCCTTCATACTCACTTGGTAGGTTTACATTTTGTGCACCACAGTTTTAGTGACATTTAAACACATCATACGGATAAAACTCCGGTCAGTGTTTAGTCTGAAAGCTTCTCTTTAATTACATAAATGTCTCCTTATTTTTTTTTTTTAATTTATTTATCATCCATTTCAGATCATCTTTTATTTATTTATCATCCATTTCAGATCATCACTCACAGAGTCGTCCTTTCAGCTTGACTCATACCTGCCATGTAACCCGGGTGGCTCTATGTTCTCGTTTCACAGCTTTCATTATTCATCCACTTCTGGCCAAACATCAAAGAAAGTAATGTGTATTTTCCACCCTGGAAATATTTCTTTATTTGCTTTTTCAGTTTTATGTTTTTACTCTCACACAAACTAATATTGAGTGTTTCAGGAACCAGTGTTTCAGGAGTCTGAACACATTAACTTTGCACCATTTCATTAATGACACAGGTCTGATAAATGCCATGCTGAAGATGTATCTTCTTTAATTTGAAAAAAGCAATTAGGGCCATATGTTGATAATTACCTTAACTTTGGTTTTATTAACGGGACAGGTGGGGGATCCACAGCTTTTTGGTAGTTGCATGAAGGGGATCCTGAAGGAAAATAGGTTGGGATTAACAAATCAGAACTCAGAACTTGTCTAAAAATGGTATGACCATTAAAATTTCCTTCCTATCAAAGTGCTTCAGTGATTGTTGTTAGTGAATGCATCAGAAGAGAGCCAGCAGCAGCCTTATCCTGTGTAAATAATTTAGTCTTTTTTAAATTTCCAAAGTTTGTTATCTGAAATGGAGCATCAATAGCATGTCACAATGCACTGCTTCCATGGCAACAATGTACTTCATGTTGAATATCTTGAAGCTGAAAGTTTCAGTGGTGGACACATCAACACCTTAAAAATCCCCATTTTTATGTTAAATTTAACTTTTGTTGGCTAATTTATTGAGGCATAAATGCCAAAACCTAAAGTGCTTCAGGTTGGTGAAATGAGGAAAACTTCAGGACAAAACGTTAGGAAGCCAAACAAGCTCTGAAAAGACGGGAGACTCAACACAAGAGCAAACTCATCAGGCCACTACTTAGTTATTTTTATTCATCTTAAAGGTCCCATATTATGCAAAATTCACTTTTTAATGGTTTTGGAACAGTCATACTGGTCCCCCCGCATGTGTAGGAGACCCGTAAGTGTGAAACTCTTTCAGGCGCTCTCTCTCCCCCCTGCTCCACCTCTAGGGAAGTAAGCGCTGAAATGAGCTTGTTTGAAAGCGTGTACGTTATGACGTCATAAGGGACAATAACCACTCCCCACAGAGCGATGGACCCGTCTACCGGCTCTCAAAGCCCGCCCTCTAAAAATCACCTAGCACCCAGTGTTTTTCCCTCTTCGGCAACCCTCGTTAGCGGACATGGCTAAGCGACAGAAGCACTGTTCTGTTTGTGGCTGCATAAATGAACACGAAAACGTTTTTTTACTTCCATCCACTGAACCCACGAGGACTGAGTGGATTAATTTTATTTTTGGAGGAAATGTACCCGGAAAACTTCCAAAGGTTTTGCATGTCTGTGGCCAGCGTTTCAAAGAGGACTGTTTCCACAACATGGGGGCATGGAAAGCAGGCTTCGCCAACCGTTTGAAGCTGAAGCCAGGTTCAATACCAACTGTCCGTGACACAGCTGGAGAGGTAAGAGCTGGCAGTTATTTTATCGTTTCGGCCTTATTAGTCTGATAGCTTGAAAATATATTAACCTGTCAATCACCTCATGACGGGCGATGCGATGGGCGGAGCCAACAGCTGAGCTGCTCCACCAGGGTTCCGCCCACCATAAACGGCACATTTCTGAAGCTGCTAAAAAGAGGGAGGTGAAGAGAAGCCGCTGCACTCAAACTGAGGGTCGATTTGTCCATACCATGGCGGAAATATTTCATTTAGATATTAATGAATGGTCTCAGATTGGGAATAAAGTGTATAATATGGGACCTTTAATGATAAAAGACTGCCATGTTAAAATCTCAGAGAGAGAAATGGTTTGAGCTGCGAGGGAAACATGGCTGGTGAGGCACTGACTAAATAGAAATAATTCTCTTAAACATACATTAAAGACATTACACAGACTGTGGAGAGTCATTGTGTATAACAAATATTTCTGAAAAGTTCGTATTGGCGATATGCTGAGGAACAGAAATGGGCAAAGGTCAGTTTGCATTGGATGACGCAGTCAGAGGAGGCATAGCTCGCCACTGCCTCACCTGGGATGTCTGCCCTGGATTTGATCGTGAAATACATATATTCTACGATTTTTGTGAAGTATCATACTGAAAATGCATTTTTAACACAGATCAGTGAAAATTATTAATATTTATTTCATGTACTTTTTTTCTTCCTGAAAACCCGTGGGGGCTTTGAATTAAGCGTGCACCCTCTGCAGGGACATTAATAAAAGGCCAAGCCATGGTAACCAAAGAGGACCCCTGTCTCTATCTAGCTATACCTTTCTCTGTCCATCTCTTCAGATTAGTTTTCACTTTCTCGCCTTCTCTCTTTAAATACCCTAGGCCTGTATGGACTCAGCTTATCCCAGTTTTACTGTTAGCCAAACAGAGCCAGTAGGCCGGGTGTTCCTGAAATTGGAAAGGGGGATTAATAAGGTATTAATTAGTTTTAATGAATACCATGTTCTTTGTAGTTCTTTGTCATTTAATTTCACGTTCAGTACTTGTATAGTTGCATTTCTTTATCAAGATAAGCCAGGATTTCCTTTAATCCAGTTTCATGGAATACCCCCCTGGTGACCCTTCATGTATTTATACAGTCAGTGTCAGATGTGTTGCACAGTTTGTCTTAAACTAACAGAGCCCCCCCCCCCCCTCTCTCTCTCCCAAAGACAAATAAGCAAAATGTTAGTCTTGTTTCTCTGAATTACATCCTTCATGTCTGCGACCAGGCTGGGAAAATGGCTTGCATTCTCCATGGGAGCTGAAAAAGTAAAAGATACTTCTGTATTTTTAATCTAAATGAGCTGTCTTTGAGGTCTACATCTACAATCTGTTGTAGTAGTGCCTCTGATCTGGAGCTTTATGTTAGTAAAGAAGATTCCCCCTGTATGGTTGTTCCAGACTCTCCTGGCCAAGATAAAGGTGTCCATCTGTCTGAGAACAAACCCAGCTGGCGAACAGAGAAAGTAGAGCCTGCCTTATCTTTCACTGTCTTGCTCTTATTATACCCAAGGCCAGACACAGTGATAGAAAGCTTGTTACAGCTCCTGTGGCAGTGGAGTATTTTTCCATTACACTCTGCCTGTGGAGGGTCTCTGTGCCAGCAGTAAATTTCCAAGAAAGAGGAAGGAAACATGTAGGCTAAGAAATTAGAGAGAAACAGGCCAATTACAATTTAGCTAGCTCTTTAATCATATTCAGTGTTTCTTTACATAAATAGGAAAAAGTCAACGAGGAAAAAGACAGGCAGTCAGGCTGTGAATCGAGGAAACTGAGCTTTTAGAGGCCAATGAATGGATGACGATGATGTAAGATCTTACGATCACGGCTCTGCTTATGTCACCACTTTCACTTATCCTTCAGTACTTTGTTGTCTGGCTGGCTAAAAGGCTGACCTTTTACAGGAATTTACAGCTGACAGGCAGGAGAACAGCGTGTTGTTGTTAAGTCACACTCAACCCCAGAAAAACAAGTAATAAGATAAAAAAAATTAATAGACATAGAAAAGAACAGGAGTCATTATATATTTGAGTCTAATTGCAGGTGGCAGTGTTTGGTTTCTTTTAGTGCAATAGTTCAGGATCATGTTGAGTTAAGCAGTGGAGTAATAGAGTATGGGTTAAGTTGTCTCTCTCCAGAGTTGGAGAATATCTCAGCGAATATCTCAGCTTGTTTATTTTGATACAAAGCTGCACAATTGATCCATTTTTTCAGGACAGTACAGATAAGCAAACAGCTTCGATTTCTTGTTTCATTTATGGATTAATATGACTTTAAGATAAATTTTCTTGTTGAAATTCTGACAGTACCTTAAAGTAGTACAATGTAAAAACCCAAACAACACTTTTGTCATTTTAGCTTTTCTTTCTAAGTTCAGTGAGCAAATAATTTAAAAGAACAAAGCTGAACTCAAAATGTCAAGTTTACAACCATATGTGAAATAAAAAGAAATTCTTTAGTTGAGACAAATTTAAATAAACTTTGCCTCCATAATGCAACTAAGGGCATTTTGAAGGCAAAATGGTTGTTCAGGTCTTGGGAATAGTCTCATCTCACCATGACAAAAGTTCACGCATGTGAAGTCATAGTGTAGACCACTTAAGCATCAGGGACAGGGTGCTTTTTTCGGCACGACACCGGTGCTTTGTCGATTAAACGCAGATATATTCTTAATTTCTCATAAATAAAACTAGTAAAAGTGGTCATGTGTCGGAGTCGTGCAGGATGATGTAATTGCACCGTTTGTCCACTAGATGGAGCTCTGACTCCATTCAATCCTTTCAGTGGTAAGTTTAAAACGACGTTGTGAAATTATGACTGAACATGTCTCCAGTCTCAGTGTCAGCAATAACATCGCTGTGGTCATGCCAGCCCAGCATAGCTAACAGCTTAAAAGCCACTAAGTAACTGTAGAAATAACCTAAGTGTCCAAAATATTAGAGAGTACAGAACGAGCGTTCATCACTCCGTCAGCTGCGTGTTGAAACGCATTTAAGGAGGAGCGATGTGAACGTAGAGAGGAGGAGAAAAGTTAAAATGATGAACATACTGTCGGTCTATCACCACGGTGAGATCAGTTTTAGGTTGGATATTCGACAGATATTCACACTGAAGCCCCGAGCTCTGTTTTAGAGACCATCAACAAATGACAGACCTTCCTTACAGAAACAGAATTTCTCATAAAAGAAGTAAGACAATATATATTTTTAATACACTGTCCATATGATCCATTGTCTCCAAAGAACAGAAGTCTGATGTTAAATAGAGAGAAATAACATATCTTTTTTTGTGTTTTTATACAGTCAATAACCACTATTAGGAGCCTATTTTCTTCCATAGCTTCTGAACCAAGTGACCCAGTCACTTCAAACCAAACCTGGAATGAACCAAATGATCATCTCAACAAGACACAAGTCTTTAAGTTTTTATTTTCTCTTTTGTAATATTTTATATTAATATTTGTATAAAACTTGACCAAAGTGAGTCACTGTAAAACAATCACTATAAAACAAAACGCACACACACACACGCACACACACACACATATATGTGTGTATGTATGTATTTGGTCTGATGTTCTTGTGGAAACAGTAGACAGCCTTGCACTAATGGAGGTTACATTTTTTGGGACACACAAAACAAATGGAGATTTCTTTTTCTTCCCAATGTCTAAAGTTCAAATGCTGAAAAGCTAGAGTGCAGCATCGATTTCTGTTTTTAATTCCTTACAGTTTATCATTCCAGTAAACATGTAGTTTTTCCTCTCCATCTCTGGATCTTTTTTTCCACTGTTTCCCTTTTATTAAAAACTTTTGGCCTTGCTTTGTCACATTGCTCTTTTTGACCATCTGCTTTTTGCATTGCTCCTGTATTTACTGTATCAAGGTCTTTTTTTATTTTCAGGTGTTTTGTGCTTTAAATAGGGCTGTCATAAAATCATGTTAACGGTAACTAATTTATGTAATTATTTGTGTTAATAATTTTAATGCAATTAATGCATGCATTTCTTTGTAATGACAGCGGGACATGGAGATGTCTAGAGGTGAACCTTCTGCCTCTATGTTTGAATTTGAGAATAAAAAGAACATTAATGGAACAACACATGGGTCCTTGTGGAGGACGATGGGGTTTTAACAGAGGCGTTTTCCTGGACCTGGGAACATTAGGGGCTGAGCCCACAGTAGTGGTGCACATCTTATGCAACAAAAGGATGAACGTGAACTGTTTTCAGTCACTTGCAATTTTCAGACTAAAGATCATGCTGTAGTATTTACTGTACCTCTCTATCATCTCATCTGTCTCTTCCTTCTTTCCCTACAGGCTTCACTTGTTTTCCTTCCATCATTTCCCTTCTTTCTTTCTTTCACTTGCTGTTTTCCATCTTTACCATTACTACTTTTTCAGTAGTATAGCCAAGTTTAAACTAATGGTATACTGTGATTTTTCCTTCCCAGTCTCGAACATCCCTGTCCTGGAGCAACACACACATACAAGAACCACCAACCTCATTAATACATAAAGTATACACCCACACAAAGGTGAGACCATGAAAGACTGGTTTTGTTTTACAAATATAAACGTATTGTGAGCAACATAAAATGTAAAACACTCTTTAAAACTTCGACTGACCCGCCAGTGACCTGGAGGTAAACAAAAACATTAGTAAATAAATTTATAATAAAATTGTTCTTTATTTATCTATATTTAAACTAAAGCATCTACAAACTAAACCAACACTGGGAAAGCCCGTTTCCATCTACTACAACACAAACGCATGCACGTGTGCCCACACACACACACTAGCGGATAAACCAGCGAAATACGTTGACTTCACCACTGGATTTAATGTAAATGTGTAGAACAGAAAAGGGCAGCGCTAACGGTTTAGTACAGCTAGCTTAACTTTCGAAGTACCAAGTACTGTCACGAATGATCTGCCTAATGTTCATTTAATTTTAAGACATACAGGGTTTAAATTATTTGTGGTTTACCTGTTTCGTGTGTTGGCCAGAGTCTTGCTGCCCATTGGCAGCGACTACAACTGAAGAGTTTCTCTCTTCTCTAAATAAAAAACCGTCTGATGTCCATTTTTGACCACTAATAATGACGGGTCGAAATAACACCAGAGTTCAGATTAGGGATAAAACGCTGGGCTGTTCGCCAACACGGAGGATTCCCCGCTTCCATAAAATTACTCTGTGATTGGTCATATTGTACCTGTGTTCCATTCACATAAGCCAGGATATTACAAAACTACCATCTTCTTTAATGACATAAGGCGGCTGAGAGAATGTAAACTTATTTCTTCTGGGATGAGAAAACATTCGGGGCTTGATGTGAAATGTTCGGGGCTAGAGCCGGGAATGCCCAGGCCAGGCAACACCCCTGGCCGCCTGAGCTCAAAATAACCATAAAACCCACTTCAAACAAGCTCAGCAGCACTGGTCCGTACGAACAGTTATGTTGCTTATTTCCAGGTGACGTACATGCGGTGGCGACTCAGATAGCCACGTGACCTTCAAAAGGATGTGACTATTTAACGCATGCGCAACGCGCCAGAATGCAGGTCTTCAGGCTCTTCTGACATCACAAAGCATGACGCAATAAAATCACAAACATACGCTAGTGAATCTAAATCTTTTCATCTGACATTTCTCATCTGAGACACAGAAACCTGTTGCAGTCTGAAGTTTCCAAAGCGTCTGCTGGAATCCACTCAGCTACAAAAATTCCTTATCACATCACTTTTACTTGCCACCTTTATCATAGCACGTGCTACATACTGTGAGTAGATCGTGTTAGAAATACCTGTTTCACTAGAATTACTGAAAAAAATTTACTTTCCAAGACATTTATAGAAAACAAAAATGTCTTCTATTAACATCAGTGAATTCCAGGATTCACAAGAGAACAATCATAACATCAACAACAGAAATTCAGCCAGAAATGTGTTTTGTTAAGGTCAGTGAGGATTCACAGGAGAAAAATCCAAACAGCAACAACACAGAGATTCAGCCAGAAATGACTTCTGTTAACAAGGTTAGTGAGGATTCACAGGAGAAAAATCCCAACATCAAAAGCACAGAAATGTCAAACAGTTACAAGATCAGGGCATTACAGGGAGAAAAAAACTTACTGGAAACAGAGACTACCTTTCTTAAAAATAAACTTGATGCTCTTAAAACAAAATTTGACTCTGGAAAGCTGGTCTGGGAAATAAAAAAGAAAGAGTTGAAAGAGTTAACTCTATACAAACTTGAAACCAGTCAAAGGGATATTAAACTCAGATCAGATTTCGTAAGACTGCAGCTGGAGCTTGAAACCATTAACGCAAAACGTGAATCCACAAAAAACAGATTAGACTCTGTGATGGATATGTTACAGAGCGAACGTAAAGCACACAAGGAGACACTGAGAGAGTTAAAGAAAGAAAATTTCAAAAGTCTTTAAAAGAACAAGTAGCAAAATTAGAAGAAGAAAATAAAAACCTTCTTGCTCAGTCAAAACAAGACAAAAAGAAAATTCAGATCTATGAAAACCAAAGAGATGAACTGACCACAGAATTGGAAGCAGAGAAACTGGCAAATAAGCAGATTTTGGAATCACTGACAAAGAAAGAAATATTTATTAAGAACCTCCAACACGAGATGCAAACCAAAGACAAAAAAATCCAAAAAAAGAACGAAGAGATTGAAAAAATCTTAAAAACCAGAAACAACCTTCAAAAGAGGTGTAACACCCTCATTCTTGATAACTCAACATTTGAGCAGAAAATCACAAGTATGGGCACAGAAAAAGATGAGAACAATCGTCTGAGGGCGCAACTCATGAATTTAGAACAGAAATGGATAAATATCAATAAACAAGACTCAGATCTCAAGGGTAAAATCCAGTTACTCAATGAGAAATTACTAACTGCTGAGACCAAACTCAAGGCATCTCAGGAGGAATGTGTTGTCCTGCAGGAGGCCAAAAACAAGATTCAGGAAGAGGTCAATACAAGAAATGAAGAACAGAAAAGACTGAAATTAAAGAATTCTGCTCTTAAGAAGCAGATTCAGCAGGTTAAGGAACGTTGCAAAGATACAGAGAAGGCAGCAAATGAAAATGCGTCATCACTAAACAAGGAATTAAGCAAGACAAAAGAAGTCCTAAGTTGGGTCCAATCTGACAATAAACTACTTGCTAAAGAGGCAGAACAATACAGAGAGGAGTTTATAAACTATGAAAGAAAACTAAATAACCAAGAAAATGCAAAGCACCTTCTTGAAGAGAACATAAAAGAACTAACTTTGCAAATAAAGACGCTGGCAAGTAAACAAAATGAGGGAAAATTGGTATTTATAGAAGAAGACGATTCTACATGTGGCATCATCTGCATGCTGGTCACGTTTGTCTGTGCTGTGGGACTGAAGTGAGCGTGAAGTGTGTTTTGTTTTGCACGTGTGATTGGGGTGGCCTTCGCTTGGATCCCCTCACCTCCTCTAGCCCACTTATCTCCCGGTAAGCCTCAGCCATCTTTTATTTTTTTTTAACCGAGGGTTTTGTTTTATTTACTTTAAATAAAGAGTGTTTAATTGGACGCTTGTCTCGTGCCTCCTTGGTATAACGGACCTGGTTGCCTTGTTGGAGTTTTTTTTGTCATTCCCTGGGTGCAAGTCCCAGGGTGGTGTTGTCTACAGCTTAAACATATTATTATCTTTTTTTTTTACTCCCCCGAGCTTGCCACATACAAATACAGAATGTCCTTGTACAGAACAATATGAGAGCCAACAGGCTAAGCTCAAACTTCTTGTGGATCTGGAGAAATTACTGGATAAAAAATTAAAGCAGCTGAAGGCAAAAAACAAAGAAATTGATGAACTGAAGAAAACAGTTGAGTTGACCTACAATCCAAACTGGCCCAGCGACCTGATGATTTGATGCTGAAACTCCAGGAGAGGGAGTGGGAAATCAGGAAGCTGAAGGAGTATTTAAAGGTAAAGAATGTGGAACTTTCCACATATTCCAATGGGTTTGAGAGAGTGCGCAAAGAGAAAGAAACGGTGGAATATGAGGTGAGACAGCTAAGAATGGAGAACAAGATACATCTGTTTGAAAGCTTCCCAAAGAGAGAAAACTCATCACAACAGTCCAGGAGAAGAAAAGACAGATTGATGCTCTTCCTCCTATCGAAATGAAAGGCATTGCTCTGCAACAAGTCAAATTGTATCCTCGTTCAAACCTGTCTGACAAGCCCAGAAACCCTCGACAAATCATATGATTCTTCTGTTCTGTGTACAGCTGCTTCATCTCCAGCTCCAGATGTTCAGGTAACGCTTCCTCTCTTTTCCCCTCAATTTTATTGTTTAGATAGCTAGCTGCCTGCAACTAAAACAACAACAACAAAGTCATCGCTTGTTTATTATCACTAAAGGTACATTTAAACTTAGTTAACAATGTTAACCTCTTGACGCCTGACCCAAGAAATAATGGACAGAAAATCATATTATTTGGCCTTTTAACAAGATGTAAAAACAACAACAACAAAAAAAAAAAAACAATCATAAGTTGCATTTGTGTGCAATAAATGTACCCCGTGATATGAATGAATGAAGGACAAATGCCAAATAATCATTGGCAGTGAAATTCTTAGATCCCGGACTTTCCTAACAATGCTAAAAAGAGTATAAACCACATAAAAAAAAGAAAAGCAAGAATACTACAAATAAGTTATACAGTAAAATATATAATAAGCAATAAGAAGATGCCATTATTTAAAGGTGGCGTTGCTGCTGACAGCATTTAGAAGTGTAGAGGTCCTCTATGGATGGCAGGACCGTCCCGGTGAGGTACTGAGCAGTTTTCACCACCCTCTGTAGAGCCTAGGAGGTGATGCAGCCAGTCAGGATACTCTCAATGGTGCATCTATAAAAGTTGCAGAGTATTCTTGAGTCCATGTTGAGGCTCTGTAGCCTGGGGAGGAAGAAGAACCTCTGTCTGTCTGACTTTGTAATAACACGGCTCCAGGCTAACTTTTTTTACGAGGAGCACAGTGGCCCCTAACTTCAATTTTTAGGAGCACAAGCAGAAAATAAAGGGGCGCACACTGAAATCGCCTTGCAAAAGAAATGTTTACATCTCCTCTCATTTTCACTGTATTAGTGATAAATACTTGAAAATAAATTCAGAAAGTACAGTGTTTACAATTCACTTTTTTGTGCAGCAGTTGACACAACATTAAAAAAAAAAAAACATCTTACTGGCTGCACAAAAATACAAAACAAGTAGACATAGAACTTGTCAAATCAAATCAAATCAGATTTGATTTGATATTGGAAGTTTTTTAATTGTTGGTTTTAAAATATTTGTTCACCACCTGTAAATAAATCATCAGAAGGACGAGTGTTCAAAAATCCACATTTTAAAAAGAAGGCAAAAACACCAGAGATTGAGTAGAATTGACAATTCTTAGTTTAAGCCAGTAATAAAAAGCAATACATATCTCTGTCAGAGGAGGCCTGTTAGCTTAGCTTCTGGTCCACTAATACATGAAGTGTCGGGACCCTTCGGTTCAGCCAAAAGACCCGCCTACCTAAATTATCCTCCTCATTTATAGTGATACAAAGCATTGTGGCTATGTGCGTGCATGTAGTGCGCATTCATGTGAATGTGTATTTTGCAAGGTGGTCCCTCCTTCTTCCGGGAATTTGATTCCTCCAGGTCCTCCTTCTAGGGTACGTCAGAGCTGAAAGGAAAAAGATACTTCGCTCTGCCCTGTTATCTGTCTGCCTTTCTGTGCTGACTCCCTTATACTTTTTCTCACAGTTTCACACAAAGGCTGCTCTTTAATAATTTCTCTGAGTTACTGTGAATTCCGTTCTGCTTGGAGTGAGAAATAAGTAAGGAGATACGACAACATTTACAACCACTCCCTACTGGACATCCAGAACATTTTCAAGGTCCCTTGTTATTTTCTCAGTATTGAACTCAGTAACCCTGTATGAGTTTGTGTCCTGTTTGTGAATGCACTGTCTGTAAGCTGTGAAGGAATAACAACCACTATATAATAATGTAGTTCTATTAATTAAAAGCAGAGCCTAATGAATGTTACTAAAATCTAAAGATAAAATGTAAATGAGTAGTTACTAAAATCTAAGGATAAAATGTAAATGAGTAAATGAATAATAATGTTTAAAAAATATTTGCAACAATATCTACTTTGTAGTCGAAGCAGAACAGCAACTTTGTCACCATCATCCCCCATAGGGCATGTATGACTTGTCCATGGAGTTCCTGGCAATAAACACCTTCTGGAACTAAAACTCCTCTCCAGCCAGTTCCCAACTCCCCAGTAAGAAAAGTAGCTATTGGCTGTCCTAAAAGTCGCTAATTAGCATCATCAGCCTAGAACATATAGTTGTAATGGATGCTGTCATAAAGACGGATGTCGTGGGAAAGGCAAAAATGGATAAAAAGACAACCTAAAAATGTTTAGAACAGCATAAATAAATAATTCTGTCAATATTTTCTTTATTTTTTCGTTTTATAAGTGTATTTTGCAGTCTTATGTGGGTAATTTAACAGTTGTTTTGATAAAAGGCAGCAAATAGAAACGTTTTTAACCCTGGTTTTAAACTGCTGAGAGTTTCAGCAGACCTGCACTTTTCTGGGAGTTTGTTCCACATGTGAGGAGCATAAAAGCTGAACGCTGCCACTCCACGTTTAGTTCTGACTCTGGGAACAGAAAGTAGACCTGACCCTGATGACCTGAGGGATCTGGTTGGTCTATAATGAACCAAAAGATCCTGAATGTATTTTGGTCCTAAACCAATTAGTGCTTTGTAAACTAACAGCAGGATTTTGACGTCAACTCTTTGACAGACAAGAATCCAGTGTAACGATCTGAGAACTGCAGTCTCCTGGTAAGACGGTTACTTATGTAGATTTGTGTGTCATCAGCATAACTGTGGTAACATATAGTGTTAATTTCGTTAACGAAAACTAAATGAAAATATTTTCGTCAACACACATTTTTCACCGGAGGAAAACTAGACTAGACAAGACTAAAACCCACATTAATAAACAATAACAGACTAAATCAGAATGCATTTTCGTGGACTAATAAAGACGAGAGGAAAATGTAGTTCACTAAATAAAAACTAGTTAAAAAAAAAAAGCTAAAATCTATGGACATTTTAGTTCATGAATAACGACGGGATGAAAATTATATTATTAAACGATATATTGTCAAATCCTGTATCCTCCTCCTTCTCTGCTCTTCCGCCACTCACACACACCTGCTTTCAAACTGCAGCAGGCAGGTGCACAAACACATGGAACAGACAGGAGGTGGATTCATGGTGAAAAGTTAAAAGTAAAACATTAATGGCCATGCTTTGCACAGAGCCCAAAAGAAAGAGAAGATGTGATATATGAACCCATTTTCGCTACAGTGAAGAGGAGCAAAACAAACTTTATGCTTGATTTTAGTGGAAGGGAAGGAACGTGATCTGGAAATGTTGCTGGAAAAAACACAACAAACCTGAAGAGACACGTCACAGTTCACCACAAAGACATTGTGGTAAGTCAACAAAAAGTTTGGTGGTGGCTGTTTATAATGTAAATTAAACCACCGGCTGTAATGTTCCAACAATAACATTAAACTGATCGCGAACCGCTGGCTAACTTACTAGCCTCTTAG
Source organism: Melanotaenia boesemani (assembly GCF_017639745.1). NCBI lineage: Eukaryota > Metazoa > Chordata > Actinopteri > Atheriniformes > Melanotaeniidae > Melanotaenia > Melanotaenia boesemani. The sequence continues at coordinate 29,580,274 of NC_055695.1, read as the reverse complement.
CATGTAGCAGCTGTAGCCACTTGTTGATTGAATTGTGTGTGAAGTTGAATTTATGCTCACTTAGATACGTTATACTGGTCGGGCAACTATGTTTTCAGTTGGACTGCATTGAAGTTTAGTTAAAGCAGACAGAAGTATGAGCTAATCTAGAAGCTGCAAGCGAACTATAGTGAACACAAAACACCGGGGCAGCTACACATGGATGCAAACTAAAACTAAAACGTACTAAAACAAATCATCTAGATAAAATAATACACCACACTTAATTCAAAGCAACTATAACCTACTTTTTCATACATGAAAAATCCTAAATGTGATATAAAATAAGTAAAATTGTCTGTGTTTTGAATGTCTGGGGTCGCCAGAGTTTAATGATATCTAAATGGGGTTCCAAGCTTAAGAAAAAGGTTGGGAACCACTGCTCCAGGAGTTTGCATCTCAATGTGTTTATTTGTTGACATAAAATGCTGTTCTGTTTGTCTTCAGGTTACCATCACAAGGACATTTGATTTGACATCAATATTAATGTAAATAAATGCATGTAAACATGAAAATGCCTGCATAAAATAGGGTAGTTATGTTTAAGTGTGAGTTTTAAATGGATTGTTAAATGTAGTTTAACAATGTTAAACTTCATTTAACAATGTTCTACTAACTACTAACAATTTACTACTGACAATGTTCAATATTATCTCCTGACAAAAAAGTAAAAGAGTAAAATGATTGTCCTGACTAAAACTAGACTAAAACTATACAAATAAAATTGTGTTTTTTTGGACCAAAATAAAGACTAAAATGCTCGACTTGAGGTTGACTAAATGTGATAAAAACTAACAAGCGTGATTGAAACTGGACTAAAACTGAGTCTAAATTTAAAAATGCCTGATAGAATTAACACTAGTAACATATTTTGTTATTTTTCATAATTTGAGCGTGTGGCAGCGTGTAGATGTTGAACACTTCAAAACATATTTCTTGGAGTAAATTGGCCGACAAATGAACTCCATATTTTTCCAGTTTTCCAATAAGAGTTACCCCATTTCCCATTTAACTGTCTATATTTTTGTCAAAGATGGGAGGAAAACAAAGAAAAATTTGGTTAACTAACAAACAAACAAACAAATAAAGTAGAAAAATAAAAAAAAATAAAAAAATCAATTTAAACTTTATTTATACTTTTCATGCATAAGAAACAACAGTTTTTTAAATCTGAAAAACACAAGATTTCACACATCTATTTTCATTACAAACAAACATATCAAAGCTCACACACACAAACACGCACGCACACACACACACTAAATGAACATGAAGCCCCACCCCCACTTACATTGTAATTATTAAAAAAAGAAACTAACAAACAAACAAACAAAAAAACAAACCAAATATTAGCCACATGAGACAATAGTGGTATCTACTATGCTTGGCTGGAGCTAAGGTAAAGGCTAGAAGGTGGCTAGAAGGAATGCCTATAGGGGCTGAAGCCACCCCAAAATATTCTTAAGCCCCTCTAAATAATAAAGTGATTCAGTGTTGTTTCATTTTTAAGATTTTTCTTTTTTTTTTTAGAAACAATGCTGAAATCTGTCAGTTTCCTCTCACTTCATAGCGTGAAGTTGAGGAGGACGATGGGGTTTTAACAGAGGCGTTTTCCTGGACCTGGGAACATTAGGGGCTGAGCCCACAGTAGTGGTGCACATCTTATGCAACAAAAGGATGAACGTGAACTGTTGTCAGTCACTTGCAATTTTCAGACTAAAGATCATGCCGTAGTATTTACTGTACCTCTCTATCATCTCATCTGTCTCTTCCTTCTTTCCCTACAGGCTTCACTTGTTTTCCTTCCATCATTTCCCTTCTTTCTTTCTTTCACTTGCTGTTTTCCATCTTTACCATTACTACTTTTTCAGTAGTATAGCCAAGTTTAAACTAATGGTATACTGTGATTTTTCCTTCCCAGTCTCGAACATCCCTGTCCTGGAGCAACACACACATACAAGAACCACCAACCTCATTAATACATAAAGTATACACCCACACAAAGGTGAGACCATGAAAGACTGGTTTTGTTTTACAAATATAAACGTATTTTGAGCAACATAAAATGTAAAACACTCTTTAAAACTTCTACTGACCCGCCAGTGACCTGGAGGTAAACAAAAACATTAGTAAATAAATTTATAATAAAATTGTTCTTTATTTATCTATATTTAAACTAAAGCATCTACAAACTAAACCCAACACTGGGAAAGCCGTTTCCATCCATCTACTACAACACAAACGCATGCACGTGTGCCCACACACACACACTAGCGGATAAACCAGCGAAATACGTTGACTTCACCACTGGATTTAATGTAAATGTGTAGAACAGAAAAGGGCAGGGCTAACGGTTTAGTACAGCTAGCTTAACTTTCGAAGTACCAAGTACTGTCACGAATGATCTGCCTAATGTTCATTTAATTTTAAGACATACAGGGTTTAAATTATTTGTGGTTTACCTGTTTCGTGTGTTGGCCAGAGTCTTGATGCCCATTGGCAGCGACTACAACTGAAGAGTTTCTCTCTTCTCTAAATAAAAAACCGTCTGATGTCCATTTTTGACCACTAATAATGGCCGCTCGAAATAACACCAGAGTTCAGATTAGGGATAAAACGCTGGGCTGTTTGCCAACACGGAGGATTCCCCGCTTCCATAAAATTACTCTGTGATTGGTCATATTGTACCTGTGTTCCATTCACATAAGCCAAAATATTACAAAACTACCATCTTCTTTAATGTCATAAGGCGGCTGAGAGAATGTAAACTTATTCCTTCTGGGATTTAGCAATGAGCACTTAGTCAAGTGATATCGTAATTTAAATCACTTGACTGTAAGTGCTCATTGCTACATAATTTTAAATTATGAAAAGATTAGATAAATGAAAAATGGTAGTGCCTTTTGAGCTTTACTTAGTCTGCCATTTTTTTCTCTTATTAAATGTGTTGGCAGAAGCATGCAGGCTGATAACACTGCACTTTGGAGAACAAATAAAAAAAAAAAACAAAATAAGCAAAAGTGCAGGTGTGGACCCCAGGTATAGGTGTTAAAACACAGGGGCGTCGCCTGGCCTGGGCATTTCTGGCTCTAGTCCCAAACATTTCACATCAAGCCCCAAATTTTTTTTTGTTAAATAGTCACGTCCTTTTGAAGGTCACGTGGCTATCTGAGTCGCCACAGCATGTACGTCACCTGGAAATAAGCAACATAACTGTTCGTACGGACCAGTGTTGCCGAGCTTGTTTGAAGTGGTTTTTATGGTTATTTTGAGCTCAGGCGCCCAGGGGTGTCGCCTGGCCTGGGCATTCCCGGCTCTAGACCCAAACATTTCACATCAAGCCCCGAATGTTTTTTCATCCCAGAAGGAATAAGTTGGCAAACAGCCCAGCGTTTTATGACAGAAGTCATTTCTGGCTGAATCTCTGTGTTGTTGCTGTTTGGATTTTTCTCCTGTGAATCCTCAATGACGTTAGCAAAACACATTTCTGGCTGTTGATGTTATGATTGTTCTCTTGTGAATCCTGGAATTCACTGATGTAAATAGAAGACATTTTTGTTTTCTATAAATGTCTCGGAAAGTAAATTTTTTTCAGTAATTCAAGTGAAACAGGTATTTCTAACACCATCTACTCACAGTATGTAGCACGTGCTATGATAAAGGTGGCAAGTAAAAGTGATGTGATAAGGGATTTTTGTAGCTGAGTGGATTCCAGCAGACGCTTTGGAAACTTCAGACTGCAACAGGTTTCTGTGTCTCAGATGAGAAATGTCAGATGAAAAGATTTAGATTCACTAGCGTGTATATGTGATTTTATTGCGTCATGCTTTGTGATGTCAGAAGAGCCTGAAGACCTGCATTCTGGCGCGTTGCGCATGCGATAAATAGTCACGTCCTTTTGAAGGTCACGTGGCTATCTGAGTCGCCACCGCATGTACGTCACCTGGAAATAAACATAACTGTTCGTACGGACCAGTGCTGCTGAGCTTGTTTGAAGTGGTTTTTATGGTTATTTTGAGCTCAGGCGGCCAGGGGTGTTGCCTGGCCTGAGCATTCCCGGCTCTAGCCCCGAACATTTCACATCAAGCCCTGAATGTTTTCTCATCCCAGAAGGAATAAGTTTACATTCTCTCAGCCGTCTTATGACACTAAAGAAGATGGTAGTTTTGTAATATCTTGGCTTATGTGAATGGAACACAGGTACAATATGACCAATCACAGAGTAATTTTATGGAAGCGGGGAATCCTCCGTGTTGGCGAACAGCCCAGCGTTTTATCCCTAATCTGAACTCTGGTGTTATTTCGAGCGGTCATTATTAGTGGTCAAAAATGAACATCAGACGGTTTTTTATTTAGAGAAGAGAGAAACTCTTCAGTTGTAGTCGCTGCCAATGGGCAGCAAGACTCTGGCCAACACACGAAACAGGTAAACCACAAATAATTTAAACCCTGTATGTCTTAAAATTAAATGAACATTAGGCAGATCATTCGTGACAGTACTTGGTACTTCGAAAGTTAAGCTAGCTGTACTAAACCGTTAGCCCTGCCCTTTTCTGTTCTACACATTTACATTAAATCCAGTGCGGAAGTCAACGTATTTCGCTGGTTTACCCGCTGGTGTGAGTGTGTGTGTGTGTGTGTGTGTGTGTGCGCATGCGTTTGTGTTGTAGTAGATGGAAATGGCTTTCCCAGTGTTGGGTGTTTGGTTTGTAGATGCTGCTTTAGTTTAAATATAGATAAATAAAGAACAGCTTTATTATAAATTTATTTACTAATGTTTTTGTTTACCTCCAGGTCACTGGCGGGTCAGTAGTTAAAGAGTTTTAAAGAGTTGTTTTAGCATTTCAATTGTTTTGTCTTAAGCTGGATTTTTTTTTTTACTTGATCATGCTTAGTTTATGTTCTTCCCTTTTTTCCCTGTTTTTTATTTGAAATTATGCTTCATATATTCTTATGCTTTTAATGTCTTTGTAAAGCCCTTTGAATCACCATGTTGTTGAATTGTGCTGTACAAATAAAGTTTGAAAAGAAACTGAGTAGTCTCTTAATGTCCTTCGCTGCAATGTTAAGATGTCACTCATAAGACCCATGTACACAGGTGTTTTTTTTCTGACGCTTCAAACTGGGGAATAGGAGCAGTCTTAAGAGCCATTACTGAAGAGGGCCATTGTCAGGTTGGATTTGTGTTGGGAAAGGCTAAACTGTCACCACAGCCAGCACCCACAAACCCACGTCCTGAACTCTGCAGAGCCGTTCTGGCAGATGAGATGGCAGAGCTGATCTTGGATGAACTGGACCACAAACCAGATTCAGTTAAATTCTACTGTGATAGCAAGGCTGTCTTTGGATACATCTGCAACAGCTCAAGGTGTTTTTATGTGTATGTGCACAATTCTATCTGTAAGACAACATCGCCTGATCAGTAGTATTACATTTCCTCAGAACCCAGCAGACGTAGCCAACAAATCTGTAGCTCCATCACAGCTCATGGACCGATGTGGTCCGGTTCTAGGCCGATTAATTATCTTAATAGTTTATCTTTAGTATTCAACAGACAACCACATCTACTTTTGACTTTAACATTTATATTTTTTCCATTCATTATGTAATCAACTTACTGTAAAACACTGTTGAACATCTGTCTACGATTATTATTGAACAATTATGTAGCAATTGTTTCATTTTTTTCACCATAAATTTGAAAATGAAAAAGAAAACAAACAAACCCAGTCAGCTGCAAAATTCATAAACATATAATCCCGTTTTATGCAACAACCATCCACTGCTCTCTTACCATGAGCTATACGGCCGACACGTTGGTCGTATCCTAGCAACAGGTCATCTGACTTCCAGAATGGAGTTGTGATATGGCGGTGCTGTTGTCCACCACCTTATTTTTTTCTTTTTTAACCCTGTCCTGTCCAGCATCCTAACATACAGAACGGTGGTCTGTGTGCCATATTTTGCTTGACAGATTTGCTCTACCAAGGCCCTTGATATTTTTATTATTTTTATTGTAATCTTATTTTCTTTAGTCTTATATGTCAGTGCCGAACCTGACAGGGAGATAGAGGAAGAGAGAGAGAAAAAAAAAAAAAAAAAAAAAAAAAAGGGAGAAAAGGACAGGATTAAAATGTGGAAATAACAGTTGTCTATGCTGCCCAGAACATATCACAAAAAAAAAACAACAACATAAACTACCACAGTACTACATGATACCAAAAGAAAAATAGGATGATGATGATATAAAAAATTACAATAGTCATCAAACGTACCTGCAGATGAACGTACCAACACACAAACATCAGCTACATCTAGTGAGAAGCGGATGGAGAGACGAGCATGTTTGTGAGCATGCACGTGTTAACATGCATGTGTGGCCATGCAACAAGGAGGAAATGTGTACCCGCAAGGGGGCCGCGATCACGCCGCACCCCGAAGCATCAGTGGGGGACGGGGGGAGCCTGAGGCCCCAAAGGCCAAGCAGGTCCACAGAGCACCAAGCCTGGGACAGCCAAAGCAGACAGAGCAGCGGCCCAGCCGGACCAGAGCAGAGGGGCCCCCAGACCGGAACCCCCGGTGTTGTCCACCACCTTAACTGCAGTTGGGTATTCTTGTACTGAAGGGGCTCTCAACTTCACGCTATGAAGTGAGAGGAAACTGACAGATTTCAGCATTGTTTCTAAAAGAAAAGAAAAATCTTAAAAATGAAACAACACTGAATCACTTAATTATTTAGAGGGGCTTAAGAATATTTTGGGGTGGCTTCAGCCCCTATAGGCATTCCTTCTAGCCACCTTCTAGCCTTTACCTTAGCTCCAGCCAAGCATAGTAGATACCACTATTGTCTCATGTAGCTAATATTTAGTTTGTTTTTTTGTTTGTTTGTTAGTTTCTTTTTTTAATAGTTACAATGTAAGTGGGGGTGGGGCTTCATGTTCATTTAGTGTGTGTGTGTGTGTGTGTGTGTGTGTGTGTGCATGTTTGTGTGTGTGAGCTTTGATATGTTTGTTTGTAATGAAAATAGATGTGTGAAATCTTGTGTTTTTCAGATTAAAAAAACTGTTGTTTCTTATGCATGAAAAGTATAAATAAAGTTTAAATTGATTTTTTTTATTTTTTTTATTTTTCTACTTTATTTGTTTGTTTGTTTGTTAGTTAACCAAATTTTTCTTTGTTTTCCTCCCATCTTTGACAAAAATATAGACAGTTAAATGGGAAATGGGGTAACTCTTATTGGAAAACTGGAAAAATATGGAGTTCATTTGTTGGCCAATTTACTCCAAGAAATGTGTTTTGAAGTGTTCAACATCTACACCCTGCCACACGCTCAAATTATGAAAAATAACAAAATATGTTACTAGTGTTAATTCTATCAGGCATTTTTAAATTTAGACTCAGTTTTAGTCCAGTTTCAATCACGCTTGTTAGTTTTTATCACATTTAGTCAACCTCAAGTCGAGCATTTTAGTCTTTATTTTGGTCCAAAAAAACACAATTTTATTTGTATAGTTTTAGTCTAGTTTTAGTCAGGACAATCATTTTACTCTTTTACTTTTTTTTGTCAGGAGATAATATTGAACATTGTCAGTAGTAAATTGTTAGTAGTTAGTAGAACATTGTTAAATGAAGTTTAACATTGTTAAACTACATTTAACAATCCATTTAAAACTCACACTTAAACAAAACTACCCTATTTTATGCAGACATTTTCATGTTTAAATGCATTTATTTACATTAATATTGATGTCAAATCAAATGTCCTTGTGATGGTAACCTGAAGACAAACAGAACAGCATTTTATGTCAACAAATAAACACATTGAGATGCAAACTCCTGGAGCAGTGGTTCCCAACCTTTTTCTTAAGCTTGGAACCCCATTTAGATATCATTAAACTCTGGCGACCCCAGACTTTCAAATCACAGACAATTTTACTTATTTTATATCACATTTAGGATTTTTCATGTATGAAAAAGTAGGTTATAGTTGTTTTGAATTAAGTGTGGTGTATTATTTTATCTAGATGATTTGTTTTAGTACGTTTTAGTTTTAGTTTGCATTAATGTGTAGCTGCCCGGGTGTTTTGTGTTCACTATAGTTCGCTTGCAGCTTCTAGATTAGCTCATACTTCTGTCTGCTTTAACTAAACTTCACTGCAGTCCAACTGAAAACATAGTTGCCCGACCAGTATAACGTATCTAAGTGAGCATAAATTCAACTTCACACACAATTCAATCAACAAGTGGCTACAGCTGCTACATGCTAAGAGGCTAGTAAGTTAGCCAGCGGTTCGCGATCAGTTTAATGTTATTGTTGGAACATTACAGCCGGTGGTTTAATTTACATTATAAACAGCCACCACCAAACTTTTTGTTGACTTACCACAATGTCTTTGTGGTGAACTGTGACGTGTCTCTTCAGGTTTGTTGTGTTTTTTCCAGCAACATTTCCAGTTCACGTTCCTTCCCTTCCACTAAAATCAAGCATAAAGTTTGTTTTGCTCCTCTTCACTGTAGCGAAAATGGGTTCATATATCACATCTTCTCTTTCTTTTGGGCTCTGTGCAAAGCATGGCCATTAATGTTTTACTTTTAACTTTTCACCATGAATCCACCTCCTGTCTGTTCCATGTGTTTGTGCACCTGCCTGCTGCAGTTTGAAAGCAGGTGTGTGTGAGTGGCGGAAGAGCAGAGAAGGAGGAGGATACAGGATTTGACAATATATCGTTTAATAATATAATTTTCATCCCGTCGTTATTCATGAACTAAAATGTCCATAGATTTTAGCTTTTTTTTTTAACTAGTTTTTATTTAGTGAACTACATTTTCCTCTCGTCTTTATTAGTCCACGAAAATGCATTCTGATTTAGTCTGTTATTGTTTATTAATGTGGGTTTTAGTCTTGTCTAGTCTAGTTTTCCTCCGGTGAAAAATGTGTGTTGACGAAAATATTTTCATTTAGTTTTTGTTAACGAAATTAACACTATATGTTACCACAGTTATGCTGATGACACACAAATCTACATAAGTAACCGTCTTACCAGGAGACTGCAGTTTGATCCAAACTCCAGTCCTCAGATCGTTACACTGGATTCTTGTCTGTCAAAGAGTTGATGTCAAAATCCTGCTGTTAGTTTACAAAGCACTAATTGGTTTAGGACCAAAATACATTCAGGATCTTTTGGTTCATTATAGACCAACCAGATCCCTCAGGTCATCAGGGTCAGGTCTACTTTCTGTTCCCAGAGTCAGAACTAAACGTGGAGTGGCAGCGTTCAGCTTTTATGCTCCTCACATGTGGAACAAACTCCCAGAAAAGTGCAGGTCTGCTGAAACTCTCAGCAGTTTAAAACCAGGGTTAAAAACGTTTCTATTTGCTGCCTTTTATCAAAACAACTGTTAAATTACCCACATAAGACTGCAAAATACACGTAAAAAACAAAAAAATAAAGAAAATATTGACAGAATTATTTATTTATGCTGTTCTAAACATTTTTAGGTTGTCTTTTTATCTATTTTTGTCTTTCCCACGACATCCGTCTTTATGACAGCATCCATTACAACTATATGTTCTAGGCTGATGATGCTAATTAGCGACTTTTAGGACAGCCAATAGCTACTTTTCTTACTGGGGAGTTGGGAACTGGCTGGAGAGGAGTTTTAGTTCCAGAAGGTGTTTATTGCCAGGAACTCCATGGACAAGTCATACATGCCCTATGGGGGATGATGGTGACAAAGTTGCTGTTCTACTTTGACTACAAAGTAGATATCAAATCAAATCTGATTTGATTTGACAAGTTCTACGTCTACTTGTTTTGTATTTTTGTGCGGCCAGTAAGATTTTTTTTTTAATGTTGTGTCAACTGCTGCAGAAAAAAGTGAATTGTAAACACTGTACTTTCTGAATTTATTTTCAAGTATTTATCACTAATACAGTGAAAATGAGGGGAAATGTAAACATTTCTTTTGCAAGGTGATTTCAGTGTGCGCCCCTTTATTTTCTGCTTGTGCTCCTAAAAATTGAAGTTAGGGGCCACTGTGCTCCTCGTAAAAAAAGTTAGCCTGGAGCCGTGTTATTACAAAGTCAGACAGACAGAGGTTCTTCTTCCTCCCCAGGCTACAGAGCCTCAACATGGACTCAAGAATACTCTGCAACTTTTATAGATGCACCATTGAGAGTATCCTGACTGGCTGCATCACCTCCTAGGCTCTACAGAGGGTGGTGAAAACTGCTCAGTACCTCACCGGGACGGTCCTGCCATCCATAGAGGACCTCTACACTTCTAAGTGCTGTCAGCAGCAACGCCACCTTTAAATAATGGCATCTTCTTATTGCTTATTATATATTTTACTGTGTAACTTATTTGTAGTATTCTTGCTTTTCTTTTTTTTGTGTGGTTTATACTCTTTTTAGCATTGTTAGGAAAGTCCGGGATCTAAGAATTTCACTGCCAATGATTATTTGGCATTTGTCCTTCATTCATTCATATCACGGGGTACATTTATTGCACACAAATGCAACTTATTATAATTGTTTTGTTTTTTTTTTTTTGTTGTTTTTACATCTTGTTAAAAGGCCAAATAATATGATTTTCTGTCCATTATTTCTTGGGTCAGGCGTCAAGAGGTTTACATTGTTAACTAAGTTTAAATGTACCTTTAGTGATAATAAACAAGCGATGACTTTGTTGTTGTTGTTTTAGTTGCAGGCAGCTAGCTATCTAAACAATAAAATTGAGGTGAAAAGAGAGGAAGCGTTACCTGAACATCTGGAGCTGGAGATGAAGCAGCTGTACACAGAACAGAAGAATCATATGATTTGTCGAGGGTTTCTGGGCTTGTCAGACAGGTTTGAACGAGGATACAATTTGACTTGTTGCAGAGCAATGCCTTTCATTTCGATAGGAGGAAGAGCATCAATCTGTCTTTTCTTCTCCTGGACTGTTGTGATGAGTTTTCTCTCTTTGGGTAAGCTTTCAAACAGATGTATCTTGTTCTCCATTCTTAGCTGTCTCACCTCATATTCCACCGTTTCTTTCTCTTTGCGCAGTCTCTCAAACCCATTGGAATATGTGGAAAGTTCTGCATTCTTTACCTTTAAATACTCCTTCAGCTTCCTGATTTCCCACTCCCTCTCCTGGAGTTTCAGCATCAAATCATCAGGTCGCTGGGCCAGTTTGGATTGTAGGTCCTCAACTGTTTTCTTCAGTTCATCAATTTCTTTGTTTTTTGCCTTCAGCTGCTTTAATTTTTTATCCAGTAATTTCTCCAGGTCCGCAAGAAGTTTGAGCTTAGCCTGTTGGCTCTCATAATATTCTGTACTAAGACATTCTGTAGAATAGTCTTTTACCAATTTTCCCTCATTTTGTTTACTTGCCAGCGTCTTTATTTGCAAAGTTAGTTCTTTTATGTTCTCTTCAAGAAGGTGCTTTGCATTTTCTTGGTTATTTAGTTTTCTTTCATAGTTTATAAACTCCTCTCTGTATTGTTCTGCCTCATTAGCAAGTAGTTTATTGTCAGATTGGACCCGACTTAGGACTTCTTTTGTCTTGCTTAATTCCTTGTTTAGTGATGATGCATTTTCATTTGCTGCCTTCTCTGTATCTTTGCAACGTTCCTTAACCTGCTGAATCTGCTTCTTAAGAGCAGAATTCTTTAATTTCAGTCTTTTCTGTTCTTCATTTCTTGTATTGACCTCTTCCTGAATCTTGTTTTTGGCCTCCTGCAGGACAACACATTCCTCCTGAGATGCCTTGAGTTTGGTCTCAGCAGTTAGTAATTTCTCATTGAGTAACTGGATTTTACCCTTGAGATCTGAGTCTTGTTTATTGATATTCATCCATTTCTGTTCTAAATTCATGAGTTGCGCCCTCAGATGAGTGTTCTCAGCATCTTTTTCTGTGCCCATACTTGTGATTTTCTGCTCAAATGCTGAGTTATCAAGAATGAGGGTGTTACACCTCTTTTGAAGGTTGTTTCTGGTTTTTAAGATTTTTTCAATCTCTTCGTTCTTTTTTTGGATTTTTTTGTCTTTGGTTTGCATCTCGTGTTGGAGGTTCTTAATAAATATTTCTTTCTTTGTCAGTGATTCCAAAATTTGCTTATTTGCCAGTTTCTCTGCTTCCAATTCTGTGGTCAATTCATCTCTTTGGTTTTCATAGATCTGAATTTTCTTTTTGTCTTGTTTTGACTGAGCAAGAAGGTTTTTATTTTCTTCTTTTAATTTTGCTACTTGTTCTTTTAAAGACTTCAAGTTACACACTGAGATATGTAAAGTCGATGTTTTGAAATTTTCTTTCTTTAACTCTCTCAGTGTCTCCTTGTGTGCTTTACGTTCGCTCTGTAACATATCCATCACAGAGTCTAATCTGTTTTTAGTCAATTCACGTGTCGCCTTAATGGTTTCAAGCTCCAGCTGCAGTCTTGCGAAATCTGATCTGAGTTTAATATCCCTTTGACTGGCTTCAAGTTTGTATAGAGTTAACTCTTTCAATTCTTTCCTTTTTATTTCCCAGACCAGCTTTTCAGAGTCAAATTTTGTTTTAAGAGCATCAAGTTTATTTTTAAGAAAGGTAGTCTCTTTTTCCGTTATTTGTTTTGCTCCCTGTAATGCCCTGGTCCTGTCACTGTTTGACATTTCTGTGTTGTTGCCGTTTGGATTTTTCTCCTGTGAATCCTCACTAACCTCGTTAACGGAAGTCATTTCTGGCTGAATCTCTGTGTTGTTGCCGTTTGGATTTTTCTCCTGTGAATCCTCACGGATGTTAACAGAAGTCATTTCTGGCTGAATTTTTGTGTTCTCTTGTGAATCCTGGAAGACGTTAATAGAAGACATTTTTGTTTTCTGTAAATGTGCGTTTTGGAAACTTCAGACTGCAACAGGTATCTATGTCTCAGATGAGAAATGTCAGATTAAAGGTTTAGATTCACTAGCGTGTATATGTGATTTTATTGCGTCAGGCTTTGTGATGTCACAAGAGCCTGGAGACCTGCGTTCTGGCGCGTATGCGCATGCGTTAAATAGTCACGTCCTTTTGAAGGTCACGTGGCTATCTGAGTCGCCACAGCATGTACGTCACCTGGAAATAAGCAACATAACTGTTCGTACGGACCAGTGTTGCCGAGCTTGTTTGAAGTGGTTTTTATGGTTATTTTGAGCTGTGGCGCGAGTCCCACTCCGGCAGGAAGGTTCCTACCTAAATAGGCGGTGACAAAAGACTATACAATGCTGCCACCTTGTGGCCAAATAAGAAATATACAGATACTTAAAAAGGGTTCCTACAGACTTCATCAATTTAGGACGCAGAAACAAAACTATGGATTTTTCAGATAAATTCACTTTGGGACCTGCTTCCAAAATTAAGTGTTTGCAAGCTTCCTAAATGCTGCTTCTATGAGGGAAACATGTCCAAACACTGAAAAGTTTTTATGGCTACACTCGAACGGCCTAAGGTGTTTTTACTCCTTTCCTTTCTCTTACTGCTGAAATTTTGTTTTCACTTTCAGTCCTTAACATATGAAGTTTCAACAATTAGAGAGCCAGTGTTTTAGCATTTATTTATTTAATTATTTATTTTTCTGTGCCTTTCTTTGATGTGTAGCTATTTCAGGTTTGCAGACATTTTTTTCAAAATTGATTTTAGTCTAAATAGTAAGCTGCTAGGCCAGTTTCTACAGAAAAACATTTCTACAAACTTTCTTTGGCTGTACTGAACCACAGATTCATTGAGGATAAATTTACAGTTATTTTAAAAGTGAAGACGGTTTTATATTTCTTCAGTTGCAGGTTTGTGATAAAATGGTGCGAATACATCCAGCTTTGGGAAAGAAGTGACATTTGACTGCGTCTGCATTGTGCCAAAAAGTGCTTCACCTGCCTCAAGAGAAATCTCTGCCATACCAGTTCCACCTTGAGGCAAGAGAGGAGACTCTCGCCGAAGAGTTCACAGGTGCATATTAAATGATATCGCCCATACCAGTGAACCAACATTTTGTCAACATAACCCTCTTGCTGTCTACAGGTTTCTGAGACCTTTGAAATACACGATCAAGAATTTCGAGCACTAAAACATCATTTAGATCTTAAATGTATTGTTTCTCGTGCAGGTATTGACTCTGGAACAGCCCTTTATATTTCTCCCATACATCTATAAGGAGAACATCAACCTTTTTATCACTATTGGAGACTCTAATGCAGACATGTGGTGTTTAACTGAACCAAATGCACACAGCAAAGTTAGCAAGTTAAGTTTTCTTATTGATTGTATGACTGAAATAATGCAATTAAAACAGAAATAGTTGAAAGGATACATAAAAGTTTTATTTTAATTACATTTTACTACACACTCAATAGTTTATTTACATTACAAATAATTAACAAATGAACATTACTGTGTAATGTGGTTCATTTTGTTTGTTTCATTTGATTGTAACGTGACCTTCCATCTCTACACCCTGCTATTCACTTGACTGGTCAAGACTGGAAAATGGCCTTCACCAAAAGAACTCCAAACGTTGTTAAAGCAGATGATGTTGAGGAAGGGATCATCTCTGCCTTCTGCACATACTTTGTCTTCAAGCTGGCAAACCCGAGACACCTGAAGAGCACACTGATGTTCCTCCACAGGTGCATGGTGGTGACCAACCTCTGCCAATAACTGTTGACAGGACAATAAATCTTCTTTATTGACTACATTATGCCACATACCTAGCAGTGCTTCTAATGCTCCAGGAAGAATTTACCTTAATGAAATAAATTCAGCACAAAGGACTTTTTTATGACAATCAAGGCAACTTTAATATTACATATGAACTTGATGATTGCCAGTCTACATTTATTAAATATGAGTCATTTAGGCGACATGAGTACCAAGACCACAAAGAAAAAGTTTTAAGTTCTGATAGTAACTGTGATGAAATGAAAGAGATAAGATGGTCTATGGGACTCTGAATGTTTGACAGAAGAGACACACTGTTCACTGTTTTTATGTTTTTGCGCCACAACCAATATTATCTATATATCTATCTATCTGTCTATCTATCTATCTATCTATCTATCTATCTATCTATCTATCTATCTATCTATCTATCTATCTATCTATCTATCTATCTATCTATCTATCTGAGATTTCTTTTCTTTTGCGTTACCTTTTGCACACAATAATTCAGTCATAAAAATTAATTGAAAGTGGAATTTATTTAATAAATCACCAATAAATCAGCAAGATGCTTGATACTGTTTCTGATTACAGCAAACCCCATTGTCTGCACTTGTAATTAATCTGTTAAAGCCCTACGTTACAACACACAGTTCCACTGTTAACGTGGAGATAAAGTCACCTTCCTACAAGCAGCACTAGTGTCTCAAAAAAAAAGGACCCCTAACTTGACAAGCACCACCTCTCAAGTAGTGCAGTAACAGCAATTTGCCTGTAGATGGTGTGTATTCATTGATCATGGTCTGAGAATACTCAGCTGGGACTGACAGGGACAGATTTACTGAGACAAAACTGGACAAAAAAACTGGACTCCTCTGAACCTTGTGATTATATCATGAAAAAATCCTGGAGTGTAGCTAAACTCTGGATCACAGTATGGTTCCATATAACAAGGACACAAGCTCATGCTCAGTGGAGTAAAAAGATCCTGTTTTTTGTAATGCAATATTTTTAGATTCCTGCTTTTCTCTGTGTCTGGGCCTCTGGATAACATTTAATGTGCTGACAAATCTCTGGACATCTTTTACATTCACAGCTTTGACCTTTCACCTGCATGTTCAACCAGGAAAAACAGAGCCAGACACCTTTTACAAAGACGTTGCTCTCTGTGCTAACATTTGTCTTATTCTCAGCCTTTCCAGAAAGCAAACATGAGCTCATCACAGCTAGAGAGAGACAAAACAATAAGAGATTTCCCGTTAAGAGTTCAAATGACAGTGAAAACACTGAATGCCCTCTAACTCATTAAGAGCCATTCAGCTTTTTCCATCACAGTCCATAAACAGTCTAATTTATCCTGTGCCATCTCACTACAGAGGATTCACCAGTGAAGAATCTGAGTGCAATAATGATGCTTTTGTCTGGAGGTGCACTGCAAGCAATGAAAGTGAGAAAACCAAAGGGAAGGCTGGAAACCAGTAGGTAACTGAGCTCAGCTTACACACTTCTTGTTCCCACAAAGTTTTGACTGTCTTCCTATGTTACACTCTTTTTGCTCTACAAATCCAGAGGGGAAGAAATGCTGTTATTCTTAACTTTAAATCTCAGCCACGTTTTATTATCCAACACCTTCATTTTGTGGTCACAGGACGAATATGAGTTTGCTTAGTAAACACAAGCGTAGAGCTCCCTCCTGAGTCCTGGATGCAAAAAATCTTTCCCAAGAGCCAACGACTGGGAAGTGTAACATTTGGGAAGCAGAGGATTCCCATCAGCATTCGGTTCATGTTTCTTTTTACAAAGTTTTCGTTCATAGATTCCTTCAGGAATCCATTTTAGTGCAATAATCAGACTGGTTGTTGGTTATAGATGAGCTGATCTCAAAGGGTGGATATGAAAGCTATGTACCTTTTAATGGTGAAATTATTGCAAAGGACACACCAATACTTTTAACCCTAAAAACTCTGCTAGATCGCCAGCGTTCCTAAGCTCTATTATTTTGACAGTAATGTCCAATCAGGAGCAGCCAAAGTTCTATGTGTAACTTATAAGAAGAAAAATATTGCTCCTCTATGGCTGGAATAAAGTCAAGACAAAATTTTTCATACACGGTGGCACCAAAAACCAGCTGTGTTTGTTTCAATGCCAATATTTTTCTCCTGAAAGCCAAGACTTGAGAGAATGATGCAGATGAGAAAAGGCTTGACCTGTGTGTTATTTCCACAAGGTACTGATCCATTTAGTTTTTATTTATTTATTTATTTATTTTGTTTTGTTTTTTTGACCTTTAAGGCAGTTTTAGCCTAGTGGTTACAAAGTGTTAGGGTTTGTGGCTACAGTTGTGGACATGGGTCTGGAGGGCCTGGGCTAAAGTCTCTGTTCTGGCATCACAGAAGTGAAACAATGCGGGCCCTTGAGCAAGGCTCTTAATACCAAAGTGCCCTCCCGGTGCTGACAAATGGCAGCCCAGTACTCTCTAATAAATTTAATAGAGATGGCTAAAATGCAGAGGCCATATGGAAAGAATAAAGTAAATATATTTACTATTTATGGTACTATATCTATTGATACATCCATTTTACATGTTTAGCCTCAAAATCTGACAACTGAGGCTCTCATGAAAAAAATGTCTGGATGTTGAGTGTGATTGAGGTTCAACATGGATGCCTTAATTAGTCGCTGCGGTTTCGTTCCAACCTCCGTGCCGGGTCAGTCCACACCGGGAACGTGTCAGGTGTGGAGCGCCCATGAGTATAGTCCGCCTAGCTGGATACGCAAAATCACAGGAGAATTGGAGAATCTTGTGATTCTCCAATTCCAGGATAAACGTCTCGTCATCCATGACCGATTAAAGACATAATGATTTCCTGTCTGCCCCTATCTGAACTGTTGAACTTGACATGTTCTGGACATGTGCTCTGTCAAAAATAGTAAAAATAGATATGCAGAGGTTGCGGTGCAGCCATAACCCCCAATTTACACCAGGTGCGTTTGTGCTGCGTTATGGTTATCACGGCCATTTTAGTCAGTGGTTTGATTCACACTGGACAAGCCGCAGTGCATGTCAGAAGCGTCCAAAAACGCTTTGTCACAGCTCTCTGATGTGCTAAATCAGCTATTCTGAGATACAAATCAGAGCAGGACGCTTCTCTAACAAAGTATCTGACAGGTGGTAGAAAGGATTTATACTTCAGCTTTGCAGGGGCGGGTTTGAAAAGTTTGATGGTGGACCAGGTGGGGGCACTGACCAGCAAAAGGAGGGCACAAATGATTCTATGTAATGTTTAAATGATTATTACAACTAAAGTGATCATCTGATGCAAAAAAGTGAAAAAAAAAACCTAAGTGAGCATTGGCTATGTCTGTTGATAAAATATAGCAGGGGTGCCCAAGTTCTGTCCTCGAGATCTACCATCCTGCAACTTTTAGATGCAACCCTTCTCCAACACACCTAAATCCAATGACTGGCTCGTTACCAGGCCTCTGCAGAGCTGAATGACATGCAGATGACATCTGATTCAAGTGTGTTGGAGAAGGGTTGCATCTAAAAGTTGCAGGATGGTAGATCTCGAGGACCCCCCTGCAATATAGCAAAAACTATGTATGTCAACACTACCGCTCAAAAGTTTGGGATCACTTTGCCATGGGATTTAATAGGTGATCCCAAACTTTTGAGCGGTATTGTATATATATGTGTATATATATATATATATATATATATATATATATATATATACATAATAAAAAATATTTAATTGTGATTAATCACATAAAATCTTGCGATTATTTGTAATTCATCGCATTGTTACACGCAAAACGTCATTTCCTTTAAAAGAAGGCCTACTGCTTTATGAAGAAAATTCTTCAAGTTTAAACTACATGTCACATTCAAGAAAGTTTGGTTTATAAACACTAAATCAGGGGTATATAACCTGCATCTCCGGAGCAACAAGTGGCCCTCTGGACCTTCCACAATGTCTCTTAATACATGCTCAAAATGCTAACAAAAAAAATTTTTTAAACATAATTATAATAACAAATACATGTTTTAAGCAATTTTTCCTTTTTCAGTGCTATAATTGCATTGAATTTCCACAACATAATAAGACTAAAAATACCAGTAATCTTTTTTTTTTTTTTTTGTCATTAGGTTGGAAACTATGGGCTTTTTTTATTTTTCCACAAATTTTTACATCCCATAGATGTCTATCCTCTTACTGCAAAAGTTTTGTTTTTTGAAAACCTAAAAGTAGAAATAAAAATGTTTTTTTTATCTATAGTAGATATTTATCAAAAATTATAAATTGGATTATTTTTTTTTTTTTTCAAAAGCTCTTGTAATATTTGCAGCTCTAAATGAGTTTTATTTAGCTGGCTGAGGGAAAATGGCTCTTTGGATTGGAAAGGCTGCAGACCCCTGCACTAAACACATAAACAGGTTTACCAGCAGTTTTCTCTTTAAACAGCAACAGTTAAAATATTTAATAATATATATAAAATAAAATATTTTATGATTAAGGAGTATGAAATTTTCAAGATTTACTAACTAAAAGGTAAAAAGTCAGCAGGATGAATTTAAAGCTGTGAAGCTGTTTCCTTCTAAACACGAAAGGAACAATATGTGATGAATATCAGCATCAGGTGAACAGACAGAAAGCAGGATTAGAATCTCACAGCTTCTAGATGGTGAGGAGAGAGAAATATTCACAATATATTCACAATAGACTGATCCAACCCCGCTGCTCTAAGGAACGGTACAGGAGATCGTTCCTTCCTGCTGCAATAAGACTCCATAACTCATCCACCTCTGCCAAAGCCATGATCACACAACTGGACTAAGCCAACCACTGAACTTACTGCAACCTATAACTGTCGCTTGATATTATATATCATATTGATATTATATATCATATAATTATACAATATTTGTATCCTTTGCACATCCAACATTCTGTATCATCCTTGCACATCCTTTATTCACATAGTCATATTTACATATTAATATCTGATAGCTAGTTTCATTATTACTCCATCTTGCCACTGCACTTTATCTGCCAATCCACTCTGTATTCATATTTTATTTATTTCTAATTTTATTCCACTCTGGATTTCTATCTTTATTTTATTTCTACTTCTATTCCACTTTACTTATATTGTATATTTTACTTCTATTTTTTATTCATAGTTTATGCCACGTATGACACTGGACTACTGTAACAACGCAATTTCCCTTCGGGGATAAATAAAGTTGTCTATCTATCTATCTATCTATCTATCTATCTATCTATCTATCTATCTATCTATCTATCTATCTATCTATCTATCTATCTATCTATCTATCTATCTATCTATCTATCATATGCACAATAACTTCCATCCATGTACCTTCACTGCTTCATTATCCAGATTTCTTGCCTATAAATTCTCTAACACAATGTACACAAAATCCCCAAAAAATGTAAACACAAACTATGTCTCCCCGTGTCCACCCGACGGCATGAACATGGACAAACGACTCCTCTACTGAAATCTCACATCTTACTGATTCCACAGCTGTAAGTTTCATCTCGCTACGACCAAGATTCACCAAACCAGAGGCAGGAGAAGGCCCGATTTATGTCTCACCTTTGCTGTCTTGCCTCAAAACTTATATCCACCAGGATAAAACCGTATTTATTTTAAAAAGACAAAAACAAACAAACGAAAAAAAAAATACATTTCTTATTGTCTTTTGGGAACAGTTTCCCATCCAAAAATCACAATGTTCTGCCAGTTTGCATGGGTTTTGACAGACAAAGAGAAATGTTGTTTCTTTTTCTTCTTTCTTAAGTGCAGAAAACTTCTCTTCATTTTAATAACCCGCCCTTTCCTGATTACATCAGACGCACCGCTGCAGCAGGACCAGACAGGGAGGAAGAGGCATGGACTGCAAGCTTCTGCATGTGGTTTCTCTGTGTTCAGAGCAAGTGAGCAAGAACTTTGAGAGAAAAAAAACAATGCGTTAATGCAGGATAAAAAAAAAATTATGGCGTTAATCAATTAATGCGTTAACATGCCCAGCCCTAATATATATGCATATTTCTACTGTTTCTTTCTTGTTTTCCCACCTCACCAGCTCTCCAGCTGATAACACTTAACTTCATTAAAGAGCTCAGGCATCCTTTAGGCATACTTCGCTCCTTAAAGGGTTACACCAGCTGACTCAATAAAAATTAGGGAGATGAGTGGGAATTCAGAACCAATATTCTGTGAATGCTGTAATGCAATGCTTCTATGGTCTTGATTTAATGTGACCAAAACCAATTAAACTCCCAGAAAAACACAGAATAATTTAACCTAACCAAACGGACAAAAACCATAAGTTCTTATGGCCCACAGTTATACCTGATCATCCAACTGTGGCTGTTGTGGTCTAAAGTTTTCACTTCAACGACTTTCCACAAAAGAAACAATCCCTATTAAAATTCCTGAGAGTGGAGTCTGTGGATTATCTAGACTAGAAAGAATGTTGTTTGTGAGGGGAAAAAAAAAGTTCTTGCTGTTGATTTTCTTTCAATTTTGCTCTTTTGGAAATTCTGTGAGCACACCATGCCATATCTTGGTCAGTTTTCTGGGGAAGATCAAAGCAATATTCATGCAGACAGATGTTGAAATTTGCCTTTGATGGTTTAACACCCTTTGATGTGCAAATATAACCTAAATCTAAATCCACACCATCAACATGTATGTCTTCTGTGGTGCAGCTTAGTAATGAAGATTTTGGTTAAACTCCCTTGTCAAGATTCTGTGCTGCAGTGCGCCCCTTGTTGTCAGACCAGAAACAGGACAGCTGTTTTTGTCCTGAAGTGAGAGCAGCGAGAGTAAGTGCAGAGGCTCCCTAAAATAAACAGGCTATCTGTGCAGCCCTGGGGCTGGGTCAGGGTCACACTGCCTGCTGGCTCTGGCTACACACATCCCAAACACAGCCCCTCTTTTCTTCATTGTCTGGGAACAGAGCATTTCATTCAAGACTAGGGAATAAACCTTAAAAAAAACTTGAAATAAGTTAATATTTTTATTATTTTATCTTATTAAAAGTGAAAATACAACAAATATTTATTGGAGATTGTCAGTGATTTAGCCTCTGTGGAATAAACAAAAGAACATGTACATTGCTTTCATCTGCACAGACCCAATGCTGACGTTTTGCACAGGTCTAATTGTGCATGCCCAAATCTGCCCGCCCCCACATAGCTCAGTAGATTACCAGAACCAACCAGTAATCTTGAAGTCAAGGTCTACGCAATCTAAGTCCTGCAGCCTCACCCATGTTTAAACACAGTCACTTGCTTTTAAATCTCTTTTTTTTTTACTTGCACAACTTGCCAACAATGTTATGCAAAGTGAAAGGATCTTAAATCATGCAGGACTGCTAAATGCAATATTGTTTTTAGTCATATTTTCCATCAGTGTGACATTAGACACATTTGCATAGGTGGTGATTAAAGATGCAGCATACATGCTCCTTCAAATGTAGCCATGTTCTCCAGGGCTGCATTTGAAATTAACTGTTTGATTTACATAACTTGTGGTTCTAATATTGTGGCTTAATTTGATTAAATATGTTGGGTATTAAGTAAACTGTCTTGATTAAAGTCTTGCAGAAAGTAAGTGTTGATAATTAGTAATGTTGTAACTGCCATCAATAGAAACAAAGGCCAACTTTGAGCACTTAAAAAAAAACTTGTCAGGGGCGGCTAAAACAGAGCAGATTTCCCTGCATGCGTGCATGCACTAGCCTCTTATTCTAAGAACCTGTCTCAGTCTTAGCTCTGGCTGCACAGAAGCCTTACCAGATCACATCTAATGAAGTCAGGCATTAACTTCACCAGCTGGCTTTAAATCCTGGGTGGGAAGATTTGCTGCGAGTGCAAAATATTCACATATTGTTCTCTCTCTCTTTTTTGGGAGGGTGTTTGGTAAAAAGAGCTATATGGGTAAAATAGTGTTGCAATCAACCATTTTCAAATTACAATTTTGATTTGAAGAGCTATTCTTCATCTAGATAGTTACAGCAAGCATTCTGTGGAGAATTTAAACAACTAACATTTTACTGATGAAAACCATGATGTTTTCTTTAACTTTACCACCTGCTTATGAAATTCTATTCCTAACCAAGTACATTTTGGTACCGTAATCTTGCTGGTTAATTTTGAATACCTTAATCAATAAGTTTATATTGTATAAAGCATCTGACTTCAATCCACTGACTCCAACATGACAAAGATTTATATCTGCTGCACTGAGCCTCAACAAGTGTTGAATGGACAGCTGTAAACAACAAACGCAAAAGATAGACCTTTAACAGAAAAGTTCTTTAAAGGCAACAAAGTCAAGACAGATCTCAATCTTGAATCTCCCACTTGGGGGTCAGATGTGTAGCACCAGAGTGATATTTAATGGTCTTAGGATTCATCTACAAACTTTCCTTTGTATGTTGCTGTTCACCGTCCTGGCTAAAGAAACATAATGTAACTGAAAAATAAAAAACCAAACTTAAATTTCACATGCACCCTGGTACATTATCAGGGCCCCCATTACAGACAAAAGGCCTCCCTGTGGCTGCCAGATCTGTATGTCTGCCAGATTCGTATTTTTGTCGACTGCGCATGCGCATCGCGGCGGCCATCTTGGACGCTGAAATACGGCAACACCGTCTAGTCAAATCTGTGTGGTAGACGCTTTTTAGCTTATGGTGAACAACTTTTTTTGCCTCTTTTTGCAGCTTCGCGATGAGGGGATTTGTCTTCTTCAACAATGTTCAAGCCTTCATGGCTGATGGCGTGTTTCATCCCAGCTTGGGTCCAACAGAAAAAGCCGACATTCGGCGTGTTGTTGACAACTTTTTAATGAAAGGTTTGAACCTTAAGCTAACAGTTAGCTGCAAACAGGTTATGCACTTGTTATATTTTGGTCCTGAGATGTGAAGTTACCACACAGATTTGACTAGACGGTGTTGCCGTATTTCAGCGTCCAAGATGGCCGCCGCGATGCGCATGCGCAGTCGACAAAAATACGAATCTGGCAGACATACAGATCTGGCAGCCACACTCCCTTATATAACCTTCAGTTCAGTTAACAAAATGGCTTCCCTAGGCTCCTACCACTTAACAGGTGAGTCTATCCTTTCTACATAAATTCAACATGCAATTTAAGTTACTTATTCACAGTCAACTAAAATAAAGACTAACACAATTGATAATAAATTAATCCTGGTACCACACAAACAACTAGACCACAGAATCAAACATTTCCTGTAACAAACATAATCATTCTCCCCCCATACTTGAATCCTTACAGTGACGTCAACAATCAGGGCAAAAAACAGGACGTGACGTTCTTTGGTAAGTATGGTGAGTAACATCTTCAAATTAAATATTTAACAAACAAGAGTTTTAACCAAATAAACAAAACTAAAGATATTAACAGTGGTCTGAGTCTTGCTTTAACAGATGTTTATGTATGTTAGCTGCACTTAAATAGAAAGCAAAGCACAAACGAACCCGGAATAGTTGGTGTCTGCTGACCACTGAGCAATGATGAAGCTAACAATGTTAAAATCAAACAGGTATGGTTGAAATAATGTCAACAGGTTAAAATTATATGAAACAGTGGCAAATGATGTGAACTCACCCACTTTGTCACAAAGACTAAGACTAATAATAATAAAGAAAACAATCATGTAACCCATTCCTAAAAGTGGTCTCTGTTATCAAACTAATGCTAACTAGTTAAACGAATTAAAGAATACTGCATTCTTAAAATCAGTTATCTGTTAGCAAACTAATGCTAACTAGTTAAACGAATTAAAGAATACTGCATTCTTAAAATCAGTTATCTGTTAGCAAACTAATGCTAACTAGTTAAACGAATTAAAGAATACTGCATTCTTAAAATCAGTTATCTGTTAGCAAACTAATGCTAACTAGTTAAACGAATTAAAGAATACTGCATTCTTAAACTCAGTTATCTGTTAGCAAACTAATGCTAGCTAGCAGCTAACTGATTAATGTATTGTGGCATAGTTAAATGATTATGCAAATAAAATTTAGATCTTTGTTGTGGATGTAATTTTCCATAAAGGTCAACAACTAGGGAAATATGCACAGAAATGCGTAATCTAACCCATAAATGGCCATTTAGCGACGGCTATAGCTTGAATGTGCATGAATGTGATGTGTAGTGTAAAGCGCTTTGAGTGCTCAACATGTGACTAGAAAAGTGCTGTATACGTCCATTTACAATAAATTGCAGTCAAATGTTGACAGTTGTCATTTCAGTTTGGTGCAGTGTTAGATTTGAGACAAGACAACCTCAGTAAATCTACACAGTGTGCTACATGAAAGTGTAGCCTACCAACAGAGGTTTTCTTAATGAGATATTGTGAATGAGCATGTTATCACTTCCACGTGCAGCTGTGGAAAAAAAAACACATAAAGCTTCTACTGTGGCTGTAAATTCAAATTTCTGTCACATTAACAATACGACTTGGATTTAATGAATGCAGCTTGTTCTCATTGTTTGTCAAACAGCTTAAGTCTTGCACAGCTGAACATGATTTATGTTCAGACAGCAAAGGTTTTCATCAGAATTTAGATCCTTCTTTTCTCCACCACTTTGTTGCCATAAATGTATACTTGGCTCTTAATGATACAGTGGCTAACTACAGATTCCAAACGTGATTGCAGTAAGGAGACTTTAATAGCTCTGTGGCTCCCCCTATAAACTTTAATTACAGTCAGTGTGAATATTGTTTTGAAAGGATCATTTTTCATCTAGCTGTAATGAAAATGTGTTGGAGGAAGGAAAAGAATAGTGGTACTTTAAACCTCCCCATCTCCTCCACTTCAGGAAGAGGCTTTCCCTCATTGGGACAGTGGGGCTTTGAGGGCAGGAGGCCTCTGCAGGCGAGTGGCTCGCCACCGGCCACTGGTTCAAGGGACAGCTGTGTTACACAGCCGGTGTTTGGCCCCGTGCCCTGAGACAGCAGCTGCCGTAAACAAACAGCGCTGGAAGCAACGAGCCAAGTCCCTCTGCTCTTTTCAAGGCGGTGCAATGAGCCCACTGACCTTTAGCCAGCTCACTCCATTAAGTCTGAATAGATTTGGAGAGCTGAGCTGGTAAAGAAATCAAGAACGAGTGAAATAAGGATGAAGACAAAGTGGCTGCCAGGCACTTTATTTGTCCCTGCAGTGTGTGCTGTATTTCCACTTATTCTGGATTTACTTAGTATTGAGAAAACAATGTTTTTAATAAAGGCTTGTAGCTTCAACTAATTTATGCAGTCAAAAGTTTTTGCAAAAGCTTAGCAAGTTTTTTTTCTTTAAATGTTTATTTCTCACTTCTGACAAGAGCCACAGGATCGGTATGGGGTTTTTTGCACACACACAAATATTTCAAATATACAAAGTTTTTACTTATCTGGTTCTGTGTAGCTAAGATTTTTACAGTTTTTTCCAGTTTAAGCTAACCATGTGCAGCTATGACATATTGAAAATAAAACACCATTGTTAGAGTGTATCCATCATCTATACCACTTTGTCTAATAAAAGGTGGTGGGGAAGCTGGAGCCTAACCCAGCATTTTAGCAGATGAGAAGGTATCGGTACACCCCGAACAGGTCACCAGTACATTGCAGGGCCAACACAGAGACACCAACAACCATTCCCACTCACTCCTAGTAAAAACTTAGAGCGATTAATTAACCTAACATGCATGTCTTTGGATGGTGGGGGAAGCCGGGATACCCGGAGAGAACCCACGCATACATGGGGAGATCCTGCAGTGGTGCGGGAGGATGGGAAGCTGTCTGTTCTCTGGATAGTTTGATTTGTCACCATCCAATCAGAAGTGTAAAGATATGGACAAATTTGGCAACCACAACTTCAGTCTCGCTCGCAGTTTGCTTTTACATCTGTGAACAGGGATTTTGCAAAACAACCATGCAAACCCTTTTCTGCACATTTGCAAACTTGAATTTTTCCAGCAGATGGTTTTACAGGGTGACAAGCTTGAGTTAAAGATGCAAACTCTGAAGTTATTTGCAAATTCATTTACAACTGCAAAATCTTTATCACTTAATATTGAGACCATAGTCTTCCATTAAACGTGACACAAGTCACAACATGAGCAAAAAGCAGCGGGAAGCTGAGACTGGGCGCTGCCATGGTCAACAAACACCAGAAATTTTGAAAATAACTGAATATTACATCACTAGGTACATACTAGTAATGTGCAGATTGATCCTGAAATATTAATACCTCTGATACCAGCTTTTTATGAATTAGAATTTTCATGTTAGAAAATTTAAATTTAAGTAACTTGGGGTAAATTTGGAGTTTATCACAAACTGGAATACAGTGGAAAGTAACTATTATATCAGGATTTGTTTAAATTATACCCAGTTGGTAGAAACTACTTTTTCTTCCACCCGCCATAGTTATATGTGAAATAAGAAATTAGTGACGCAGCAACGTTCCTCTCCTTTACGGTTTGTAGCATGTGTGGAAATGAAGAGCAACGGTGCTGAAGGATGTGTGGGAGGACAGAGAGGTGTTGAAGCAACACCACAAACCTCCATCTTACAGTCAGTCATAAGACAGTTTATAATGAAATTATGATGAGGAGAGGAGAGTAAAGGGACAAGTCCTGCAAGGGTGAGACAGGCATCACCCTTGGAGTCCTTTGATTTTGCAGGCAGGTACTATCAGGTAGTATCAGATTCTATCAGGTAGTATCAGGTACTATCGGGTACTCTCAGGTACTATCGGGTAGTATCAAGTACTATCAGGTAGTATCAGGTACTATCAGGTACTATCAGATACTATCATGTACTGTTAGGTAGTATCAGGCATTATCAGTATCGGGTAGTATCAGAGACTATCATGTACTGCCAGGTAGTATCAGGTACTATCGGGTACTCTCAGGTACTATCGGGTACTATCAGGTAGTATCAAGTACTATCAGGTAGTATCAGGTACTATCAGATACTATCATGTACTGTCAGGTAGTATCAGGCATTACCAGGTAGTATCGGATAGTATCAGATACTGTCATGTACTGTCAGGTAGTATCAGGTACTATCAGGTACTATCGGGTACTATCAGGTACTGTCAGGTAGTATCAGATTCTATCAGGTAGTATCAAGTACTATCAGATTCTATCAGATAATATCAGATTTTATCATGTAGTATCAGGTACTATCAGATACTATCAGGTACTGTCAGGTAGTATCAGGCATTATCAGGTAGTATTGGGTAGTATCAGATACTATCATGTACTGTCGGGTAGTATCAGGCATTATTCGGGTATAGAGGGAGAAAATGTAGAGCTGTGTAGCGCTGATGCTGAACTTTGGGAAAGTGATCTTTATCTGTCTGCTGGCTTCAGGTTTTTGTGTTGATGTTTAACAATGGGAGATGCCCTCATTCTTAGGACTAAGGCTTCT
Source organism: Melanotaenia boesemani (assembly GCF_017639745.1). Lineage (NCBI taxonomy): Eukaryota > Metazoa > Chordata > Actinopteri > Atheriniformes > Melanotaeniidae > Melanotaenia > Melanotaenia boesemani. The sequence continues at coordinate 29,552,092 of NC_055695.1, read as the reverse complement.
TGTTTAGTTTTGTACAGTATTAAATATGATTATGAAATAAGAGTGCTACAACAAACATGAGCTAGGAGAGATATGTTTCAACAGGCCTAGATTTTAGTGGGTAAGGATGCAGCAGAGGCCGGGTGTCACTAAATATTTAGTAAAACAGCCATGGTGGGGTTTGAAAAAGTAAAAATACATCTAAAAATATTTAATAGATGGGATAGACAGTAACATGAATCATTTTCATTTGTTTAGACTAGTAGTAACTGAATATTTTAATATGAAGGTGTCAACAAAGATGCAGTTATTGTGGCATTTATTTATTTGTTTATGCATTTTACTGGTAATTTCCATTTGAGTAATTTTTAAATTACCATTCTGTCATTCTGAATTTTATTTTATAAAAATATAAGCTGTCTCCAATTCCTGTCTTCTTAGTGTAGCCTGCTTTGAAAGTGATTTTCCAAACACATCAAGTTTTTGTACAAAATATCGGTATCGGATCGGTATGGTGGATACTTGGTTGAATTTTATGTCATATCGGACAGAAAATCAGTGGTATCGCACATTAGTAGTACATACATTCTCCGAAAGAAATCCAATAATAGACTGGAAAATGTTGTCAAGAATATTTTACGAATATGGCGTTTCAGAAGTGCATGTAGGCACGTCAGATCGGATTATTACAATAATCCGATTACTTCCAAATATCACATTTTGATGGTCATGTAAATAAACTCATTGATGGGATGTTAGGCTCAACTGGCAACCTCGGCTAGTGAAATGTGAAGCCTATGTGGAAGTGCAAAAAATTGGAGTTCACCCCTCATCCGCTAGGGGCTGGCTCCAAAACAGAGCAAATCCCCATAGACTCCCATGTTAAAGACCGACTTCACAGCAGAAATAATCATGTTTAAAGCCTGGTACAAAAAACATTTTAGGATTAATAGGTCAAGTTTAACTCCATGACAACTGTGAGGGGGACGAATTTTTTTTCCAACTCATCACGTTAGCTGGCTAACAGCATGCCTTAACTTTAGCCCAACCACCTCCTTTAACTGGTTAGCTCTTAGCTACAGGCAGCTCGGAGTTTGATGGGTGTCACTCATCCACCCCCACCTTCACAGTCCCCCTCTCAGCTTCACCTCTTTGCCCATTTTTGGACTTTCCAGGAATGACGACACGCGTCACGCTGCCAAGATTGCAATGGTGGGAACCACCCAGTGAGCTTCAATTAGCTCTTCAGAAACCTACAGGTGACATCATGGAGGCTCCGTCCATCTTTTATATACAGTCTATGGTTATGAACACAGTTTAAGCACAATGCAGTTTGCAAGTTTTCTATAAATAAATGACAATTTTATTTCCATTTTTGCATTGGTACATACATTTCAGTAAAGAATATAACTGCAAAACTGAATATAACATTTTAGTTAAGAGAAGGCTGGCATCAACTGAACAGATTGGCATGCACTGCTTAGTTTGCAAAAAACTTGTTATTCCCAAATATTGTGGCACTACTAAGAGAATATTAAAGACAGGCTGCTCACTAAATACTTTAATAACCCTGAAAAGCTTATGACGTCAACTTAGAGGCCTTGGAGCAGAGCCTAGCGTGGTCTTTTCCACCACCATGAAGATAAAATCAAGTAATTGGTTTTTGCTTTGGAAAGCACCGGCTGCCAAAGGACTTTAAGTTTCTCTCAAAGGTAAATAAACGCTGTGGAGCCCAAATCTCCTGTAGACACACTGTACAGATGTTTATTTGAACTGTTAGCTTTATATGGCATGAATCCTTCATGCTATACTAATAAAAGCAGTGATTACAGGGATATACCACATTCCTGGAGGTGGTCTATTTATTAAAAGTAAATACAAGAATGACCAAATGAACCATATTAGTTTAATCTTTATTATTGTTCAGGTTAAAAGAAGCAGCGATTATATGTTTAAACTGTTTATATGTCAATGAAACCCTCCTTAAAAGTCTATAAATTCTCAAATTCACAGTCAAAGTCTGTCATTCTGCACAAGATGTATTTCCATTGCCGATCTCTGAAATAAAAAAGGAGAAAAAAATGTTGTCAGTCCATTAATCACAAGGGATTGTTTCCTCAGATTCTTGTTTTATCGGCCATAAACATACTGGTCTAGCTGACTTCATTCAACTTTATTATTTTTGAACAGCCTCTGACTTTTGACTGCAGCTACTGTGGATCAGAAGTTATTGAGGAAAAATATATAACTGTTGTGAACAAACCTGAGCACTCCATTGAAGGTGGTCTGAGCACCACGGATGAAGTAGCCATAACTTGGTACAACCATTTCTGCCTCTTCTCTGTGGTATTCAGGTACATCAGTGGTTTTCCTATAGAAAGCAGCAAGCATTGTTTAATATTTTGAGAATTTAACTAATAACGTAAAAACCTGGGTGATGTGCTCATTCGATTTATTTGCTGAGAGTTAGAAGAGCAAATTAATAATTGTCTTATGACTGCCTGTATAAATGGAAGCTTCAGCCAACAGGATTGTGATCTAAAGACCAAAACAGAGGAAAGAAGCAAACAGCCAGCCCAAAGCACCTCTGAAGCACATCACTGAACAAGTTGTTTTTTGAGTCGTTTGCTGCTCTATCAATATAACAGGTCATGAAATCAACATGAATGCTGTTTGTTGTTAATCTAGATCCATTCATAAATGGCAAATGGACTGTACTTATATAGCGCTTTTCTGGTCATGGTGGCCACTCAAAGCGCTTTACACTAAATGGCACATTTACCCAGTCACACACTCACAGAACTTTTATATACTTTTGCTCTAACAGACATTCTTACCCCGATAACAGACACATCAGGAGGCAACATGGGGTTCGGTGTCTTGCCCAAGGACACTTAGGCAAGTAGCCAAGGGAACCCTGGAATTTATCCACTGACTTTCAGGTTGGCAGACAACTGCTTTTCCTCCTGAGGTACATCCACCCCACCCCATCCATCCATCCATCCATCCATCCATCCTGTTCCACTCATCTGGTGTTGGGTTGTGGGGGAAGCAGCGTAAGTAGGGAAGTCCAAACTTCCCAAGGTCTTCCCAGGTCAACCGAGAAATATAGTTCCTCCAGCATGTTCTGGGTCTTCCCTGCGGTCTCCTCTTGGTGGGACGGGGCCTCGATGTGGAGGAGCAGAGGCTTAACTTTGAGCTCCTCTCGGATGATCGATCACTCTGTATGGGGGCCTCCAGCCACCCTTGCTTGAATTTGCAATCTTCTTCTTTTGGTCACTATACAGCTCGTGACCATAGGTCAAGGTTGGAACATAGAACAAATAGTAAATCAAGAGCTTCACCTTTTGGCTCAGCTCCTTCACCACATCACACTGATGCAGAGTCCACATCACTTCAGATGCCACACTGATCCACCTCTCCATCGCCTGCTCCATCCTTCCCTTGCTTGAAATACTTGAACTCCTCCACTTGGGGCAGGACCTCATTCCAAACTCAGAGAGGACACTCCCCCCTTTGCCGACTGAGGACCATGGTCTCTGACTTAGAGGTGCTGATCTTCATCCAAGCTGCTTCACACTTGGCTGTGAATCATTCCAGTGAGAGTTGGAGAGCATGACTGGATGTAGCAACCAAGATAACATCATCTGCAAGAAACAGTCACCTTATTCTGAGTCACCCAACTAGATCCCCTCAACACAAAGGACAGCTCGGTGTTCAGTCCTCTCTAGAAACAAATCTGATTTGCTAGATTTACTAATCTAGAGGTGGTCCCTTTTAAACTTTGTTCATGGGCCAAACAGAATGCATGAGTTAGCTTTAGATGTGCTGGGTGGCAGGCTTGCTATTACCTCTTGCTTCCAGGCCTTTGATGAATTTATATTTTTGTGATCTAACTCCCAACAACAAAGTCGTCTGAGATGACTGATTGTCTTTCATACAAACTGTAAGGACATACATGCAGGAGTAGGGGCATCTGCGTTTGTAGTAGCAGCAGTAGAACTGCCATTCACGGTCGAGTACAGATTCAAAGTACTTGCTTTGAACACCCGCCACCAGGCCATTCCGGGTGCATGTCGATGTCCTGCAAAGACATATGTGGCATAGACTTACATAAAATTCACTACACTCTTAGGAAAAAGTATATAATTGTAACTTTAGGGGTTGTCGCTGGGGTAGTACCATCAAAGGTACTGCTGTTGTACTCTCAGCAGAAGGTACAACAGATATACTACCGTTCAAAAGTTTGGGGTCACTTTGCCATGGGATTCAATAGGGAAGTGACCCCAAACTTTTGAACGGTAGTGTACCTCTACCAGCTACTGCTGGTGACCGTCTTGTACTCTAATTTATAAGCAAACGAATGTCTCTAAACGCAAGCCAAAAGGAAGAAAAAGTTTGTTTGTTTGTTTGTTTTTTTCTTTATCACCCAGACCTAATGTGGGGTTCAGTGTCTAGACCAAGGCAACTTTGACATGTGGGGTGATGGGGAAACCTAAACTCAAACCACCTTCTGACTGGCAGACAACCACTCTACCTCCTGAACTACATCCAGGGTGACAATGAAAATGAGGATAATGTGACAGAAGTTAAAAGATTAGTTAAGTGTGGGTACAAATATACATTTATAAATAAACTTTTTTTCCTTCCTTAGTGTTGCACAACTGTAGATCCATCGATTGAAATCTCCTTTGAATATGTAAAGCTTTCATCTACGAGTAAAGATGGTTTAATTTGTTTTTTTCCAACACAAACTATTTCCTGATACTGTACCTTAACTTTTGGAAGAAACAGTAAAAATGTGTTTACATTTCCATCTTGACAACATAAATGTTCCTTTCAGGCTCTCAAATGGGTACAAATAGTTATCTTGAGGTCTGGTTGTGAGCCCTAGTTGGTACACAAGACTAGATTGTACCCTAGGGGACAGAAATGTACTTATACTGTATCCCTTTTTCTGACAGTGTAATGTCTTACCATTTGCCCATAAGGTTTATATGTTTTCACTAAATACGGGTTGGTCCCTGGTTTAATTTGTTTGTGCCCACTCGATAGCTTGCACAACAAATCCAAAAACAAACCCATTTCTAAGCAGCAGGGAATGCAGCATGAGTAGGCGTTTGTCATGGCAACACCAACACAGTCTCCAGCCATTCAGTTAGTGGGGGTAGTTCCCTGCAGGGCCATGTCCTACTCGGTTTAACTCAAACAGACAGCTTTGGCATGGCCATGATAAAGATCATTCACAGTGTTTGCAGTCCAACAACTGGGCTGGGTGTAGTCAAGCTTAACTTTAAGTAAATCTAAAGAGCACAAATGTGTTCTGCTCTCCAAACCACAAGAAGTCATCTGAAGCAAATTTTCAGAGTCAGCAATGTGTTTAGTTATATGAATCAAGTTGCTGTTGTCAGGCTGCAATTCTCCCTCCAAGCAGGTTTTCTAAAGGTTGATTCAATCCTTTAATCACATCAACATCCAGTGAAGGTGATAGTTACTCAAATTTGTTTGTGTGAGGCTGTGGTTGGGTTGGGATGGGATACAATCAGACATCATAATATGAAATTAAAGCCACAAGATTTCTTTCTTCTCCCAGAGTTGAGTCTCATGTGACAGAGACCTTTTTTCTTTTTTTTTTTTTTTTTTTTGCATTGTCTGTTTTTTCTGGACTATCCAGTTTTTATGAACACCACCTTTAAAAAGTTGCGAACGAGACCCAGATGTGGCTTATGAACTACAGTCTGAAGTGTCTAAAACAACACCGACAAGGCCTGTCGGATGTAACTTGTTAGAATTTACTGAAGATAGCTGAGTTTGCAGAAACTAGCAACTGCAGACACACGTGGTTGTTTTGGAGAGAGACTGATTCATACTGGCCCCGGATAGCCTGATTTTGTTTCTCTATATAGAAAAAGTGGAGAGAATTCCTATTTCTATTGCCGTTACAAGACAAGATAAAGATGTCCAAAGTCTAAAGTAAAATCATGATTTAGCAGAGATGTTACCCTTAAAATCATCTTTAGCTGGTTTTCATTTATTTATAACTCACTTTGAGTGCAAAATCTTAATAGGTCTAAAACTCACACTCTCTTTGAAATCGGGATCCAGTAGTTCTTTATACTGGTATAATACATCCAGTTATCATAACCTAACCTATTTGTTTATGTCTATGTAAAGTATGGCTATGATCACACTGCAGACAAAAGTGACTTAAATGCGATTGTTTTGGTCATATGTGACCCATATCTGATCTTTTTATGACAGTCTGAACTTTGATGAACCCCATTTATTCACTTTGGGACCTGGTTTCAAAAGTTTTCAGGCTCCCAAAATGCTGGTTCCGTGTGAAAAAACATCCAAATAAATGAACCTAAACAGATAGACCTCATCTTGTCTCCATGTGGATCCGATCTTAATTTTATCATTCACACAGACTGTACAGTCAAAACTTTGTGAATTCCCTGTGCTCTTTGGGGTCAGGGGCCCCAGGTTGGGAACCACTGACATAGAGCAACGTGTGCTTTTATAAGTATTGCATATTTAATTAAATTATCTCAATAATTCAGAAAAGCAGATAAAAAAAATTGCAATTGAAAGTGAGTTCAACAAAGTTCCTTCAGCCAAAATTGACTGTTTTTGCATTTTCTACATGTATTAAATGGGTTGCAACAAGGTGAGTTTTTGCCTCAGTCTTTTCCTTATAACACATTTTGTTGTTTAAAATAATTATTTTTGGCCTGCTTACCAACGTTTCACAGAGAATGGTATATAGACTGTACTTATACAGCACTTCTCTTGTCATGTTGACCATTCAAAATGTTTTACACTACGTCACATTCACACACACAGCACTTCTATTGTTTCTGCTATCACTCACATTCATACCCTGATAGACAGATCAGGGGGCAACGTAGGGTTCAGTGTCTTGCCCAAGGACACTTTGGCATGTAGGCAGGGGGAGCCTGGAATTGTACCGCCAACTTTCATGTTGGCACACAACTGCTCTTCCCCCTGAGCTACAGCCGCCCAACCAACCAACGCCTAACCAACTTTTCACAGACAGGGCAACGTGTGGACCATGTTCCTTTTATATTCCAGTATTACATTTCACTCTAGCCAGGTCATTTATGAGGTAGCTAGTTAATACTAGTTTCCAGTGGAAGCAGAGCAGTAGTTAGACCTGATGCTTCAGGTTTACATTTTTTAACAAATACTCTACATAAGAATAGTTGTGTTGTGCAGCCTGTCTTAATTTAAACAGAACTTTCCCCAGGAGAACAAGGACATGTTGCTGCAGCTGGAAATACTCTGGTGTGGCACCAGCAGATAGCATTCAGCTTTGACTGATACTTTCTTTTTTTCTGTGCTTTTCCAGCATTTATTCATATCACTCTGCATCATTTATTGATGTCATAGATGGTGAACACCTTGATGCATGTTTTTGCAAATTCACAACAAACTGCTTCTGGCCTTTTTAAAAACTGATCTCTTTTTATTTAGTTATTATTACCTCCACCACGGCGGAGGTCATATATTTGGCAGCGTTGGTTTGTCTATCAGTTAGCAACATAACTCCAAAAATTATGGACAGATTTTAAACATTTTCCCAGATGAATTCTGTACATTAGTATATAAGATACTAAACATCACTCAAATAAAATTATTCCTTAAGTAAAAAATTACTTTTCTCTGTAACTGTGACTCATTAAACTATAAAAATATGAGTGATATAAACAGCTGTGACTGCTCAGGGTTTACAGCTGAAGCCCTCAAAGAGATTAGATAAACCCACCACTCTATCCCAGCACGGCTGATGTCGTCCCACCAGCAGTCACTGGGCTCACCCAGCCCCTCAGGTGTTGGCTGGCACTCAAATGTCCACAGGCGATCCGAGCCGTCCTTCTCACTGTAGTAGCTCCTGATGGCTACAAGAACCTCTCCATGGGGACACTGGAAGTTGAAGCCCTGTCGGTAGGTGTTGACCCAGTCCATGTCATAATGGTCTTGGGACTGAGCTGCCACTGGAACCAGCACAGACAACGCTAACACAACCAGAGCAGGATTCATGTTGAAGTGATCGGTCGGTCTGCTGCTCTCCCTCACAGCTGCTTCAGTTTAAACTCCTCTCAGCCCTTTGTTGTCCAGATGTTTGGTATCCAGGAGTGATGTGTAATTTGCTGGTTGCAGGACAAATCCAACAGTGGTCCTCACTTAGCATTTTAAGGTCGACTCTGAGATGGAGGATTAACAAAGTCTTTATACAGATAAAGGTTTACCTTAAAAGACAGCTTGTTCAAGTCACAGGAGATTCAGATATTTATGTGATTCTTTGCCAGACTGGAGAAAACGTTTCTCTGTTAACTATCTGAGTGTTCACGCAGCTCTTTTCCCCTCATAAACGTTATAAAGACTTACTGTACATTTTTGTCACATTTTTATGACACTTTGGATCTTTGATTATATAATATGCAAGTCACAGTAATAAAAAGCCTTTTTATTAAACAAATCTACGGAATAATTGTAGTTATAAGAATAACAATGTTCTAATTTTTTTTACCCACGTTAAACAAATCCAGTGATAGGACTATAATCCCCCAAAACCTTTTATACAGTCACTGTTCAATTCCTACATCAGCTTTGGATTTCATGTAGTTTGCATGGAGCTATACAGTGAGCCATAAAAAAATGTCTGGGTGTTACTTTTTCTTCTCTTTTTCTTTTCTCCCTCAAATTAAATCTAAATTGCAGGAGAAAACGTGGTGACCAGACTGAACAAAGTGTCTGTTTTACTGTAAGCATGTCAGCCAAACTGGCTCAGATTCTTCTGCTCCAAGAATTGGGACAGACTCAAGTTGACTCGACCAGCTCTTGTGGTTGCGTCTTTTCGTTGTGCTGCAGCATCCAACTGACTCATCAGTGACAGTTTGGACAATAACTTTCCATAGCATATTTTATATCTGGGAATGTCTGCTAAATGAAATGCAAAAACACCTGCAGTGACAGAGCAAACATTAGTCTTTACTTTATATCTATATACTCCTGTATACCCCAGCAGTCACTTTATTAGTTCCACCTGTTCAAATGCTTGTTTAAACAAATAGCTAATCAGCCAATCACATGGCAAATAACAAGACATGGCTTGTTGATGTCAGAGGCCAGAGGAGAATGGGCAGACTGGTTGGAAATGACAGAAAGGCAACAGGAGGTAAAATAAGCACTGGTTCCAACCAAGGTCTGCAGAACAGCATCTCAGATGGGCTATAGCAAAAGACCACACCGGGTGCCTCCTGTCAGCTAAGAACAGGAAACTGAGGCTACAATTCACACACACTCACCAACACTGGACAATAGAAGATGGAGAAACGTTGCTGGTCTGATGAGTCTCCATTTCAGCTCCACATTCAGATGGTAGGATCAGAATTTGGTGGAAACATCATGAAAACATGGATCCATCCTGCCTTGGATCAACACTTCAGGCTGCAGGAAACAGGAAATGCAGGAACTTATGGAATTCATGGGTGCATTCAGACTGGCACTACTAGTTTTGCTTTAAACGAATCCTTGTTCCGCTTCCGGAGGTAGTCCGGTTTTTTTGCATTCTGATGCAGCCCAAAGAAGCAAAGTCTGGTCTGATGGAAAATCGAGAATCTCAGTTCCCTTCCAAGTGAATCCTGGTGCCTTTCGCAAATAGTTTGAAAGTCAAAGAACCATTATTGGCTAAATAAAAAGTCTGAAAGATTTTGTGGTTGTAAATGAATGTTTGCAAATAGTTTCAGTTTGTGTTTGTAAATTAAGTTTTGTCACCCTGTAGAAAAACCAAGCTTGAGAAATTCAACTCTGTGTAGAAAAGGATTTGCATGGTTGTAAAAAAAGATTTATATACAGTATCTAAAGGAAAAAAATAGATCTGTTTATGGATGTAAAGCAAAAAACTGCATACACGACTGAGGTTGCAGATGCAGATTTCAATCCCATCTTTACACATCTATCTGATTGGATGGTAACAACTCAAACTGTCCAGTCAGAGAGCAGATGGCTTCCTATCCTCCCACACTGCTGTAGACTCTTAAAAGAGCAGATAGAGTTTATAGATGGTTAATACCAGCGGCAGCTCATTCTGAGACAACACGTGTGTTTGACAGCTGATTTATTTATTATTGTTTGTTCATTGTAGATGAATGAAACACCTGGAGCTACAACTTGTCTTAATCCTCGCAGTATGGGACATTAAAAACATACATTTGGATTAAAAATTGTGGGTACTAAACAGAAATATTCTCACAACCATAGCCTGCAAACTAGAAATAGTTTATTTATTGAATTATCTGTTAACTGGTGCATATTTTAACCACTGTTTTTGGTGTTTATTAGTGTGGCATTATTCCGCTTATGTCAGCCATTTTTAATATACTGTAAAAGTATAACAATGACCATGCTCACATACCTTAACTTCTCAATTTCTATATAGTAATTTATACTTGATATAAAGTATTTTACAGTGTGGTATCAGTGCTTTTACTTAAAAGTGAATAATGCCTTAGCTTTGGATGGTGATCAGAAACCTGTTGAACTGCTGTTGTTTGAGAATCTGACCTCATGTGAGAGTTCATCCTCACAGCATCTATAAATAAAAACAACACATGTTGAGGAGCAGAGCGTGAGCCACTGCGAGAGGAGTTCTACAAACGTCAAAATGGAGCAGATACAGGAGGTATTTATAGACGCCGCTGTCTATTTCAAATTCTCTATTTAGAGCAGATCTGTGGGTGCTTTCAGAAATGTAGGCCTTCATTTGCGATACTTTGATCGGACTGTGACATCCAGACTTCATGCGGCAGAGGCAGACTGGCTGAAAGCTACGTGTCAGCGTGCAGAACTACACCACCTGGAAGCACCTGGACTCAGCTGCTGCTGACTTGACAAAAACAAACTTTGCCTGATTTAGCAAGCTAGTATTTAACATAATAAAGGACTGTAGGATGAGCGGATAGTGCACTGATTACACTGAAACTAACAAAATAACAGGATCTTTGTTTCAGATGACAAATGAATACCAGCCCTTATTAAAGTAAATATTTGCTCGTTACAGTGCACATCTGCTTTTCATCATCTTTATCCCCAGATCTCATGCACCGTGCTAATACTTGCAGGACCAAACTCAACACTGTAAGTCTCTGGATACAGATGCTTTAACATGGCACAGTGAAGAAAAACAGCACCAAAATGTATGTTTTACATGAGGAAGCTTCTCCTGCATGGTGAGAGATATCACATAGCTGGGAATAAATCTTAAAATAAAAATAAGAAATAGAGTAAGAAAATGTTTGTCTGTTTTCTGTTTTCAAGTCAGTTTTGGAGGATGAAGGGGTCAGTGGTGAAGCAAGTGAGAGTAACACAAGAATGAAGGGTTGTGTCAGATGAGGCTGTTGTCACATTGACTGACCATGTGCACAGCTTTGAAATCTGAAGTATTTATTCCAAGCTTAGACACTGCATGGCTGCATCTTTCACACATTTGTTTAGAAATATGTATTAGGATCCATTATTTACACTACCACCTGTGAGATAATAGAGGCATGAGCAAATGATCATACCAAGACAGCGACATTACACCTAATGTCCTATATGTCCGCATACAAGCAGCTGAAGGTTCGTTCATTCATTCAATAATCTTCATTAGAAGATTGGAATTAGAAAAGTCCGCTTTCCATATTTTTCTGTTCCAGATTTTTGCCTCTAGTACATTTAAATACACTCATCGGCCACATTATGTTCAACTGGTTGTTCTCACAAAGTATCTAACCAGCCAATCACATGGCAGCAGCTCAATACATTTAGTCACACAGACATGGTGAAGACAACTTCATGAAGTTCAAACTGAACATCAAAATGAAGAAGAAAGGAGATTTAAACTGATCTATTGGGATTTTTACACACAACCATCTCTAGGGTTTCCAGAGAATGGTCTGAAGAAGAGAAAATATCCAGTGAGCAGCAGTTGTCTGGACCAGAATGTCTTGTTGATGTCAGAGGTCAGAGGAGAATGGACAGACTGGTTGGAGATGATAGAAAGACAACAGGAAGTCAAATAAGCACTGGTTCCAGCCAAGATCTGCAGAACAGCATCTCTGAACACACAACACGTCCAACCTTGAAGCAGATGGGCTACAGCAGCAGAAGACACACCGGGTGCCTCCTGTCAGCTAAGAACAGGAAACTGAGGCTACAATTCACACACACTCACCAACACTGGACAATAGAAGATGGAGAAACGTTGCCTGGTCTGATGAGTCTCCATTTCTGCTCCACATTCAGATGCTAGGATCAGAATCTGGTGGAAACATCATGAAAACATGGATCCATCCGGCCTTGTATGAACACTTCAGGCTGCTGGTGGTGTAATGGTGTGGGGGGATATTTTTTTGACCCACTTTGGGCTCCTTAGTACCAATGTGGCCTGGTTTAACCACCACAGCCTGTCTGACTTTACTATTTCAATGTTAAAATTGGCATTGAAATAATGGAAAGTCTTATAATGCCGTTAACAAAATTTTGTATCTGACAGACAAACTGCTTTAACCTACAGACTTCCTTATTGTTTTGTCGCAGTTATTCCATGTGCATATTCCATTAAACTGGGTAGGAAAACTGCTAATATTAGACTTTTTTTAAAAAAGAAAAGAAAATTCCTCATCTTGTACACAAGAAGGGATAGTCTGTATATCAGACATAATTGTTGTTTCATGCGTGGATTGGAAAAATAAGGGATTTAAGGTGTAAAAGTAGACTCATTAACCAGCAAAGCATCCTCCACTGGAATATCAACCTTTGTAAAGCCAAGTGGAGGAAATGGAATTGGGTCTAGAGTGACCACTGATATTTTGTTATCTGCTGGGAGAACTTGCATCCTGATATTAATATGGATGTTATTTTGACACTACCAGCCTATTTAAACAAATTCACAGAATAATCACATGCATGGTGCTGCTATTGCTAACCCGGGTACAAGACACTCCAGGACACTCTGAAATGTTCCTGACTGGTTAGAGCTCCTTTGGCAGCATGAGGAGATCCTACTCAATATTTGGCAGGTGGTGTCAGTGTTGTGGCCGATAGTCATGTGTCTCACAATCTGCCACCATGTAACACTAAGAACAGAAACGCCATAATCCCGCTGATAAGATCTTAGTGATGGTTTGTACGGAACACATTGATGTGTCACTTTCATGAAAAAAAGAAAACATTTTGGAAGGAGATACCACTATTTTCAGTGCATTGTAAGTCACTGTCATTCCACAAGAGATTAGTGGAGATTAGTGGAATGGGTTTGTGTTCACAGTCTTGCAAAAACAACAAGATTTGAGACATTAGCGAGCTTATTATACTAATTTCAAAGCAACAGTAAACCTGCCGGAATGTGATTGGTTTTTAAACTACTTCTGAAAAAATAAAAAAAAGTTTGACATGCAGAGACATTCACCAGACAAGAAAAATCTCGTAAAAGAGAGGAAAGTGTGGAGGTTTTAAGAGGCACGCTGTCTGTTCTTGTGTTTCCACATGTTGTTCTCCAGCTTTCTCTTCTCGTATTTCCTGTCATCTTGTTTCTGTTGATCTCTGGATAAAGCATTAAAATGCTTGTAGCTGTTTCATGGAAAAAGTATGAGTTAAACATCTGATTATCAGTTTTTCCTGCTTAAATGTGTCCACTTTTAATGTTTCATGCACATCCTGCAGCATTAAGGAGAAATAAACTGCAAGTGAAACAGCATCAAACATGATGAGTCAGAACATGATGCATTTATGGAAAAAGGTCATGCAAATACCAGCCAGGCTGCTCCAAACACCACAGTCATGGATTTAATTGGGTGAAGACAGTTTATCATGAACCTTTAACTCTTAATAATCCAGGCTGCTCTCACAAATAGTGTTATTTCTTACAAAAGAAATATGCACAGATATTCATACATATGCCTACAAAATTCTGACCAGTCAGTGTCCAAGTCACTGGAGGTGCTTCTAGTCAATTTCTGGTACCGAAACTAAGAACTGATTAAAACTATGAACAGGATGAATAAATACACAGGATGAGAATATGCTAAATAACCACACTTAGCTCTTGAATAATTCATAGGTTAAACTGTTACTATACACTAACGGGCCACCGTATTAACTTAGATTGCCTTTTTCTTCCAAAACTGCCTTAATTCTTGTTGTCATAGATTGAACAAGATGATGGAAACATTCCTCAGAGGTTTTCTCCATATTGACATGACAGCATCACACAGTTGCTGCAGGTTTGTCGGCTACATTCATGATGAGAATCTCCCGTTCCACCACATCCCAAAGCTGCTCTACTGGACTGAGATCTGGTGACTGTGGAGGCCGTTGGAGTCCAGTGAACTCATCGTCATGTTCTAGAAAGCAGGTGGAGATGATCTGAGCTTTGTGACATGGTGCATTATCCTGCTGGAAGTAGTCATCAGAAGATGCTACACTGTGGTCATAAAGGGATGGACATGGTCAGCAACAACAATACTCAGGTAGGCTGTGGTGGTTAAACCAGGCCACGTTGGTACTGAGGGGCCCAAAGTGGGCCAAGAAAATATCCCCCCACCATTACACCAGCGGCAGCCTGAAGCATTGATCCAAAGCAGGATGCTGATTCTCTCTGTTTCCACTTACAAGATCCTTCGGTTTTACCTGTCCCATAGATCTGTACAGACTTGGGTAAAGGGGTTTTTGTCCATTCTGCACCTTCTACGTACACTACTGTTCAAAAGTTTGGGGTCACTTTGCCATGGGATTTAATAGGGAAGTGACCCCAAACTTTTGAACAGTAGTGTAGAATTTGTTGCAACAAAACAATGAAAATTGACTGAGCTAATTTCATTGAGTGCTTTTAAATCCAAACTGAGTACTCTTGAGGTTGAAACCACTTGCTTTGTATAATCTGTTGGTAAGTGGAATCTTTTTTGTCTATAATTTGAGTTCTGTGTTGCTACTGCCTAGCTTAGCCAGGACTTCCTTGAAAAAAAGAGGTTCTTAATCTCAATCAGGTTTTCCTGATTAAATATAGTCTAAATGAAAAAAACAAAAAGGGACTGATCCATCCCTTTATGTTTCAACTACATTCTGACCCTTGAATGTAGCAGCATGTGGGTTCAGACGCTGTTCTGCTGACCTTGGTTGGAACCAGTGCTTACTGGACTTCCTGTTGTCTTTCTATCATCTCCAACCAGTCTGTCCATTCTCCTTTGACCTCTGACATCAACAAGACATTCTGGTCCAGACAACTGCTGCTCACTGGATATTTTTTCTTCTTCAGACCATAGATATTTATGTTGAGAAGCAGTGGACCTAGTAAAGTGGCCAGTGAGTGTACATCTGCCATTAAAGCACAGTCGGGTCACAATAACACTCCAACAACTTCTTCGCTTCATGTTACTTGTGCCTTTCTTCAAAGCATAAAGAATCATCCATATAATCATCTCTGACAGCATGAAAAAAGTGCCCTTTTCTGAAAACAAACTATCAGAAGTAATTTAAAATTAACATCTCAGGCTAAAATTATGAATGAATGGCTTGTTACTTCATTTCTAAAAACACAACTATCGCTGGTATGCAGGATTACACGACTGCCACTGTGAGGATGTCAGAAGGTCTCTCAGGATGGTTCTTTCCCATAAAACCATTGATGCTTAATAGTGCTTCACTGATGAAATTAAGGGGCCGGCCAAAAGGCCCCCCATATTAAAAACAAATCATTTTGCTTTGGGCCGTAACTTCATTAGAACAATGCGACGCAGTCACTCGGAGGATGTGTTCGAGTCATAGCTGGCAAGGCAGGCGGGCCAAGATAAGCCGCGCTGACAGTTGTGATAGCAGGGGAGCAGGAATGATTGTCCAGAAAATAATCATGTCCAAAGTATTTCAGGCGCATAACACCCTCTTCTTATTTATTTGGCTACACTGATGCCACAGCATTCTCCCTCAGGCTTCAAGGTTATCTGGTAGATGATATGCAAGGCCTGAATGTTGAGCAGATTGGAAAACCAACTACACAGAAGCTTCAAAATATTCTGGTTTTCCTTAAATGTCACACAAACACCACACATTCACCAAATGTTATTTAAATTTTTAATAATGGTCAGCCGTCTGTGTCTGCTCACAAACTGAGGGAATACGTTAGTTCTGCTTGGAGAAGATGTAGAGCTCAGTAACTGTGACAGATCCTGCCAGGATCCAGGAGCCAGGATACCAGAGCAATCTCATATCCACCAACTCAGTGCCACTGCAGTGATCTCAGCACCAATTATTAAGGTCAAACAGAAATTTGAAACCTCCATAGTTTTTGTGTGAGGCAGGAGGAAAGTAATGCCATTATTTTCTCATTTTATTAAATAAGTTTATGGAAACAGCTGTCAAGCCTTTGCAACTTGTAACAAAATCAAACGTCAGTGACAGAAAAATTAAATATATTATTAAAACTGTGTTTCTATTGGTTTCTTATCACTTTACTAAAGTAACTGTAACATTTTTATTCTCTTAGAATGAGTGATTAATATCTACATTGCTGTGGGTTCACATACATGGCAGCTGTGATATTTGCTTCAGAATTCTTACTACAATGTTCACACAGAGGGTTGTTTGTCCATTCAGGAAGTTTGATGCTTTGTTTGATGGGTGTTAAGACCCACTCCATAACTCTTCGACCTTAAAACTCTGCATTCTGCACTCGTTTGATGGCACAGTGACATTTATTATGTGCATTTCTGAAGCCATCACTGCCCAGGAGTGTCCCGTTACTCAGAAACAAGCTGTTTTAAACACACACTGGGACTGATTCAGCATAGAAATGTTAGAAGACATTTTTGGAGGGCGAAAGGAAACAAAAGAGAACAGGGACAGAGCAAGAGATAAGACAAGAATCAACATAAGACAGATTTTTACTGTCTGGAGAGAGCTTACAGTACAGGTAAGAAGCAAGGTGGATGCCGAATTAAGACCCATTTATGCTTGACGCAGAAGATGGACAGTTTTGTCATATGTCGCGGCCCTCATACTTCCATGAGTCTTTTATGTTTCCATGGTAATGAGTCAGTTCATTCACAAGTGGGCAGTGCCAAGTTCAGAGTTCACTTCCGCGTTTTGACCCCAGTTGGTGGTGGTAATACACCGCTATCAAGTTGTTTACAACCGTCCAAAAACACCAAAAGAAGAAGAAAACAACAAAGAAAAAGCAGTTTCTCTCAACTTCTTCTGCTTCTTCTTCTTTTTCTTCTTCTTCTTCTTCTTCTTCTTCTTCTTTGGGTGCTTTTTATTTGGCGATTCAGCGTAATTTTTTTTCTGGTACTCTTCTTCTCTGGTTTGTTCTTTTCACTGGTTGGGTGTTAGCGCAACACTGTCCCCTGTTGGATCTCTTCTGCTGCTTTGGATATCTGGATACAAACCTACGCTTTGTTTTTGGACCACTGAACCTCACTTATCATCTCTGTAAAGTACCTCTCGCCTGCCTATGTTTTGACCATTTGCCTGTTTCTTGACCTCGTCACTGGATTCTGGACTCTTTTCAGCTTTCTTCTTGCCCGAAGTTCAGGCCGCTACCTCAAGTCCTCACCATCATTCTCCTTGACAATAAACCTGTTTCCTTTTAAACTACACCTGTGTGTGTTTCATGTTACACTTTAGCCATCGATAGGGGGCTGAGAAAATGGCTAAAGTAAAGTGGTGTAACTTTAGAGCACCGTTTGGGCTAAGTAACACTTTACAAGGACCATAGAAGAAGACAGTACACATGTACACAACGTCGACGCTGTTCCCTGTAGTGCAGTCATCACTGCACCTGAGACCACTGGAAGAACTCACTGATGAAAACATCTTAATTTCTGAAAGAATTTTGGCCACTGACATTCACCATCTGTCCACAACTGTGGTTGGCGTTTGAAATAATTTCTACGCCCGTCTTTACCACCAGGTGTCAGTCATTCTTACACACGGTACCTCTAAGTCTTTTGGTTTGCTATCACGTAAAATCTGGTGCGTTACAGCTTTTCCCCTTGTTTTAACATCGTGAAGTCAATGATTTATAGTCTATATAAAACCTCAGATGAACAACAACGTGACATGTCAGAACGTGTCATGTCAACGGAACGAGATGTTTCAGAAGCAGCTTGTTAGAAACTAAGTCCATCCTACCTGCTTTACCAGGAACTGAGAGCTGATGTTGCAGCCAGGTGCTGCTAAAAAATGCACTTGATTTATTGATCATCATCCGTGTGAGCACCTTCACGATGGAAGAAGTTTTGGCACTTTGTTGCTCTGCAACATTCAGGTGTGTCATCAGTAATGATCTTAAAAGGTTGATCAAGCTAGGAAGGGTTAGAAGGTCATTTCAAAACTATTTTAAGTCCATTATTCTGCAGCAAGAATGAAGACAACTGGCAATCTTCTCAGGAGTGGATGTCACAACAAGTTCAGCCCAAGGTGAAATGCTCAAAGAAATGCCCCCTCCCCCCCACCCACCCAAAAAAAAAATAAATAAAAAAAAAACTCGAGTCAGCATGTTAAGTGTCAAAGTTCACTTCAGTACTACTGGAATAATACTGAACAGGCAGCCTGTTTGCTTGTTTGGAGAACACAGCAGCACAGCTTAGGTTAGCAAAGCTGCATCTGAACAAACTAAAACACATTTTTAACAAACTGTTAATTTACAAACAACAGAAGTCCTTTTGCTTCGAGATCTCAGGATTTTTACACATTGTCTGTCCCTTGTGATCATATAGAGAATGGTTAAATACCATTTCAGTGTTGCTCCCCTTCAGACTGGAACTACAAAACATTTTACAACTTCAACACCTTATGTCTTTTAATCATTTTAAATTTATATTGAAAGAGCTGAAGATGCAATCGTTAACCTGCCACTGCTTTTAGTTTTGTATTTGGTTTGATTTATTTTTTTTTCTTCTTCTTTTTTTTATTGTAACTATGGTTTTCATTGTGACTGTCTTTTGTTTGTGGGTTGTGCTGGTGCTTTTCTGGGCCAGGCCTCATTTGAAAAAGAAGTCTGTGATCTAAATGGGACTTTCCTGGTTATAATTGGCTAAATAATTCACTTATTCAGTCATTATCTGTACCGCTTCGTCCATTGAGGATCACGGGGAAGCTGGAACCTAACCCAGCAACAGGTGAGAGGCAGGGTACACCCTGGACAAGACACCAGTCCATCACAGGGCTGGGTAAATTATTAATAAATAAATAAATAAATAACCTGGGAGGGTATCATTTGAAATGAAATTACATTGGAGATGTTTGGTCAGAATACACAACATCACGTGGTGAAAGCAAGCACAGCGTATCAAAATAAACGCATCATACCAAGTGAGGAATGGTAGCCTTGTGGCTACAGAGGTGGGCTTGGGTCTGGAGAACCTGGTCCTGGTCTAGTTCCCAGACAGGCAGCTAAGGTAAACCACTGTGGATCCCTGACCAGGCCCTTAACCCCAAGCTGCTCACTGGGTGCTGGAATCTGGTAGCCCACTGCTCCTCTTCTGACAATAAAACTTTTTCTGCACCTTTGCCAAACTTAAATGTTTCCATATTCAAACAAATATTAATTTCAGACAAAAAAACCTGAGTAAACACAAACATTTCTGAAGGATTGTTTTCAAACCAACCTGGAAAATGTGTGATACAGAGGCATTTATGATGACTGCCAATGAGTCTTTCATGTCACTGAAGAAGAATTTTGGTGCAAAATTGTTTTAATTCAGCCACATTGGATGATTTTCAAACAGTTAAAGCAACACCAAAAGTGAAAAACTTACAACTCTGTGCTTTTGACTTGTTTTGATGTTATACTGAGATTTATTATGTACATTCCTGTAGCTGCTGTTGCCCTTCAGCATTCCAGGGCTGAGAAACTGCCCTTCACAACTGCACCACGTCACATGCTAGGAACTGGATATCAACACAATGCCCTTTTTAACATGCACTGTGGCTGATTTACCAAGAAGTGTGAGAGGATGTTATTGAAAGACAAAAGGAAAATAAAGACTGATTGTGACTGAGCAAGAGATAAGACAACCGTCAACATCTGACTGAATTTTACTCCCTGGAGAGATTTCATAGAAGAGACAGGATGCAAGACAGATTAGCTTTCGTCAGGGGGCACTAGGTAAAAAAATCTGCCAGAGTTAAGTAACATTGCTTTAAGATAGCTATGAAGAAATAGATGCTGTAAACCTCAATAAAATGAAGCAGCATTGTAAAGCAAAGTGGTCCAGACTTCTTCCACAGGATGTGAGACTGATAACATCCTACAGAAAATGATCACTTCAAGTTATTGCTCCAACTGGTGGTTCTACAAGTTACTGGATAATTCATTTTTGCTAACTGAATAATCACATGGTATTGTTTGCTATGTGTTGGTGTTCATTTGGATTTTCATTTACCTTATGAGGACCAGAATTTGAAAAGTAAAGCTATACTATCAAAAGAGGTGGTGATTCCATATGCACATTATTATAATAATGTACGTCCGTTCTGTTGTAGCTTATACATTTTGAGGTGTATTAATCATCCTCTTGTACAGGCTGTCTTTTTTTCCATCTTCAGCTTTTACAGAAGCCTCCTTCATTGCAGGAGATAATTAGTGTGGATTGCTGGGACAAGGTTTAAGAAGTCAGAGTACTTAAAAAGCTCTGACATTTACATTACAAGGCCTCTCACTGGAGCACCTATAACTCTTGCTTCCTCCATCATGTAAAACACAAGCAATTTTAACAGTATTAAGCCCACAAATGGGGCTAAAATTGCAGCTAAGTGTACCAGATAAACAGATGTGCAACCACAGGGGAGATGAGTCAAAATCACATGTTTACATGTGGTTTGTTTTATTGGTGATGGGTTAAAAACTCTTCTCTCAATGTCATTTCATAAAGCATTTCCATAATCTGATCTAGCATTGGTAAAGTAATCTGCAGCATTAATGTACTTGCTGTGGTCATAAATATGAAAAGTGACACTGACTCTGCAAATGCTTCATTGTTTTTCAGCCTCTAATATCTTTCAAATGACTCCAGGGAAAAGTACAGCACATAAGCTATCTCACTAAACACCACATTTATTCTCCACTTCCAGCTAGAGGGGAGAGTTGTGGCTCATTTGAAATTCAAAGTAAAAATCTTTTGTTGTTGATGTTGTGTTTGTGGCGAACCAAGGTTACATTTTATGCACGTTATTTATTCAAACTTTGCATGCCCTCTGTAGGAGAGAAAAATCTGTAGTACTCCCTTATGTCACCATTAGAACAGCTTCAGATCACACCACGTATTTCCCATTGCCAAATTACACACACAGGCTTTGCTGCGTTTGAAGAAGTAGGTCAGCTGAAAAAGACTGAGTGATGGAGCTGCATGTCAACACAGCTGCTTATACCCTGCTGAAGGTGATTCTTAAATCACACAATATAACCTTGAATTTATTTTTAATCCCAGGAAATATGTTTACCAGTGAGTATTAAATGGTTAAATAGTTTAAATAGAAACATATGACAACATATTCAGCTTCTATTTACTTTAAACTGTACTATGTCCAAGGAATGAGAGGTCATTGGCTTTCTTTCAGCATCCTTTAACTCAGTAACCATAGGCTGGATCACACTGATCTTCTGAACATTGAAAAAGTCTGGTCAAAGTCATAAATCCTGCTACTGTAGTTTACGCAAGAAATATATTCTACTGCAAAATGACAACTTAAATAAATGTGCAAGAATATTGCACATATATTACTCAGAGACAATGGCAACATGCTCAAGGGGGAAGAAGAAAGAGGAATATCTGAATCTCCTTGAAGCTAAAGATACAAAACATCTAAAAAAAAAAAAAAAAAAAGAAGGCAATGGCAGTGAAGTAAAAGATCGAGGTTGCAGGCAGAAAAGCCCTTGTAACAGATTTAGGCATAATGACACCAAACTGATGGAGAAAAATGTTAATATCAATCAATCAAATTTTGTTTGTAAACCCCTTTAAAATAACCAAAAGGTACCCAAAGTGCTTTACAACAGAGTCATAAAAAGTACGTAAAAGCAATGCATAAAAACATGAAATATTTAAAACAAATAGAAACACAGTTGGAAAGTGCTGCAGTGAATGTGCTGATCAAATGAGAGTAAAATCAAGCATAATACCAATATATCTGATTATAGTGAATGCACATCTGACATCCCCCAGGGATTTGTCCACCATCTTGGGGGAACCTGGCTGCTGCTTACATCAACACTTTCATGTTTCTCAGAGGTAAACTGTGTCAAAAACATGTTTAAAACAAGCTGGAACGAAACATTCTCACTGCAATAAGCTCACAACAGAAGCGAAGAGTCATAACAATGCAGAAAGACTGATAACTTAGATCGTTACAAGCCAACATACAAACATGAAGTTCAGATTTTGATCCATTGCCACCAGTTTCAGTCTCAGACATCAGTGTTGACCATGTGTTTGGTGGAAGCTCCTACACCTGCTTTGCATACATGTGTTTTTACAAATGGATGGATGAAGATTTGCAAGTGTAAAAACTCCATTATAGTATCTGTTCATCTGTGTGAATTCATTTCTGTTACATGAATATATCCTAGGTGTTATAAAAGGAAAATATGTCTAAATATATCTTGTTTAAAAAACATGAAAGCAAGCAAAAATATATGAAAGTAGATTTATTAAAAGAATAAAAGATACCAAAAACCTTTACTGGATCTGATGGTAATGACATGTTCTGACCGAATGTGTGACAGAACAACACTACGTTAATCAGAGAACAACAAACATCACAGCCTGGTGGAAGAAAGTAATGTTACCGTTTATTTAAAATCCTAAACTTGTTGCATAAACATCCAAAGTGATGAATTTATCACTGCACAGGCTTTAAGCTGAAAATGGAGGATGAAAATCTGTTGGTTAATTTCTTCATCGTGTGCTGGTCATTAGAGCTGTTGCTGCAGTTGAGTACACGACTTTGTGAAAAGTTGAAAAGATGAAATATTCATCTGAGATTCTGAATAACACTGTTGTAAGCTGATCACTTATCCCTCCAACATGGCTGATCAATCCCACAGGTTTGTGCATGGTGACGTTTGGCAAGGCAAGGGTGCAGAAAGCAATACAAGTGCATTAAAAAAATAAATAAACATTAAAAGATATGCAATTAATGAAATAAAAGCAGAAGGAAGATGTTAAAAATAGATAAAATGCAAGAAATAAAGTTAAAGACAATATTAAAACATGATTCCAGCTTAAAAGAACCAGATATAGATTTTGATTTCTAAATAAGAACTAGTTCCATGCAGCAGAGAACAGGTGGGTCTTTAACCTGGATTTAAATAAACTGAGTGTTTCAGCTGATTTGAGGCTTTCTGGGAGTTTGTTCCAGACATGTGGAGCATAGACGCTGAACGCAGCTTCTCCATGTCTGGTTCTGATTCTGGGAACTGATAAGAAACTGGAACCAGATAACCTGAGGGTTCTGGTAGGTTCATAATGGGTCAAGAGGTCACTGATGTATTTTGGTCCTAAACCATTCAGAGCTTTCTAGACCAGCAGCGGAACTTTAAAATCTACTCTCTGACGAACAGGCAGCCAGTGTAAAGACCTCAGAGCTGGACTGATGTGGTCCACTTTCTTAGTCTTAGTGAGGACTCGAGCAGCAGAGTTCTGAATAAGCTGCAGGTGTCTAATTGATTTTTTAGGTAGAGCCTGAAAAATCACTGTTACAATAATCAAGCCAGCTAAAGATGAAAGCTGGACTAGTTTTTCCAGGTCCTGCTGAGGCATCAGATCGTTTACCCTTGATATGTTCTTAAGGTGATGGTAGGCTGACTTTGTAATTCCCTAAATCTGTTTCTCAAAGTTAAGGTCTGAGACCATCAACACACCAGATTTCTGGCTGGTTGGTGGTTTTTAGGTGTATAGACTGAAGCTCTGTGGAGATCTTTAATCGTTTCTCTTTGGCTCCAAAGACTTTAACCTAAGTTTTGTTTTTGTTTAACTGAAGAAAGTTCAGACACATCCAGTCATTAATCTCCCCAATGCATTTACCAAGAGCCTGTATGGGGCCTCGTTCTCCAGGTGACATTGTAATATATATCTGTGTGTCATCTGCGTAGCTATGGTAACTAATTTTGTTTTTCCTCATGACCTGTGCCAGTGGGAGCATGTAGATGTTAAACAGAAGAGGCCCCAGGATGGAACCTTGGGGAACTCTACATGTAATTCTTGTCTGCTCAGATGTAAAGTTACTGATTGACACAAAGTACTTTCTATTCTCTAAATAAGATTTAAACCAGTGTAGCGCAGTGCCAGAGAGGCCCACCCAGTTCTCCAGTTGTTTAAGCAATATATTGTGGTCGACTGTATCAAATGCAGCACTGAGATCTAGTAAGACTAAGACTGACATTTTTCCATCGTCTGTATTCAAACATATGTCATTAATGACTTTGGTCAGAGCAGTCTCAGTGCTGTGGTGCTGTCTGAAACCTGACAGACATCATAGCAGTTGTTTTGTGTTAAAAAGCCGTTTATCTGATGAAAAACAGCTTTTTCAATTACTTAGAAAAAGAAGATTTGAGATCGACCTGTAGTTGCTCATTTGTGTCTTGTCTAGGTTGTCCCTTTTTAGCAGAGGTTCAATTGCAGTTGTTTTTGGGAGTTCTGGGAAGACACCTGAAATTAAAGATAAGCTCACAATCTTTAACAGACCTGGCTCCAGAGTCTTTGAGACCTTTTTGAAGAAACCTGTGGGCAGGATGTCCAAGCAGCAAGAGGAGGAGTTCAGCTGACATAGACGTTTGTGTGTATTCTCTGCCAAATCACACAGTTGAACGTTAAAGGTAAAAACGAGTGTCTCTGTCCCCTACTTCCAGTGTCTATGCTAAGCTAAGTTTATCTCGTAGCATTACTGCAAGGAGACTTGTGCCCCTCCAGTTTTAATTTCCTAAAACCTCATCTGTATTGTGTTGCTTCATTCACTGAACAGGGATAAATGGTATGCTGATCTGGCCCCACCCATAGATCCATGTGTCACATCTGCCTCATTAGTTGTGTGTGGCATGAAGTGGTGGTCAACCCAGCTCATTGGGGACAAGAGTGTGTGTGGAGTAGCAGTTTTTTGGAGTACTTTAAACTTCAGTTTAAGGACAAATCAGAGGAGCTGACTGAGAAGCTGTAAGCCCTTGTTTATGATGCGAAAACACTGCCATGCTTCCCTTTGTTTTTCCAGTCTGCTGCTTTTGCTACAGGTGCAAAGCCCTCTGAAACAGCTCTGTAAACATTAGTTCCACATCTCTGCATAGTGAAGCTTAACTCTCCTCAAGCCCCAAACAAAAATTTGTCAACTTATAAAAATAGTAGCTGGCTTTGTTGCAGTGGTGTCAGACTTGGGGGGTAAATGGTACCATTTACCCAGGGTCCACTGCAGGGTGTGGGGCCTTGAAAATCCTGGAATGAAAAGTTTTTTTCTGTTTTCTTTAAAAATTTGTAATTAATTATTTTGATACTCACAGTCAGTATACCTAAATGAAGGTGTAGAGATATGCATTTTGTACCAGCAATGCTGACTGAGGGCCCCATCACCCCTCTAAAATTGTGAAGAATGGTTTAGTCCACACCAGCACAGGTCTGTTCAACACAGTGCACAGCCAGAAGAGAAAGACATGTTTTTCCTGAAGAAAGTAAAGTCAGGTCACCAGAAAAAGGAGGAAAAAACACACACACACACACAGGGTGAGAAAATGAAGTCAGGGCCAGCATCTTCTTTTTAATCTCACAGAGAAAAGAGCAGCACCTGAACTACCGCACAGTTTGAGCTGATATCAACAGCAGTTGTCTGGAGGCAACACGTTAGGATTTATTTGAGAACAGATCGATTACCATCAGAAATTCATCTTAAAAATAGGGTCTCTTTTGTGCCCCCTTTTCCTGGTCAGTGCTCCTGCCTGGCCCCCCACCAGAACTTTTCTTGACCCGCCCCTGCATAGCTGAAGTTCAAACTCTGTCTACCACCAGGCAATTACTGTGTTAAAGAAGGGTCCCGCCAAAAACAATACAATACACATTATTTTTACAGCCCTAAAAAATATCTAACCTGGAAAAAGGGGAAAATGGCTGTCATAATTATTACCGAATTCCTTCATTCAGTGCATTAAAGGAATTGACATGAATCAGAAAGCTGCCCAGTCTTTTTGTTATAAGATACAGAGTAGACTAAATTCGCAGTAAGACAGGAGGTAAGACATGGCTCGTGTTTGTTGGTGTAGCCTGGCAAATGATTTATTGCATAACAATCTATATGGAACCTTTCAGTGTCACTTTAACACTAACATCAGTATTAGCAAAGCTTAACATCACTAGCCACATGGTCCTAAAGACACAGGTGCAGCGGCAGGTCCATCATCCTGTCCAGATGATCACTGAGGATGTGAGACGAGCTCATTCAGGCTGTTAAGTTATTTAGTTTACAAACAATCATCTGCAGCAGATTCAAATTAGTAACACTGACACCATGTAGCTTTTATTTTATTGTATGTTATACTATAAGCAGGTTAAGATAATCATGTATGTATCTCGCTTGTATGGGGTCTGTCCTTGTGGCAGAGAGAGAAGATATATAAGATGCAAGTGAAGAAATTGGATTCAAAGGTTGTTCTGAAGGTAGTGAGGAGAGGAACAGGGAGACATTTAGAGGCTGGTTCTGCCAGATGAACCAAGAAAATGGCCAGAGGATAAATTAAGTTCATATTTATTACCATAGTCTTATACCATGGGGAAAGTATGCATGAGAACTATCGATCAAGCCCATATAGCTGCCCAACAAGATGGTTTACGTAGAGCCCAGAATTTTGTGCTGCACCCCTTGCTATGTGCGCCATCTCAGCTAATCATGCCAATGAGCTGTGTATGTTCCACAGATGATTTGAAGATGGGTCCTTTAAAGACTCTAGGCCATGACAGAGCAAAACAAACAGTTGGATAATAAATAAAGGTTCTATAGCATCACACAACACATTTTTAAGGTAAAAGCTTTAATTATCTAAACCTTGAAAATACTTCTCTCAGATTCCTTGCACAACAGCCATTTTGTTTGGTTAGATGACCACTTGAAGTACAGCAAAATCATGTGATTGAATCCAAGCAGGTCTATGGCCAGTCATTCGAACAAGGTTGCATGCAAATGCAAATAAAACAATAGTAATATTATGTAGTAAAGTTGCATTTAACAGTGCTACATATGTGTTGTTCACCGGCTTGCTGCAGCTGCTGCAAGCTAAGCTAGGGTGGTTAGCTTAGCAGCTACGGATGCAAGTAGCTGATTAGCATTTACAGCCATTTGCTTAAATTATGTCTTATAACACATAAAAAAACATGTGTGATTAAGTTTGAAAATGATTATGATTCAGTCTCAGCTGGAAGAGGACATATCATGAGTTTTTGTTATTTATCAGGTGAGCTTGGGCTCAGCGTATTACAACTAACACAGTAAAGTGAGAAATTGTTAGTGAAGAGACTGAGATGCATCAGAAAGAGTTTGTGGTTTGTTTGCTTCCAAGTTGTCTGGGGCGTAAGAGATGACCCACAGTGCAGACTCTTTAATAGCTAAAGGTGACTTGTGGTACCATATAAAAAAGATATGGTTTCTTCTTGAACGACCTCCTCTGCTCAGCAATATACTGAAATATTGGAAAGGTGTCAAAAGCAAACACCTACTTACTAAGTTGTACTTAACTGCTTTTTCTTTTTCTTATATTTAAACTTAAAGCTTAGTCTTGTCTATTCACTTAGCACAAATAACATAAAAAGAATAAAAGCAAATAAGTACAACTGGTTATTTTATGAATTGATAAAAAGTTAGTGTATTGCATTCACTTTAGAAAGCTCAGCCTTTTCTAAAATAAAGCCATCTTTTTGCAAAATTTAAAAATAATCTTTTTATTTTCTTTTTATATATATATATATATATATATATATATAATTTTTTTCCAATACAAATTTTATCTTTTATCGTTTTTGTTTATCTTTTTTTTTAAAATTAATGATAGAGAGATACCATTCTGGCTCTGGCTTCATTCTGGAATCTCAGAACATCTTTGCTTTCTGGTAAACAGACCCAAGTTTATGCCAGTTTAACCAGATCCACAGTGGAAGACCTCTACACCACAGACATGATTGCAGAAGCAAAGTGAATCGTGTTGATTATTTGTAAACTTTTGTCCTGTACATAGTCCACTGTTTTGTTTTTTTTTTTGTTTTGTTTTTTGTTTTTGTTTTGTTTTTTGTTTTTGTTTTGTTTTTGTTTTTTTGATGGCCCGATGGTGACAGGCTGCCCTCGGTCGGCTTCTTCAGTTGTGGCTAAATTCTGTTGCCTGTTTTACAGAATTTGGCCTCAAGTTCTTTTTACTGTTGTGCTATTCCCATCATAATGGCTCAGCCTTGGTTAATGTGCATGTGTTGCACAGAAAACTGTAAATAACCCATCAATTCAGCATAACTCTGACTACTCAGAAATGACATCAGCATACATCCGACTGTGAAGCCACTAGCAGTTAGCTTTTGTGTATGATTGCTTATTAATTGCACATTGCTCAAGTGAATCTCTGGTATGGTTAAAGCTTGCAGGAAATTACCTTGAAGTTGTATGTTGAATTATATGAAATGCTGTTCTGACAAGCTGGCAACGGCACAGAGCCATGGTGGTGTGAAAGGGCATTGAGGGCATCATCTCCTACTCGGACTGTAATGAGTAATCCCTGAAGACCCAGGAATTCAGCCACACACATACACAGAATAAAGGTTTGAACAGAGTATCATTTATTGGAACCAGAAGACTGATGAGGGGAAAATGAGATACTGTCCAATAAGGAGTGGCGGAGAAATCCTGAGGGGCTGTGAGGTTAGAATTCTGAAAAGACTTCCGGTATTAATGTGCAGATCCACAAATCTAAAAAAGGCGTAGTCATAAGGCAGGCAATGGTCAAACACCAAGAGGCAGAGAGCAGACTACTTATCAGGGGGCAGGCGAATCTCAGTGGTCGTTCCAAGCAGGGGTCAATATCCAGATAACACTTGGCAGGAAAAGTCCGACGTGGATCAGGCACGAGAGGTACAGGGTACGTAACAAGAATCTGAAACAAGAGCAAGGCAGGGTCTCGACAAGGTAAGCAAGTTGACCACCTGGCAGGGAAGCACAGACTGGAGAGTGAATAACTAGGGCGGGGAACAGGTGAGGAGAGGCAGTAATTAGGTGGAGCAGATGAGCCTGATAAGGAGCTTGAGGCTCAGCAGAGCAGCAGTCTATCTATCTATCTATCTATCTATCTATCTATCTATCTATCTATCTATCTATCTATCTATCTATCTATCTATAACAAATATGTGGTTTACTGAAAATCAATGTCTTTGTTTTGTCTTTGTGCAGGTCGACAGCAGTGTTTTATTGCTGATGGAAGATGAATATCCCCTCCAAATGGAAACTGAATCACCTTCTTCAACTTCTGCACAGTTGTCCTTTAAAATAATTTATCTTGATGACTATAGCCTATAGCAGATACGTGTTATGAATTGAGGCTTTCACCACAAACAGTGACCCCAAACTTGTTGCTGGGTATTTCATCAGAGCAGTCTCTAACATAGGTGGGTGCCCTGAGAGGATTCGAGCAGACAGGGGCACGGAAACTGTCTGTGTAAGAGACATGCAGGTTTTTTTACAGAAGAACCACCCAGACAGTTTTGCAGGCAAGAGAAGTTCCCTTCATGGAAGAAGTGCAGCCAGCCAGCAGAATGAGAGGTGGAGGAGTACCCTTCGCAAGCAGAGTGCGCAGTTCTGGATAAACTTGTTCCAGACACTCCAGGATGATGATCACTTAACAGGAGACTTTTTGGACAAAAGTGTTGCTGGGTTCTATTTTCTAAATCTTGTTTAGGTAAAAATCTTTCACAAGGTATTGTGAAAACTTGTAATTAATGTCAGTTTAAAACAGACACCAAAAGTAAATTATATTTGATTATATTAATATTTCCGTTACGATTTCAACTGATCTGGGACATTACTACTACAAAAAAGATTACAGGTCCACTTAGGGTTGCATGATTTTGGTCAAAATGATAATCACATTTGAATCAATATTGTGATCCCAATTATTTATCACAATTATATCTTCACTGTATGTGACCCCTTATTGCACCTACTGTACCACTGAATCCCCCTCTGCTGACACTTGTGAACGAAAAGTTGCAGGAGTACTGAATAAAGCGGTAGAGAGGCAGCACAGGCAAGTGGCTGATCTCATGAGTGTAAAGAGTAGTGAGGAGGCATGTTGTGTATATAGTCATTTTGAGAGTATACATAGAGAACATGGGAACCTTTCAAAATTTACGGAGGCTGATGAATTGTTTTTAATTACCCTATATCAAATGATGTCACTGAGTTTACTGTGGAGAGAGCATGCATTACAAAGATAAATAATCATCACCCGACCTGTTTCATTGATTGAGGGTCGGTCAAAATTGTGATCAAAATATGATTAATTGTGCAGCCCTGGGTCCACTGAAGCAAGTAAACAAAACAAGATTGCATATGGTTGTATAACTTGATATATGAATTACTTAAAACTTAGTGTGACTTAATCTGTATCTTATATTTTCACATACAAACTCCTCTGATGGGGCATAATAGTAATCATGATATAAAATTCCAGAAATAGCATGAAAAGAAGAGAACTAGGCTGATCTTTTGTCTTGGTTATACTTTCACCACAATAGGAACAGTTCTAAATTAATTACTCTGTCATTTTCCTACTGAATGATGCACAAATCTTTAATGAACGAAGTCTAGAGCATCGTAATTCATAAGGACCTGCAAATCTACCTAATCTCTTTTAATATTACACTGAACTGGGGTTTGACACATCAGAAAACACGACGCTGAAGTTAGCTTCCGATTCACGGCCACTGGATTTGTAGCAACCTAGACCAACCAGCTCCTGATCAAAAACTACAAAGCTTAGCCTCTTCAAACCTGGAGGAGAAAAGGAGCGTGACCCGGACTGAGGCTGTGGCAGGGGTTGACAAGGGACAGATGGGAATAAGGTTAGAGGAAAATCTGCCACTGTTTCTGAAAAGAAGAGCATACATACTAGAAAGAAACATTTATAAATTGATAATGCTTAAAGCTATCTTTTTTTATATAGTGAGAGGTAAGTGTCATGCAAACAAGGCTTGAAATGGAGAAACAGGGTTTTCTTTAAACATTGTTAGAAAAAAGAAAAGAAAAAGAAAGTTTTTTTTGTAAATTTTGAAGACAGACATTACCTTGTGTCTGGAAAATTCTGCCCAGTTCAGTCAGAATTGTTGTCATATGTTTTTCTTTCTTTTCTGGATCAGCGAGAAAAACAAAATGCTTCAGAAGTTTCTGCAACAAAAAGACTTCAATCATTTCATTTTCACAAATAGAATAAAAGTTTCACGAACCAGAAACTGTGTTTTCATGAATTTAGATGATGTTTAAGATATTTCAGTCCGCGTTTGAAGAGTCTAAGTGTTGTAGTTTTTTCACAGGACCTGGTCTAATGTGATCTAGAATTCAGTGGAATCAGCCTGTACACATACGACCAATCAGAAGCTGTGATTCGAGAAGTACAAGGCAGGGCTGATATTCTTTCACAATACAAATTACTTTATTTAGTTGTTTTTTTTTTTATTTACTCTTAATATTTGTTTTTTTATATTATTTATTTTATTTATTATCATTTTTCATAATTAATTGTATTTTATTACATTTTTTTCTGTTTATTTTGTTTTTATATAACTGTAAATACCTTTACAATAATTTTTTTTATGTAAAATGTCAAAAGCTTTTTTTTTGTTTGTTTTTGTGTTGTTGTTTTTTTGTATTTTTTTCCAGCTAATGCAGTACCGTCTCCATTTAATGACAGTGAAAAGTGATGATAAGTCTGTTTAGTAGCAGATAAATGATGACCTCATGTGAAGCCTGTAGTCACCTATAACCAGACTGAATCCAGAATAACTGCCTACATCATACACTGTATCTAATAGTATTCAATAACCTCAGCTGGTGGATTCCAACTTTCCATTAATGCAAGCTGTGCCTCTAATTTTCTGAAAAGGACTTCCAGTTAAATAAAATCTCATTAATTCAGTAATCTAGCAGCCGTTTTCAACTGTACAACTAAGGTCTAATCATAAAACTTTACAAAGCTTCACAGAACCCGACTACAGCCCTACAAACACAACAATAACAGTAATAATACTGCAGTTATTAATAATACAGAGTATACGCAGTGTTTAGATGTGTTGTTTACATGTTTAGAAGATCATGTCCTGCTGTGATCACTCTATGGAAAAACATGTGACGTGCAGTTTATTGATTTTGATGTGCAACTCAGACAACGCTGCCTGCGGGGCACACTCGCTATCAGCATGCTCAACAGCAAACAATCCCTTTCCATCTTGCCTCAGTCTCTTTCTCTCATTACATGCTGAGAGCCTCTGTAGCATGCATAAAAATCCTGTATATCAAATGGCAGTTTAGACTTTTGTTTACTGGGCTGTAAATAACTCTACTGAATATCCTTTAAACTGTATCTCTCAGCCCAGTGTTTGATGATCAATGCCCAATGATCTGCTAAACTGGATTGCACCAGTTTTTTTCTAAATATGTCCAAAGCCTCCACTATTAGCTAGTTTCAAACTAGGCATTTAATTGGCTTGTATGTTTGAAATATCTTTGACAATAACATTGGTAACACACACAAAATAGATGTGAAGAGGAAGTTAGAGTAGCCTGATAAGCTACATGACACCACCAGAAATGGTGCCTGGGTGCAGATTCGATGCCAAAGTTCTGAAAATATGACCAGCATTACGATTTAGGGGCTTTAGATTATATAAATTCTGGATTATAACAACAAACCAGGAGAAAACATCCAAGAGCCATGAACTGATATTTTGCATTTGAGTTAGATGATCAAGGAGAAGTCACAGTAACCAAATTCCAGTATGCAAATAGTGTCACTGAGCAATAAAAAAAAAGTGGAAAAGACTTCCAGCTTAGCTCAGAGACACACAAACAGGTCTGTACACAGAATAGACGACTGAGTCTCAAAATGTTTTTTTTTTCAAATAAACCGTCATATTTTTGATTGAACCGAGACCCTAAAATACCGACTCAGAAGGAACCCATGACAAGACCAGAAAAGTTATTTGTTGCTCAGACAAAAGTCTCCAGGGAAATCCAAAAAGCTAAAGCAGGCAGCAGTCCTGGGCAGCCAGCCAGGCCTCCAGGTGGACATAAGCAGACTGCAACCATCAAAGACTGAATGACTGTGACACTGGTCCTTAAATACTGAAGGTGATGATGATGATGATAGAATGCAGGTGAGCTGACACGCCCCAGGGCTGCTGCTACGCCTCTACCTGGGAGAAATGAAAAACAAATCATTACAGCTGGAAAAAACAAACACATGCAACTAAAGAAACAAAGCAGAAGGTCTTTCTAAGCAGATGAGTTGATGCTAAATCAGACGTTTAGTTACGTTTACAACCAGATTTCTGCTAATGTAACATCACTAGTTTAACAAGTGTTTTTAAGGTTGTGTTGACGGGAATCTGGAAGTCTGTGTTCAGTATTTGTGAGTGCATGACTCTAAAATCTATATCAAGATTTGTGCTGCACTGACAACAGCACATCTGAGTTCTTGTTGAAAGCAGTAAATACAGACAACTCATCCGTTTTTAAATTCACCCAGTTGCCATCTAATACCTGATGTTTCCTAAATGTATTTGGGGGCTGCAAAAAATTGCATGAGTTCTTTCTCATGTTCTCATAATATCAGACAAAGGTAAAACCAACTGGTTTTAACCCCTTAACCACTGGCCATATTTTCAGAAAAAACCCTAAAAAGGTAAATGAAGAATTGCAAGGTTCATATTCTTGTACTTGGTAGACATATATATATATGTACATATATATATATATATATATATATATATATATATATATATATATATATATATATATATATATATATATATATATATATATATAAATTAAAAAAGAAAATAAAAATAGGGGTACTCATTTTGTGAGATACTATATATATATTTATATAGTATCTCACAAAAGTGAGTACATATTTCTGCAAATATTTAATTATATCTTTTCATGGGACAACACTGCAGAAACGACAGTTTGATACAATGTAAAGTAATCTGTGTGCAGCTCATTTAATCAAGTTAATCTACTTTCCCTTCAAAATAACTCAACACACAACCATTAATGTCTAAACTGCTGGCGACAAAAGTGAGTGTACCCCTAAATGAAAATGTCCACATTAACCCCAAAGTGTCAACATTTACCATTATTTACCAGCTCTGCTTTAACCCGTTTGGCATGGAGTTCACCTGAGCTTCAAAATTTCCAAATTGGACCCAATTGGCCATTTACCTCCCTGGTGTCATGTGACTCGTTAGTGTTACCAGTTTTCAGGTGTTAATAGGGAGCAGGTGTGTTAAGTTTGGTAGTATTTCTCTCAGACTTTCTCATACTGGCTACTGGAAGTTCAACATGGCAACTCATGGCAAAAAACTCTCTAAAAATCTGAAAAAAGAATAGATGCTCTACATTAAGATTGACTAGGCTATAAGAAGATTGCCAGCACCCTGAAACTGAGGTGCAGCACGGTGGCCAAGACCATTCAGAGTTTTAACAGGACAGGCTCTACTGAGAACCGGCCTCACCATCGTAGACTGTAGACAGTGAGTGCACATGCTCAGCGTCATATCCAGAGGATGTTTTTGGAAAATAGATGTGTGAGTGCTACCAGCATTGCTATAGAGCAGGGGTGCCCAAATTTGGTCCTCGAGATCCACCATCCTACAACTTTTAGATACAACCCTTCTCCAACAAACTTGGAGAAGTTTGTTGGAGAATCAAATGTCATCTGCATGTCATTCAGCTCTACAGAGGCCTGGTAACGAGCCAGTCATTGGATTTAGGTGTGTTGAGAAGGGTTGCATCTAAAAGTTGCAGGATGGTAGATCTCGAGGACCGGACATGGGCACCCCTGCTATAGAGGTTGAAGGGGTGGGGGGTCAGCCTGTCAGTGCTCACACCATACGCCGCACACTGCATCAAACTGGTCTCCATGCCTGTCGTACCAGAAGGAAGCCTCTTCTAAAGATAATTCACAAGAAAGCCTTAAACAGTTTGCTGAAGACATGCAGACTAACGACATGGATTACTGGAACCATGTCCTATGGTCTGATGAGACCAAGATAAACTTATTTGTTTCAGATGGTATAAAGCATGTGTGGCAACAACCAGGTGAGTCGTACAAAGTGTCTTGCCTACAGTCAAGCATGGTGGTGGGAATGTCATGGTCTGGGGCGGCATGAGTGCTGCCAGCACTTTTGAGCTACAGTTCATTGAAGGGACCATGAATGCCAGCATGTACTGTGACATACTGAAGCAGAGCATGATCCCCTGCTTTCGGAAACTGGGCCGCAGTGGAGTATTCCAACATGATAACGACCCCAAACACACCTCCAAGACAACCACTGCCTTGCTAAAGAAGTTGTGGGTAAAGGAGATGGACTGGCCAAGCATGTCTCCAGACCTAAGCCCTATTGAGCATTTGTGGGGCATCCTCAAACTGAAGGTGGAGTAGCTGACATTCATGATGTCATCATGGAGGAGTGGAAGAGGATTCCAGAGGCAACCTGTGAAGCTCAGGTGAACTCCATGCCAAACGGGTTAAAGCAGAGCTGGTAAATAATGGTAAATGTTGACACTTTGGGGTCAATGTGGACATTTTCATTTAGGGGTGTACTCACTTTTGTCGCCAGCAGTTTAGACATTAATGGTTGTGTGTTGAGTTATTTTGAAGGGAAAGTAGATTAACTTGATTAAATGAGCTGCACACAGATTACTTTACATTGTATAAAACTGTCGTTTCTGCAGTGTTGTCCCATGAAAAGATATAATTAAATATTTGCAGAAATTTGAGGGGTGTACTCACTTTTGTGAGATACTGTATATATGTATAGTCTTTGTTCATAGTGAAAGTTATGTCATTTAATGTGGCTTCCAACCTGTGACAC
The DNA here is from genome assembly GCF_017639745.1 of Melanotaenia boesemani. Taxonomy (NCBI): domain Eukaryota; kingdom Metazoa; phylum Chordata; class Actinopteri; order Atheriniformes; family Melanotaeniidae; genus Melanotaenia; species Melanotaenia boesemani. Next base: position 29,515,955 of record NC_055695.1, on the reverse strand, counting down.
CACATTACGAAAATAGATCAGTAATTTTACTGCCATCATAAAACTCATATTCAGCAAATTTTCTCATTTACTGAATGCCTTAAATCTTATAAACTCTGGCGATTAAAGGGTCAATACACAACTATGCACACACGCTGCGCACCAAAGGAGGAAGGGACTGGTTTTAGGATGCTGGCTCTCAAACAGAAGACAACAGAATCTAGATCCATCCAACTTTTCTGTCCTTTTTTTAATGTTTTTATGTCTCTGTTCAAAAACTGCATACCCATAATGAAATTATTATATTGTATCTCACAATTTTTATGAATACTTTTGGAGTCATTGTAAAGGGAGTGCTTGTGAGATTTGTTAAGATGTCTAAGCATCAGTAAATGGGTTAATGATTTAAAATAAATTATGATGGCACATAGCAAAAATGAAAAATATTTCAGGCTTGCCTAAAAACCACTTTGAGGGTAATTATGAATATGTTTTTGGGATTATGCAGCTGTATCTCTAAAACAGATTATAGAGCAATATGCAAACATTATCTCTGCAAAGATTAAGTGAACCAAAACAAAATCAAATAGGTTTTATTTCTTGTCTCCCCCAATTAAGGGAATTCAGGCTTTCATAGGTTAAACATAATAAACTGCCAAAAAATGAATAAACTGCCAGTGTAGATTAAACTTAACAACAAATGCAGACATTTTTTATCCATCCAGGTTTAAAACATTTCTTTTCTCAAGCACCTGTACATGAAATCTGCACTGTAACTTTTTAACTTATCTTGCTTTTAATCATTTTAATGTGATTTATGATTTTATTGTGATTCTTGCTATTTGTTGCTGCCTTTTACTATTTCTTGATATCTGTAATGCTTGTAATGTTTTATGTAAAGCATTTTGAATTTTCCTGTACATGAGTGTGTTGTAGAAATAAACTGCCTTGCCTTGCTAATGTAACTTGCTGACAATATTAGGTACACACTATATTTTAATTGTACAAATCTTAGTAATGTGACTTCCTATTAAAGCATCACCCAATAATAAGATTAAATTAGCTTGTTAAATCTTATCATTGCTGACATTGTTTAAGATTACACAACAATCTTACGCAGCATCAAGACTGAATAAATAATTGATTTAGAGAAGCAGCTGGGCAGGAAAATGTGCAACTGGGGTAAGTTTCCCTGTCAGATCAGCCTGAGGGTGTTATGGGAACCAGGACTCTTGCTGATCACTTTGTGCACATTGTGATTGCGTGTGAAGCCCTGCTTTTTCCCCTGTGATACTGGATAACAGAGAGGTCAGCACACAGGGTGAGGCTTCCTGTGATAAAGGTCAACCATGCAGATCCCATGCTTGTTAAGGAAATAAAGAAGAAAATAAGGTGCAGGGCAGGCTTTTCCTGGAATTATCCTCAAAAAGGGAAGATTCTGTCCGCTTCCCAAGAGAATAACAGAGCCAGAGGGTTTCCAACAAAGCTGTACACATAATATACCACAAAGCTGGCCTCTTTCTCTGTGGGACAAGGTCATGCTGTACTCATTTTAAAAAATACAACATATTTTATACTAAATATGTCCAAGAACAGCGCAGTCTGACTGAAAAAGCTGCTTTCTACCACTACAGCGGAAAAAATATTTATTACTGAACATCACAACAGAACTGGTATCACTGTTATAATGAAGCTGTTATTTCAGTCCTGATTATGTTATTGATTAGATAGAAGTAAAAATGGGAATTTCTTTTGGATTTGTTCCCCCTAAATCTAACTCATGGCTGGTGATAAGGATTACGAGACTTATTGCATATCAGACTCTTAAATGTCGCCTATCAACTGAGCCCAAGGTTGTTCAGTTTGGCCTTATTATTGTTAACTGTTACCAATGAAGGAATTTCAGGATTCAGGAAAAAAACAAAAACAAAACATGTTTCACATATGACCCCATGTTGTTTTGAACCTGTGCAGCATACGTAAAACACATTTGTTTCACATGGGAAATGTGTTTTTGGAACATTTTCATGGTAAATACATGTGAAACCCATGTAACCCATGCGAAACCCAAGTAAAATCCCAAGTGAAATCTATATAATCACATGTGAAACTCATGTAAAATCCCATGTAAAACCCATATTGTCACATATCAAAATCATAAAATCACATAAAACCAAATAAATTATCCTGTGAAACCTGTATAATGGCACATGAAATCCATGTAAATTTCCATGTAAAACCCATGTAAATACATGTAATAATAATAATAATAATTTATGTAAATGCGAAACACGTAATCACATGTGAAACTCATGTAAAATCCCATGTGAAACCTATATTGTCACATGTGAAACTCACATAAATACTCTTGTGAAACCTATGTAATCCATGTGGAACCCATATAATCATGTGAAACCCATGTAATTTCCCTTGTGAAACCCGTATATTTGCACATGAAATCCATATAAAATCCCATGTGAAACCCATATTGTCACATGTGAAACTCATAGTCACATGTGAAACCCATGTAACCCATGTGAAACCCATGTATTCATGTGAAACCCATGTAAATTCCCATGTGAAACCCATATAATCACATGTAAAACCCATATTGTCACATGTGAAACCATGTAAAATCCATGTAAATTATCTTATAAAACTTATGTAAATTCCTATGTGAAACACACTGAGTCATGTGAAAATACCTTATAATGACATTTGAAATTCATGTTTTTTTATTTAAATGGCACATTTAATCCATTTTATACTGCATAAGCAGCTTAAGCAGAAAAGCCCAGACTTCCCTTTCCCCAGCCAATTCTTCCAGCTCATCTGGGAATTCTTGAGATGTTCCCAGTTGAGCCAAAAGTCCATCCAGTCTCTTAGGGCACATTTTAGAGATGTGACGTTCATGAACGAATCGATTCTTTTCTCACAGCTGTGAATCGATTCCCATCGTTCATTTAAAAGAGCCTTTCATTTGCCAGCCATTCTTTATTTATACAAATTTTTGACACTGCCTTCATCCAATCAAATCAAACTTTATTTATAAAGCACTTTCATGCCATAGGCAAAACAAAGTTCTTTACATGATTAAAAACATAAGAATAAAAACACTCAATGAAATCTTTCACACAGTCACACGCACACACGTATACACACACACGCCAAGCCCCCCCCCTCCCCCCCTTTCCAGCTAAGACTGACTGAATGAATGAATAAATAAATAAGTAAATAAGAAGTAGCACAGTTGAGTCAAATGAAAATAAAATAAATAACATGTGACATCATATACTCCTGATGTCCAACACGCTCCATTCATGTGAAGCATCTATGGGCAGAGAGTATTGTTTGGAAACAAATACTGTGAGTTCTGTCCAAAACATTTACTAGAATTTGCACTGACTGCTCAGGTTTATCCTTTTTTATCTATATTTTTCCTATAATTTTTTACACTTGTATAGTAGATTTTATATAGGTACATATTTTCATTGTTTGTCCTTCTTATATATTGTGAAATTTTGTAAGATATTGTGAGAACGAGCCAGTCTTTTGAATGGCTCTTTAAAAGGAACGGCTCCTCAAGATCCGGCTCCCTTCAAAGAGCCATAAATCCCATCTCTAGCACATTTACACCAGCCTTTTTGATTTGAATCCAAGTCCATTTGCTTGGAAAATCCGCTTCATTTGGGGTGTTGTAAATGTGCAAACAAATTCTGATTAGAATCAAAAAGGGGGCTCGGTCCAACAACAAACTCAGGTCTCAGTTTGCTTCAAGTGGATCAAATACAGGAAGTGAACCACAAAACAAAGTGTATTGTGGACTCGTGGGTAATCATGGGTAAACACAACCAAAACATAAGCAGATGTAGGACAAGAGGCGGCTCTGGATGTGAGAAAAAGCTTGCAGTCAGACATGGAAGAATTCCGAAAACGTTTCGATAGAAATACAATCAACCCAAGTCCGCTAGGACCTGATGCAGCTCCATATTTAGTTGTTATGTATTAGAAACCAAAGTTGGTCTGCATTAACCGATGAACAAATGAACAAATTTTCTTCTTTGTTGTGTGTCTTGTCTTCTCCTTTAGTATTTCTTGGTGCTGCGCCACCTCTGGTGAAGAGTGGAACACGTCATTTAAAAGGTCGTATTCGTTTGACTAGTGCAGTGTGAAAGCAGTCTCGGTCCAGAAGAATATTGCTCCCCCTTAACTGAACCGAGTCCCCGATTGGACCATGTCTGCAGTCTAACCTGAAGTGAATGTGCCCCAAGGTCTTCCCACTGGAGCCAGATTAGGTGGCTTGGATATCTGGTCAGGATCATGCCTCCCTGTTGAGGTGTTATGGGCACATCCGTCTGCTGTCAGAAAACAATCCAATTTTCTTGCAAAGAGGATAATCTTAATGACTCAAACATTTCTCTTTTTATCCCACAAAAAAACAGATATTGTGTAATTACTCTTCATCCATTCAATGTCTTTAAGTTAAGCTGAAAAAAGTGCTGAGAACTTAAAGGGAAAACTTAGATTCAATAAGCTAAATTTAGCATTTAACTACTATTAAATTATATTTTTAATAAAAATTCACATAAAAGACTGAAAAAGACTGCAAGGCATGGTTTCCTATCATAATTTGGCACTGTAGTTTCTATCAAAGGTTATTTAAGCAGGATTAAACCGAGCATTTCAGCTGTAAATTAAATGCTTGTTTTGAATATTTACAGCAGCAGCAGAATGTTGAATTTAGCATTGAAGCTAAATAAACTGCAGTGACAATATTCAAAATCATTTAATATGTCACAAATTAGGTTAATTTAATTCTCCTTTGGTGGCATCAGATGCTTTTTTAGCCATTTATTTTTAGCCTAGTAACAAACAGTCAAGTTAACTTTACCCAACTCATAATAACTTTCAATGTAATTCTTTCTTTTTATTCTCATAATATCTGATCCAAACATGGAGGACTATATTAAACCGAGGTGTTTTTGCCTTGTCAGTTCGCATCCACTGCGCTGTCAAAGAGCCAGTCCAGGAGGCTATCGGTTCTCCGGCCAGCTGCATAGACACACTATTGTTGATGAGCTCAAGTCCAGCTCACAGGCTGCATACCAGATTCCATCCACAACCTGTCTCAGAATGCTGCACCTCCTGGTAATCTTGGCAAACCCTTGATCTAAGTAAACAGTGGGCTGCCATGTTATCACTGCAGAATCAATAGTCCCACAAAGGAGTGTATTACATTGTTTACATTTGATGGCGGGAAAACAGAAAGGCGCTGTTTCACTTTTTCAAACAGAATTAACTGATCACTCAGCTGAGTCAAACAGGTATTTCAGATTTTAAAAATATTCCTACTCATCTCAGCTGACTTATCCAGTCAACTTGTTCTTCACATAACTTCCCATTTCCCTGGTATATTTTCAGAGACCCTTGTTCTCTTGTGAAACACTCTTTTCTAACAAGTGTTATGGCTTACTATTCTGGGGGGCCATGCAATCTGCTTCTAAGACTTCATAACATCAGTATTATCACACCTCATGACTCTTCGTCTGGATGTATTTTTGTGCTGAATCACAGTGGATGTGAGTGATGTTGTCTCTGAAGCACACAGATGCATACAGAGCTTTTGAAGAGAACTTTATATTAACAAAATAATAATAATCTGGTCGTAAAATAAGCTAAATACAAACTCAGATGGACAACAGCGTGTGACAAATTACACTGTGTTGTAATTTAGCAAAAAACTAAGCCAAAATGGAGAAATAATGTATGAAAAACTAAGTTTAGGATATCATTTAACAAGTTGTAGAACACCTAGCAGTCATTACCAGGAGTAATGATCTCTGTAGGACCTTATCAGTCTCTTACGTCATAGTGGGGGAATTAAGGGTTACTCTTCTGTACAACGCTTCAGTTCATTGAGGTTTGCAGCATTTGTTTATGCGCAACTCTCTTAAGGTCCCACCACAAACTTTCAATCAGGTTGAGATCTGGACTTTGACTAGATCATTGCAACACCTCCTCCTTTCTTTCTTTTTTTTTAGCTTTTCTGTTGTAGATTTTCTGTTGTGTTTGGGATCATTGTCCAGTTGTACGACCCAGTTTCAGCCTGTCGGGACTCATATTTGACTCTAGAATACTTTGATAACCAGAGGAGTTTATGGTCCACTCATTGGCTGCAAGGTGTCCAGGTCCTGTGGCTGCAGAACAAGCCCAGATCATCATCCTCCACCACCGTGCTTGAGAGTTAATAACAAGTGTTTCTGCTAAAAAGCTATGGTTAGTTTTCACCAAACGTAATGTTGTGTATTATGGTCAAACAGCTCCATTTTGGGAAGTTCTTAAAGAAGTTCAGAGTTTCTCAAATGCCATTTTCTCTGCATGTTTTAGATCTTTTCCTGCTCCAACACACCTGATTATGATTAATGGAACTCCTCAAAGTTCTTTGCAAGCCTGTTAATGAGCCATTAATTGCAGCCAGGTGTGTTAAAGTGTGGAAACACCTAAAACGTGCAGGGTAGAGGACCCAAATTGAGAAAAACTAGTGTAGTGGTTTGTTCAGATGCAGCTTTGCAAACCTCATACAAAGTCATGCCAACATATTCTTTTCAGAGAAAAGGGGCTTTCTCATTGCAGTCTTTCCAAAGAAAGAAGCTATATTTGTTTATTGTATTCTTATGTGTTATCAATAAACTGAAAGCATGCAAAGAGTGGGTCAAAACTCTTCTGTGTTTGTTGTTGTTCATCTACGGTGGTATTTACCTCTTTTATTTCTTTTTAAAACATATGACCTTTCATTATGTCCTGATATGTGAAAACATCCATCTATCCATTATCTAGACGTGGGGGTGGGGGGTAATCAAAGCTGCTTTCAGAGGCAGGATATACCCCAGCTAGGTCACCAGTTTATTACAAACAACCACTCATGCCCACACTCACTAGGGAATTTAGGAACACCAACGCCTGGCATGTATGTTTTGGACCAGAGACCCCAGCTGGGGCTCAAACCTGGAACCTTTGTGCTGTAAGGCAGTGGTGCTAACCACCACACCACTGAGCAGACCGATAATAAGAAGCCTCAGAATTAAAAGATTGTACTATACTAATTTATTGTGCTCATGCCATTTAAAACCACTGTCTTTGCATTTCAGTGTTGATAAAGTTACAGAGTGTTATGAATGGTCTGTGACATTAACAGAGACCCATCAGCTTATTTCTGAGAATAATTTTTTTTTATTGTCAAAGGAAAAATATATCCTGTCTTTCTTTGCTATTCAGCTTTTTCTGGAATGTCTTTCTCTTGTGCAAAATGAAATATTTACTAATAAGTTCAGCAATGGTGAGCTCCTGTGGTGTGCAGTCATAGAGCAGCTGCAAGACTTCCCAGTATGGTGTCATCCTTTTGTGACTCATGACCAAGTGATTCTGAGCAACAGCGCTAATGATATGAAATCACCAAATGTTGGAGTCACCCACTAAAACCAACACATGATGTCTTTCCTATCTGTTAGAACAATGAATAACCAAGGTGTACAGTTTAACAGGCAGAAAAGGCTGTATTTATATATCTCTGCATTCACAATCATTTCCTGTTTAGCTTTTGAGTACACGTGTAATAAATAGATTAAATCTGAGCACCTTTTAATTTGAGCTCAGATAAATGACTTGTGTATTAGCATTTAGCTAAACTACATGGATCTGCTACAAGTGTAGTATCATAACTTGCACAGTGCTAGTAGTATCGATAGTCATTGATATTTCTTTGATATTTCTTTGATATAGACGTATTGAAATTGAAAGTAATTCATGTACCTCAACTTCCCTACCTGCTCTAGTTACTTCAGGTTTTTCCATGTTTAGTAAGTTGTATAACTCTAACCCTGTCGTGATAAACACGTGGTGAATCTTTTATAAGTAAGGGAATTTTCTATGATGGACTCTATCTGTTACAATTACCTCTTTGCTCCTGCAAGATCTGATGATGCTTTATTTCTGTGGAAAAGGCTTGGTCCCTCAAAATTCAAAGATTTATATATTGACGTCTCTTCTTTCAACAACTTTTCTCAAAAAAAAAAAAAAAAAAAACTAACCTCTATTCTTGCCATTTCAGATATCTTCCAGCCCAGTTTACAAAGCGTAGACATACATTTTTCCAGCGTACAACCCTCTCTAACTGACAGCTTTCTCTAGATCCTGCCCACCTTAAAATGCCTTATTTCAAGAATCAGTCTATTTATAGTAATCACCAAGGATTTATCCCTTGACAAAATCAAAGGGAGTTTGGAAGAAGAACTGGGAGATACATTTCTGGACAATATATGGAATGAAGAGTTCATGACAGCACATCTTCTGCTAAACTGAGTGTTTAGTTAAACTATTGCATGGTATCTATTTAAGTAGGAGCAGACTCATTAAAATCTACCCTGGCATGGATGAAAGTTGTAGCAGATGTCACAGTGCCCCAGCAACCCTGACACACAAATATTTTGGGTATGTTTCAATTACTGGTCTACAGCTTTTAAAATATAAAGAGCTGCAGCTGTACACTGTTTTAAATCTGAACTGAAACAGTTTTTAAACACACCCAAATCTTTAACCACTAAATTATGTCACTCTAAATTTCAACCTTTCTTATGGTGTTGAATAAATGTGTGTTTGTGTCTGGGTGGGTTTAACCATATATGGTAACTGTATGGTTTTTAGTGTATCCTTCCAGACGAATGTAGAGTAAATTAGCCTAAAGCTAATACTAGTACAATGCATCAAATGGCAACATTTATATTTAACTGTACATGGTCCTATATATAAATATTATATAGATAAATAAATTTAAAAGAAAACCCATCTCACAGGCCTTTGCCACAATCTACAACTTAATGCCTATTTAGCCATCTTTGGTATGGCTCCAACTGACCAAATATGGTCAGACAATGGTTTGTAAGTTTAGAAACAATAAACTTAGGAACATTTTTGCATTTTCAACTTTGTTAGTCTACAGAAGGATTTTATTCTATTGGAAATCTCTCAAACCACCTAAAGCCTCTCAGTGGCTGAGCGAACTTATGCTCCATCTCAGTGTTGAAAAAAGTCATATACACATGTAGGTGGTCTTAAGACTGATCACAATATAAACATAGTTTTACCATAGATGTATTGTATAAGCATTTCATTCTACAATAAAAAGAGCTATTAAAAAATACAGACCTATTGTATTTCTTAGTGTAATTTGGATAACTATAACGTTTTATTTAAATTAGTTAAGGTTGGCTTGTGAAATAGCTTCAAGGTGTTTTATATATCCATCCATTATCTTGACCGCTTAGTCCATTACGGGTCACGGGTGAGCTGGAGCCTATCCCAGCATTTTAACAGGTGCGAGTCAGGGTACACCCTGGACAGGTCACCAGTCTGTCGCAGGGCCAACACAGATAGACAAACAACCATTCACACACACACTCTCTCCTAGGGAGAATTTAGAATAACCAATTAACCTAACATGCATGTCTTTGGACGGTGGGAGGAAGCCGGAGGACCCGGAGAGAACCCACGCATACACGGGTAGAACATGCTAACTCCACACAGAAAGGCCACCGCCCTCAAGGTTCGAACCCCCCCCCCCCCCCCCCAGCCAAGATTCGAACCGGTGACCTTCTTGCTGTGAGGCTGTTTTACATATATATATATGTGTATATATATATACACATATATATATATATGTGTGTATATATATACTTTATTTTTATTAATCCCAGCTGGGAAACTCATTCTCTGCACTTAACCCATCTGGGAGCAGTGGGCTGCCAGGCTAGATTCCAGCACCCCATGAACAGTTGGAGGTAAAGGGCCTTGTTCAGGGGCCCACAGTAGTTCACCTTAGGAGCCAGTCAGACCACAAAAACCCAGTCCGTCAGACCCAAGCCCACCTCTGAAACCACCAAGCTTACACGTGAATCTTGTTTTTCTTTGTCAGTATACTCTGTGTTCCAGGCTTTTTATTTCATCACATATTTATTTTTTAAAGTAACATGAGCACAAATTAGACCACCTTTGTAGCCGATGTTCAAGTAATGTTTACCATTTTAAAAAGTTTTTACAGTAAGTTAGAAACTACTGGTTGTGCCATTCAGCTGGACACAAATAAATGTCTCAGACTGTAATCAACAGGTCCACTAAGCTTCTTTATGGGTGATTGTAGTGCTGACTAATATGTTTTACACATATTTTAATTAAAATACGTATATTTTACATATTAACCACACGGAATGGAAAGAAAAACGTTTAACCTAGGTCAAAACCACATCAAGGTTGACACCACTATTTGTCATTAAATGGCTACAACCATCGGGCATTTTCCATAGCCCACAGGGCCTTCGTAACACCTCTGAACAGCGATAGTTTATCTGCCTGGAACAAGCCCCCCTCCATCTGCCTCTTACGCAAAAAGCGGCGGAAGATTGTGATTTGCTGGGCTGAGCCCTCCCTCTCCGTCGGTAACTTATTACAGGAGTTTGCAGGCGGAGCTGTTCTCCTGTGAGATAAATTGTGAGTGGTACAATTGGCTGAGTCGGGTACGACACTGTCCTTTGGCGTTTCCTGTCAGGGACAGTCAACAGTCTCAGCCTTTTCTCTCTTTTTAAAAAAAACAATCCCCCCATCCAAACCGTTAAACCACATAAACCGAAACGGGGGGGACATCATTACAGTGGAGTTAACATGTCCGGGAAAAAAGAAAGTGACGGAGGATGGAGGACGTTTCTTTGGAATTCAGAGAAAAGAGAGTTTCTGGGACGAACTGGGGGCAGCTGGTGTAAGTACTCCCCATTTTCTTAAGTTAATCCAATTTACGAGCGGCCGTTATTAACAGTTAGTTACGGTGTCAGAAACGGTGATTCGGCACGTTTAGCCGAAGACGGTGGAAACCATTTTTTTCTATCCATTTCCTCATTGTAGACAGACAGCACCTGTTAGAGCTCTCTGGCTGTGGCTTTGACATGCTGAGTCGTGACTTCGGTTTTCAATGGAGGCTGTGTATAGAAGTTGGTCTGCTAAATCAGAATAAACTCAACTGTAAAACACGAAACTATCCTCTCTCACAAAGTTAGCCAAGTACAAACGCCACAGGTCAATTAGAGATATAATAAAGCTATTTGATAAGACTAATAAAGCAATCAAGTCGCGCTGTAAATGAATGAACAGGTCCCTTTCATGTTTGCTTTTATTGTTTAACGTCAGCTTAAATGACTTTAACTTGATTAAAATAGGTAGCACTGAAACACATTGTAATAGGCAATCATTATCAAGGCGTAGCCCATAATAGTGCCAGTCATTAATTATTGCCCTTTCTGAAAAGGTCATTTTGAAGGACAGTCTGTGGTGGGCCAGGACTGAACTAAATCAGATGGTGAAAGTTGAGTTACGGTTGAGTTGTTCTGCTCCACCTTTTTTAATTTTAGCATTCCAAGGGGGATAGGAAAAAAACATGGCATTTTATTTCCCCCTCATAATAAATTTATGTCTAATTTTTACCGACAGTATGAAGGCCCGATTCTGTTTCCCTCTACCTCCAGTGAAACCAAGGATTAAATGTGTGCAACTCTAATCACGGTTTTACTATTGTTTTTAATGCTTAGCTCGCCTAATGCGGTCAGCAGCGGGTGTTGATTTAATAGGATAACCACCATGAATTACACAGCACAAATTAAGCTCACTAAACCGTTTTACCAACAGAAACAGCATTTTCTCCCCTTCTTCTCTTATTTCGCCATTGGAGCGAGCCACAGCCGTGTTCCACCAGACACTGCTCGGGAACACGGTGTTGTGGTGGAGCGGATCACGACTCACGTCTCAAGGGCCGCCCCTCTCCGTCTCCCACTTTCTTTTTTTTAACCCACTGAAAGACATGAGACGTTGGCCGGCGTGTTTGCCAGTTTAATACACGTATTCATCAACGATTAACAAAAGCTTCAAATAAACTCTTTAATTTCAGAGAATGGCTAATTCTCTGACTAAGAAAAAAAAATCTGCCGTGTAGACGTTGGGCAGCTGTTAAGCTGGCGCGTGCTGCTTAATGGCGAAGTTACAGGAACTACTTGACGGTGGAGAATTTTAATCACTGCTTGTCATGGGTCTAGAGTTACCAAGCTTGTAGTTATACTTAGCGAGCATCTATTACAGACCTTTGTTGTGAGGGAGAGCGATGTCGCACTAACTAAAAAGTAAGCTATAAAAGCAACAGGTACGTTTGGTAGTTAAAACTATCGGAGCGTGACGACGTAGCACGCTGAAAAAACGGTTACTGTTTCATACATCACGCCAGGCTGCGTTTCAGATGAGCTTTTCTGTTTTCAACATGTCAACGACAAGAACATATTGGCGACATCTTCCACGTGTTCCTTTCGAGATTTCTACGGGGGGGAGAATGATGCTGTAGAGTACTAATAACCCCACAAAACGTCTGCAGAAGTGGAGTGATATGATAAGTTTGGGGACGGTCCCTTCCCCACGCGCTGCTGCTGCAGCAGCAGTTTGGTGGGGGAGGTGCTCTCCATTCAAACTGTTGTCTGTCACCACCACCGGGCCTCTTTCTGTGCTGTTTACACTTCTGGCCTGTTGATTTTCTGGCTGTAGAAAGGTGTTTAGTACTCACTCACACGAGCTAACACAAAAGTGATGTCTGGGTAATTGGCTCTTAATGCTCTCAGAGGCCCCCCACTCTTATTTTAGCCTGCCGAGAAGTGTTAGTAAAAGTAAGAAGAGCAGTCACATTACGGTTTATAACAAGTGTTGACAAAGACTCTAACGTCCCACGAGTTTGACATGTATGTTTGTCTGAATGCAAAGTGAGCTTTGGGGAAAAAAACAAACAAACAAAAAAACGTTTTACTTAACCACAAATTCAGACTGCAACATGTCTATTTCTTAGCTAACCCACTGTAAAGAAACTGCTGCACATAACTGTAGCCTCACATGTGCCAGTGCCTGATATGGCAGTCTGTATACAGTTTCATTATGACAGGTGCATCATAGTTCAGTCCTGCTGTGTCTGCTGACATGTTGTAGGAAAATGACTCACCACAGGTTTACATTAGTAGCAGGTGTTGGGCAACGTGTAGCCTTGGTGGAAAATTTAGGAGTCCATAATCCAGGCTGTCTGCCTCATTTACTTCTGTTTTCAGTTTATTCTTAAAAACATAACATTTCCTTAAGCAATGGTATGTCCACCTCATACCTAATGATAATACATGAGTATACTATTGCCTGCAAAAATATAAAAGCATTGTTGGAGACACTGTGTATGTGTTTACCTGCTAAAACATTATCAGTCACACAGACATATGGGCAGGGTAGGTGTTGAGCCTCCTGCACAAGTCGCAGGCTGCAGTCTGTTAGCAAGAGATACGATAGAAGGGATGAACCCACACAACTCCACATGGGTTTTACAGATGCTGATATAGACATGAATGTTGTTGTGAAGACCTGTTTTAGGAAGGTGCAACAACGGGGGGGTCAGATCTCACTGTTTTTGGTTTAGAATTGATTTCAGATCAGCACATATTATTGCAAAAAAGAGGAGAATAATGTTACTGGTTCTGCTTTAATGGGTGATGTCAGATTTGTGTTTTATACTATATCTTTCATGCAAAAATACACAGCTTGTCTTTTTTTCTTTAATCTGCCATCTTTTGCAGGAGATTCTCAGAATTTTTTTTTATCTCAAACATAGTTTAGGAGAGATGTAGAGTTGCTTACATACATGATAAAATTCACATTTCCATCTAAACACAGCTCAGTGTGAAAACAAGCTGAAACAGTGAGAAACGTCTTCCCCAATAAACCTCAATGGAACTGGTCAAACAGGGAATGCTAATAAGATTCTGTCTGCTATGAGAACATGAATAAGGGTGTCTTTGTTTAATTAGCCGAGAACCTGTTGGAAATGACACAGTGGGGATGGGGAGGTAGACTGGTGTGAGAGGCTGCTGTGGTGATTGATAGGAGTGACTCATCCTGTTATACTGGAAGTGCAGCCCTCGTGCTGTTGCATAATTAGGGTAAATTCTGAATTGCTGAGAAGGAGGGAAAAAAAGCAAACATTCACATGAAAGTTTCCATGATGATGAACAGGTTTAAATTGGAGAAAACAAGTTTTTTCTTTAAGAATTGATTCGTGGGGTGTCTTTTTAGATCACTCAGAATGAAATTTATTAAATGTTATGTTTATTTTAAGTGTCTGACCAACTTTTCAGAGTTTTCCTTTTTCCCCTTTCAGTTAAAATCTTCCTGTTCTACGTCATCTTCTACGGGTGCTTGGCTGGGATTTTCATCGGGACCATTCAGGCCATGCTGCTTACATTAAGTGACTATAAACCCACCTATCAGGACAGAGTCGCTCCCCCAGGTAAAATCTCCCCCACCTGTTTCTCTCCCTGCTGTGTGACAGATCTGGATGTGTGATCAACTCGCTGTGTTTCACTCTATGTGTCCATGTGGCTGTGAGTGATCCGTGTGGTTAAAAAAGACCGTTGGGGTGTGCCTTTAAACAGTCACTCTATCAGGAGTCTTTCTGACCTCAAATAGGTTCAGCCATTTTGTCCTTCACTCCTCTCAGCCAGTCAGTGGTCCTCCCTCCCCAGGCTGCAGTAGAACTAAAACACTTCATGTGTGCTATGATTATGAGTCACAGCTGACATGTTTACATGTTTATGTGCTGTCTGAGTTGTTTGGTGTAAAACGATTAGTTTTTTTTAATTGAGAGGCCTCAAAGCCCTTCTTTCTTTTTTCTTCTTCATCAGAAAATGTCTGAGGGCGACAACATCCTGAAACTCTGTTCCAGACACAATACGAGTGTTTCAAAATTTCCCGAGACGGATTTTTAGCTGCCAAGCCTCGTCATGTAGAGCCTGTACTTATTTGCACAGCACATGCTTGAGCCTTGGCGGTATTTTTAGCAGCCATTGTAGATGACTGGATTCATGCGCCTGCCGCTCCGTCCACGACCGTTGACATTGAGATTGAGACGTGAGATTAACAAACCCATGTAGAACGTGTGGAGGGCTTTGTGCTGAAGCAACCTTTCAGCAGAAGCACAATCACGGAAGTAGGTTTTTTTTTTCTCTCTGTCATTTTGCAGCACACAGGCCCGCCTCCTGCTCCGAGGCTAAAAGTTTCCATTGTGAGAGAGACACACGAGAGTGTGGATGGGTGGGGGCAGGGGACTGGTGAACTTTCACAAGTCTTCAGTGAAATTCATATGTTCACTCTCAGCCTCTGCTGCGCCTGTAATTCAACTCCTGCTCAAATAAACACATGAACACAAAACCGTTCTGATAGTAAAAAGTTCATAAACGTAATGTTCCCTTTTTTTATTGCTCTTAAACCGCATCTCCTTCGCCACATGCTGCGTCTCGCTGAAGCCTTCAGCACAATGGCTGTGGAAAATTACCACTGCAAAGAGCTGGCAGGGATGATAGGAGGAAATCCCCAAGACCCTACATTGTCTTTAGATAATAGACCAGAAACCCACAGTAACCCTCATGGCATGTTTTGTTATTTTAGGACTTTTGTTTTATTTGAAATAATAATAAAAAAAAGAAACTTGTTGCATTAAATTATCTCATTTCTTTATTTTCTTACCCAAATGCTTTGGTGTTTTTCAGGTCTTTCACACACACCCCGCTCAGACAAATCTGAAATTTCTTTCACAATTTCTGATGAGTCTACATATAAGAAGTACGTCGACAGCATGAAGGCTTTGCTTGACCAATATGATGACGAGAAACAGATTGGCGACGTGAAATATGAGGACTGTGGAGGCAAGTATAAGCCAATCATACAAGAGTAATTCCTCAAAGCTCTGTAACAATCATCAATGAAGATGTGTTCTCAGTGTCATGTATTTAGAGCCAGTAAAATGAGTTTATTCAAAGGAGAAGATGTTTAAATGGTTCTTTTCATGTAAATATTGAGACCGTGCTTGTGATTTTTCTGGGGACAGTATTTGCTTTGTTTTCCAGATCTAATGTGTTTTGTTAACCATTTGCAGTAACTCCTCAGCCATACAAGGAGCGCGGCAGTCTGGACGATGGTAGCGGTCAGAAGTCATCGTGCATCTTCAGAAGATCTTGGCTTGAGAGCTGCTCCGGTTTGAATGACAAAGATTTTGGCTTCAAGCAAGGAAAACCATGCCTCATCGTCAAGCTCAACAGGATTGTCAACTTTAGACCAAGGGTGGGTTTACTGCACATGTTTCTTATGAAGAGAGTTATTTTCCAAGCAGAACAGCTGATTGAAGTCAATTAGAGCGGCCTTGACTACATGCAAATAATGTCTTTTTAGACGGTAATGTTGCCACGTCACTTAGAAAATCCATCATTTTAGCACAGTGCATGTTAATGTAGGTAATTTTACCATTTAAATGTGATTGTTTGCGCTATAACCAAAGCTACATAGAAACTATTATCCTGAGAGGCAGAAATTAGGAAAATGTAAGATTTGAAGCCAATAAACAAAGGAAGACTGTAGGGGTGTGTTTTAACGTTTTCCACCAAAATGCTTTTTCTGAGATGGTTCCCAACGTCCGTCAGGGGCTGGTGGTGGTTATGGACCCCTGCCAGACTAACTAAAATGCTGAAAAATGCTGCTAAACTACATGACTCAGTCATGACTATATGACCAGTCGTGTTTGATTGTAGATGTAGACTTCAGCTAAATGTTATAAACTGGGTTTACAGCTTTGTTTCGAAACATTTTTGGTGTTTTTATATCACCAGCTGGCATTTATAGATGCAGAAGAGCATGAGCTGAAAAAAAGAAAGGTTTAATCCCTTAACACCTGAATTTAGCATAAAAAGCAGTAAAAAGAATAGCAAGTAAATGAAAACAAATCAAATCAAATAAATCAATAGAATAAAAAGAAATACATTTTGAAAAAGCCCAGAAGTAATTTCTTGTAAATCTGCGAAATCCGAATAACAAGAACCTGAAGAGACTGGGTTGTTTGGGAAGTGACAGGAACAACACGTCAGATAGGAGCACAGAAGCTGCTGTAGCAATACACAGAATAAATTAGTCTGGCAATATATCAAGATTTTCAAATATATCGAGACTTTATCAGACGCGATAAAGTACGAAGGACTATCGTTTATATCCACACAGCTTGTTTTATATTTAAAGCATCTTTTCTTTTTTCCTTGTTGTACAACTGTATTTTTGTTGAGGTCATTAAAATGATTTTTTATTAATTTTATTTTAAGTAAATTTGATTTAATATACAGCTACATTAATTTCAGTCAACTGTTTTAATGCACATGTGCTGTTGACCCATAATAAAAGTGCATTTAGCACTCAAGGCTGTAAATTAGAACTGTCTCCTTGGTTACCTGACAAAAAAACATTATGTTGAGATGTACGTCATATATCGTGATTCAAGAAAAAAATACAGAGATATGAAATTTGCTTCATATCGCCCAGCCCTAGAAAAATTATATCAATATATATAAACTTTTTATAGGTTTTTATTTTGAAAAAACTGTCTGGATGAATGAGAAAACTTCAACGTATCCCCAATGTGGGGAAGGTTTCATGTAATAAGAGCTGTTAGGTTTAGTTTTAGACTTTTAATAAGTTAATAAAATAATTTTAATTGTTAAGAGTGTGATTCAGATATTTCTTGAAGTGGCTTGTTGCTAAATAAGCTCTGAATCAATGATAAGTGTAAAAAATGATCAGTGATCTGTAAGCAGTGGTTTTCTTTGCTTGCTTCAGGCTACATTTGCCACAACTTGTAGTACACGCCCAAATTCCTAAACAAATCATATGTTTTGTTGTGGGGTTGCCAGGTTTGGATAAATTCAGAAGATGGTGTTCTGGTTTGCTGCTTGGTTTTGTAGCTGTGAAAGTCACTGCATGGTTTTATATTGTTTACATCAGGATGTTCACCTGGTTTCATTTGTCTTCAGGCTCCATCCAAGAACGACTCTCGTATAGAAGCTCTGCAGATAAAAACGGCTGATAACCTGATCCCAGTTCACTGCAAAAATAAGGTAAGTTTGTTTCAGCTGCATCTTGTTGTGCTGTTGAAGAGGTCTTGCATGTGTGGAGATGAACTGCCTTTCTGTATTTATGGTGCTAACCCACATTCATTCGTTGTGTCTGCAGAGAGAGGAAGATGAAAGCAAGATCGGAGAGATCAAGTACTTTGGCATTGGAGGGGGCTTTCCTCTGCAGTACTACCCATACTACGGCAAACGGCTGCATCCCAATTACCTGCAGCCTCTGGTGGGCATTCAGTTCACCAACCTCACCATTGGTCAGGAGCTCCGCATCGAGTGCAAAGCATACGGAGCAAACATTGACTACAGTGAGAAAGACCGTTATCAGGGACGCTTTGACGTTAAGTTCACAGTGAACTCATGACCTCAGCCGCGATGAGCACTCTAAAAACAAAGTAAATGTAGAGAATTCAAGAGTTCAGATAAACACCACTAGTCTTTGAACATTCATAATATACAGGACCTACACTTAATCTGTGTGCTTTACACTAGCTTTTCTGTGTTCTTTGTCGAGTTAGAATGTAAAATACAAGAGTAGCAATAGCAAATATTTATTCTACTGTAAATGAAAATATTCCTTGAGCCATGGGATGTTCATCAATTACTGTAAAGCTGCAATTCCACTACTGATGTGTAGCGAGTTGTGTTTCTGTCCCCAAGGTATTTCATTCTCACGTGGTTTCTATATATTTTTGGAGTGTCCAGAGCTGTAGTCCTGTTGTAATCTCCTTTTTGTCTTATGTCAGCTTTAGTGGTCCAAGGTGTGTGCGTGCGCACATGCCCGTGTCTGTGTGCAGGCGTGTTAGTTCATGTGAGCGTGTGGTCTTCAATGTGCTCTGACTAACTGAAATACTAGCATGGTACTCTGAACCTTTAAGGCCCATGTATGAGTAAATGATTTCGCTCCATGGAATAGTTTTTTTTTCTTTATTTTTGTGTGTGTTTTTTTGAGTCAGCTGTACTCATTTGTACACATTTTGTTCATCTTATCCATTATAGATGGTTTATGACATTTCTGTTTGATGCTCTTGTTCATTCGTTCATCTGTTCATTCTTAATTCGTAGTGTAGAGCTTTGTGGGTCCAGCCTAGAAGACTGTCACCTCCGCGGAAACAGTGGCAACTTAGTGCTTTGAATCTGTTTTGCTGGAGACGTCACGTTACGTGATGCAACTTACTATTGAATGTTTTAGCCATTTTCATGGTGGAAGAATTTTATATTTATGCAGTTGTACATTTTTTTTCAAAGTGTAATGTATGAATACCAAAGTCGCTGGTCAAAACAGAATATCAGAGGCGATGCAGTATCCCGTGTAATAAAATGTTTAGTTGGTGTGAAAATACTTAATTCAATGTTGAAGATCAAAACACATGTCAGGAGGATGCTCTTGTCACTTTATTTAATCTGCATAAGGCTGAAACAATAAACTGAAAAAAGAGACACTTGTGAAGTCTTTGAATGTGCAATGAAACATTTCCTCCTTTGGTTTCATCCATCCAAAATCTTGAAGAAATACTGCACCTGGAAAAGAGATTTAAAGGAAATTTATTACTAAATCATTGCAATATATCAGCTGCACCCTGCTGTCTGATGCTAAAATAAATATAGAGTGAGCTCTCCTCTGCACAATCCCTTTCTTGGTCATTACTGTATGTTCCAGTCTTGGGAAAATGGCAGCTCAGTCAGTCACAGGCTAATGTTTAACAAGGAGGCATTTGTCCAGACTACAGATCAGGAGTTTTCCTGAACAATGACGTTCGATGGGTCAGACCCACTCCCTGCAAAACAATGGCTTTGTTTCAAATTCCCCTGCCATTCTTGTTCTCCTCAAAACCAGTGTGATCTAAGCTTCCCCGGCCCACAGATCGGAGTCATGAGACTCGTCTAAAGGCACGCTTTTTCACACAGTTGAGGGGGTTTGTTCTTGTCCAAACGAAAGGTACTTGTTTATGCATGGCGCTTAAGACAAAGAAGAAAATTATTTGTAGTGTGAGAGCGATGCAAATGAGAAACAACATGGGTGAGAGTGGAAAGTATTCAGCGAGTACCCACCTCTGGAACACCATCTTCAGGGAGGTCTGTGCAGTGGACGGCATTTCTCACAGCGTCTGTGCCATAAAGGGCACGCAGCGTGTTTGGACGAAGCTGCCGTGCGATTTCCTGTGAAATTGAAAAACAATTTGATTGTGATATCTTAGCTGATAAAACGAGGACAAATTTTACTGGCGTTCAGCTCCGACGTTTAAACGGCAGAGAACTAAATGAGGCAATTTCTCTCCAAATGTCAATGATACAGCAAAGGTTTGAACATCCTGTACTCTGGTGTTACTAAAACAGACTGATTACTCAGCACTTGAACATGTGATCATGCAGACGTGGGGGGAAAAAACATATTCAGCAGACTTTTTATTTGTGTGAGAAAAGTCAGATTATTACAACCTCATACTCACATTTCTCTGATTGTATGTACAGTTTGTAAACAAAGAACATTTGTAGCTCGTGTTCTGTCTTGTTTTTAGCTCATACACAGCCAGCACTTCTTTCTTTCCAGGCATTAATCTTGAGTGACTTTTTCCTCTCAACATCAGACACTCCCAAGGTCAATGCTGGGCTCTGTTGCCCTGTAAGCCTAGAGGAAATGTAACCCTCCCACAGGGTCCGCCATCATGGGAGGGCAGCATGTGAATAATTAATTCATAGACATTAGTTTGAGTGAATAAAGCCGTGGAAACGTTGGGTACCTTGGTAGTACTGTAGGAACATACTGTAGGTACACATCAGAGTATGTCTCTGTCCTGTGGCAGAGCAACACTTCCTGTGTTCTGGTGGTAAATGGCAGTACACACAAAAGGCAGGAACAAGACTCAAGGTCACAAATCAACCTAGCCCTCTTCTCAAAGCCATTCATTGTCTTAAACAAAAAAAAGAAAAACTTTTTTCAAAAGTGTGCCTCCTGGTACAAAACATTGTGATTCACAACGCTGAAAAGGCAGAAGGTTCAAGAGCTACAGGAACCGTGCATCACCTAGGGACTACACATCAACTTTTTTCTTAATGTCCCATACTGAATTAAATGGGACATTAAATTGTATGTGAAGTATAGGGGAGAACTTGATTGTTATACACCCTGAAAGACCTTTTTTTCTGATACCTGATCAACTACTTACATTCCCATCAAGCCCAGCATCACCAGAAACTTTTGCAACTTTTGCAGAAATTTGTTAAACTATTGAAAAAGTTAAAAAAGAATAAAACCAAAATGTAAACCAAGGTAAACATAATACCTGCACAGACTGTTAGCATGCTGCTGTAAGCATATTAGCAAACTAACTAGCATCTAGCTAAAATCAATGCTATTGATAAGCATGAGTTTTACAAAACTACTAGCTTGATTTTAAAACTATATTTATGATACTTAATGGATTTTCATAGTTAACAATCATACTTTGATGCCAACAGTAGTTAGTATTTGTGTCTAGCAATGGTGACCAAAAACAAAAGTAACTGGTTAACAGATAATTAATTGTGAAGAACTTCTTTTACTTAAATTATTAAACAGAAAAGAGGAGGATGTGGAAGGAGATCGTGTGTGCACAGGTTAAACAGGCCCAGATATCATTACAGCCAATTACATTTTAAATTTCTGTTCCACAAAGGGACATTTTTCAAGCTTCGTAAATACAGCATGACAAGCGGAACAATTACAGCTTGCCTGTGTAACTACATTTCTGGGGAATTGTACACCCGGCTGCAGAGGAGCTACGATGTAGGGTTTAAAGCCACAACGTTGGCTCTGTGTCCATCTCAGAGTCAGGGATGTCATAAGCATCAGTTCTGTCCTCCTTTAGTGCCTCCGTTTCAGAGTTTTCAGAGTTTGATGCTATAATGGTTCAGCCTAACAAAGGAGAATATCACTACGGCTAAACTGTAGCTGCAATTATTAAAAGCCACAGTCTAACCAGCTGGTTTAATTATAAGTATATAGAAGAAATTATCAATAAGAAAGAGGATGAACAGGGTTAATCCATATTATGACCAGTTATTATAGTTCAGTGTCAGTATAACATGTCTGCATGTTGTTTGCCTCGGTCTGCACTCTGGATCTGAGCAGCCTCTAAAAGGAGAAGAAACCAGAGTAGGAATTTACTCAGGAATAAGAGAATTCTTTGCGAGGCACTGCTCACTGTAATAACATTAGTTACCCAAGAGTGACCCGCTGTCAATGTTTAATTTGATTTTAATGAGACTCATAGCGTACAGGACCAATGTTCCTCTAATGACTACTGGCTTTTGTGGACAGTAATGGCCGGAGCACAGCGACCTGGTGGTCACATGACTGCCCAGAAATGTCTGATCCTTCACGCACTGCTGGCTGTCCCACCCTGCTGAGGTGAAGGAGACACTGAACCGATCAGTTATCAACACTACGTTCTTTACGTGTAGGTGACGAATGTCTATAATATGCAGAGGTACAATAAAAGATGCACAGTGGAAAGCTTTTCAAACACTACTTGGTGCTTTCAACTTTAACATGAAAGAACAAAAGTTGGATGATTAGTTTTAGAAAGCAACTTTTAAAATGTTTTAACATCAAAACAGCTACATTAATAAAGACATGTAATAATAATTTAATGTAAACTCATTAAAAACCTCAGTTATCTTGTACTTAAAGAATACATTTATCTCCGAAAGAGCATTTGTAGAGTTCAACTGTTTCTCTTTAAATCCAATACAGAGACTCTACTGAACTTTTAGTGCCTGCAGGATTGATGACTGTAACACTGCTTTCACAACTACAGCTACTTCACAACTCCGGAGCATGAATGTTGACTAAAAAGACCTCACATTATACCTTAAAGAATCTGCAGAGGCCACATGTCAGCTTTTGAAATTATTTTATTAAACCTTAAAATATAAGTTTCAGCCTAATTTTAAGAAATGGGACGTAAAAAAAAACAAAAAACAATATAATTATTTACAAATTTCATAATCCCATATTTTATCCCCCATACACCATAAACAACATATCAGATTTTGAAAGTTTACCATTTCATGGAAAATATAGCTCTTTTTTAATTTGATGGCAGCAACACATCTGTAGTTCCAGGGTGGTGAGGAGCTACCACTGAGTAGCATCGCCTCGCTTTTAACTGTCTGCAAACATCTGTGTTCCTGAGCCCATGCAACGATTTCCAGGAGAGAATCATGTCTGTTTTTAATGCAGTGCTGCCTGAGGGCCTGAAGATTATGAGCATCCAGTTTTGACCTTTGGCCTTGTACCATGCACACAGAGATTCCTTTTAATTATTTGAATCTTTGGATGATATTATACACTGTAGATGGTGGATCTTCAAAATTGCAATTTTACATTTTCTTAAATTGTTTAATAAATCTTTAGATGCAGTTTGTTTTAGACTGGTGAATCTCTGCACATCTTTACATGTGAAAGAATTTATACCCAGTCATACTACTGACCTGTTACCAGTTAACCTAATTAGCTGTCAAATGCTCCTCCATTTATGAGTTGTACCAATTACTTTTCCAGCCTTTTCTTGCTCACTGTTCCAACTTTTGTTTTTTATTTTAACTTTATTTGTGGCCCTCACTGAGGTTAAACAGTGACTGGGTAAGTCTTAGAAATGTGTCATTTTTATATAGCTCAAAACAATTAATTAGAAGCAGCTTTTTTATTTTCAAAACTACAGACGATAATTCATGCTTTTGTCTCTTCATGGTAAGATTACTGTAACAGGCTGTTCACTTGCCTCAGTAAGAAGGAGCTAAGATATCTGCAGGTGGTACAGAGACTTCTGACTTGCTCATTGAGAAGAGCTCAAATAACCCCTTTTGTTAAAGTTGCTTACCATGGCAACAAGAAATTAAGCACAAACTTTTCAAGCAAAGCCATGCCAAGCTTTGGACTCAACCCTCTTCACCAAATGAAAATAAATCCACTTTAACAGCCTCTTAAGTATCTCAATCTTTGAGTCTTGGGTCGTGAATCTTGCTTTTAGGTTCTTGATCAGGTACAAACCTGTGACACTTAGCTTAGGTGTGGACCCCAGCCAAGTCTCCCTTTAAAAAAATATATTTTTATTAAATAATATAAAAACACAACAACAACAACAACAACAACAACAACAACAACAACAACAATAATAATAATAATAATAATAATAATAATAATAATAATAATAATAATAAAAATAATAAAATGACAATACTCTCATTAATGAAAGAAAAAGAGACTGAGAAAATCAATAAACAATGTCCATATGCAGTAATAATGCTCATCTCTTTACGGGTACTGTTGTACATTAAAATTAGCACAGCAGCCACCAGAAAAAGCTGATATCTTTTTTTTCCCCATTATGGGTTTTAAAAAAAGGAGAAAATAAAATCTATTAGAAAAGCAGAGCATTTGTCAATAAAACAGAATCTTATTCTCCCATAACAGGATTTTGAGGCCTTTTTGATCGTGGTGACCACAATGCACTTTTTATGTGTAGCAGAGGGCAGAAATGCCTCATTTCAAGGAGGAGGGTGGGGGTTAAGTCTTAGAAAGTAAAGTTGTGAGGAAGGGAGTACAGGCGGAGTTTGGCTTGGCTAACAGAGGAGAGCTGTGTCCGTCCACCCTGATATCAGGACACATCACAAGACAGTACAATCTCATGACTGAGTGAGTGCAGTGGAAGGCAGCTGAGGCTGTGGAGGTGTGAATACATGTCGGTCCTTTATAACACGTCATGTGCCAAATAGTAAAAAGCTTTGAATGTTCTGTGGCGTGTATATGAATGTTTTTGTTCTCTCCAGTAAGGAAACATTGGGTTCAATCGATCTGCTCTCTGCGCTTCCATGATGAAATGTTTTTGAGGTCAGCGAATCCATCAATTCAACTCTATAGTTGTGCTAATTCACATTAGACCTGTGCTGTTTACAGATCAGTCAGCTTGAACTGATCAATAGCCTATTCTTACCAAAAACAGCTGAACCTTAACTGCTAATACGCGCTTTGACCTTTTCATGCAGTGGAGTTAGTGTAGTCCAATCCGTCAGCCTCATAATAATATCTGGAATAAACCGCATTCAACAAGAAATATACTGTACTTTGGCAACTTCCCAAACAGTAGAACATGAAGCAGCACATGCTCTGCTGGCAACTTCATCAGCTCAGATCAACACGTTTCTCTCAGAGATCTCAGTGCTGCTGTTAGGTAACAAACAGCTGACGTTCACTGAGGAGGAGGAGTGCTAATGTTTATGTGATTTGTCAGATAATACTGAGGTGAGTCTGAGGTCACACGGTGAAGAAACTGTTTGACCTTCCAGTTACTGAGTAAAGTCTGAAGCAATCAAAGAGGTGACAGAGTCCCTCCATGAGGGGAGTAAGAAGGGAAAGATGTGGTCACAGCTCAAGGACCGGCCGACTTGAATGTCAAGTCAAAAGTAATAAATACGCGTCAAACATACAAATAAAATTTATAGAACTGGTTACCCAGAGACATACAAAGGCCTCACACTTTACCTTCATGCTTCATACAACGGCTGAACCAGATTCACTTTCTATGTACTTTTTAAAATCTTCATAATCATCTAAACAGATTTAATGGGTACCGGATCTTCCAGGAAATAAATGCAATCAACTTTTACTATCACTTCCTCTTATAAACTCAAAAAGAAAGCAACAGAAGAATTGAAACATCATAATTAAATCTCTGCATCCAGTTTCTTTAGAGCATTTCTGATAAGAAATCAAACTACTGGAGGATAATGAGCCTTAATTGTGTTGGTGCCAATGAGCTGCGGTGCTATATCACATGGCCTGGAAATCATTAGCTAATTATGAAAGCCTTTTCCTGCTTTGTGGCTGCAGGAACATTTCTGTCTGTGGTGAGGGAGGACTGATGGTTAAAGACAGAATGTTAATGTGAAAAAAACAAAAGGAAATTAAATGAGAACAAGCCAAGCCTCATTTTACATAACTCGCAGCTGAATCACAGCAGCTGCTGCATCAGTCAGAGAAACAGTGTGAGCATGTAGTTCCTCAATTTTGTGGGAAGCAAGCACAGCACCTTATCATTAGATTTCACATCACGTACCAGCACAGACCTGCAGCCCCGGTTCACAGGAACATACGAATGTAGACAAGTCCCCCCCACCACACACACACACACACACACACACACATTTACTTGCTTCACTTCTGTCTTTGTATTCTGTCAAACAGTTTCAGCTGTAAAATCTACCAAGCAGGGATGGAAGAAAAGTTCCTCCTAAGCTGACATTTTCTGATTTAAGTTTCAGCTGTTTGTCACTTTTCTTGGATCAGCAGGTAAATGAGCTCGAGTCAAATGACAAACATGAAGCTGCAGGAATGGTTTCCAGCTGCCAGCTTTAACCACTTGTCTGCAAATATGGCCCAAGTTTCAGAGGCAAACAGTTGCTTTGGGGATTTCACCGGGCACAGAGGTGAAGACAAAAAGAACAGCACATAACTGGCTCTAAACGTCCACTGAGGACGATAAAAACTAAACTCTGCTGTTGGTTTGTAATGAATAAACACACAAACCTTAGTAAGAACATAAATAGATGAATATAAAATATTATATGCATTATATAAATAAACTTTCTTTGTTGTAACATTTCTTCTTGGTAATAAATCTTATACAGCTGAAAAGCCTGTTTATTTCATTTTAAATGGAGCCACATTTTTAAGGAAACTGCATCTGTGGGATGAGCAGCAGAGTTGAATATGTGTGTTGTGTCCATGAAAAACTTGCCAGACTCTTGTTTGGTGTCGTTCATTGGATTGGATTATTGTCTGAAGAAATGAGACATTTTGGTAATTCAACAATTTCTTCATTTACCAAACAGGAGCGTCAGTGTCATGTTGAAGAACCATCCACAGATGAAACAGCATAGTACCTCTTCCTCATGCTGGTCACCAGCTTGGTCACACACTGCTGTAGGATGGCATCCCTTTTCTTCAACCAGTCCACCAATGTGGCATGAACACCACTCCCAAGCTGATCCCACAAGTGTTCAAAGGGTTTGAGATCAGAACTGCAGGCAGGTCATTTCATCCTCTGGAGGCAGTCTCTGATAAACCCGATGTGTGGGGGCGAGCGTTGTCTTCTTGAAGGATACAGTTTAGGCCCAGACTGACTGGAAATATGGGATCACCACTGGTTGCAGAATCTCATCTCCACATCCCATCTGCACAAAGATTTCCTCCAATAATGACAAGTGTTGTTTTTCCAGTGAGGGAGATGCTTCCCCACACACCATCACACTGCCTACACCAAAGCTGTTACCCTGTTGATGCATCAATCAGCACAACGTTCTCCACGTCTCCTTCATCCAGATCGGTCAAAGTGGCATGGTTGGAGCAGACATCACCTGGCCGCTGTAGCAGGGTCCATGCTAACAGGCACTGCTAATCAGGCATCTGATTGTACCTGAGGTACCAGAAGCTTAAAACAAGAGTCAATAGCAGAAGAAGGTGTTTGGCATTGGCAGAGAAGTCTTTTTTGCATGCAGCCCACATTCAACTCTGCTGCTCATCCTACAAATGCATTTTTCTCATGAATGTGGCTCTAATCAAAAGGGAAATAAACAGACTCTCCAACAGCATAAGATTTATTACCAAAAAGCAATTCTACAACAAAGAAATAATCAACCAAACACAATTTTTTTACTTTTATTTTATATGCTCTTCTGAGATTTTGAGGAAATTCTCTTTAAGAGACAGATGGATAGATAATATTTTCACAAAGTATACAAAATATAAAATTTCACAGCATCAAAGCTGATTTTTGACATTTTCCATGCTGGATCCACAGCTGGTGTACAGTATAATTAGGAAATACCCACCGGATCTGCAGGCCCGCAGAATTCCCTGAAGGTCTTGGGTGTGTCTGTGCCATGGATCTCTAAGGCCATGCAGCGTCCAGAGCACAACTCAGTCACCATATTCTGCAAAATTAATTCAAATGTAGATTAAATTTTCTTCCATATGAATAGAAAATGAACAGATCTATGAAAAACTATCTCATCTATCTCATGACATCTCATGTAAACTTTGCTTTCACTCAGCATTTGTTATGTATCAACAAAAAGTAGCAGAAGTGTGACATGGTGGTTTGCTGTGATGGCGCAACAGTGTGTTGTTTATACTCACAGGATACTCTGTAGTAACACCTTTGTAGATTTCATAGAATTCCTCAGCGTTGGCCCGGTCCACGTTGAACTGTCAAAACAAACAAAAAAACACAAGGCTGACAATATCCAATGGAATATGGAAACTAGCAAGTTATGAATGTAAATAACAAAAAAAATGCAATAATCTAAATTATTTTATTTGTGACAATAGATTTATTTATAAACAAAAAAAACAAACAAAACAAACCAAAAATAAATAAATAAATAAATAAAAAAAGAAAAGCGTCATGAAAAACATATAGGAAAGGAATCCATGCTCCAATTGCAAATATGCAGTTATTTTATTGCTAGTAAAGCCCCACAAAGCTGCTGCAGTGATGGAGCTGATTGATTTATTTTGTCCTACAGCCTCACATCTGATGGGGGCAACATGAATGAACTGTGAAGGGTCACCGTTTGCATCACTGACACAGTTTAGAGGTTTGGACAGATCAGAGGAAGCCAATACAGAGCACAGACTGCATGAAAATATGGGAAGCTAAAAGGTATGGATATACTGTTCGTTTATACTGTTGAAACCAGAGGTAAAAGTAAATAAATGTTTTTCTCTGTCTCTGAAGTTACACAAAACCAAACTTCTCCTGTTTTAGGTCAGTTAGGACTACCTAAATGGCCTCTATTTGCTAAATGCAAAAATAATGAAAAAATTTTAATGCTTTCCTTAAAAACAGAAGTTTACATACTTTTCCTCATTATTTGGTAGAATTGCCTAAAAAAACTGTATGACCTGGGTCAAACGTTTTGAGTTCCCCTCTACAAGCTTCTCACAGTGAGGGATGTCACAATTACAAGATTTCACAATTAATTACACCACAGTAAATTTTCCATTTAGATCCCTCACTGTCTTTTCTTTCCATAAAGGATTAACTCTAAACTGCATCAGGAAATCGTCACAACTTGGAACAAAATCAAAGTTACGTAAAATGTGGGTGTTGTCGCCTGTGTTGCTTTGTTTTTGTTTCATGCCAACTGAAAAAGAGGCATGCCCAAGTGGGAAAGTATTCTCTCCGAACAAGCAGATTAAGTCGTCTTTGTTGGATTTCTTTTTGGTTATTGACAAAACTGACCAAGGTGTCACTGTGGAGGGCAGCTCACCAGCATGTGAAGAATGACAAAAAAAAATGCAGTGAAATGAGGAAATGCATCAAATATGTTTCACCACCTGCAGGATAACCAGCAGCTTTGTAAATGTACAGTAGCTGGAGTAAACCATGTTAATGTTTAAGACTGATATTAAAATGTTATTGTGTCCTTTGCAGTTTGGTAATTGCGTACAGTCCAGGTTTGGCTTAAAGTGCAACAGGACGAGTTGAGTGGCATTCATACGCTGCATTATACAGATGAGAAAAACCGAAATACGTCTTGTTTTAATGTATAATTTAGCTGTTCAAACATAACTGACTCAGTGTGAGCGCCTCATCATTTTTTGTTGTCAGCGTGCAGTGGTGTGTAGAAGAAATCATATTTAATTCCAGACATGTGGTCTTGTTTCTTTATTTCCACTGTTCCAGTAGTATTTATGTCAAACAGCAGCTATTCTGCTAAAGGACAGCTGGAAGTCAAAGCTAGCTGGTTGTTTTTCCTGGTTCGTAAATTCTCTACTTGGGTTGAAAAGAAATGTTTTAAACTATTTTTATAATGTAGTTTCCAGAAAGAAGCTTTAAAGTCCAGGTAGAGGTCCTGTAGCCTTTCCATCTGTTTTCTCTAAGAGAAATCCAGAGTTAATATGTAGGATTGTTTATCCTTTACTTTGTGATGACCACTATAAAACACTGACTTTGTTGCCCTTAAGCCATTTTGTAACTACTTTGGTGGCATGGTTAGGGTTATTCTTCCTGGCTGATTTCTTGAGACGTTCAATATTTCCATATAATGTTCGTTCCTCATGATCATCCTGAAGCCCCACAACATGATGCTGCCACCCCCATACTTTAAAGATGGGGTGTTCTTATGCATACAAGAGTCCCCCTTTTTCCTCTAAATGTAACAATGGTAATGAAGGCCAAGCAGTCCTGCTTTACTTTCATCAAACCACAGGATATGTCGCTAAAATATTTTAAATCTTTGCCTTTGTGTGCATCTTCAAATTGCAATCTGCTTTTTTTATGCTCTTGGAGCAATGGCTTCCTCCTGTCTGATTGGCTTTTCAGCTCCTGTTAGTACAGGACTGGTTTCACTGTGGACAGGACTCTCTCGTACCAGCTTTAGCCAGCAGCTCCACAAGATCTTTAGCTTTTGTTCTGGGCTTGATTCATATGTTTTAGATGGCTATACCTGATATCTTCACGGGTGTGCCTTTAATTAACTCAAATGTTGTCAGTTAACCTATCAGAAGCTTCCAAAGCCATGACATCATCTTCATCATTTCCCACATTGTTTAAAGACATAGTAACCGTTGAATATGTAAACATCTGACTGAAGAAAGAAATGAAAAAATCTCTCTCTTTTTGTGGCATTTAACAAAGAGAAGTTAAGTCTGATATAACTTTGGACAGTGAGAAAAAAAAAGTTTGTGTTTGTTTATACAGTGTATGTAAATTTCTGCTTATTTTCACTAGAAGAGAAAGGGAGAATTGTTTTGTCAAACTTTACCATCTGAAGAGCTGTGATTTCAAACCCGGCCGCAGATATGGAGTTGAGGATCTTCCCGGTCAGGCCTGTAAACATATGAGAGACGTTCATATCTGCCAGCGTTTATGAGCTTTTCTCCAAGTTTATCCAGTGAAGTGTTTTAAAGCTGCAATAAACTGTTGAGTTTGAGCCAGATCTGATAAACCTCTGCAGGAAAATACATTCAAATTGGAGTACGGAGATATTATTAAACATAAGCAATAGCTTTCACTACAACGACCTCAGCGTCTCCTTGTGTCTGCAGAGGACGTTACTTCTGTGCAGTCAACCTTTTAGAAACGAAGATACTGAGCTGTACATCATGTCACTGTGGCTCTGCACTGTTTTAAAAAAATGGTGCAGCTGCAGTGACAAACGTGCATCGTGACTTTGAAGGTCAGACTGCTGCAGACACATAATTGAATGAAGGCGCCAGTCTCATAATCTCAGTCTGACATCCTGATAAAAAGTAGCCCATGTTCACCACAGGACAGAATGCCTTCCGTTATGTCTAAACGCTGCAGTGTGGCATCATCATTTTCATTCGCCAGGTGAAGCAGAGAGCATTGATGAATATGTCTCGGGCTCCGTCACAGTCCAGTTTTGTGTATTAGGTAATAAACCACCTCCTGAGTCCTCTGTGCCCTCCCCAGGCAGCAGCCAACAGCCTGACTAGGACAGACACACACACACACACACACACACACACACACACTCAACACAGCTCCCCAAAGCAGTTGGTGCTGTTGCTAGGAGATCCTATTCTGGGTGCCTGGCAACAGAAGCTTCTCTATTCTGGTCATGTCTGAATGAATTTTCAGACACAACTTCCTTTATCAGCACTCTGATAGGCTGTGTTTTGTAGATGTAGCTGTCACTTAAATGAGCTACTTAAGAGATCCTCAAGGGAAATCAGAGCAGGCTCTCCGGTACGATTTGTCCAGAGGTGGGCACACCGTTCAGTCTGGGTTTATTCTTGGCTCAGATCAAATACAGTATATCATAGCATGTCAAACACTGAGTGATTACATCAAAAGAGTGAAAATGGCATCTCATGGAAGTCACGTGTCTAATGATTTTAATAAAGAAACTTTTTGTGAAATATAAAAACTTGAGAAATTGAAAAAGGATGAAAATATTTTCTGCTGCTAAAAGTTACATGGGTTATATTATAGCAAACTCACATTTTTTATGCTTGGGAGCTTATGTTTTGGTGTCTGAAGTTACTACCACCTAAAAGCTAATAACACATTTTGCTTTGGACATACTATATCTGAACTGATTTGTATAGAATCACAAAATCAAGTTGTGTTACTTGTCAAGACTATAAAAGACAAAATATTTGTATCAGTGAGGAAAAAGAACAGCCACTGCCACTGGAAACAGCAGTGCTTACTAGTTATTACTCCAGCAAAGACCTCCTGAGACGCCAGACCACAATGAGAACAGAGAAATTAGTGGTTTAACTGCGTAAGATTGCATAAACTCAAACTCCTTTTCCCATGCAAACAGGAAAAATAGTTTAATAATAGGCTTTTGAGAAACTTCATATAGTGGCACAGTCAGTAATATTTACAGAAAATTAAACATACATACTGTCATGACTGAGGTCATTTTCACTGCAGCTGAAGGCAACTTTGACAGTTGCTTAGTCTCTCAAAGACTTCTCACAACAAATACTTGAATGTGTCCTGGCAGGAAAATCCCAGGTGTAGCAACAGATACAATAAAAAATGATTGCTTCTTTCCATTTGGGCTTGGCAAGAAGTCAAGCCAGCAAAAAGCAACCATAATATCAGGGTGCAACCCAAAGCACACAGACTTTTTTTACTATGTTATTGTCATAGCTTCACATTATCCTCTGTGAGAGCCACTGACCCTGAACCCTGCCCCTATTTAATAAACACTCCAAGTTAAGAAGAGTTAATGAAACAATGTAAAGGAGTGTTTCTGAATAACACTAAGATTCTAAAATCAAGCTAATGGCTCCATGTGGGTGTATTTGCTAACAAGCTAAATGCTAAAGACAAGCTTACATACTTGTAATGATGATGGTTTTTTTTTTTATTTAGCTTGGTAAGTGGATGCTATCAAGAGTAAAAGGGAAGGAAAGGACTGAACTAAGTGGAATTCATGCCAGGTGGTGGCACAAGACAAGACATCACCATTGAGAGAATGGAACAGCCATCTCCTAAAAACAGAAAGGGTAAAAGAGAGCCTGGACCATGTCAAAGCTAAACAAATGATCAGTGAAGACAAACCCTCAAGACCCTGGGACAGTGGGACCCTGTTGAGATTGTTTACTCTACTGCACTGTGCTGGGTCCTGAACAAAAAGCCCAAGTCTGTCCTCAGTCAACAGCTTTCTGTGTGCTTACTTCAGCCCTGTCCAGACAGTTTCACATTTCACAGGTCAGAGCTCTGGTGGCATGTCCTGTGAACGGGGATCAAGGCAGGGATTTGGATAAATCCAAGGCCAAATGTGCCATAAAGACGAGAACCGCCATATGAAATTATACAAGTCAGTACAGCTGCATGAAAAAAGTATTTTAAAAAAACAGATAAAAGACACAAATATACATAAAGCAGACATGGAGTGTTAAGTAAGCTTTAAACATGTCTTTACCTTCTGATATGGCATGAGGTTTGATGACACAACATGTGCAGTCTGTACAGACGGCTGTGTTGGAAGGACCATGGCCGATAGTGGATGGAAAAAAGAATTCCAGCTCCTAACAGCACAAGAGTTAAAAAACACTTCAGCAGGTATAACCATTTCTGGGAATGCAGATATGATACAGGCTACAAAAGCGTCTACGAACATGAATAAAGTTAAGAGGTTAGGTGAACATCCTCACTCTAGCTGCTGCTGCAAGTGAGTCAGAGCCATGGCCAACATTTTGGATGCCATCTGTTCCAAACTGGGCACAGAGACTCTGTGGCGCCTCCCTCTGTGCCGCAGCAGAGTCGACAGATCCCAGAAGCTTCCTCCACATAGATATGGCCTCCTCTCCTATCAGCTCCATGGCAACCACAGGCCCCGAGGACAAAAACTGCACCAGGTTACTGCAAAATCAGAGGGATACTGGAGTAACAAACTGATCTAAATGGAAACAGTAACTCTGAATGTGCTCAAATGTCCGATCAGTGTCCTTAGGATCATTATCAGAGCTTCTGGTACTCGGGGTTAATGGCTATCAAAAGCTTCCTCTGCACATATCTGGCATATCATTTACACAGGCACTTACTTAAAGAAAGGCTTTGACTGATGTTCCCGATAAAAGTCTTCTGCTTGGCTCCTGTAATGTAACAAAACCAGAAACTAAAGTTAATCAGATGCCAAATTATCTTGTGGTTTTAAAGCAGCTGACATCAAGAGTCTGTTTCTCATTTCTTCGGTCATTTTTCGTCACTAATTTCATCTACTTACAGTTTTGGGGCTAAATTGTGGGTTTTCTTGCCAGAATTCTATATTCCTCCGCATCATTTTACTCTTAACCCTTTAACAGCCAGGTGGAGCAAATTTTTTTACTTTTGTTACAGATGTGTAGAAATTAACCTGTCTGAGCCATTTTTACCACTTGGTAATGCCAAAAGAAGTGTTTATCCCATTACTATTTCACATTTTGACCATTAAATTCCTGAGTTACTACATTATGAACTGTCATCTCAACCACTTGTTGATTGATTCTTCTTATTGTTTAAACAAAAAATTGTAAACATTTTCTCTTGCAAACTTGGAAGAGTTCTTATTAGAGAATTAAAATAGTAACCCTCAATTTTATGAACGCTAGGAAAGAGAAGTAATGCTGCTAAATGAGAAGTTGTTTAGTTAGCTCTGCTAATTTCACCTGTGTGCAATACAGCGGTCGCATGGTCTTAGTAAAGATACACCTGTTGAAAAAGGCCTCGGAGTCTGCATCACCACTAAGAAAGCAGCAAACAGATCAGGGACAAAGTTCAGATCTTCAGATTAGGGCTGGGTTATAAAAAATATTAAAACTCTTAATATCCCTGTAAACACCATAAAATTTGTTATTAAAACATGGAATTGATATGCCACCACCACAACAAACCAAAATAAAAATATAAAGAGGACATTATTTGATAAAAAAAGAGCATTATTAAGCACAGACTGGAAGATTTGTCTATGGGCCCACTTTAAAGTTTCTGTGTCACAATTACTAACATGTAGTAGTAAAGATGGGCATATGTAATGACTTTAAATACCAAGCACAGTTGTGAATAGATGGTGGCCATCAGTGGCCAAAATTCTTCCAAAAAAACATGTTTTCATCTGTGAGTGGATGCAGTGGCTTCAGGTACAGCAATGACTGCACCACAGGTAACTACTTCAACATTGTGTACGTGTGTACTGTCATCTATGGTCCTTTTCGGGCTCTAGCTCCTTTCAAACAAACCTCATACAGCAGTTTTAAAGCTTAGAGGGTTCTCACTTCACACAGAGTTGTTTGTCCATTCAGAGATGCCGTAGAAAAAATAGTGGCACAAATATGGCAGCTGTCATGTATGTGGATCCATGGCAAGTAAATTGTTAAATTTAGGAGAATAAAACACAGTTATTTTATTAAAGGAGTTAGATACCAATAGAAACTGTTTTTAAATGATGAATAACTTTTTCTGTCACTGACGTTGAACTTTATTACATGCTGCACGGTTAAAGTAAAACAAGATGGCATGTTTGGAGTTTGCCAGAGGGCACCTGGGAGACTCCTCACACATGTGGAGGAAGTTACTCTGTTCAGATGAGGCTAAAATTGAATGTTTAGGCCTTCTAAACACACCCCTATACATTTAATTATCTCCTCAGGAACACTGTTCACACTGTGCGACACGGTGGTGGCAGTACCATCCTGTGCATATGTTTTTAATCAACAGGGTCTGGGAAATTAGTCAGAATTGATGGATGCTGCTATCTTCCAAACAACTAAAACTTGAGTGAAGGTTCACCTTTCTGCCAGGCGACAACTATGAAGATTTTGTTCTGGTCAAGTCAAACCTCAGACCTCAATCAAGCTGAGCATCTCTTATGATGTCAACATTGTCATACAGCAGAAAAACCCAGCCCGAAGGAGTCGCAGCATTTCAACCTTATAGAAGATAAGATAAGAAGTTCTTTATTCATCCCCATCAGGGGAAATTCAGGTGTCCTGCAGCATAAAATGTTGGCCATAATCAAGAACTCTCACTACCATACAAAACCACAGCATGACAACAGCATAGGGGCGGCATGGCTCAGTGGGTAGAGTGGTCGTCCTGCAGCCCAAGGGTTGCCGCCTTGCATGGCTGCTTCCGCCATCAGTGTGTGAATGTGTGTGGTGTGAATGTGTGTGGTGTGACGTACATGTAAAGCGCTTTTGGATAAAAGCACTATATAAGTACAGGATATTTAACAGTAAATAAAATAAGTTAAAAAGTGCACATTAACACGATTTATTGTGGAGCCTTATAGCGGCTCGGATAAACAACCTCCTGAGCCTCTCAGGCCTGCAGCGTATGGTCACTGCGGCTGCTTCTCTGGGCGACCACAGTGTCCTGCAGGGGGTAGCTGCTATGAGGATGTCCTGCATCTTGTTGAATAGTGAATACATGAGTGAATGCGCATGTATACTATCTAATTTTTTTCTTTGTTTCATAATCAAACATATTTTATACCTGAAAGATCTGTTGAGGCAAAAAATAGTTTGATAATATGATTACGCCATGACTAAGCACCTGATAAGAGTTAATTAAATGCCTAGCTTTCCTGGCCCTTATCACGCCATATGCTCCCAGAGTGTGAGAAAGCAGAGCTATCCATCTGTTCTAATGAGGATATTGGCAACAAACAGCCTAAGTCTCCCTCTTTGACAACAGTTTCTCTGAATCACCACATCATTATCACAGTACTATCATTAGACACTCTGCACAAGTTCAAACTTACCATGTAAGCTTTGCCATTTTTGCTTTGGTCACAATAAGGTTGGAGGAATGTATCAGTTCAAAGACATCTCCAATCTTGGTCCCCCCATCTGGTTTTATTAAAGCAAGCGTTCTGGAATAGCAGAGATGAAAAAAACCATAAAGATCCAAATGGTCAGGATTAGATATCACAGCTTGGAGCATTGCTGAGTAAGTCTCTACACCTGGTTTTGGTCATTCTGTATCATTTTGTACCTTAATTCTGGGCTTATGCAGGGACACTCGATAATGATGTGAGACTGGTCTTGAGGCCAGTCAAGGATTGTTTTATATGTCTTATTTCCTACTTTTACTAAAGCACATGCTTCTATCCAGCTGCTGAGATCTCTGATGGTCAATTACTGTGACCTTTCTGACCAAAACCCTTTTTGGCTTTGCTCCCCAAACTTCTTTTATTCTTCAAATATTGAGGCAACTGTGCTCGTGGGAACCGCTCAAGCTTAAGAAAAGGTTTTATATCTTTTGCATTTCCAAACTTTTATCTTAAGAGTTTGACTGAAAATTCTTGGACTTGTGTGAATTGTGGGATCTTCCTTGATTATATGGTGTTTATTTAGTTCACTACAGATGGTTTTATAATGTTTTATGGTTGTTTTCATTTTGTGAAGCACATACTGATATAGGTGTATATGCGGGGGGGTCACTTGCACTTTTGGGGGAGGCCTGTGGGCTGTGGGTCTGGGCTCTCACACTGTCCTTCTCCCCCTCCTCTCCTCGCCCACATGTGGTGGGTGGGTGCCTTCTAGAGTTGGTGGCGGCTCATTGGCTGCGGTCGCTGCGTGTCCTGGTCGTGGGAACAGCTGCTCATAGCCTGTCCTGCTCTGGGGGGCCTCCAGGGGAACAGTGATGACAACTGCCACCAGCGACTCACCTTCTGTAGGGAAGTCTGCTTCCCTCTGGACTTACTTCCCCAGACCTCTCTCCTTTCCCGCTTTCTCGCACACATGAAGGGTGCTGGGAGGCGTACATGTCATGCTGGGTGGAGCAGAGGGGGCCATCTAAGTGGCCTTGCTGGCTGCACCCTGTGGTGACTCGCCTCTCAGTTTTAATTACACTTAGTCATCAAAACACGAGAAACACAACAACTTTTGGGGGGCGTGCCATTTAGTACATGGAAGGCAGGGCTGCTCGCGTGGCCTCCCTCTGAAGGCTGAAGGTCAAAACTGGATGCTGGTAATCTTGGGGTCCTCAGGCAGCACTGCATTAAAAGCAGTCACAATTCTCTACTGGAAATCACTGCATGGACTCAGTAAGACTTCCAGAAATTACAGTCTGTGAACACAGTTCATCCTCAAGTCCACAAATGCAGGTTAAAGCTTTATAATGCAAAAAAGAAGCTATACGTAAACAGGATCCAGAAACACCGCCGTTTTCTTTGGACCAAAGCTCATTTGAAATGGTCTGAGGCAAAGTTGAAAACTGTTCTGTGTTCAGATGGATGAAAATGTAAAATTCTTTTTGGAAAGCATGGATGACGTGTCCTGCAAACTAAAGAGGAGAGGGAGCATCTAGCTTGTTATCAGTGGACAGGTTAAAAGCTGCATCTCTGATGGGATGGGGCTGCATTAGTGCCTATGGCGTGGGCAGCTTCCACATCTGTGAAGCTCCATCAATGCTGAAAAGAACATGGAGGTTTTAGAGCAACATCTGCTCCCATCCAGACGACGTCTCTTTCAGGGAAGACCTTCCAGATTTCAGCAAGACGATGCTGAACCACATCCTGCATCCATCACAGCAGCATGGCTTCACAGGAGAAGAGTACGGCTGCTGAACTGGCCTGCCTGTAGTCCAGACCTTTCACCAATACAAAACATCTGGAGCATCATGAAAGCAGAAATCCACCAACGAAGATCCAGGACTGTTGAGCAGCTACAATGGGACAACATTCCACTCCTAAAACGCCAGCAACTGGCCTCCTCACTTCCCAGATGTTTAGAGACAGATCTTAAAAGAAGAGGGGATGCTACACAATGCTAAACATCACCCTGGAGCTACTTTTTATAGATTTATTGCTGCCATGAAATCTTGAATGGATGTGATGTTTATGTTTTATTAGGAAATAAATATGGGTTTATAAGAGTTGCAAATCATTGCTTTCTTTTTTTATTTTACAGTGTTCCAACTATTTTGGAATCGTAGTTGTACATCCATTAGTTAAGGACAAAAGACTTGTATGTTTTTTCATTACACATCTATTTGACAAATCATGATGCTTTGTAAGCTAGAAGTTACAACATTTGTAAATCTAAACAGACCACCCTGTAAAATTATTACAATATCATAATGACAAAATATAAAAATTAGGTAAATGAAAACTTTTCTATTATCTTTACAATACTATAGAGCAGATCTAATATGAAGGAGTGAGCACATTCCAGCTGAAGGGATTATTTGTATGCCATTACTTTACATATAATGGAGCTCAAAGCTGTGAGGTATGTGCTGTAACTAGAGAGGATAAGAGGGACTTACAGTACAACACCAAGCAATCCTACCTTTCTTCTTTGCTGCCGAGTTTGTTTGCTGTGTACATGTTTCCATAATCTATCAGATTTAGCTGCCGTGAGAACACAGTGACCCGATTCCCCACAAACAAGTCTTCTTGATGGAGGTCATCATATTTGGTCCTTTTCAAAAATCGTTGTTGTTTCTTCACGTCAAACTGCAAAGACAGAACTCAAATATATCTAAGCTGTAATCTGTTTCAGCATAAACATTTCATTCTTTTTGCACAATGAAAACATTAATGGTTTATTAAAGCATGCTGAAGAACACTTGAATAATAAGCACATGAGTAAGTGTTTACCATTTCCACCGAGCCATCTTTTGGGTAGTAAAAGAGATGGTAGGGCCGCACAAGTTGCGCAACTGGATCATACCACTCAG
Organism: Melanotaenia boesemani; assembly: GCF_017639745.1. Taxonomy (NCBI): domain Eukaryota; kingdom Metazoa; phylum Chordata; class Actinopteri; order Atheriniformes; family Melanotaeniidae; genus Melanotaenia; species Melanotaenia boesemani. The sequence continues at coordinate 29,476,231 of NC_055695.1, read as the reverse complement.
CAAGAAAAACATAGCGTTCCTCCTGAAGAAGTCAAGCAAAGACTGCGTCAGATAAATGCCAGAAAATAAACAAAGCTGAGCTTTAAAAAAAGATTTAATGATAAATTGACAAAAAGCTAGTGAAGAACAGTGTCACAGATATTGTAAATGGGGGAAAGGAAAGCTGTGACTGGTACAAATTTGCTTGTTTTTGTTAATTTAGTTAAATCAGTTTTCTTCTGATGGTCTATGTAAAGCACTTTGAATTGTTACATGAAGTGTGCTATACAAATAAACTTGGCTTGCCTTAATTTTCACTTTACCCACTTTTAATCACTCTACATTACTGTTAATTATGCATGAATGCATGCCTTAGAGGTTCATTTTTCTGAGTGTGCCTTGCAAAACTTCCGCATGTAAAGTCTTGAGACGTGCCTTATTGGGATCAGGTCTTTGTGCGAACAGTGGGAAAAGACATACCCATGCCTATCTTAAATTTCTGCAGCAAACTACTACAGTGAAGACTTCCCAAAGAAAACTTTTCAAAAATCTTTGTTGCTTAATGTGTTGAAATACTTACTTCAAGTAAATTTCAAGTTGCTATATGCATCCATAAATTCCAATTTAAAGTTTACTACATAGCAGATGGTGGGGGAGGGATTTCCATATTCACTGGGTCTGGTTTCTTAAAAACAGATTATTTTTATAGGTTTCCCCCACACTACTGAAGCTTGTAAGCAAGAAGCAGCATGACCTTGGGTTGTTTACTGTGATTCCAACTCCTGATAAGGAGTGACTCAAGTTGTCTTAAACCAATACTTGAACAATAACAGACTTTTTTGTTTAACTTTGTCAACCTAAAGCAAAAAAGCAGCAGTTTTACTTTACTTGATGTTTTAAAAGCATGCAACTTGAGAGGAGAAAGATGAAAAATCTAATCAAGCAATGTCTTTTATATTACCCATTTTATAAATGCAATCTTCGTTTTATCATAATAAATAATCTATTGTGATCTTATTATACAGTCCTGGTTACATGCACCAAATTACTATTAAACCTTTACATATATTGGCTTTGTTTAGTTTAAACTCCACCACAGGGACAAAAGAGCTCTGTGTCCCTGATTCAGTCTCTTCCTGGATGTGACTCCCGGACAGGTGTCCCACACATACTCGTACTAATTTGACTGTAAATGCTTAAAAGCTTAACATTTTAGTTAGTTTGTAAAAATAAATAAATTAAAAAAATAGCATATATGGAACAAATGCGCATCACAACTCAAAACTGGATGACATCCCAAATATATACAATGTATATGTGACCAAATGCTTGAACAACTTTACATAGAATAAACTATTACTAACATATAAACAGAATAATAATCATATTAAAATCATCCCCTAAATATAGACTCTTTTACTAACACGTGGGACTTCATGTAGATAGCTAAAGCTGTAGTTCAGTACTAACAGGCAGCTCACGTTAATGCTCTGCATTAGGTTGTTGGACAAAGTAATGAACTATGTAATTAAGATTTAATAGTTCCTTTTTTTGTTTAGAATTTTATTTGCATACCTCATAATGGCTATATTAATATAATTCACACTATATTGTTCGGTCCGACGTAACGTGTTATGCTATCTTGATATAGCTAAGCTAACATTAACAACTGCCTTGTTGGTTCAGTTAAGTTTTAACTTAAGTTCAACACTCCACAGCGTTTTAAAACCATCGTTGTGAAAATGTGATAACTTAACTTACCATTTAAACAAATTAACTATGCTTACTAGACTCCGTGCTGATGATCTATCAAACGTTAGCTATACTGGGTTACCCTCCGTTTCTATAGTAACGGAAATGAAATGCCGTGATGTGCTAGCTAAGTTGCTAAAGTAACATTAGCAAACAGTCGGTTCACGCCATTGTTGGGAAAAATAAAAATTTTATATTACCATTTAATCAAATAAATCAACGAACCACTGCCACTGATGTTGGCGGTTCTCAGACCTTAGCTACTCCAAAGTATACATAGTCTCTATAGTAACCATATACTGTATAGTGACCATGATAATAACAAACCGAGATGCGTTCACTTGAAATTGGAAGAACCACCCAGTTTGCGCCAAGGCGTCTGCCGTAAACTAATAACATGCTCGTTTTAATATTCCTGAACGCTTGCTGATGATGCCAGTTAGAGCTTAAACTCACCGGAGTCAAATTCCTTGTTTGCGTGTACAGATTTGGCGATATAAATTATTCTGATTAAACCTTGTTTACGTTAGTAACAAAAAATGTGTGTGCGTATATACTGTCTGCTCAGTTTATTTTGCACTGTTGTGCATTATACCATCTAGCGGTGGTTTGGTGGTATCGTCGAAAGTTAAATGAGCTTGTAATTTTCAAAGATTCGGGTGCTTGTAAATGCAACCTTTGACCCTTCTCTTACTACCCGGAACAACAACAGAGTTTAGCGTCTCCTACTTTAAAATATAATAAGTTACATCTTCTATACAACGTTTTGTTTAATATGAACAAAAACATTGGGCTTGACTTTAGTACTGTGTAAATACAGCTCTTCTTTATGGGTTCAGCTGCTCATATAAGAGATTTCATACATGATAATGGACCGCTGATCCTGGACGGTGGGTTAGCAACTGATCTAGAGGCGCATGGAGCCAAACTGCAGGTGAAATAACCAAAAAAAATCAGACTCAGCTTCACCTTCTACCATACACCATTAATTTATTTGCTAAATTCTCTCTTATAGCAATTGCAAACAGCATATTGTAGAGCTTTGTAAAACATTGTTCTTAAGTCTAGCTCATTGACCATAAATATTAGTATTTAAGAATAAATCATTATTTATTCTATTATACTTCGCTGTATATGTGTTTAAAGACATTTTCATGTATAAAGTAGTTACTAACTGCAGCAGACAAGGGGAGTAAAATAATACATTTCCAGGAATTAAACTAATTAAGTAAAGTACAATAAAATAAACATTTGTGTAGTATATGTATTTGCTGTGCCTATGGGTGAAATACCAGAGTAATTACTGTTGCCCAGCTGGTGTATAATCTATAGGGATGAAACAAAAATGCTGCAAATAAGCATAAATTTAAAGGCTGTTTCACTATATTTTTGAGTCACTAGGCTTTAAGTGTTTCTGTAAATATTCTTTTGTAGCTGCAGTTAAATTTAATCTGTGTTATTAAATGTTCAAAACATAATTAAATGGACAGAGAGTGCCCTTGTGTGTGTGTCTACTCAGGGAGATCCTTTGTGGAGTGCCAGGCTTTTGCACACTAATCCCCAGGCCATAAAAGATGCTCATTACAGGTAGGTTTGTGCAAAACACTGTACTTGCAAAGATGTATTTATTCATGTATTTATTATTACGTAAAAAAAAGAACATAAAACAAAATAATATTTAAATATTAATAATGATGCAGTTAAAGAGGATTTTAACAGCTCACATGAAACCCATGTACTGTCATTGCAATAAAAATAAATGATCATTTTATGTTTGAAAAGGAGTAGGAGGAAGCTAATGCAAATCTAATCCACCCCCATTTAATATACCATTGCAAAATACTCATTTACACAATATTTATTTCCCTCTGGGATTGATTAAGTATTTTTATACAATTTCATTATAAGTGTTGTTGCTGTTTTTTTTTTTTGTTTGTTTTTTTTTGGTCACATGCTCTTTATTGTTGTTTTTGCTTTTTGTTTTCTCAAATTCAACTCTCCCCTCAGGTCATAAATGTTTGCAGTATATTTTGTATTTCTGTGTGTATGTAAATAAACTAAACTAACAAATAATTCAGGTATGGTAGAACCGATAAACTATATAAGATACGCAATGTTTTCTTGTTCAAAATGTATCTTGTTTTCCCAACACCGCAACACTCTTTTCTATCTTTGATTTTACATTTTTAGTTAATTTCTGAGTCCAGTTTCTGAAAAGATTTGGCTGAGTTTCTTGGTCTTATATTATAGTAAAGTGACTATTTGGATTGATGGTCAAAAGAAAAGTAGAAGAAAAGAAGAAAGTACCTCAACTCATCACTGAGCCACAATCGTGTGATCCCGCTTTATAATCACTGCTATTATCTCACTAGGTTTCTCCTCAGTGGTGCTGATATTATTACAACAGCCACATACCAGGCGAGTATCCCAGGATTCATCCGCCACCTGAGCGTTGACTCTGAACGCGCCAGAGAACTGGTGATGTCCGGAGTTCATCTCGCCAAAGAGATGGTCAAGACATTTGACTCTGGTATTAATTTATAAACTCTTTGACATTTTTTTATGGTAGCTGAGAATATGATGTACTTTTAAACTATGATGCTTTCCCTGTTTCTGTCTCAAAGGACAGACATGTCCCTTGGTAGCAGCTTCAGTGGGACCATATGGGGCCTTTCTGCACGATGGTTCAGAGTACACTGGGACTTATGCGGAGGAGATGAGTGTTGAAGTGAGTGGCTCCTTTGATGTTGGTTATGGTGTCAGTAGAGAATGCCTTCATGCTGAGACTGAACTGCTGTAGGCCTTTATGATAACCACTTGTCTCTGACATGTTTTATCTTTTTAAGGAGCTTAAAGAGTGGCATCGGCCACATGTCAGCTGTTTAGAAGCAGCAGGAGCTGACCTCATTGCTTTTGAAACAGTTCCGAGTATCAAAGAAGCAGAGGCTGTGGTGGAGCTGCTGAGGGAGCTGCCAAACTTTAACGCCTGGCTCTCCTTCTCCTGCAAGGTAACCATTGCTGATTATAAAAGCAAATGTCTGTTCATCTTCAATTTACCTAAAGCCACAAGACAACTCCCTTGTGTTTTGTACTAAAAACGGCATCAGGATGACAAGCACATTTCAGACGGCAGCTCGTTCATGGACGCCGTGAAGATTGCCAGTAAATGCCCGCAGCTGTTTGCTGTAGGAGTTAACTGCTGTCCACCAGCTGTGGTGGAGCCGCTGCTGGACTCTGCCAGGTCACTGCTGAGGCCAGACATGAGCTGGGTGGTGTACCCTAACAGTGGAGAGGAGTGGGACACTGAGCAGGGGTAAGTCTGCGGGCAGGGGGAGAGGCTGAGTTTCCATCAAGAGAAAACTGCACAACAGTGTGCCGAAGTGTTCCCAAAACAATACACAAATATAGTTATGAAATACATAGAAACATACAGAGTGAATGAAAAATACTTTATTAACCCCCTGGGAAAAATCATAATAAAAAATATAAACTAATTAAACACATTACTCTGATATTATAAACTTATATAAAGATGTATATATATATAGAGAGAGAGAGAGAGAGAGAGAGAGCGAGAGAGAGATCTGTACATGTATAAATGATAAAAAAATTAATTAAATATATTCTAGACATATTTGTCTCAGAATACCACAAAATTAAATAAAATGTTATCAAAAATCAAATCAAAGCTGACTAGCTAGTGATGTAGCCTAAATGTTGCTAGCTAAAAGTAATTTGAGGACAGATTTTATTGACTTTCTTGCCATAAAAAACATTCATGAACACTTTTGAAATGACTTAATTAATGCATGTAAATAAATGAGACTCAAACAAAATTGAATTATGAAGGAGGATGAAAAACTAAAGAAAACTCTTGCTAACAACAGCTAGCTTAGCAGTGTAGCTTAGCTTAGCAGCCATTTCTGGGTTGGACTTGAGGGAAGTCTTGACTCATTTGGTGTGACTAAACTCTCTACATTAGTTATATTAATAAACCGAGCAAAACAGGGATTTATTATATAGATTTTTAAGTGTCAGACTTAAAATATGTGTATGTATGTACAGTAAATAACAGAAGGCATCTGTCCAGTATAACTCAAAATGTCAGTGGATTTAAAACTGCATCACTTTTGAATAACTACTTTTTGTTGGTTAACTAGTGAAATATTTGCTCTTATGACCAGAAAAATTTGGAAATATAGACTTATGTAAAAAAACAAAGAAGAAGAAAAAAAACTTATGTTTGGTACAAAGTATTTCAGAGATCCATCCATGTTTGTCAAGTACTATTGAGAAGTATCTTGTTCTTTTTTTTAATCTTCACTATATTAGACGGAAATATAGTACAAACAGAAGTTTGATGTTCCTGTAAAGGAGTATGTCAATTTATAAAGTTATTGTGATACTTTACCATTAAGGAAGGTTCTGTTTTCACCACAATTTAATGTTTTTGGGTTTTTTTTCTTAAAAAGGTGGCAAACATCAGGGAAAACCTCGGGATGGAATCCAGACCTAAGTCACAGATGGCTGAAGCAGGGTGCTGCTCTAATAGGTGCGGTTAGATTCTTCCTCTTCCATTCATTTATCTCCTGTTTTACAGTGTTCTCTTTGACGGATATATTTCCATCTGCTAGGTGGATGCTGCCGGATTGGTCCTGCTCACATCGCAGAGTTAAGGCAGCAGTTAAAAGGAGCGTCTCCTGCAGAACAGTCCTAAAATGAGACTGTTGCATAGCTCTGTGCTAGACCTGTGGATAGTACACACACACACACACACACAGCAGAAAGGTCCACATACTTTGTAATTACACATAAATGCACAAGTTTGAGTCCCATCTTTACCATGACTGCATCAAAACAATACCTCTAATTAATTATTTGCATATAAAGACAGAGTTTGAATAATAAATTAAAGGACATGATAGCAAAAACAATAAGAGAAAAAGTTTTGCTGTAAGTTAAATTGAGTGATGAAATGGAAGTGTGTTTTATTTGTTGGTCTTGCTTCTAGACCTGTTAACAGAATAAAATCTGTATTGAAACAGATAAATAAAAAACTGCCTTCTGGTTTAAAATGTGAGCTCTAATTTGTGTAGGTTTACATCAGTGTAAACAGCACTGTGTGAAAGATATAGCCATTTTAACACAGTGCTCAGAATTAATACATATATGTTGCTCTGGATCATCACAGACATCCCTTTGGGTATTCTTGATCATTTCCTCAGCTGGTTATATTGTCCCAGAGGGAGAGTTCCTTCTCTAGCAAAGTTAATGACTTTGTGGCTCAGTGGCTGCCTTAAATAGTCTGTTATCACAACATTGAATTGCTTCAGATCTGAAGAATGGTGCATATGCTCTTTGAAGAATCCCGGGATGTTTCTGTCCTTAAATGGTTGCCAAAAGGAGCTTGTGTGGAGACCTGAAGATGGCAGATCACAGATGCTTCTTGTTTGGATAACGCTTTAAAGAATCTGGGAAAGAAGGATGTGGGAATCTGTCCAAATTCATGTTAAGCTGCTGTAACTCCTGCCACAGAAGCTTTTACAAAGTGTTAAATGAACAGTCTATTTTACTTAATAGATTTAAAAAAAAAAAAAAAAACATTTTTAAAATATTCACTCACCAGCCATTTTATCAGGTCCACCTTTGCAATAACTTGCAAACACAAAGCCGACTTGATGAAGTTCAAACTGACCATCAGAATGAGGAAGAAAGGAGATTTAAGTGACTTTAAACGTAGCATGGTTGTTGGTCTGAGTATTTACTGAGATTTCCACACACAACCATCTCTAGGGTTTACAGAGAATGGTCTGAAGAAGAGAAAATATCCAGTGAGCAGCAGTTGTCTGGACGAGATTGTCTTGTTGATGTTAGAGGTCAGAGGAGAATGGACAGACTGGTTGGAGATGATTGAAAGGAAACAGGAAGTCCAATAAGCACTGGTTCCTACCAAGGTCTGCAGAACAGCATCTCTGAACACACAACACGTCCAGCCTTGAAGCAGATGGACTACAGCAGCAGAAGACACACCGGGTGTCTCCTGTCAGCTAAGAACAGGAAACTGAGGCTACAATTCACACACACTCACCAACACTGGACAATAGAAGATGGAGAAACATTGCTGGTCTGATGAGTCTCCATTTCAGCTCCACATTCAGATGCCAGGTTCAGAATTTGGTGGAAACATCATGAAAACATCAATCTCTTTAGCCTTGGATCAATGCTTCAGACTACTGGTGGTGTAATGGTGCCGGGGATATTTTCTTGGTACCAACGTGGCCTGGTTTAACCACCACAGCCTACCTGAGTATTGTTGCTGACCATGTCCATCCCTTTATGACCACAGTGTAGCATCTTCTGATGCTACTTCCAGCAGGATAATGCACCATGTCACAAAGCTCAGATCATCTCCACCTGCTTTCTAGAACATGACAATGAGTTCACTGGACTCCAACGGCCTCCACAGCCACCAGATCTCAGTCCAGTAGAGCAGCTTTGGGATGTGGTGGAACGGGAGATTCTCATCATGGATGCAGCCGACAAACCTGCAGCAACTGTGTGATGCTGTCATGTTAATATGGAGCAAAACCTCTGAGGAATGTTTCCACCACCTTGATGAATCTATGACACCAAGAATTAAAAGCAGTTCTGGAGGAAAAAGGGGTCCAACCCGGTACTAGCAAGGTGGACCTGATAAAGTGGCTGGTGATTGTATGTTTGAAGGAGGAAAAAAAAGTATCAGCTTCCAGCTGAAAATTTTGATCAGAAAGGTATTCTCACAGTTAATAAAGTTAATCAAATGATGTAACTTATGAGATATGAGGTGCAAACCTGGCTTTTTAGAGACCCCATTGTTCTGGGGCTGGTAGCTAATCCAGTTTGTTCTGCAGTAACTGGACTGACAACCAGTAAGTGAATGAAAGCAACACTATGGCAGCAAAGAAATACTAAAGTGACAGAGGTTTATAAAAACAATCTTATTTTATTGTAAAATAAATAACTACAACAAACCCCACTGATGAGGCTGCACTCACACCTGCGTTGGGTCGAAGACAACATGGTGCAAACAAGTATAGAGGAGCTTATGTCTGTATAAACATGGAAATAAACCACATGGTCTTTATTTTCTCTGCTTCACATTTAAAAGTTTGAGATGTGTCTCCCATCTCTTCAAGGAACCAAGACCAACTGCACAACTGTTACTAGAGGATTCATAAAGCACAGCAACATGTTGGCTGCTTTAACAACACTGACTGGACGTGTTTCCACTCCACTAACCAGACAGGAAGCAAGTTCACTTACTGTACCTGTACAACGAATACGCAGGTGTGTCGTCTTTGAACTGAAGGTGAAGTGAACGTGTAATCATTGTGCGTTTCTAGGTAGAGCTAGCTGGATATAATGTGCTCAGTATCACTGCAGTGAGTTGAAGGTGAAGTGATGAGAGTGGAATTAAACTCAGATTCGTATATGTCAATAGAAGGAAATGTGTGATTACATACAGAGGTGGACAAAATAACACCTGGAGTCAATCTGATGTTTTATACCAGTTTTTAAAACCGTAGCAGGGGTTGATACAACTCATTCTTCATGTTTGAGCATGTGTTATTTCCTCCTCTTCATACTTTTTAATGCATTCTCAATCCAAGTCTTCTTCAAGTGTGAAAATACATTAAAACCCCGTAAAAAAAAAACAGCTTGACCAAAGCAACCATGAAACGGCTGCACTGAAGAAAAGAAATATGTACAATTTTTTCTGTATTAATTATTTTTTGTATATTTTTGAAGTACCAGTAATACAGAAATAGACTGCAGATTACATGTCTAATTAAAAATAACGTGAAAATATTTTTTAAAAAGAAAATATAATTTCACATAAAAAGACTTAAAATACATGTTCTAATTTGTCATAATTTAACTAAAAATGTACCATATTCTCTGGACTATAAGTCGCTCTGGAGTACAAGTCGCCTTTATTTAGAAATTTATTTCACAAAATCCAAGACCAAAAACAAACATTTAATCTGGGAAGGCAAGTTATTCAACTACACAACAGCACACGGAACAACAGGCTGAATATGTGTCCGGTGTCTTAATGTAACACCAGGATTTTTTTAAAAGTGTGACGGAGAACTTTTCACCTTATTACACTTAATAAACAGCTGATTGAGGCGCTGAGAAAGTACGAAAATGTTTACATCACATTTGGCATTTAAAGACACCGACACTGTCACGTGCACAACCCTGCCCTGCCACATTCAAAGTTTCGCGTTAAATATAAATAACCAGGTCAATTGTTCATTGCACATAAAGACACTGACCCCATCCACCCACCCACCCTAGTTATTCCCGCCCCGTTGTGGACGAAGCTTATCGCAGAGTATGAACTGACCGAAACTAATTTTTTTTAACGGCCTCGAGAACATTAACAGAGTTCTTGCTTCTCATGGAGTACGTGACAAGCTTTACTCCGCTCCGTCACCTCTTGGATTTCACTGTCAAGCAAACTGACGTAGAACCGAGTTCCAAGTTTCCTTTTTCCAAGTTATTTGCAGAGCGGTGTCACAATTCACGAGTCCAGTTTCACACTATTTTTATGGTCTGTAAATGTGCGTAAATAGTTTGTAAACTGCAGAACGGGATTTTCTTCTTGGGGGGCATTTTGTTTGTGTTAAAACTTTCTCAGTTGTCTTTAAGATAATGTTTTAGTAAATTTTTTCAGTGTTACAGTAGTAGCGTATATCGTGGTTATCACAAGCCTACAGCGCCCTCTAGTGGCTGTAGACAGTAATGTTTACTCATTGGTGCATGTCAGTCAGGTTGAATTAATATTTAAAAACATGTTAAATTACACACACACACACACACACACACCCATATATATATATATATATATATATATATATATATATATATATATATATATATATATATAGTCAGTCGCACATTACTATAAGTCGCAGGACCAGCCAAACTATGAAAAAAGTGCAACTTGTAGTCCGGAAAATACAGTAATTTAAAAAAATAGGTTAACAGCTAAAAGTTTAATACTTTCAGTACTCTATTATTTTACTGTATATTGTTTTATACTGTTATACAGTAAACCTATAGTCTTGGCCTAAAGGTTAAAGAGGTGTAAGGGCTCTGGAGAATGCAGGTTCAAGTCCCTGGACTGGCAATAAACTGAAATATTATTACATAAGCTAACACCACGCTTCATTAACCCCTTAATGCTGTTGATGCAAATTTGCAATAAACCACTTTAGGCCTTTGTTCGTTTATTTTTTGTTTAATCTAAATTATTTATTTTCTGCCTTAATATACTCTTATGTATGTATTTATTTCTATATTACTTAATTATGTTATTAACACAGTGTCTTTTTTTCAGATGTTAAGGTATTAAACATTAGCAAGCCAAAATAAAACAAGAGATCCCTGGTAAAAGTAAAGGTATAAACTTTACTTTTAGTATGGATTTTACTGTAATTTAAAGATTTGTTTTTGTCCTGTTTTTTCGTGGTATTTCCCTGGCCACCTGGATATTATTTATTTATTTTTATTATTCTTTTTTTATACAGTGTGAAGTAGACAGATAAAGAGGATGGGAGATTGTCTGACCCCCTAAAACGTTCCTGATCATGCTGGCATGAAGGGCCTTTCAGTTCCTTTAGAATTTACTGCTGCAGTGGTGAGCATTTTAATACCAAAGTTATTTAGTTTATTCTATTCTCTATTCACCATGTTTCAACACAACCATGAACAGGAGTAATTTCATGGTCAATGCAGGCTTGTTGCTTTTTGTCTAACTTGTGCTGGAAACCGTTAACGAGGTGCAGAAGGAAACGTTTGGTTATTGGTGATATTCTGCTTGATTTTAGGTGGAAAAATGATGAACGTGTGTTGCAGAAGAAGTCTAGAATTATTGTTTATCATTGGTACAGAATGATTTTAAGTAGCTGTTGGTGAAATATTTGTGCACACTGCAGATGAATGAGAAAAGCGGGAGGGGAAAATGTTATAGAGGGACGGTGGAAAGAACCTGACACATCAGACTTAAAATATTTGCTTCATAGCAGTAAAATGGTCAGAACAATGAGTTGAATCAACATCTGACAGTCTTAAAAATATACATATTTAAATACTAAGGAAAAAGTCTGGTGATATTTAGTCATTTTACAGCAGGAAATTAAAAATAATCAATAGTTAAATTCTCCCAAATTAATTCCAAATTCATTCTAATTTAATTTTCAGAGAAAATTACACCAAACAGCCATTTTAAAAAACTCTGTGTATTTCTGACCAGTTGTTATTACTTGAAAATGCTCATTCACCAGCAAAGTGTTGGCTTTAGTGTTTACATGGGAATTTCTAAAGATAATCATAAAAACACCAGACTTATCCTTTAAAATGCACCACCTGGGCACTGTGTAGCAGCATGTTTTATAATGTCCTCCCCCAGTGTCCCTGGAACCTTTTCAGTCTGTGACGTCTTCCTCGAGGTCGCTGTCAGGAGAGCTCCTCTGTCTGTACTCTGTAGAGTTGGACAGACATTTCCAGCTGCTGTCTTTCTGACTTCCCATACTGTGCGAGCGTCCCAGGTGGGCCAACCTCTTAGACGACGTTCGCTCCGCCGTGTCCTCTGCGATGCTCCCGTGCGCCCGCTCCGAACCAGAGTGGTGAAAGTCGTTTCGCAGGTTCTCTAAATTTAGGGCCCAGGGGCCGAGCTTCTGCCAGTTCACCCTCTGGAAGGCCATGATGCAGTGGAGGTTACCGCCCACCTGCGAGGAGCGGAAACGGCTGTTAGTAAAGCCCTGTGGCACATACATTTATATGAGGCGAGATTTTTGAGGATGGGAACCTTTTTGGTTTTGCGGCGTTGAATTCCCCTCTCTGTGTGGCGGATGTCCAAGTACTCTGGATTTTGAGTGTTGAGATCAGTCACGACATCCAACCACCTGGACAGAGAAGTTCCTGTTAAACGTCTCAACAACACAAACCATCAAATGAGCTGAAGACTGACTTACTTTTTACAGTGAATAGCTGGATGTTTTCTACTAGGTTCACCAATTAAGATCCAGTACTCCATTTCATTTGTAGGTAAAGGGCCCCTTCACACAAAGAGATCAATACTTTAACAGTTAGTTTGTTAATAAATCAGTCTATAAACAGAAAACTGTTGGGCAATTTTCAGACCCGTTTGTCCCAGATTGGTGAGTCTCTGTCAATCTTTACATCTGAGAGACTCTGCCTCTCTGAAATGCTCCTTATCCAGTCATGTTACTGACCTGCTGCTAGTTAACATAATTAGCTGTTAAATGCGCCTCCAGTTGCATTTGATTTGTACCAGGCTGCTTTTCAAGCCTTTTGTTGCCCCAACGTTTTACAGATACGGTGGTGCCATCAGATTCAAAATATTTTCTGTAAAATGATCAAATGTCTCAGTTTCAACATCTCTCATGTGGTTGTTTCTGTATTGGGAATAAATTATGGGTTTGTGAGAAAGCGTCCCGACTCTTATGGATTTGGGTTGTCTTTCACTGTAAACAGAATATTTTCAATATGTCTGCCGAAGTCATTTTCACAAGTCATGATGATTATTTTCTTCTACTTCTTCATAAAAGAAGCATTCAGCTTTAAATGCGGTCATGTGACCTACCTGTAGGCCTTTGCTGCTTTGAGCGGCGTGGCTTCAAAGCCCAGTGGGCAGAAGTAGTGGTTCTGACAGTGGTAAATGTAGGCCATAGACTCGTCCTTCAGCCCTTGTGTCAGTTTCATCAGCGCTCCTTCAGCTGAAAAACAAGAGGTCAGTATTTCCTGCTGTGTTACAGTCTAAGTGGAGTCACAGGTAAGCTTGGTTGATGAAACTCACCTGTTTCACCGGCCGTCTTGTGTTTCCCGTGTGGTTTGTACAGAATATAGGAGCAACCCCGCACTCGGAAATTGTCGTTGATTTGTCTGAACCATCTGTAAGAAGAAAGCCCCGATTAGACGCGGTAGTGATTTCATTCCCTTTTATTGTTTAATAAACTCAAAGAGCAGGTTGTTTACCGCATCAGTGTGGCGTTGCCAGTGAACGGGCCAAACTTTATTTCTTCAAAGGGCGGCTGAAACCCCAGAATATGCAGAGCCTCCTCCTGAGAGATGGGTGGAAGACTAACGACACATACACACGACTGCATGTGTTAAACTGAAGATGCAGTGGATTACTGATCTTTTAATAGCAATGCCCCCACAACAACAGGAACATCCTCTGTGTTAGCACATTGCACACCCAGTGGAGCTAACGTTAACGTTAACTATACTCCAGCTTTCTGCTTTCAAACTTGCAACTACTCCAAAATTGAGCTGAACACGTGCTGACGAGGACCAGACGGCAGGAAATCATTGCAACAGTTTTAAAATCGCTGCATTGGCTCCCCGGTCATTTCAGGATTGATTTTAGGTTTTTAGTTTTATAAATCTTTCAGTTGTTTGTAAATGTCTTAATGGTCTTGGGCCTTTTTATTTACCTGACTCACTGTCAAACTATGAGCCCTCGTGGACCCTGAGGTCCTCTGAAACTGGTCTTTTAATTGTTTCCAAACATAGGGCTGAAACACAGGGCAAGGCCTTTTTTCATCACTATGAATCACACGGTAAATCCCTTCTTTTCAGTTAAAATCACTCCATAAACTTTGACTGGTAGCATATTTTTACCTTTTTGGTAATTAATTCAATTTTATTTAACCTTTATTGTTTAATAATGCACTCTTCAGTGACGATGGTTTGTCTGTAAGCAACAAAACTCAAAAAGTTTTAGACGAATTTTGACTAAATTTGCAGGAAGTCTCAGAAATGGAATAAAGATTAGATTTGGGTGCGATCTGGATCCAGCAATTTTTTAAAAAGAATTCTTTAAAAAGGGAGATAGGGACACTTTTGCAATTTGAGCTTCTAACTAAAAAATAATGCTCACAATAATTGGCAAAAAACAAAACAAAAAAAAAAAAAACAAGACAATAGCTTAGTGAAGGTCTGAGTGCTTCTACTTTAAAATACCATCTGTTGATGTTGCTATTTCTATTCTGTTTTTATTCTTGATTTATTTTACCCAAGTGCATAGTTTTTACCTTCTATATGTATACTCCTGTAGAACTGGCTCGTAGTCGTTCTGATTTGGGTTTATATGATCTTTCTGTTTTTATTGCTCAGTCTGTAGGGGTGTTGCTCTGGGGATCGCCATTGTCTGGGTGGTTGGGGGCCCTGCACCGCAGCCACTGGCTGGCTATTTTTATATATTATACTATATATTATACTGGTGAGTGTGTGTGTGTGTGTGAAGGCCTGTGTTTTTAATAAGCAGAAGTGGGTATTTTTATTATGTAAAGCACTTTGAGCTGCTTTCATGTATGAAAAGTACTCTATAAATAAAGTTTGATTTGTTTTCATTTTGCTGTGAGACAGACCGGATGACAAACTGTGGAAACTCTTGAGACTGATCTGTACCCAATAAACAAGCCCTGGGTGTGAGTTACTGTGTTGTCATGCTGCCTTTTGTAATATAGAGAACTGGTTCCTACTAAATAACTCCAACTCTATAAATGAGCAAAATTTTGACTAATGCCAAATTGACCGAACTACTTACACTCATATATGCAGCTCGGCTGGGTGACATCTGGAAAGGCTCAGGGTTGCAGTGCATGAGTGAAAGCTGAAATCTGACTGAGGACAATACGTGCTGCTCACCTCCCTGCACCCAGAGTGCTGTATAAGAAGTTCCAGCAAGACACCAAAGAGGAGATTCCACAAGACGTCTTGTACTGCGGCCGACTGATGCAGTACCTGGAGCAGATATCAAAGAAACATGCAGGTTTGATTACTACGTTGCAGAAAAGAGAGAGGTCTTTTTCAGCCAAGCATACTGCTTCCACCTCTGATCCGTTTAACACTCACAGGTCTTTATAACTCGGTATAATTTCTAGCTTAATGCAAATCTGAGATGATGCTTCATTTGCTCTGATAGTTTGCATCTGGTCTCAAACATGTTTCCATCCGAACCGTTTCTGTACAGTCTGACTGAACAGAGGATAGCAGTCTGGACACTCGTGTTGCTCCAAATGGCTGCAAATTTGTCCAAAATAACCCGAAGGAAATCAAAATCAAAAATCCAGGCTAATTATCATTTGCTAAGCTAGAGTTTTTTTTTCAGGTTTTTGAATGTTGTATCTGAGCAGTTTTTTAGAGACTTAAAGGGTCATTCTGGATCATTTCGGCTGTGTTCCTCATAAATGTGTTTACTGGGGGGTGTACAGGCTGTGGGAACTTTAGATAGCCCACCTCAGCTGTAGAGATGCATGGAAACAGGAAATTTTATGATGTGTTTACTCAGCAAAAAACATTATTTTAATATGAATAATTTTAAACTTTGCTTTACAAGTCTCAGTTAAAGTAAGAACACTGTTTATTTAAAATATCTCAATTTATATATTTGATTAATCTTAATTAAAAAAATAAAATAACAAGATCTTCACGAAGACTTCAAAATCACTTACTGTCCACTTTATCAGGCCCACCAGTTCATCTGCTTGTAAACACAAATATCTAACCAGCCAATCACAGGACAGCAACTCAACACATCTAGTCATGTGATGAAGACGAAGTTCAAACTAAGCATCAGAATGAGGAAGAAAGGAGATTTAATTGACTTTGAACGTGACATGGTTGTTGGTCTGAGTATTTCAGAAACTGCTGATCTACTGAGGTTTTTACACAAACATCTCGAGGGTTTACAGAGAATGGTCTGAAGAAGAGAAAATATCTAATGTCTTGCTGATGTCAGAGGAGAATGAGCAGAGTAGTTAGAGATGACAGAAAGAACTTAGTGGAAACATCATGAAAACATGGATCTATTCAGCCTTGGATCAACGCTTCAGACTATTGGTGGTGTGGTGGTGTGGGGGATATTTTCTTGGCCCACTTTTGGCCCCCTTGGTACCACTGTGGCCTGGTTTAACCACCACAGCCTACCTGAGTATTGTTGCTGACCATGTCCATCCCTTTATAACCACAGTGTAGCATCTTCTGATGCTACTTCCAGCAGGATAATGCACCATGTCACAAAGCTCAGATCATCTCCACCTGCTTTCTAGAACATGACAATGAGTTCACTGGACTCCAACGGCCTCCATAGCCACCAGATCTCAGTCCAGTAGAGCAGCTTTGGGATGTGGTGGAACGGGAGATTCTCATCATGGATGCAGCCGACAAACCTGCAGCAACTGTGTGATGCTGTTATGTTAATATGGAGCAAAACCTCTGAGGAATTTGTCACACAATTTGTTCATACCAACACCTTGATGAATCTATGACACCAACAATTAAGGCAGTTCTGAGGGAAAAAGGGGTCCATCCCGGTACTAGAAGGTGGACCTGATTAAGTGGAGGCTGAGTGCATTTCTTCTTATTTTTGAGACTCACACAAACTGTTTGTGAGCTACAACTAAATATTTAGGGCGGAATTCTCATCTTATTTTTCCAACAGTTAAAAGCTCGTCTATTGTGCTGCTGATGTAACAAGTAAAAATAATAAATCATGTTTTAATTATAGGCTTTGTGTGTCAACCCCTCCCCATGGTGAGGCCTCTGGTCACTCTCACAGCTGCATCTCTGCTAAAGCACTGGTTTATCCCAGACTTCAACATGCCCATCCTCCTCCTCGTCTCTGAAGCTGTAGTGAGTTGTTCATGCTGCTGCAACATATTAAACTACCTGTGTGCAGCTGAATCAATTAATGTAGTTCAGAAGGAAAAGGGGGTTCAAACTGGTACTAGCAAGGTGTATATGTATGCATGCATAGGTTTACCCAATCAGAAACTTGACAAACCTATTGCTCAGCATAAAAATATTATTA
Source organism: Melanotaenia boesemani (assembly GCF_017639745.1). NCBI lineage: Eukaryota > Metazoa > Chordata > Actinopteri > Atheriniformes > Melanotaeniidae > Melanotaenia > Melanotaenia boesemani. Next base: position 29,458,611 of record NC_055695.1, on the reverse strand, counting down.
CCATCGTCTCAGGTCGAGCACTTTTCTTTGTTTGATCTCCTCCTGTGAGGCATGAGGGGGGATATCTTGCAGATTCCTGCTGGGTCTGTCTGATGACCTCATCTTCTTGGTGCTGCATTTCTTACCGTTACCTGAAACACAGTGTTAGTCAGTGATGCTGATAATATTTATACAGTTTAGAATATAAATAAAATAAAAAATTCCCTAGCTTACTAGTTCTTATCTTCCGGGTGAACACAGCATTGAAGTCTGCTGTATCAATCTCCCAGGCCAAAATAGGCTTGGGGTGACCCGCGGACATGTCCTCCATGTCACAGTCCCCATCTGATCCCACATGGGCCCCTCCAGTCTGACCTGAACTGAGGTCAGCAGAGGGCTTGGGCTTCACAAGAGGAGAACCATCGTCCTTCTTTTTCCTGGCTGAGCTGGAGGGGCAGTAGACAGAGGCAGCCTGGTTGAGGAGGGCATAATCGGAGCAGACCGTGTAGAACTTCTCTCGGGAGTGAGTGACCGGACAGGTCCACTGCAGGTGGAGCTCCGCACTCGAAGCCCGCCTCACTCTCGCAGCGTCCCGGGCCAGGGAGCTGATAAGACCGTGATCCTCTTCTCCATCGGCGGGCCTCTGCAGTCCTGACGGATCCGCCGGACCGGAGATGTTTGCTCCCTGCCCTTCTGATGTGTTAGGCATCGGGCCGCCACTTATATGATGGACGACACCGCCGGATGGGTGTACCGGAAGGAGGCGATTGTCTCCTCTAGGAATGAAAGGACAGTTTTTTGTTTTATTTTTTGAGTCTTCACGGAGATGGAGAAAAGATGGAGGTGCAGCATCACGGGGACACTTTGGTTTTCTTTGGATAACGGTTTTTAAAAGTCAACACCCAAGGAGTCATTTTCTAAATTTACAACAGCGACATTCAGCAGCGTCATAAACCTTCAAGCTTTGCTAATATTACAAAACAACAGGACCTCATCCGGGTTAGCTGTTTAGAATTAGCAGAATGATTACTGAACATTAACTAAACATTAATTATCACCTGTGAAGCAGCAGCTCTTGTCGAGGTGAGACAGCTACATACGCGCTATAGTTAGCAGATGTAAACACGCCCTGCTGCTCCGGTCTTTATTCCACAACTCTTTTAAATTATCTCTGAGCACCGCTGTGGTCAGCAAACTGGCAAAACGTCAAGCGACCTACTTATTAGTGAAAGTCGGTGATTATTAACTCCCTATGAGAGAAGAATGAACGATTTTTTTAAAGAAAGAAAGAAAACTCTGATTGGTCGTCCTCCTGACCCGTATTCTCTTCCTGTGCAGGACTGATGGACTGTACTATTCTCAGCAAGAAGCGGGGGGAGTCTAAAACCAAATACTAAAATAACAAACGCCATAAGTCCATAAAGCTCAAAAACGGTATATATGTAAATAAGATGTAATATTATTTAGAAAATTTGTATTTTATCTAATTCTATAGGAAAATTAATGTAATGTTACATGTCGCCGGTTTGGTGCTCACCCCTCGTCTTAGTTCACCTTGAAAAGGTACTACAGTTCAAACCAATCAAAACAGCGACCGCAGGGGCTCTTTAAACTTCGCAGACGGAAGGTAAGTGTCCACAACTGTCCCACTTTAGCCTTTTTCTTAAAGAAAAAAAATAAATAAAAAAAAAATAAAGTGTGACAGCGTTTGTAATCATTTAAAAATAGTAAGAAACTCCTCAGTTATACCGTTTAACGATTAAAATATAATTTTTAGAATAGAGAAGTTTCCTTAGTTGTGAACGAAATGTAACTTCATTTAGACTTGACAGAAAAAATTGTAAGAGAACTTAATTTAACATATAATTAATCTGAGCTTATCCAGCCTTGATTTATGGGAGTGTGTTTAATTTTATATTACTCTGTGGACATTTTGTCTGAAAAGAAAAGTGAGATGGTTTATTATATAGAAAATGGGGAAAAGAAAAAAGTTTTAGTTGAGAGTAGGGCAAGGCAGGTTTATTTGCATAGCACATTTAATTTACAAGACAATTCAAAATGCTCTACATATGACATTGCGAGCATTACAGCAAAGTACAGAAGAAGCAGTAAAAAGTACATTAGAATAATTGAAAAAAGAACTAGAATAAGATCTAATACAAGGTATTACCTGTTGTTTTGATAAAAGGCAGCAAACAGAAAAGTTTTAACCTCGATTTAAAGCAGCTGAGAGTTTCAACAGACCTGCAGTTTTCTGGGAGTTTGTTCCAGAAACTAAACACTGCCTCTCCATGTTCTTAATCTGTGAAGAGAAAGAAGACCTGACCCTGATGACCTGAGAGATCCAGTTGGGTTATAAAGAAACAGAAGATCCTGAATATATTTTGGTCCTAAAACATTCAGTGCTTTATAAGCTAACAGCAGGATTTTGAAGTCAATAGCCAGTGTAAAGATCCTAGGACTGGAGTTATATGATCTACTTTCTTGGTCTTAGTGAGGACCCGAGCTGCAGTCTGTCTAATGGACCTCTTAGGGAAACCTGTAAGGACAGTGTTACAGTAGTCTAGAAATCTGGCTGAGACATCAGCCCTTTAATCCTTGGTGTGTTCTTTAAGTGATAACAGGTTGACTTTACAATTGTCTTAATGTGATCCTGAAATTCAGGTCTGAGTCCCCGAAGACTCACAGATTTCTGGCTTGTTGTTGGTTTTTAACATCACTGTTTAAAGCTGAGTGCTGAATTTTAATCTTTCTTTCTTGGCTCTAAAAACTATTATTTCAGTTTTGTCTTAATTTAAGTGAAGGAAGTTCAGACACATCTAATCTTTAATTTGATCAATATATTTGATCACTGTTTCAATAACCTCCTGTAGATTTGTGTCATCAGCATAGTTAACCGTGTCAAATGCAGCACTGAGATCCAGTAGTACCAGGACTGAAATGTTGCCGTTTTCTGTGGTCAATGGGAAGTCACTGAAGACCTTAACTGCAGCAGTGTCAGTGCTGTGGTGTGGACGAAAACCTGACTGAGAATAAATATCAAAGCCAGTTAACTCAAGTACTGGAAGACCCGAACAGGCCACAAAGGTCAAGCTGAGCATTAAACTGCTGTTTAATCTTTGACTGAAAGCTGTGCATGAAAAGGATGGTAACACTCAGACTGAATGGAATTCATAATGTGATAGTGTGGAAATAATTCTTAAAATACATGTATTTCTTTTGTATTGTTGTTATTTCATAATCTTCTAGAAGAAAAATGACAAAGAAGCTGGTGATCATTGACACAGACTGCGGCATTGATGATGCTCAGGCTATACTGATGGCCTTGGCAGCTCCTGACTTGGAGATCCTGGCCGTGACCTGCGTGTTTGGGAACACAGGGGTGGAGAACGTTTGTCAGAATGTTTTTCGGGTTCTCTCTGTCTGCGAGCGTAGGGGGGTATGTTTATGGACAATTTTGTGCCTGAAAAGTGTAAAAAATAAAAGTATCCTAAAGACTTCACAAAAACATTTTTTCCTCTGCAGATTCCAGTGTTTCGAGGGTCCAGTGGTCCTCTGGTTGGGATCAGTAGTCTGGTCAGTGACCACTTTGGAAAGGATGGACTTGGGGATGTTTTAGAGGACAAAGACCTTCTCTGGGAGGAAAAAATTCAGCAAGAACATGCGGTCAACGCGATGATCAGACTGGTGTCTGAAAAGCAGAAGCAGGTGAGATGCCTCCCTGTGACAATGCCCAGCTCTTCTTCCATGTTCTGACACTATAAACTCTGCAGGTCTCCTTGGTAGCCCTCGGCCCACTCACTAATCTGGCACTGGCTGTCAAACTGGATCCAAGCTTTCCTGAAAAACTCAAAGACTTGTACATAATGGGTGGAAACATGGAAGGTAACGGAAACTGATCCTATGTTTGTGTTTGGGACAAGAAGGGTTTAATCATTTACTTTTGCAGGAAAAGGGAATCTGACACTTTGTGCAGAGTTTAACTTTGCGATGGATCCAGAGTCCGCTCACATTGTTCTGGAAGAATTCCTCTGCCCTACGTACATTGCATCATGGGAATACTCCTGCAGAAATGCTCTGACATGGGTAAGACCTGCACTTGTGAAGAACCACATAACCCAGTTTAACCCCTAAAACTCCACTAGAACAGAAGATTTATATCCTGTCCAGGAGGTTTACAATCCAGCTGGAAAATGTAGTGTTTATTTAGAGACAATGTGGTAAATCCACCATTATTAATCACATTTTCATCACTACTATGTTGGTAAGAGATGGCTCTGTAGACCTGGAAATTATGATGAAGCCACTTCTTCTGATTGGTGTCAAACTTTCCACCAATCAGAATGCTTAAATTGAGGGCAATGTCCAACAAGGAGCAGCTAAAAGATCAATAGAGGATGATAAGCAGATGAGAAAAGGCTTAGTCACTGTAGCCGCATAATCTGACAACTAAGGCTGTCCTGAAATAATATTGTCTGCATGTTGACTGGGATTAAAGGGGCTGAGCTTCCACATGCATTTATACATTAATGTGTATGTCACACTGATTTCACTCATGCAGGAGTTCTTTGAAGAGCTAATTAATCAGGATACTCCAGCTGCACGCTTTATGAAGAAGATAACATCAAAATGCTGGGCCTACTCCAAAGAGGCCATGAGGACTAAGAGAGACGTGTACTTCAGACCTGGCTTTGTCTCTTATGATGCCTATGCGATGGCGGCCTGCATCGACAGCAGCGTGGTGACGGAGAGCATCGAATGCCCCGTCCACGTGGAAATGCAGGGTTCTATTGCTCGTGGCATGATGGTGCTGAATCGCACAAACAAGCTACAGAAGAGCCACGTTGTGTCTGTTCTGGCTAAATGTGATACTGTCAAGTTTGGTCAACTCCTCATGGAGTCACTCAGACAACCCTGCAGTAAGTAAAGTCAGCTGCAGATCTAAGAAAAATATCTACAGCAAATGAAGCGTATCTTTTATATTTGTCCATAAATAGCAAAAAATCCAGCAAAGATCTAATTTAGGACATGAAAGATTAATCTGGACCTTCAGCTTATCCATCTACTGTTCGCTGAAGCTTCATCAGAAATGGATCCATGAAGGATCGCTGTCAAGAAGCCGTTCTTAAGGAAGAGAAACGGGGAGAAAAGGCTGAGGTATGCTACATGACACAAGAGCTGGACTGAAAATAACTGGCTACAGGTTTGATGGAAGGATGGATCCTCCCCAGAACCCAGACCTCAGCATTACTGAAGCAGTGTGGATCATCTGGACAGAGAACTTTGGAAGCTTTGGAAAGTCCTTCAAGAAGCTAGAGAACTATTGCTGAAGACTAATAAGACGGCTCAAGTCAAATTTAGACTTTTTAGCTTATTCAGACAAACATTTTTTGTTTTAATTACTGTACATCTGTTAATTATTTGCACATGCTTCAATAAATTGCTGCACTTTTTTTTGTTTTCCTGGCAATACATAAATGAATTAGTTGTAGTTTCCATTAAAGTCATACAACTGGTGAGGAGAGAGAGAGAGGTTGGCTGGATTTCAGTGTTTTCCAGCAGAGGGCAGCAGACACCCGATCAACAGTCCATCTGGACTATTAAAGTGGAACCATAGAGCCGATCATGAGCTGACAGATTTTGGGACATCTTCTCTGGTGAATCTACAGAAGAAAGATATATAGGAAACCTAAAGAAGGAAGCCCAAACACGGGGTGTATAAAAAGACATACCAGCTTTTAACAGTTTAACCTGAAAATAGGAGTTCAACAGGACATAAAGTATGTAAGAAGACCAACAGGAAACTGGTCCATCTTGTCAAACTCTTCAGAAACATGCTATACCCTCTGGTTGTATCATTGCAGAAAAATTCACGCTGCAGCATCTATAACTCAACGTGTTTTATCATTAACTCAGAGATGCACGAGTGCACCCACATTTAGCTAAAATATCAACATCTAATGAGAAAAGAAGCTGATGCGGGTTTATTATGAACAGTGTGGCTGTGCAAAGAAAACACTACAAAGATTAGGAAACTTTAAATGATGTGACTTGAAATTAAAAGTGAGCATCAGAAGGAGGAAGAAACAAGGATTTAAGTGACTGAATGTAGCATGGTTGTTGCTCTGAGTATTTCAGAAGACGCTGATCTACTGGGATTTTCACACACAACCATCTCCAGGGTTTCCAGAGAATGGTCTGAAGAAGAGAAAATATCCAGTGGAGCAGCAGTTGTCTGGACTTAAATGCCACTCCTGTCAGCTAAGAACAGGAAACTGAGGCTACAATTCACACAGACTCACAGATGGAGAAACGTTGCTGGTCTGATGAGTCTCCATTTAAGCTCCAACATGAAAGCCTGGATCCATCCAGCCTTGGATCAACGCTTCAGGATTTCAGTTCTGAAGGAAACAGATGTCCAACCCAGTGCTTGCAAGTTGGAAATGATTAAGCCATTTGGATGCTAGCAAAAGCAGCTTGGATATATGAAATCCATCTAAGTATTAAACTGTAAGGAATCAAAGTTTAATGATGCTTAAAGGCAAATAATCCCATTTAATGTAAATTTTTCAAAGCTGGAACAGAAAAATAAACATGTCTGTCTGATTCTGCTGCTTCCAATAACTGAAATTCAGCCTTTTTTTTAAAAATGCTGCCTTGAACAAAATAAAACACAAAAACATTTTCTGCTGAAATCCTTTATTTAAATTTACTGACAAACAGAGGCGAGGTACGCAGCTGAAACCTCAAACTTAGGAGCTCTTTGATCATATGGCCCACTTATTCCCACAGAAGGCTTTGATATCAGCGGGACACAGCCCACTTTGTAAAAGGGGAACATAAATATTCTTGATGGGATGTTGGTGAGAAAAAAAATGGGATTTCAGATTAGGAAAGCAACCTGTTGCCGAATAAAAACCAAGTGAAATTACTTTTTTAATATAAACCAAAATGAATTCTGAACTTTAGCGTCATGTTACAGACTGACAGGGAATGCTGCAAACTGTCTGCCCCGGGATTAGCGTACACCAGGGGGGCACCTGTTAAAACAAATCCAATTAAAAGTTAGCATTTCTGCCCCTATGAAAACAAAAAAGACAAAAAGGCTGCAGACAGCTAAATGTTGGGGGGGATTCTCTGATAATAAAACAATTTCGCATACGAAGAACTTCTGTTAAGTGCTGTCGTTTGCGCTTTAATTGCCGGCATCAGAGGAGCTGGGCCAGGGCTCGGAGCTGCGCCTGTTCAGGGATGGGCCCCATATGCTCCAGGGGTTGTAGGTCCGGCTCATCTCCGTGGTAGCTGGCGGCGAGGGGGTGGTGCTGCTCACCAGGTCAGGCAGAGCTGTAGAGTTGGTCGTCGGTGAGAACGGGTGTAAGGCCGCATCTGTGCTCGTTGACCAGATGGAGCTGCTGTAGGGCGTGGTCGCAGACCAGGGGTTACGGGCGGCTCCCAGGAGTGACTACAAACACACACAACACACAGCAGGATGTCAAACAGCACACTTTAAAAGTGAAGCACATCCACACCTGATAGTGGCGCTTACTGCAGTGGGAGCAGTGGGCGAGCTGGAGCTGCTGGACCACGAAGGCAGAGAGTCCCAGATCGTGGGAGGGACAGTGGAGAACTCCGGCCAGCTTGACTGAGGCTCAGATGACTTTGGGAGGCTCATTCCACTGAAAACTGAAGACAAAACACACAGTCAGAGCCAGTCCAAGGACAAGCAAAATAAACGCCACCTCCACCAGGAAGCCCCCCCCCCCCCACTGTAAAAAATAGTCTAACCGTTCATCCATTTTCTACCGCTACTGTAACCCCCGTTAAAACAGTGCTAGATCCTTGTTATTACTGCAGCCTGCTCTTCATTCTGCACCTCTCCGGGTTCTCGCGGTACTTTGGTGCCATCTCACAGAGATTCTTGCTGCACGTGAATCATGTGACGGCATTGGTTTAATCATAGCGGTGCACACGCTTGGGCAGGCGTGGGGGAAAGCTCCTTGAAGGGATGCTGCGGGTCTGTAATTGAACTAAAGCTCCTTTTGTTTTTTGTTTTTTTTAACTTGTCCTGTCCAGCATCATAGCAAGCAAAATGATAATCTGGTTGCTGTATCGTGCTGAACAAATTTGCTCTGCCAAGGGTAGGCCTATGGGTAAGGCTCCTCTTGATAATCTGATTAATTTATTTATTTATTTAAATAACTAAAGCTCCTTTTGAACACTTACATTTTTATATTCAGCCAAAAAGTCTTGATTCAGGTAAAATATCTTAAAACGGGACAAGCTAAACAAGAATTCAAGCACTGCAAGTGCAGCAGTGCACACAGTAGTTGGGATGGTAGTGGCCCAGCTGGTGGAGTGGGATGTCCAGTAACTGAAAGGTTTGTGGTTTCCTTGCTTCCATTCAGGAGTATACACGTTGGTGGTCTCTGAGAGGACGTAGGCTGGGTTGCTGATGCTTCTTGAATTCAGAAGAATCTTCTTGTTTTGCTTCTTGTCTTTTTTTAGGTATTTTCTCTCAAACTGAAAAAGAACCAACCTGAGAGAGACATCGTCAGGCTGGTTTTCATTTTTTTTACTTAATAAAAATTACTTGGAATGAGTGTTTCATCACTTGTTTTAGGATACTTCTCACTTGTCTAAAGACTAGAAATAGTTTTTTTTTTATTTTTCAGGAGATCTTACAAAGTGTAATGATCTTACAGCACTGGCAGATTATTTCACCTGATTATAGTGTGAATCCTCTCAAGTGTTTTTAACTTTTATAAAGACCGCCCATTTTTGCTGTGCAAGTGTGTTTGAAATGTCAGGATATCTTAATTTAAAAAAATTAAGATACAAATAAATCATTAAATACTTGAAATAAAAATGGTAATGCCCAAAAAAACTAAATTTTATACTATTTTAAATCATGGGTGTGTGCCAGCCATGAAAATATTGTGGTTGGCACAGAAATAAAACCGGTTAAATCACTTCCTGCTGCCTCTGTTGCATGGTGCATGTGCAGTTTTTTGCAGAATTTTTGAGGTTTGCTAATATAAGAAGTTAAGAACAAGCTGGCTACAGGTTTAAGCTTAAAAAAAACAAAACAAAAACTAACAGGAACTGGTTAACTTGTTTACTCCAAATTTACTGTCTGCTGATGTTTTCTCTTACTTTTAAAAAACAAATTCAGTTTGCCACACACATACATCACATTGCATATTAAATTAATACTAAACCAATTTTCTGAGTTTGCTTCCCCTTTAAGGTTAAAAACCACAGCCAAAGTATGATGCAAGACAACTACAAATAATGGAAACAAATGAGTGTTATATTTATATATATAAAATGTTCAAGCACCAGTAAAAGTTGAGCACTGGTGGGACTGAGGTTGTCTAGGTGGGGCCCACAAATCAAATTATGCTCAGGGCCTTATAAAGACTAGAGCCTGCCCTGCACATACTTCAGCTTAATGTCGGTGAACAACCAATTGTTGAATTAGTTACAGTATGCTCTTCCATTTGTTTAAAAACAACTGCACAAAACACACAAGTTACCTCCTGTCAGGTTGAAGGGATTATTGGGCCCAAAAGCTGAGAAAGAGTTGGTAGGATAGTTTGAACTACTGGCTGTGTCGATCGGACTCCATAATCCAGAGCTTTCAGAAAAAATATAGAAACATTGGGTTAATGAAGTTGGGATTGGTTTCTTGAAGACTTGTTGCGATATAAATATATTATTTCATCAGGTCACCTGTCAGAACTGTCACTTTCCACTGATGTCATGTGAGACAGAGTCTTGCCTTGGTTGTCAGTTTTACCTGGACCAGAACCACCTGAAGACAACGCAAACGACTGATGTAAACACACCACTTAATGAAGAATGTTAAACATGAAGCACCTCTATGTTACATAATCACCTGGGCTTTTATCATAACCTGCAGCTACAGCAGCAAAGGTGGGGTTTCCGTTTTTACCCGGGAGCGGAGCACCTGTAGATGGTTTATTTCCTGGGGCCTTTTTCTGGTTTACCTCACTGTGAAAACAAAGCACAGTTTATTAAAAGTCAAAAAATTCATTCCGAGTACCAGAGACAAAATACAAAATATTCCCAAAATAATTTCCTTTTTTTGGGGTGAACCACTAAATTGAGAAACTGTAAAGCTACATCAAGAGAATGGGGTAAAAGTAAAGGAAAATCAGCGGCTTTAAACGGACTAAATCAGACCAACTATGGCCCAGGATGCACGACAACCCTCAGTGTGAAAAGGATCTTTGATATAAAGGATAATTTTGTTTTTGTTATTTATGGGCAGTTATTTAACTGTTAAACTAATTTCCCTGCTTGTTTAAGTCAGTTATTACATCTCAGTGTGGTTCTGTTTAACTGATTTGTTTTAAATCTAGAACTTCATGTTTATCTAAATTAAGGCTCTTGTCTTAAATTAAAGCCCATTTCCTTCCTGCCTGCCAGCTTCATATCTTATATATATATATATATATATATATATATATATATATATATATATATATATATATATATATATATATATATATATTAAGGCTGGGGTCTCAGTAGGTTTTAAACTGAGACAATTTCCTACTTTGAGAAAGTGGATACCTGCTACTGTTGAGCACACTGCTGTAGGTGCCTCGAGTCAGTAAGCTGGGGGAGGTGGGTGGAGGGGAGCAGGTCCCAGCTGTGGCGGATCTCTTTAGGAAAGGATCTGCGTTCATTGTCTGCAAGGAGTACTGCTGGAGGTCTGCTTCTGCACGCAGAGCACAGAAAAACAGCACTTCTCGTTAATTTCAACAGTGAGTGGTTTAAATTGGGAGCACAAAGCGAGGCGGTTTTAGGTCCAGACTTACGGATGCTGTTTTTGGAAAGAGGGATGTCCCACTCCGGAGAAGCAAACTCCTTCTCACCTTCTGAGCTGCTGCTGTGGCCCAGCTCCGGCACTGAGGAGCTGGGCAACAGTTTGGGCAAGAAGGAGGGGTGCCCGTCCTCCGGCTTCCCGTCTACTGCCGAAAACAAACACGTCACACACATGCATCTGCTGCTGAAGCTGACAGCAAGGTGATGATGGTTAAATGTAGAAACTCACATCTCTGCTTCTGCAGGGGTCTCGTCTTTGGGATGGTGGTGAGAGGGTGGAGAGGTTTGGGTGTGAAGCTCTTGCGCTGTTTATTCTCCAGGGGTGTTACGTACGGCAGCTCCAGGGAACTGAGAAGAGGAAAAATATGTTACCAGGAAAACAGAAAAAGACAGCTGTCACTTTTAACTCCAAGAAAAAAAACAAACCTGGATTTTTCTACTTGACTCTCTTTCTTTGTAGCTCCTTGTTTCTTTATTTTGGGCTTATTAAGGAAATTTGAATCTTCCTCTTTCACCTTCTCAGGAATTAACGTCCTCCCTTTCTTTTTTACTGGCTCCTGTAAGAAGTGATTCATATTTTTAAGCACACAATGGAAATGGAGTACATGACTAATAGAGAAGCAGTTCCCAACCTGGGGTCCTGTGAGGTTTTGACTGTACAGAGCCTGTGTGATTGTTAAAATTAAGGTCATGTCCACAGAAACAGGTTGAGGTGGATCTTTTTTTTTATCATTTAGATGTTTCGTTCACATGGAAGCGGAACTTTTGGAGCCTGAAAACATACTTATGAAATCAGATGACTAATTGTAGGTAGTTACTTTAACTTTGGTTTTCTACAGGAGTACAGGACTCGGCCAAAATGCATCATTTGTGGTGAGATGCTAACTAATGAAAGCGTAAACCTAAGCATGGTCTCATCATGGCTTTTTGGTCGCTGTATAAAGAGGGTCTTCAAGGGAAGCAGGTTGGGAACCACTATAATAGAGGATATGCACTAAATTGCTGAAATATTTCTCTGTACCTCTTTCATGTTTGTCTCCACATCAGGATTGGAAGTCTCTGTGGTCGTGGAGGAGCTGTCGTCGTTGTCGGCCAGATTATCTTTGAACTCATCTCCCTGAGTCTTCACTGTTGACTTTCTCTCTTTTTCCTCCTTCTTCCTCTGGGCTTTTGTTTTCATCCTCAGCTTCCCTTTGTAATCCAAAACTGAAAACAAATCAACACAAAGCATCAGAACCTGTAAATGATACTGGAGCTATGTAGTCTGCAGATGTAAACAGACCGGGGTACCTTTGTTTTGTATAAACTGAGAGCTCTGCTCCTGTAGCGCCTCGGCACTCAGCGAATCTGGACGGTCGAGGTCGTTGTCCATGGCTCCGATCAGGCTGGCGTAATCTGCATCCTCAGAGCAGAGGTCTCTGTGAGGTAATGAAGACCCTGCTAAACTTTGACTCTGGGGGTCCAGCTGTTTGGTGCTGCGAGCTTTACGGTTAGTTAGCTGGCAGGCAGCTGGGGGGCCGTCTTGGGATGAACTTCCTTTGACCAACTGAGATGAAGTGGCTTGCATAGATGGGCGGCTATTCGTGATCCTGGACCTCTTATCTTGGCTGTCTGAGTCTGATAAAGTGCGGCTGCTGCCCTGCCGACCTCCGACCCGCGCTGTGCCGTTGCTGGACGCGTACAATCCTCTGGAGTTCTGGGCCGAGTCGTTGTAGTCGTTCAACCTGAGTTGTGACAGACAGGTGTTTCAGTTACACTCAGCAGTGAGCTCATATTTTAAAACCCAACATAAAAACGGCCTTTCTCATTGCATCTAATTTCACTCAACATTTGGACTGTTGTTCAGACCAGCTGACAGAACAGCTCAACATGAAGCAGTCAGCAGGCAAATTAAACTAGATTTTTTTTTTTTAGTTTTAATATCACAGGTAGACCAGGATATGTTTGATAAAATAATTAAATTGCCCCAATAAAGCTTTACTTTCAGCTCTCTCTTTATCAGTCTTCCTCAGATTAAGTATGCAAATTACCTGAATGGCTGGTAATATGAGCAAAGAAGTAGTTACATCACCAGATATAGTCAAAACATTTGCACAGTGGTTGGCACTGACATTTAGCTACAATCCAGGAGCCATTTACAGTCTCCTGTTAGTGTAAGAACTCTTTAAACACACCTAAAGACCACAAAGTGACTTAACATTGCTAAAAGGTCTTCATAGGGCCATTTCTTAATTGCTGAACTCAATTCAGACAATTAAAAAAACAAAACCAAAAAAGAGAAAACGTGGAGCAGCAAAATTATTAATATTTCATTTCTCTTATTAGGAAAATCTTTCTTCGCATTAGACCGGAAAGATCCTCTATAATGATGACATAATCAAGAGTCAGAATAACTTTTAACTCCATCGAGAGGTCATTTCAAGCTGAAACCTTCGGAGCAGACGACACACTCCTGACTTGACTCCGGTAAAATTTCTCTAAAACTCCTGAACATACTTTGTGTGCTGTAAGCAAAAAGGACCTTTTGCATGTAAAAAAGTTTGCGTCTTCTGCAGAAATTGTTTTTACTTCCTTCCCGTTCAAAAATATAAAACCTGAATAAAGACTTGATCAGTTTTTCCCGCTGTATGCTTACTTTGAATCGCTGTGAATTTGCACAATGTCCCTGAGGTTAAAAGGTTTCCCAGTCTCTAAGCTGGAGTTGGATTCCACGGAGACTCGTCTCTTGAATGGCTCCCATATGCTCTGAGCCTCCAGGTAGGCGGTGGCGATCACCAACAGAAACATGGCACTGCAAAAACAAAAGAAAAACAATTATGATGTGTTTGTTGGGTTGAAATAAAGTTTAAATTTTCCTTGGTGCTGAGCCACTGTCACCTCATAATGACGGACACTATGATGTAGAGCTCCAGCTCCCAGCTGGGTCTGGGCAAGGTCTCTGCACACGTAGCCAACACGTGGTAGGGCAGCGAGGCGTTCAGGATAAACACAAACTCTGAGCCTCCGTATGTCACCAGTTTGAGCTCCCGGATCACTCGGGATGATGTGAAGTCGGGTGTGAATCTGAAGGAAAAGGACAAAGGACATGTCATGACTGATCTGCACCTGCGATCGAACTGAGGATCTGCTGCATCTCAAAGATTATAACCCGTCAGCGCGGCTGAGACCTCCCACTTGTTGGTCTGCTTCAACCTATGTGGCCAATTGAAGGGACACAGTTTTCCTTGATGGATGTAAATACACGATCAGTGCTCGGCTGCCTCACTGAGAGCTGATGAAGTATTTCATCTTTTGCTTTTTCAATATAAATATGGTCAGAGGTAGTTCAACACATCCTTCCAGCCTCACAATCAGACTTCATTTATACAGCACTTTTCAAACAATTTGTAACACAAAGTTATACAGAAATAGAAAAGAAAAAAAAAAAAAAAAAGCCAAAAAGTCTAATTGTGTCAGTATCACACTCACATTCCCTCACACACACACACACACACATATATATATATATATATTTTAATTAATCGCTTGCTGAAAACAGAGTGGTATTAAATCATTTTAACTTCTCCCCGCCTTTCTGTGTTCACATCACTCCTCTTAAATGCATTCAACACGCAGCTGATGGATGGATAAATGCTCGTTTTGTACTCTCATAAGCTCAGCACACTTACGTTTTTTTCTGCAGTTACTTACTGGCTTGTAAGCTGTTAGCTAACACTGTGCTAGGCTGGCATAACCATAGCCACCAATTGCTGCATTGGCTCCCTGTGCGTTTCAGGATCGATTTTAAGGTTCTTTTGGTTATTTATGAATGTCTTAATGGCCTTGGGCTTTCTTATATATCTGACCTGCTTTTAGAGTATGAAACTTGGAGGATCTTGAGGTCCTCTGGTGTCGGCCTTTTGGTTTTTTTCTAATGTTTGGACCAAAACCTGTGGCGGGGTCTTGTTTCACCATTTTGGGCCCCGCCTGGGCAACGGCCTGCCTGAGGGCCTCAGGGCCACAGAGATTGCTGATGTTTTTAAAAAGAGGCTCAAGTTCTACCTTTTAGCTTATAGTTTAGCTTATAACTAAGTTTTATTCCCATTATATTCATACATTTTTATATTTACTTATTAAAATTTAGTATTTACGTATTGTATTTACTTTATTTTACTTTATTTAATCTGTAACTGCTGCCTGTTTAGGGTATTGTTTCCTCACCTTGTAGATGGGGTGGGGTTCTATGTCCATTTAATCTGTGAGCGTATGTGTGTGAGAGAGCGTGTGTGTGTTTTGATTTTTTTGATAAACTTGGATGTGTGAATACTGGTGTTAAGATGCTATTAAGATGCAAAAACCTGTTTTTTTTATTATGTAAAGCACTTTGTGTTGCAACCCTGCATGAAAAGTGCTACGTAAATAAAGTTCTATTTGAAGTGTAATGTGTTTTGACAATTATGATCCTGAGACTTGTCGTGGTAGTAAAAGACAGATAAGAATAATTTAACAACAGTGTATAACTAACCAATCAATACTAAAAAATGTCCAAACTATGTCATGTGGGACATAAAAATGACTAAATTCCATTAAAGGATCGATGATAAGGCTTTTAAATAACACAAACAGCACCAGTTCTTTATCTATGATATCAGCTGAAAAGTCTTATCTAAATATAAGTTCTAGTTGAAGCTTAATCTCTAAGCAGCATGAAGAATCTGCAGCCAGTGGAATCAGAAACGACGTGTACACACATGATTGGCCAAAGCACACACAACAGGAAGCACGAGTACAGCGACAACAGAAGCTGTTAAAACAGTAAGACGTCTTCCTTCCATCGCTGCTCACTGTGTGGTCAGAAAAACCGAGCAAACGACCCCCTCTCGTCAAACTAATTTGGTATTTGTGTGTTGATTTGATTAAATCCTGAGTAAAGTAAACGAGATGGGGCCATCTGCAAGAGGAAGTAAATATGTCTCACTTCATTTCACAAAAAGCTGAACAGGAAGTGAAACTGTGCCAACGCTGACAGCTTCAGCAATGGGTTCCTTCAGCTCGACTTTCTGCAGTAAATGAATCAATTTATTCTTCCTTAAAAAAACATGTTGACTTGGAAAAACAAAACAGATTTGAGTAAGATCAAATTAAATGATTTTTTTGCAAAGGCTGGGGTTTTAAGTGTTGGGGGTTAAAAAAGTGGCAGAAGCTTCTGAAATTAAGCGACTTCATCCTTTTACTGCAGGCTTGTCATGAAAACAGCAAAAAAAAAAAAAAAAAAAAAAAAAAAAAAAAAAGAAGGCAGAGCAACCAACAAAGATCTAAATGTGCTTTTATCACTTACAGAATGACGAGGTCTTTTGATGCATTCGGCTTCAGTGTAAATTCTTGACAGTTGAGAACTTTGAATCCATATCCTTCACAAGGCTGGCCGTTGATTTCTGCAGATCTGATGGTGATCGGGAGCATTCCTGTGTTCTCCACTCTGAAGGTTCTTTTGAGAGTGAAGTTTGGCTCTTTGATTTTTGTTTCTGAAATAAATAAGAGGATTATAATCAATCAAAACAGTATCAGAACAATAATCTGGACTAATCAAACTAAGGGGAGGGTTAAAAAGTCCCCTTCTTATTAATGTAGGTTCCTGACATGATTCAGGGATTTATTAAACAGGGTTACATTAATTCTTAGGAAAAGTTATTTTTCATCCCTTTCTGGCTCAAATGCTTTGATCAGTCTGCTCTGACTGATCAAAAATGCTACAGTGAGATGCTAATCCTTTGTTTGAGACAAGCCAAATGAGGCACCAGGCAAGTGTTAATCAAATGTGTTTCATGGGGATATTGTGAAATTGATAAAAGCCTGGACTATAAACAAGGTGTTCAGGAACAGTGAGAGAATAAGGCCAGAAATAGACTATATCTGCATTTTAACTTCACACTAACACAGGCAACTGCATCTGTTGTTGTTGGTATTTGTTTACTGATTGTCCTAAAAACTGGATTAGAAGGCAACTAGACTTCTTTTTCTTGAGTCTTTGATTTCACATTTTTAATATGACAATGACCTATGGTGTTGAATTTAATTGTTTCTACGATGCATCGAGATGCGGATGTGCAAGATTCTGTATCGATGCAGCAACAAAACATAATCGATTATAAGTAATGTAATGTTTATATTCTCCCGCCGCTTGCGTGTGTGGCGTGATCTAGCTGCTGCAACAGCTCAGCAGATCCGAGGCTGAATCCGTTTTGAAACCTTTACTAACGAAACATGTAAAACTAATGAGACATGCAGAAATACATCAGTATTTAACTGGAAATACATTAATTGTCTCAGTGAAATCAAGTAACATTACACATCAAAATGTATAAAACCTGATAAGTTAGCTTAAGGCTAGCGTCTACAGAAAATACCACTGGCAGGATAGCGGTTAGCATACGCAAACGAACTAAAGGGATTAAAACAACTTTGTCCATCAACAAATGTTTAACTCAACAATATTCTATGTGTTCAATTACAAATTGACTACAATATGTACAAGCTAATATTTTCCAGCCATATGACTACAGAAAGACTAAAGGGACAAAACACACAGCTTTACTGCAAGAAATCTCACCACTAGAGGGTTGCTCAACCACAACTCACAATAAAATAATGTTTCCTGATTTTACGTCAATGGAACAATAAAATTCAATAAGGAAGTTGAAAATAACATCATTGTTTACATGTTTATGATGTTGGTCAATATCAGGACATCAGATTGATTTCTGAAATAATTATCAGTAAACAGGGAGTTCACAATTTTCTGCTTGTATTCATTGATGAAGTAGTAATGTGCAGTAATAAAGAAAATTGATGATGCAGCTTTGAATCTAATTGTTGACAAGATAAGCAAACGAATCGTGAGGCCAGTGAAGATGCACAGCCCTACGATGACCAGAACGTCTGAGAATCTAAACAAACATACTTGCTGTGTACTCCAACTGTTACCAGAGGAAACTAATCCACTAAAATCCAATGCACAGAAGTTTTAGATTTGCAGGTTGTAAACAATAAACATGTAGCCGGTAAAAGAGGCTAGCATTTGGTTGATGTTAGCATAAAGGATATTTGGTAACATCTGCCCCAACACTGGATCCACCATCATCTCCATATAACATCATGTGCATGGGAAAGAGGAGGCACCCATCGGTAACACATGAACATGTAAACAAAAGCAAATATATTTTCTACTGCAAAACCACAATGGAGAAAAAAAAGCCAAAAAGCATAACATCGCCTGGGTCAGATTCTGAGTCAAGATACGTGAATCTGTATCTTGGACTATTTAATCTTATTGAAGTAAACAAACTGAGGAAACTGTGTAAAATAATGATGATGAAGCCAGCCCCAGAAAAGACCTGCAGTCTTTCTAAAACTGCACAGATATCAACGCTGAGTGATCTCTGGTGTTCCAAAGTTGGAGAGGACTTTAAAGCTACAGCTGTACTAGATACTGCTTTAAATATAACAAAATAAGAATTTGGGTTATTTTTTGTGCTTATACAATTTGTCAGATAAGTCTAAGTGGCATTCTAGCCGTCATCTGTCCACCTTTAAACTGTACTTATGACAGTGTTAAAATGTAATGTGAATAGAAAAGTTGCAAAATACTAAGTATATTTTTCTTCCTTCTGGCTTTTAAAAATTTAAGTAATTTTAAAAATTAAATAAAAATATAATCATCAAATCAAATTGAAATTATTGTTTTGCTTTTGTTATTCTTATTAATGCTTCAGGTGTACTGTCATGCACCAGTGCTGGATGAGGACCTACACTAGTTAAGTAGCCCTGGTGGTTTGTGGGCCACGTCTGAGTGACTTTACACCCTCAACACTCACTCTCTGTGCAGTCTTTCAGCAGGGCCTCTGTCATCTTAAACCTCAGTGAGCTGCCCTGTCCTGGAGGCTTCCCAGCAACTTTCAGGCTCTCAGTTGTTCCCCGTCCGTGAAGTACGATTGTGTCCATCACAGTCAGGTTGTTCCTGAACAGATTCCCAAACAACACGCATGACTTTCGGAATATGGATGTGTACTGAATTTATTAAAGATGCTGCTCTCTTGGGGACATTAAATATGGGGGTTACCTGACGACGAGGAGGGAGGAGATGCTGTGGTTGCAGACAGGAGTGAACCTCACGCTGAACGACTTGACTTCGCCCGGCAGCAGGAGGAGGTTGTACACAAAGGGTCTGATTGAGCCTTCAACAAACCCTGTACTGCCCCTCATTAGGGATGTCTGCCAAACAGAGAGCTTTTTACAGGCTAACAGCTTTCACATGCACACTCAACCATGGACAAGAAGGCTGTGATTAACAACAGGGAAGTCACAAATCAACGGTGCACTCACTTGATTTCTGTGAACCTGGAACTCTAAGGTGTTTGTATCAATGTTGATGTTGGACAAATTTCCCAACGGCAACCTGGGGAGTTAAATGAAATTAAATTGAGTGTCAGAGTTAGATAATGGAACAAAGATGTAAAGGGTATTTTTCTTTTTCTACTTCTCACTTGTCTGCTAGCTTTCCAGAAAATACAGATGGGTTAGGTAGCAGCGCCAAGGGGAGAACTTGGACGTAGACGGGAACGTCTGCAGGGTTCTGCAGAATAACCTCCTCCTCCTGCAGAGAAACAGAAACACGTCCCAACTCAAGCTCAGCGCTGCAACGGTTTAAACTTTCCTGCATGTGCCAACAAGAGATGGATGGTTTATACTCACAGAGGAGCTGTTTGTGTTGGTCAGGGGGAATATGATCTGTTGTGAGGAGTTGACTAGCGAAGGCCAGGTCAGATGTGCTGTTATTTTAGCTTGAACGTTTTTCTGAAGGTCTGTGTTGACTTCAAAGACAGCTTCGATCCTTTGGTGAAAGAAAAAAACAAAACAAAAACAAAACCATGAGATGTCTTCTGAACATCACACCACAGAGGAACAACCAATTTAAGGGTTCACTGAATTTTTAACATGCTAACTTGTGTGCTGAGTGCTCTTTGAGCTCCTTCCATCGTCTGAGGAGTTTCTGGTGAAGATCGACGTCAGCATCCCAGATATCCTCCTGCAACGCCAGCCCATGAGGCTTGGACTCAGCTGTGGAAGAAGAAAAACACAACAGCAACAAATGACAGATGTTCAGTTTAGAGAGGTGATATACAAAACCAAACCAGCCTGGAAATCATAGAAAATGAAGAATTTTTAAGTTCATTTAGCACCATACAACTACAGAGATGCTCACCTGTACATTCACAGCTACATGCAAGCAGTTTAGGCAAAAGGTTTGGCAACATTTTCTAAAATGTTAACAAAAGGCGTCTACATGCAATTTTCTTCGTAGTTTAGCTTCTCTCAGTCAGAGCAGACAGACAGCTCACACCCCGCCCATCCAGAAAACTAGCCAGCTAGTTTACGAGCGTTAAGAGATGGAAGCTAAATGTGAGACGTCCATTTTAAGCTGTAGTACGCCTCAAAAATGACGACAGTGATGAGGAGACGGATTGTTCAGCTGTACATGTTTCCTGATGGTCGTTCTTGACGGAGCCGGAAAACTCCCCCAGCTGCTCTTATTATTAGGAGCTGATCTTAATCCAGATGTTTTTGTACAGGTAGTTGATGTGACAATTTCCAATGTGTGCTCTGTTTGCTGGTGGGCACGTGGCATGTAGAGACATGACGCAACATAACACAGGTTCGTGGTTCAAAATAAAAAGTTTATTAAAAAACAAAATTAGGTTTAAATGAAGCAGAGTTTACTTAAATAACTCTGGTGTCTTTTCATACAAGATAAGGCCATATTGCCCAGCCCTACTTCAGTAGTGAGAAATTTTAATGGTTAACACACATACACCCACTAAAATTAATAAACAAAAATAAACAAACAAAAAAAACTTACATTTAAGCACAAATGGCAGGCCCACATAACAGTGATCTCCACACTGTAAGCTGGCGTCAAAATAAATATTTGCCACCTGGAAAACAGAGAAAAGAAAATAAGTTTATCTCTAGGAGGACCCCCCCAAGCTTTAACAAGTTTTTCTACCTTTGATTTCCGTCTGGGCTCCAGCTCGTCTTTGTTGTTGCGGAGTCGCTTGTAGTAAAAGCGAATATCCTCCGTCAGCGAGCGGATCTGCTGCAGCCTCACCTTCTGGGTGAACGAGCTCTGTATGCTGAAGCTTTGGTGAACAACCTTCCCCTGAAGAGGAAAAAGAAAAAACAATAAGCTAT
Source organism: Melanotaenia boesemani (assembly GCF_017639745.1). Taxonomy (NCBI): domain Eukaryota; kingdom Metazoa; phylum Chordata; class Actinopteri; order Atheriniformes; family Melanotaeniidae; genus Melanotaenia; species Melanotaenia boesemani. The sequence goes on along the minus strand of NC_055695.1, from coordinate 29,437,551 downwards.
AACACCTCAGATAGGGAGGTTTTACACCTGAACATGTTATTCAAATTTCCCCTGGTGGGAAATCTTTGTTGTGAACATTTCTTACTGGAAACGAAATTGGCAGAATTATGTGTTTTGGGGAGCTGTTTAAAGTTCCCACTGCAATGAGAGCTTTTACTGGGATGGTTAATATCTGAAAGGGAAGAGAAGACAAACAAAGTGAAGCATTTTTCAAGGAAGTTGTAGTTTTCAACCTGATAACTGAAACGCTCATCTTACCTCATAATCTGTTGTAATGTGTATAGCTCCATCATAAGTGCCCTCCAGTGCCCGGGCCACTAATGTCACTCTGAATGCTGCATAGTAACCGGATGCTAAAATCACCTGAGGGGACAAAACAAAAAAAAAAAAAAAAACAGATGTAAGGTTTTCTGCACCTGGAACTGGCATTTAAGGTTTAAGATTAAGCAGCATTTTCCTGTCACAACTTCTCAGCTCTTCTTATGACACAAGGCTGGGAAAACATCCCTCCAGTGACGCTGCATGTATGCCTGGGAAAAGATTTCTGCATTTAAAGAAAGAATGAACTCATTTTCAGCATCATCATAAAATTTACAGTCTAGACTTGCACAAAACAAGGATGAAGACAAAAAGTTAAAGATAACACTCAAACTGGTTGCTGCTTTGAAGCTGTACCAGGGATCTACTGAAAAACAGGCTTCTGTTTTGTTGCGGTTTCACAAACTGTAGCTAAAGGTTGCTGGAAAAAAAAGACTATCGCTTTTACAAGCTTGACTTTACTGACATCCTCTGTATCAGTAACACGAGAAGGTGCTTATTTATTTGCAGTTACTGAGTGATACAGAAACGCCTTACACTTCTAAATTAATGTTCTCACCTTTCTAATCAGAATGAGGAAGAAAGAGGATTTAAGTGACTTTGATCATGGCATGGTTGCTGGTCTGAGTATTTCAGCTTATCTACTGGGATTTTCACACACAACCATCTCTAGGGTTTACAGAGAACGGTCTGAAGAAGAGAAAATATCCAGTGAGCAGCAGTTGTCTGGACCAGAATGTCTTTCTGATGTCAGAGGAGAATGAGCTGACTGGTCGGAAATGATATAAAGACAACAGGAAGTCCAGTAAGCTCTGGTTCCAACCATAGACTGCATATAAAAGATGGACAAAGCCTCCGTGACGTCACCCGTAGGTTTCTGAAAAGCTGAATTGAAGCTCATTGGGCGGTTCCCACCGTCACCATCTTGGCAACCGAGCTAACCCGGAGCTAACCAGCTAACGCAGGTAGGTGGGCTAAAGCTAAGGCGTGCTGTTAGCCGGCTAAAAAACGCAGTACTACACTCTCCCTTCTTGCCGCAGATATTGGACACCTGTCAATCAAAAGGATACACCCCTAATTATGCCAAATTTCAAAGATTAAATAACATCTAAACGGATGAGTTAGAAAAAAAGATTCAACCCTATTAATCCTAAAATGTTTTTTTGTACCAGGCTTTAAACATGTTTATTTCTGCTGTAAAGTTGGCCTTTTTTACATGGGAGTCTATGGGGATTGACTGTTTTGGAGCCAGCCCCGAGTGGATGAGGGGTGAACTGCAATATTTTGTACTTCCCCATAGGCTTCACATTTTACTGGCAGAGGTTGCTGCGTGGTTCCAACCAAGGTCTGCAGAATAACATTTCTGAACACACAACACGTCCAGCCTTGAAGCAGATGGGCTACAGCAGCAGAAGACACACCGGGTGTCTCCTGTCAGCTAAGAACAGGAAACTGAGGCTACAATTCACACACACTCACCAACACTGGACAATAGAAGATGGAGAAACGTTGCTGGTCTGATGAGTCTCCATTTCATCCACATTCAGATACTAGGCTCAGAATTCTTTGTGTTTTTTTGTTTTTTCCTTTCTGTAATATGTTTTATTTACTTTCACTATGCCGAAATAAATAAATATATAAATAAATAAATAAAAATAGTGGAAACATCATGAAAACATGGATCCATCCTGCCTTGATTCAATGATTCAGGCTGCTGGTGGTGTGGTGGTGTGGGGGAGATTTTCATGGCCCACTTTGACCCCTTAGTACCAGCATGGCCTGGTTTAACCAGCACAGCCTACCTGAGTATTGTTGCTGACCGTGTCCATCCCTTTATGACCACAGTGGAGCATCTTCTGATGCTACTTCCAGCAGGATAATGCACCATGTCACAAAGCTCAGATCATCTCCACCTGCTTTCTAGAACATGACGATGAGTTCACTGGACTCCAACGGCCTCCACAGTCACCAGATCATAATTCAACAGAGCAGCTTTGGGATGTGGTGGAACGGGAGATTCTCATCATGGATGCAGCCGACAAACCTGCAGCAACTGTGTGATGCTGTCATGTCAATATGGAGCAAAACCTCTGAGGATTTTTTCCAACACCTTGTTGAATCTATGACACCAAGAACTAAGGCAGTTCTGGAGGAAAAACCAGAGTGGACCTGAAAAAATGGAGGATGAGTGTATGTCTTTCTTTGTTTGAGGTTCATTGAGCTACAACAGGAATTAACTAAACATTTAGGGAGAAATTTTCATGTTTTTTTTCTAACAGTTAAAAGGTCGTCTATAGCTGCTGATGTAACAAGTAAAAATAATAAATCATGTTTTAATTTCAGGCTTTGTGTGTCGGCTCCTCCCCAGTATGAGGCCTCTGGTCACTCTCACAGCTGCATCTCTGCTAAAGCACCAGTTTATTTCAGACGTGAACATGTCCATGACTCCATCCTCGTCTCTGAAGCTGTCGTGTGACTGGGCTATTCATGCTGCTGCAACATGTTAAACTCCCCTGTGTGGGTTCAATACCATCTCATAATAAAACAGAAAGTTACTTTGTATAAGCTTCTAAAAGAGAAAAACAAAGCAAACAAAACAAGAAAAACTGAAACTAAAAACATTGTGACTGAAAACCAAGATGGACACTCTGAACGACTGAATGAGAAGTTTTAGTTTTATAAGGGAGGGCAGCAGTGCTGGCTGTCCAGCAGGAATCCTGTGATATTGAAACTCTTACTGTTTTGTGATGTAAAACTGAAGAATTCTGCAGCTCCTGCAGGCGACTCAGAGCCACAGTTGTGTTTCCTTTCTCCGTCTTTAGCAGCTCCATGGAGAGGCTGTCTCCCGTCACCAGCCAGGACTTAATCTCCAGCTAGAGGACAGAAATTACAGAAGTGTATCATTCTTTCTGGACAAGAAGTCTACTTGTCTTTTAGTTGAACAGTGTGTGACTGTACCCTACATTGCTCACAATTTATCAGCAACCACGGTGGAACTGAGGAGTTTGTAGAAATGCTTATGTTGCCACATTATTAAGCCGTGTCTTACACTCAAAAGATTATGTAAGCATGCCTTGGGCGCCAGAGCTTACAGCAGATTGGGCAACAAATGCAAACACAAAATCAGGGCCAGTGACAAAGGACTTCTTCCTATCATCCACATCTGGAGAAACACCCGCACAATGTGCTGATTACATCACCAGCTCGTGTAACTTCTCACCTCTATGGGGTTACTGTTGACCACCACAAATATAATGCTGCTGGTGTCTGTTGCACTGCGAACGCCGAAGTCCAGGAGGTTCTCTTTCTGACTCGGGGGCAGGACCAGGGGCTGTTCACACCAGGAAACAAAACAACGGTAGATTTTAAGGTCAAAGAGACACTATTATCTAACATGTTTAAAAGTAAGCAGAATTGGCCGTTAGCAGAGCCAGTTAGTGGAGTATTTTCGGGGGGGGGGGGGGGCTGCTGTTGCTCTTATCCAGGAAAGAAACCCAATTCCACACAGCCTGTTACACAGATTCTCACATCAGCTGCTGACAAAATGAGTGATATTTGCTTTGGAAACTTTAAGGCCCACTTTCTTCTGTCAATGCTGCAGAGGCCTGACGAGGGCCAGCGTGACAGCATTGTACAAGCACCACCTCTTCCTCTTTTTGTGGATCCTTTTGAGTCATAACATTGGTCTTGATAGAAGTTTTTAAAGGCTTGATACGACCAGCTGTTTTACAGTGGACTACACAAACATAATGCTCATCAGATGTTTTAATGGTGACATAATTCTTTTGAATCACGTGAGAATATTTTTTTCATTTTTAAGTCGAAATGCTTTATAATTGCATTACATGTCAGTTAAGTCCTGAAATTTGTTTCATTTTTTTCATTTTACCTTTATTTAACCAGATAGTCCCACTGAGATTAAAAAAAGACTTTAAAGTTTTTCTTTTGCTTGTTGCCCTCACAGCTTGCCCATCATGTACCTCCAAGAAGCCGGTGTAGGCCCGAACAGGCAGGTGAAACTTTGACGCGTTGGTGATGAGCAGGATATTGCTGTCTATGTGAATGGATGGTCGGACTGCTCTGAAGAGGAGGGAGAAGATGTAACGGGACTCGTGCGGAGGGATGAGTATGGGCGTGCTGAAGTTCTGCACCTGCAACAAAAAGAGGAAACAAGAAAAAAAAAAGGGATGTCATATTGCTCTTTAAACGTCCAGTAACAGCTCAATCGGTGCTTACATTAAACATAGTTTTGGCCTCTTCGGGCAGTGACACGTTGTGTATCCGGATTGCGAAGCTGAAGGCATTTGTGAGGAAGATAGATCTGTCAACTGGGTCTACGGGGCTGTCCCTGATGTGGAACAATGTAGCTGTGTGGTCAAAGCCCAGGTAGCTGCCAGGAAAGAAGCCCAAACACAACAACAGTGAAACCTCAGAGATTTTTCTCTTTCACTTCGTGAACATAAACAAAATAACTCACCCATCTAAAACCTCTGCCTGGTATGGGATTTCAAGCTTTGAGTAGCTCTTCTCCTTCGCTTTAACTGTTATTTTACCAGAAAACTGATATGGTCTCCTTGCTTTTGAGGCTGGAAAAAAAAACACAAGATTGAAAGAGCGGATAAGTGCACTGCAACAACTATATGAGGCCCAACAAGAGGAAGTTGTGCAACATTCAGAAAAAGTTGAAAGAAAAAAAAAAAAACTACAGCTAGAAAAAGGACACTAAAGAGAAGCTGAAGCTTCAACAAGATGCATTAGTTCAACTTCTTCTTGACAAGTCTATTTTCTGCCTTCTGTCAAATAAAAAACATACCAAAATAAAGTATATATGAGAGACCGCTGCTAAAACTGCTGTTGGTAAACCTTCTACCACTCTTTCTGAATAAAACCAAACTGCTCAGCTTTGCTTGATGGTTTTGAGACCACACATCTTCCTTTTGATGTCATTCCAGAGGTTCTCAGCAGGGTTCAGATCTGGAGATGGAGCTGGCCATGACAGGCTCCTCCATCCAGACCTTGATTCCCCTGGTTGTGGGGGCTGGAAGATTGTCCTAATGTAGTCCTCTGAGCTGGGGAGCACAGTATTAGCATAAAGAAGTAAATGATTTTCTAAGATAATCTTGTATGTGGATTTATTAATGCATCCTTCACAAAGACATCTGCCTGAGTCCAGCCTTACTGAAGCATCCCCCGATCATCACTGATCCACCTTTAAATTTAACAGTCAGTGTGAGAAACTTTAGCTTGTAGGCCTCTCCTGGTCACCATCTTACCATAAAACCACTAGGTACTAGGAAAAGTTAAGAGTTGGACTCAAAGAAGATGACTTTACTCCAGTCTTCTACTGTCCAGTCCCTGTGGTCTTTTTCAAACCTCAGCCCAAGGTCTTTGCTTCTCACTGATTAAGGTGAGTTTTGCATGACTCCAGTCCTGCCTGTAGGAGCCTGTTTTAAGCCGTACACTTCACACCAGTCTCAGTTTGCCACCGTGTTTGATGGTCACTTGATGCCTCTGGATCTTGAGTGATTAGTTTGCCATCATCCCTTTCAGCTAAGTTGTTTTCACCCTCTGCCAGACTGGAGATCTGGTATCCTCATACAGCAGAATGAGATGTGCTTGTATAGGAATTTAATTTTGGGTAGTAAAACTCACAGACGCTGAAAGCACTTAAAATAGAAGAAGTTAAGGTTTAGCTTTCAAACAATGAAGCTCAAATGTGTTATGTCATCCAAAATCAGGGTTACTAATAGTTGAAGGGTTTTCTTTTTTGCTAAATTTGTGGCTTAAATTTTATTTTTACCAATGTAAGTTATTTAGCTTCGTCCTAACAAGGCATGTTTTATGCCTCCTTGGTCTCAAAAGAAAGCTGAGACATGTGAGATTACTACAGTAGTGTCAGAATTAAGATATGTGTTACTGTGTCAGAGTAGATTCACTTGGAACATAGTAGAAAATGTAATGTTATCTCCTCCTAAGAGAAAACCACATTACTCTCGTTGAAAACCAGAGGATAGCAGCTCAATTCATCTAGAAATAAGTAAATTATAAAAGTGTTAATTAGGTAAATATCTTAGGAATCCATTGACGATGATGATGTTGAACACTTCTATCAACGGTCAGAGTCAGGAGAATCCAGGGATAGCCCCCACATTCACCTTAGAAACACCAGAAAGAAGTGAAGCCCAAGATACTGAAGATAGTAAATGATAGAGTCAATGTGTCACTATAAAACCTCCTTAATCTCCAAGGAAACTAGCAGGACCTTCACGATTTATGTCAAACAAAGGCAGAATCATAGGAGAAACACATTAGCAGTTTTTTTTAGAGCTAGAATAAAACTTTGAACCAAAGAACAGCAAAAGTAAAACATGATTTATGATTCTGGCTACCTGAACAGTGATGACTGACATCTTTGTAACCAGCAGAGTCTCTGCTTTCATTTAACATTGGGGCTTTGTGAGAGATGCTCATTCTCATAATTCAATGTCAAACATTAAAAAGAAAAACATCACTTACCATCAAAACTAATACTTGCAACTTTGGTATATCTGCTCTCTCCAGCTTTGAGCGTAACTGCTTTGAAGTCTACTGTGACGGCTTCGTTTGATGGCGTTGTACGCACACTCTGTAAAACATAAATAAAAGCATTTTCTGGATCTCTTACAGGTAAAAAGGAGTCTGAAAAGAAGAAAGATTAGAAAAAGTCTGCTGGGGATACGCACTGTGATCGGAACGTCTTTTGTTCCTGAATTTAAAAGATGTAGATTCAGCAGCTTTGGGCGATCTGTGGCACCACGTGGTTTGGGAAAGAAAGCAGGCGGGTTACTAATATTCAGTGACAAAGCGAGGCGGATCTTCCTTTACGGCTGCATACCTTGTGATCGAAGCGTACCAAAGTCAAGCATCTCTGTGGAGGAGTAGATACCAGGGGCTGCAAATGTGTGAAATAGAGGAGTTAGTGACTCCAATGTTGGTAGTAAATTAAAGAAATAAACATCACAAGGGTTTAACAGCACACCTGATGTGACCTCCACCTCTACAGGGAGGATGATGAACTGGTCCTCGTTTGGAGCGTTGGTTTTGATCCTGATGAAAGCCGTGTGGTTGTCCACGTCTCTTGACGAGAAGCTAGCTCTCATCACCCCCTTTGTCTCAAACGGGGGAATCTCCTGGAGGAGGAAGAGGAAGAAGGTCAAACTGAGTGGCTGCTTTTAACAGTTCAACGTCCTCCCAAAACCGGAGCAAAAGAAGAAAAGACAAACTCACCCATAAATTCCCCGTGCCTCCTTGCTGGCCTGTAGGAAGCTCTAGATGCAGATCCCCACCGCTGGAGTACATCTCAACAACCTGGAGTCAAGGCAAGGCTTCAGATATACTGGTATAAATATTTATGTGAGAGAAAGTCATTGTCTGGTATTACCTGCAGTGGTTCACTGTACGGGTTGTGGATGTTTATTAGAGGTGAGAAACTGCTGTTTACTGGGACTCGAGCCCCAATGAACGGCCGCAATCTGTAGGGGTTTGGGATGCCGACCCCAAAAACCTTAAAGGCAAAGATCGAAAACTTACATTAGTCACACTTTGCTGATACTAAAAACAATACTTCTGAAGAGGCTGCTGTTTGTTTAGTCTGTACCTGGTATGTAAACACTCCATGATGTGACGTATTAATAAATAAAGTGTTTTCTACATTCCCAACTACACGAGCAAGAAACACCACATCAAATGACGTGTTCCCTCCTGGTGGAATTATCTGTTAAAAGAAAAACAAATTATAATACAAAAAAAATGAGATACACATCATGAACAAGTTCATCAAGCTGTTTTTGAAAGGTTACTCTCATCAAATGTCCACCAACAGCTAGATCAATAACCTCGGGATCTTAGCATTCACTGCCCTGACCTTTGAACATTACAGCTACATGCTAACTTCTACATTTTGGTGGTGATGGTGTTTCAGTTGGTGTCAGATTCCCCTGAAATGCTCATTGATGCATTTATAGCATGAGCTTTTACAAAGTCTGACTTTTTTACAAAGTCAGGAATATCTCATTTATGTTTATAGACCGAGGTGTCAGGCAGCTACACAAATAATTCCCTCTGTTTAAAATAAGTTTATTAAAGTTTGTCTATTAATCTGTTTTGTTTTTCTTGACAGGATAAGTATTTCCCAACACGGCAATCCCAGGATTTGCTCTGTTCAGATTGCAACAGAGAAGTTTAGGAAACTCAAAACATCAAGAGTCCAGATCTTAACCCATTGAGAATCTTTGGAAGAGGACTTTAAACTAGGGGTCACCAGCTCTGGTCCTTGAGGGCCACTGCCCTGTAGGTTTTAGATGTTTCCCTGCTGCAGCACACCTGACTCAAGTTAAGAAGCTTGTCAGGTAAAATAAGGAAAGCTTGGGAAGTTGGGATTTGCTATGTGGAATAAAAGTCTGGCCACAATATCATCCTGCTCTTTTAACAGCAGGCATGAATTAATTCAGTTGAAGGTTGTTCTTCACCTTCATTATTCTAAACTCAGGCTGCACAAGATAGATCCTTTGGTCTCACCAGTGTGAAACAGGTGTCAAGTGGCAGAGGACATGTTGTCTCATGCACACTATTGATTAGATTCTCTGACAAGTTACTGAACTGGCTTAAAAAATAACTTTCCAACCAGATGCTGATCTAAAACGTGCAGAACAGCGGCCCTCGAGGTTCAGAGTTGGTGACCCCTGCTTTAGACAATGTTCTGTCTTCATCAGTACAAAGCATTTAAATTTAATGTTGTGACATTACAAAAGCCAATCAAAATGATCCCACAGTGAATGCATGGTGTAATAAAGCTGAAAGTGGTCCAACAAAATATCACGGTGTACTTCTTTTAAAAAATGTTTTAGACCAGGCAGTGTAGAAAGTGTGCACTAAAACGGCAGCAAGGACCAAAATAGATCTTGTGGTGTTTCTGCTGTTTTTCTCTGGAATCGTAAGTGTTCTTCTAAACATCATCATCTCCAGCATGAGAAATAAATTATTTGCTAAATACAAATGTTCAATAATTACATATAAAAAGAAACTTCTACTGTTTTGTGTTTAAAGGGGAAAATAAATTAACTAAACAATGCAGGAGTTGTGCATTTTGTTTGCAGAAGGTCAGAAAAAAAGAGCACAAATGGCATTATGTAATTCATTTGTTTGACCAAAAGTCCAAAATCCAAAGATATTTACTTTTCCCATTATCAGAGCTTTAAATCCTCATATTTAAAAGATAAAAAAAGGTTTGATGTTCTAAATTTGCTGCAGATAAATGTCTTGTTGATCCACTCAACAATTAACACATTGCTTACAAACATAAAACCACATTTATAAGATTTTAACTTTTTACCCTGTTCATGAAAATTTACTTTAAATTATAAATGTGAGGAGATTAAAAGAGTGGATTTTAAAAAGCAAGTCCATGCCTGCAACCCAGCTACAACTAGGAAATCCTCTGGGCAAAAAAAAAAAAAAAAAATCTACTCAGTAAAACATTCATTCACAGAGTATGTGAATAAAAAAAGACAAAGAAAACTATTGAACTTTCATGTATGAAATTCAAACACACTGGCAGTCATTTTGTAAATAGTGATGCAACGCACACGAGGCTCTAGGTCAGGTGATCAGAGCAGAGATCTGATGGTGTCTGTAAATAAATAGAGACCACACAGTGCACAACACCTACAGCAATATAATATTTCCCAAAATAATCATCAGCAGAAACACGGTAACATCATATGCATCTGCTACACACACTCAGTCAACATGTTACTGGATTTGAAAGAACTCATACATTACCCAACAAAGAGACAATTTAGATTTAGGAGCTTATTGAGCAGAATCTAAAAAAAGAAAAAATGAGGGGAAAATAATGAAAGAAAAAGATGAGGAGAAAGTTATGTTCACTAGTGTTAAGTAGATTAAAATTCCTGTTAGAGACGCATGTCTGATTCACACCAACTGTGGAGCAACTTCACTCCAACTGCAATTATTTAGAAATTTGACCCTCAAGGCCTGAAGATATTCACCACTTTAAAGTTCAAAACACTGAACTCTAAACATTGTTATATGAACGTCCGTAACCTGTCTGCTGAATATAAAAAGCTAAGATATGTTTTATGTGTAGATTATCTACAACAGAATAATAAAACTGTGTGTCAAACTGAGTAATTACTGCAAATCTAAAGACAAGCATCCTCTCCCCACCACGAGAAGATCCTGTACCGTCAAATTTTCTGTTTACCCGTCAGGGGTCTGTGATCACGCCCGGAGTCCTGCTGTCGACTTCACTCAACAGTGCAGATTTCAAACTGTGTCTGTTTGTGTTTGACCTTGATAAACTAGATAGTTTTACAACCCAAATTCCTAAAAACGTTGGAACCTCTGTTTAAAAAGTAAGTTAAATAAAAATAGAATGCAATGATTTGTGAATCTCATAAACCTGTATTTATTTTCAATAAATGCCATATCAGATGTTGGCACAGACATTTTACTATTTCATGGAAAGGAAAAGGAGCATTTCATTTCAGAGAGGAAGAGCCTCTCGGATGTAAAGATGTGCAGAGGTTCACCAATCTGAGACAAAATGTCTCAACATTGTGGGAAAAATAAGTTTTTGGAGTTGTAACTTGATGGGCAGGTGTTGCATTTCTTTCCGTTTATCAGTCACTTTTAGACATTTACAAAGTGGAAAACGTGTATGTTTGTGGTTTTTATTATATAAATAGCTGATTTTTCAATTATAATTTAATGGCTTTATGTATTTCTGGGCCCAATGTGTTAATAAAGTTGATTATTTTTATTTTATTTGATTTTTTATGTGATACCAAACATGGTTAGGATAAACATATTTTTTATGTGGTATATGAAAGGCAAAATTAAAGTATTCAAAAACAGCCCAAATTCGCTCAAATGGGTCATTGGTCATTAGACAGTGGAGAATGTATAGAAGAAATCAAAATACTGAGGATGGAGGAAGGCAGCGACTCAAACTGATCTACAGGGGTTTGCTGCATAATTAACGTACAGCACAGCAAAATGAGAAAAATGTAAGCCAAAAGTCAACAAAGCAGGGCGTCTCTGGAAAAATTCACCACCACACACATGTAACGGTTAATGCAGACGGATTACTGTACCTCAATAAGACCACATAACATTTATCTAGAAGCCCTTATAATAACCTTTAAATTTTACTGAATGGGATGAATGGAAAATAAAGAAATAGAGTGAAAAAAATTTATATTTAATCTTCAACACTTAACTTGGGACACAACTTGTTCCTACAGTGAGGCAACAGAACAGGGTTTTCTCACTAAGGGAGTCATCACAGCACTAACAAAAATAATAAAAAAATCAAGACATTAAGACCTTGAAATGAGATTTAAATAAACGTAAGGAGGATATAAAGAGTAAGAAGGTCTGTATCACATCTTAACCATCTTAATGAGGTCAGTACCTGTAATGGAAAGTTAACTTCTAGTCATTCTCGGTTGTGTTCGTAAACGGCAACAATGCAAAGAAACACAAAACTAAAAAAATATATATATTTTTACTGGGGTCAGATTATCCAGAGAATTTAACCAATTCAAGTGAAATTACACCAGAAAAAAATATATAAATTTCTGGTGAAAACTGGCTCTCATCCTGAGGAAGAAAAAGTGTTGCTTTGGCCGCAGTGAAGCAGTCCATTCCAGTTTAAAAAGCCGCAGAAATCAACAACAGCATCTCAGACAAGAAACTGCATCAAGGCTCGTGTTCAACTAGCAACAGACTTATCTCAATACCAACTGAGAATCAGGTAAAACTGAGATGAATCTAGCACAGAAATCAGCACTGGGAAGGACGTTAACGCCACAACATCCTGCAGCGACACTTAATCACATTTACTTTGCACTTTCTGTGGCCGTCATTTGTTTGTCCAACAGCAAAGCAACCAAAAACACACCTGCAGGCTCTGTAAGCACTGACTCTTCATGTTACATTTTCCACACATAATCCCATAGCTTAAATCTCTTTAGTAGCTTTCTACACACAAAGGTTAAGAAACAGAAGAGTATGACTGGGAGTGTGTCACGAATTCATCTTACTGCTGTTAAAGACTTATTTTGAACCCACTTACTTGGAACAACATATCCTGTTTATCTAAAAGACAATTTTAGCATTTTCTTCTTTAAAAACACTAAACTATGTTTGTAAACTGTGTATAGCAGATGACATAAGTCATGTGATTCGGTTTACACTTCCTTTCATTTCTTTTTTACGCTGCCGCTAAACAGTCAAGATTACCGTCCTCAGAGATCTAAGAGTGTAGTCACACATTTCTTGCATCAATGCATGTGACTCGGTCTCTATATGATCACATTTACTGTAGATGTAAGTTAACAGAAAGACAAATATACACTACCATGTGACTCAAGATCGAGTGTAACAACAGGTTAATCCGATTTCCAAAGTTGTCCTTTATTAGACCTCTCATGATAAAAAGTAAACCCCAGTGAGGATACTTACCCTATTCTGGAAAAAGGAGGCATGAAAATGTGCTGTTGTTGCTGATATTGATATCAAACTAATTTCCTCTGAGCTAGGATTATGTAAATAAACTTTCTCCATTTTTGGCATTCCAACAGGCCTGTAAAGGAAGAAAAGAAAGCTTTTAAAAAGCATGTAAAGGAAAAAAAATTAGACATTTAAATCAGCAGTGGAAGAAACAGAAGCTTTGGTATAAAAACTGACAACAGATGTGACAATGCTCAAGAGTTTAACCTTTAAAACTCAAAGCCATTTTACATTTTTGGTTCACCAGTTTTTATATGTTGAAGTTGAACCTGTTTAATCCCAGCCAACATCCAGACATGTTTTCAGGACAGCGACAGTTGTCAGATTATCAGGCTAAAATGATGTAAAATGAATTTATAAATAGATATAGCAGCATAAGACCAACCAAAACAACAAAACAAAATGTATTACTAACATTCACAAATCAGCTGCGACCAAGTCTTTTCTCATCTGCATCGTTCTCTCATGTCTTGGCTTTCAAGAGAACAACAGAAACTGTTTACATATTAACACATTTTCCTTTCAGTGTTTTTTCTTTTCTTTTGGAGCTATTTATTTATTTATGCTACAATTTACCTGCTATCCTCACAACTCAGCTGGTTTTTGTCACCACTGTGAATCAAAAACGTCTTCTTTGTTTTTTTCCAGCCATAGAGGACCATTATTTTCTGCCCACTTGTTCATCTTTGGCTGCTCCTGATCGGACAATACTCTCAATTTAAGCTCTCTGATTTGTGGAAAGTTCGACAGGAAGTGGCTTCACCATACTTCCTGGGCTAAAACAGAGGTCTCGAAGTTATAGTGCCCTTTTGTTTCTATTGTGAAAATGTAATAAATACTGGTGTTATCATGGATCACTCATTGTTGATTTAACACAGATTTAACTAGAAAAGAAGTCTCTGAATACACAGAGATACATTCTGCCACTGGATTTTAAACCTCCTGGACGGGAAGTCAATCTATCTATCTGATTTACATGATGGCATTTCACAGAGTTCCACCCCGAGGCACACACAGACACCTGCACGCACACAGGTGAGCACACTTTCGCCAGCGGAGAGAGCGTGTGCCGGAAAACACGTCAACTAGCTGAAAATTAAACAAAAATATCAATATTTTTTTTTAACTCTCCTGGGGAAATGAAAGCGGATGTTTAAATTATTTTATCATTATCAGACATGTTATATTCACACTGTAACGGGGAGGTAACCTGTTACAACTACAGAGCTTATGAACACATGACTCAGCAGAGCTGATTTTAATTACATTTTATTTATTAAGTCTGCATCTAGGTTACACATTAGAAACTGATGAGTCAAAACAGACTAATTATTTTTAGTGTGCTTTGTTCCAGCCATCCATGATAGCCTAATGGACCATGGATGGATGGATGTTGGGTCAGTATCATTAGAGCTATTATCCCCACTTTGTTAATCCAACATTCAAAGCACACCATAAACTCTTTGATTTCTTACTTCCCAGACAGCCTGTGGTTGGTATGAAAATGGTCTGGCATCAAAATCACATCAAAGAGATATGAAACCTGGTGTGTTTTTATAACCTTCCTGCTTCATAAATCATGCGGTATAATTCTGATCTGAAATACCCCAAAATATTTATTCAAATTCTGAAATTGCTTCTTGCACATTCGAAGCAGAGTTACATCTTTTATTTGCAAGGCTTCATTTTCAGACCATTAAAAACATTCAGAGCTGGTAAATGGACTGATACATAGAAGAAGGACGACAGGCAGAGACAGCTGAGTCTCACAGTGTGACCCTACAACTCTGCGCCCTGGAAACGTAGCGTAAACTAAGTCAGACTAAGCGGGAATGCACCCACGACCATGGTGGAATGTGTTTTAATAAGTGGGAGACAGGTGAAGCTAGGTGTGGGCACTACAGTTGAACAGCTTGTAGTTTTGTTAAGTACGTTCCACAGATTGCTTAAAAGCTTTACTGATACATTTATTGTTGACAGGCTGTTGCCTCGGATTAAGTTTTTCTTGACAAGTTATTAAGAGCCATGACTGAACGTTGTTCACACTTTATATTCAGGCAACTCAGGAAAAAAAATCACCACAACACAATAAAATAAAAGATTTGAAGAGAAATGGGACACTTACTGTTCATGAAAGTCCAACATTGGAGGTTCAAATCGTATCGGTCGGCAGTTCCCACGGTGTGGGGACGTGCTGCAAAAGACATGAAGGTGTGAAAGCAGAAGCAGCAGGCTGGGGAAAATGGAGTCCATATTTATGAACATTTCAACACAGAGGCTAAATGCACTAGCTCCAACGCCACACTCTGACTCCAGGCTTTTTTATCAGTGCATTAAACCGGCAGTAGGACCGCTCCCATCCGTTTCACACCATTTCCATTTGTAAAGTCTTGGAAAAAGTAAATACTTAGAAAAAAATAACAAGAGCAGAAAAAAAAGAAAGGAAAAAACTTTGTGTCATGCTTAGATGGCAGTGCTTCTCTTTTAGTTATCTACTTTTAAGCATTGGTTACCACCTGCCTGCTCTTATAACTCACCAAACCTGTTTAACAACAGGTGTATCTTAACAATAGACAAGGCCGCCCTCAGAGGCGATACTTGAAACATGTGTAATATGAGCCTTTATGTAAATCTCATGCAAAGAGAAGTTGATCAGAAATGTCGACGTGGCACTCTGAAGAGCTTTGAGTCGTTTAATATTAACACAATGTCCAAAGTTTATCTGATGTGTATACACAACCACGTGTGGAGAAGATTCTACGAACAAGGGATAAAACAATTTTATATATATATATATATATATATATATATATATATATATATATATATATATATATATATATATATATATATATATATATATATATAAATTGTTTTATTCTTATTATATCCTTGTATATGTAAAAAGAAACCACCATTGCTTAGCAGGTCCATCACATGTTATTACTCTAACACCACCCTGGAGTCAGACAATTTGTAGGAGATCAATTTCAGCCATTTACTCCAGATCATATGCGTATAGGAGCACACAATAGCCAAAGGACATCGCTCCAACAGCCAGGATGGGATGGATTTCCATCCCTGGAGACCAACAATGATCCACCACGCTCTGTTCCTTCGGGATAATCTGTCATCTACAGCCTGTCCTCAAGTCTCCCATTAATATAACAGCTACTGACAAAATTCTTGTGGGATAAAGGATTCAAATGGATCCTGGCTGTGAATTCTACGCTGGCTTTTGCTTGCTGCTTCAGAACTAATGTGTTGAATGTCGGTGTGTAATTGGAGGAGCTGAGAGAGATCTTGGAGAGGACCGTGTCTCTTGGTCTCAGGTCTGCATATTAACCCACGTCAAGCGGATTTTAAGATGACAAACGCTTTTGTAAAAAGTGTCAATTCCCCTGGAAGTGAAAACTTTTCTCTCAACAGAAATTTCTGAACAAAACACACACGCAGTGAGGAAAGAGAGGGCGTTTTATGTTTAAACCTGAAACAACACAGTTCAACAGCCCCTGTTGTTCTTCTGTCAGACCAGCCATCATGTCATGACCCTGAAAGATAACCTTTTATGGATCTGAACGTGGCATACAAACAGTAAAGCTGCACCCAGACTAAACACACATAAAAAATACCAAGTAGCTGTTATGACAGTAGCCCAAAACACATAAATATGACGCAACAACATGCCTGCCGTACATAGCTCCTTTCAACCAATCACACACTGAAGAGACACAGTGCAAAAATCAGTGTAACACACCACACATTCAAAGTCCCTGCAGCTCAAACAATGCTGTAAGATGAGTGTGTGATGTTTGTAAGACACTAGAAAGCAAACTACAACTTCCATAAGGATTCTATGGTCAGCCATACACACTCAAGCCAGTGAAGCACCCCTGACCTGAGCATGGGTACATGCCGTAAACCTGACATTTGCTCTGCTTCATTCTAACTCTTAGAGCTGTGTCAGGAGTGTTTTCCCTGACAACTAATGCCACTAACAGCATGTGTTTTACAGAGATGGGAAATGTGAATCTGGGTGGAAGCTTCATGATTTCAAACAAAACTAAATTAGTAGAACTTTAAGCATGTGTTTTTCCTGTAGGCTCTGGCAGCCTACTATTAAGATGCTCAAACTTCTTTTTATTTTTGGCTTTGAGGGATACTTTGTAGTTGAAGGATGTAATAAAATGTCTGCTGCTGGGGTTGGTTAACCTTAACAAAATAACCTTTATCTGTGTTTGTATGCTTGACAAAAGTGGCAGATAATGTTATCATTACCACACAATTTCTATTGTAACAGCAGGGAAAATACTAAAGTTTGCTGCATAAATATATCTTTGTCCCTTTTACTTTTATGTTTACTTGTAACAGCAGATTGCAATCCAGATAAAGTGTGCAACTTCATTGAAAAAATATGTACAACATCACCAGTCTACACACACAAGTTCTTAGTGCAAAAGAAAGGACACCACTTACCTTTGTTGATGATATAAACTAAAATCAATGTCAGACTCCGCCTGCAAAAAAATCACAGCAGATAAAAATGAGCAAAATGTGAACTCTGTGGTGTGATGAATGTGTTAGTTTGCAGTAATTATGCTAATTTAATGACAATAACAAAGATAAAAATAAAAAAGCCCTTACTTGTAAAAGGCTTCCCTCACCAAAATGCAGAACCTCCAGAATTGTGTCTGACTGAATGAATGCTGTAAAAACACCAGGAAGACAACATCAGGATCTACTACTTAGGAAAGGCAAGGTGACACACCAGAAATAAATCAAAATGGCACTAAACATGGTGACATTTCTGTGCCCCTGAGCTAACAGAGCTGACACACTGAAACTCATTTGCAAGTCAAAGTACATTTCAAGGCACCAGAAAAGGCAAGAGACCGATTTTAAATGGCACACTGTCAGGATTTAAGTTAGGCAACAACAGCTGACTGAACTGTGATTTAACAGAAATTTAGTAAAAAATCAGTGTCTGGGCTGTTTGCAGTCATTGCTTCTTCCTGAGCCACATGGGCAAAGCTTGAACTTTCATCTGCTGCACTCCCAGAGCTGGCCCTTTTGGGACAGCCATTTCATCTACCACTGTGTATGGAGCGCATATAGTGTGCATCTATTTCCGGAGGTTATAAGGTGTCAGGTTGTGAAAAGGGTAATAAATCCTTAGCAATCACACAGTTATCAACAGGATTTTGAGAGGCGGACATCCTTTGCATCGACTGTCACGACTGCCTCACAAGCGTGGAGAGCCTGAAACCCGACCCTGTGTTTAAGACGCTTCGAGTGTACTGAGCAGCTTTCCATCCGACACCATGAAAATTCAGCAGCTTGTGCTTCAACTTCTTGCTGATCATGTTCAAAGCATAATTTTTGCTAGGATTCCAACAAATACCTGAGTAAACTAAATGGAGTTTATAGTGGTTTAGCTGTTGCAGGTCTGAGTATGTCAAATTCTCATTTCTTTTCCTTGACACACAACTAACACTGTCTGCCATGGTAGTAAGTGGTAAATTAAGGTGTGTATATTTTAGTGAGAAATTATATTTCTTGGTGAATGTGGCGGTAGCAAAGATTAAAAAGGGTAAAAATAGTGATAATTACTGGATTTATAAGCCAGATGCAGATCGAGTGCAACAGTTTTCCAACAATGATTTATCCAAGATGTGATTTAATATTTGGTAGAAGCTATACAAACAATATCAATCTGAAATATCCTAAATAAATATACTCAAATAACCAGTCCGGCTAAAACACATATTAATCAATACCTGATCGAGTGATACTTTGACAAACAGAAAAGAAGCAAGAAGCCATCATTTCTGTCTGTGAAATCTCTTTATTTTGACTAACAGATATGTGTGAGAATCTTTAAAAGTTTTAAACAATGAAGCACATCATGCAATGATCCACGTTTCAGTGACTAAGCTGGCTGCCGTTGATAGGGTGCATGACAAAGTTCACACACTGTCAATTAGCCCCATTTAGCTCCCCTGAGATGAATTCTTGTAAGATTTAGATCTTGGAAATGTCTTTGAGTTTGTAAACCTATTGTAAACAACTTGACTACGCTCCACGTTTGACTACATTTCAACGTCAGTCCCAGCTGATCTTGGACCTGGATGACAGCTGTGTGCTAGTCTCTGACTAATCAGGAGATCTGACAGCAGCATACAGCCCTGCTGGGTAAATAACAACCGGCTGTCATTTTGCCTGTGGACTGAGCTGTGCCAATTTGAAGACAGCAAAGGGTCAAAATCTATACGCTGATCGAGCCACGCTTACAAATAACTATGCCCAAAAACGAGCCCCGTATGAGGAAGTTCGGTGCGACAGTCTGCCATTGAGGAAGACAATATTGCCAGCAAAGTTGCCAATCTGACATATCTTCACTACAGTACATTCAGTTAACACAGCGATTGGTTTAAGCTAACTAGCTATTGTGCTAACAAGTAGCACTGCCTGTCTCTTCCATGTACTGTTATAGTTATACTAGGTAGAATGTTAGCCTATATTAGTCATATAAGCAATGACAACAAGCAATAAACGAAGCTAACGTCGTTAACTGTAACGTTTAAGGGCCAATAATACAAAGAGCTACCTTAACAGTTCTTTCATTATGAACTATCTAAATATATACAGCTATCAATATATCACAATTTACAGTGAAACATTGTTATCGGTAAAAAGAGACAACTGTAATTTAAGATTGTTGGGGGGTTAACAGGCTAGCTGTGATAAAGTTGGCCCGCAAAGGTAACGCTAACCAACCCCACACTTCAGTGAAATGTCTACGGAAGTTAGCGCTAGCTAATGCGGAGATAGCCAGCTAAGTTACTAACCTTGTTTATTTGCCCGCGTCGTGTGAATAAAAGCAATAAATAACATCCTCAATAAGCCGACACACGGTGTTCTTGTTCTTGTGTGTGACTGGCAGCAGCTCTTGGTTCTTTCTCCACTCGCCATGCTGCAGATCTCTCTGTTAAGATAACAACCGTGCGAGTGTGCGGACATGCCCGTGTAAACCTCTGCTGACTCTGTCAATCATAGCCGCGAAGTGGAAAAACTCCAACTCAACTGAGCAGCAGCAGCTAACCGCTGAACAGAACGTTGGCCTCTCTTCTTCTACTACTACTTGTTCTTCTTCGTGTTCTTCTTCGTGTTCTCTTCCTCTTCCGCTCGACGCCGCGTCACCGCCTGATTGCCACACGCGGCGGCATTTCACCGGCTACAGTCTCACTCATGAGAGACACAAACAGCCCCGTAAACACACCATAATTCAGTGTTTCCTTTGTTACTACAAACTGACCTGTTTAATTCTGAATTTGTGTAATTTTGTTACATTGTGTGTTTGTGTTTTTCTTTCTTTCTTTCTTTCTTTCTTTCTTTCTTTCTTTCTTTCTTTCTTTCTTTCTTTCTTTCTTTCTTTCTTTCTTTCTTTCTTCTCTGTCTTACCGAGGTGTGTTCTGGAGGCATATCTAAATACAAATATTCTCAAAGTTTTCCACTGTGTTACTCATGTTTTATATCCTATATAAAACAAACTATATCCTATATATTTATATAAAGTTTTATATTAGTTTGTTTTCAATTGAGTTATTTGTATATAAAGATGAAGAGATTGGATATGATGCACATAGAAGAGCAGGTAGCAAGGATGAAGTACATGATCTGGCTTTAACTGAGCACCAAGAGGAGTCAGAGAAATGAAACCAAAATAGTAATTTATAAATATTTGTGGCCCAGTAATAATTTAAAAAATTTGGAAGTGCAAGGCCAACAGCCAATTTACATTGTTACAGAACTGAGATCCGAATTCTTTGGTGTTTATCTGCCCCGATGAGTGTAGTGATCAGCTTATTTATAGAGTTGAAAAAGATTTAGGTAAAAACAAAGGAATTCATTGAGGTAAAGAAATTTAGTTAGAGTGACTATTTTAACAGTATTAATTCTGCCAGTTAACATTAAAGGCAAACTATTCCATCTCTGAAAATAAGATTTAGTTTGAGAGTAGTGGAGTAAAATTTGCTGCTACAAGGCATGAATAAGAACGGGTAATGTTCACAACAAGATAACGGAAGCCAGATTGACATTATTAAAAAAGGAATGTCCGATTGATGCAGTTTCAATGCTGATATGTTAAGTGGGAAACACAATTTTTTTTAAGATTAATTTGTTGTTTTTGGGTTTGTGATATTCAATAAAAGGTCATCTACATAGAGAGATATACAATGTTTTATGCAGTTGCGACAGATACCCTGGAATTAAGTTTTTTTAATTCAGAATCATTTATTCAGAATTAAATCATTTGGAATTGAAGTATTGGTAGATGCCCCCTGTCCAATCAGTGTCATTTTGTGTGACACTGATTCTGATCTTGCGCATTTGACTGAGGCTCACCAGGGTGGCATGGTTGAGTTTATTAAATCACATCTTTCTCTGTTTTCTGATGTGCCATCCCGGACCACTGTTTAACAGCGCAACATTGATGTGGGAGACGCTCCCCAAATAAGGCCCATTTTTGCTCGACACAGAAGATGGATACAGTTTTTCTAAGACAGTTTTGTCCATTTCCTGCGTCATTTCTGTGTGTAATTTGGTCCATTTCCAGGGAGCTTAGCTATCCATCGCCTGACGCAGACAATGGAGCAATACTACCAGAAATAGCAGGGGCAGTCCAGAGCAGAATAGCTGACAGCGAAAGAAACAAACCAGAGAAGAAGAGGATCAGGAAAGGAACAAAAAAAGCAGAAAAAGAATGAAGACAAGGACGACAACTATGGAAATTGCATGAGCCTTTGAAGAAAGGATATGTGAGTGTTTAGGGCGTGTTTGGCAGATGGAAACAACTTTTTACTAGTGCATTACCCCCACCAAACGGTGTCTGAAACTGACATCAGCTCAAGGGAATGAACTCTGAAATTAGCACTGCCCACTAGTGGAAGAATTGAGGCAAAAGACACATGGAAGTATGAGGACTACTACATTTGAAAACATTTGAAAAGAATGTTGCTATTTACGTACGTAAGAGAACATAGTAGTAAAACAGTAAACATCCTAAAGTCTTCTAAGAGAGCATAACCGACAATCTACAGGGGAATCTTTGAGAGGTAAAACTAAACATGGGTCTTTAGACAGCACCCCTACTGAGTAAATCCTGTCAAGCAACAGCATTTACACCAGCAAGTTAATTATATGTTGTTACACAGCATTGCTGAACCTAGCTGCAGTTCCTGGAGTTCACCATGTCTTTTGGCTGGGAAGTCTGATGGGTCTGATCGTTTTTGCACTGACTTCAGGAAAGTGAACAGTCACTAAGCCAGACTGCCATCCCTTTTAACGGACGGAGGATTGTGTGGACTGTGTTGGATTTGCTGCTTTTGTGTCAAAGCTAGAGCTTTTAAAAGGCTACTGGAAAGTCTCTTTGACTCAAAGAGCAAAAGAAATATCTGCGTTTGTTGTGCCTGGCTCTTTCCTTCGGTATGCTGTCATCCCATTTGGGTAACAGCTAACCGTAACAGTGTCACCCATGTTTCATGTCCAGTGAACAGCTGCACTGTTGACACATTGTTATTCAACCAACTAAATTTAGTAGAAAATGCAATACAATACAGAAATATATGCACACATTTCAGTGACAATTCATGTAAACTACAATTTTTATGTTCTTGTTGCTGTTGTTCTTGTTTTTCTAAGTTTGTTTTCTTATAGGTGCTCCCAGTAATTGTCTATTTTGTTTTCTTACAAAGACTTAAGGATGTTTTTTGCTAAGTTTCTTTGCAGGTGTAGCAGCTGGTTGTCTGGTTTTTCTCTTTTGGTTTTGATTATATAGCTGTTGTTGTTCTCTTCCACAATATTTTGTGCGCTGGTGAGTCCTGTCCTTTCTATCCCAGGGGGTGGATATAGTGCCCATCTTGTCCAGGAAAGTGGTCACTATGGACGCAAGCCTGATGGGCTGGGGTGGGATTTATGATCTGTAAAGGGCCTATGGAGGGTGGATCTCCAGTAATCTGATAAATTTTATGGAGCTTTCAGCAGTTTTCCTTTCTCTGAAACATTTCCTTTCTTTCCTCATGGGTCATAATGTCTTGGTAAGGAAGGACAAATCAATGACAGTGGTGTACATCTACCGTCAAGAGGGGTTGCCATCGGTTACACATGCTGGTACGCAAATTAATCCTCTGGAGCTGCGTCCATCTCCTCTCCTCAGGAGAAACGCACATCCCAGGAGCCCTGAATACAGGTGGGGACCTGTTGTCCAGGGGTGTGCCAGTATATGAGGAATGGACTCTGCACCCAGAAATTGTAGAACTGATATGGGCCTGTTACGGTCAGGCCACGGTGGATCTGTTCACGTCGAGAGAATTCACGCAGCGTGCACTGTTTTATTCTCTGTGTAACATGGGTGCTCCCCTGGGTGTAGATGCACTAGCGTATGCCTGGCCGCCAAGGGCTTCTTCACACATGCCGTACCCAGACCTTGATACCACCCACTCTGTCCACAGTGAGGGAGCACGGCCACACACAGATATTTGTAGCTCCACATTGGCCTGCCATGCATTGACTGGTGGAGATATATCAGTTCCTGTGTGCTTAGCCCCTGCAGGAACCTGCTACAGGGGAGGGACGGTCTTCCACACACACCCAAAACGCAGTGTGGGTTTGGTTTCTGATTCGCTCGGTCTTTCAGCTGTGGGACTCTCACAGTGGGTGATTATACAAAGTGCTCGGGCCCCCTCCACTAGATTGCTGTATGTCTGAAAAGGGACAGTGTTCTAGGAGTGGTGTCACAGAAACGGTCATATTTCTTCTCAGTGCTTGGTAGGGGTGACATTGTCATTCTTGCAGGATCTGATTGACAAAAGGAAAGCCTTGTCCATGGAAAAGGTGAACTTGGCAGCTATCACTGCATGTCACATAGGGTTTGGGAAGCGAATAGCCAACCCCTGGTCTGGGCTGGTCTGCCCTTTTATGAAGTGAGCATGCAGGCTTCTCCCTATGTCCAGGCCACTGGTACCACCATGGGTTCTGTGGTTCTGGAGGGGCGTAAGGGCCCTCTCTTTGAGAGCAGACTTGAAATACGTGTCTCTTAAGACAGTGTTACTGGCTCTGGCTTTGACTAAACGGATTAGTGACATCCATGTGCTTTAAGTGCATCCATCATGCACTCAGATTTTCCCGGGTGATGTAAGGATGATTTTGAGGCCCAACCCGAACTGATGAGACCAAAGTGAAGATGTTTGGTCAGAATGCACAGTAGTATGAACTTCTCAGTTAAATTTGAGCACATTTATCTGACAGCCAAAGCTCTGTGGAAATTGAATTATGCAACAGGGAAACTTGCAGCCTTGATTGCTCACATCCTGCTTCTGCCTTTTGGTTTGAGTTATGTTTTTACATTATGTTATTGTTCATCTGAGATTGAATTAACACAATGTCAAGAGTTGAATTTACATTCACTGATCTGCTCCTTGCTGACTCAAATGTTTCCAAATGTTGATCAGTGACAGTTGTGAACAGTGAGCTTGTGAATGGGTTGATACTTGGCATCAACAGTGATGCAGCACATCTATTCCTGAAGCCTGCTGCACTTATATATGGCGTATATAGTTTCCTTAAAACAAGAATCACATTGTTTTTCCCCCTTTTATTATTATTTATTTATTTATATTTTGCTCATCGAAGAAGCCGATAAATTCCTTTTCACTTTTCTAAGTGTACATGCATACACCGTCCACTTTATCAAGTCTACCATTTTAAGTACCAGGTTGGACTCCTTTTTCCTTCAGAACTGCCTTACTCTTGGTGTCAGAGATTTAGCAAGTTGGTGCAAACATTACTCAGAGGTTTTGCTCCATATTGACATGACAGCATCACACAGTTGCTGCAGGTTTGACGGCTGCATCCATGATGAGAATCTCCCGTTCCACCACATCCCAAAGCTGCTCTACTGGACTGAGATCTGGTGCCTGTGGAGGCCGTTGGAGTCCAGTGAACTCATTGTCATGTTCTAGAAAGCAGGTGGAGATGATCTGAGCTTTGTGACATGGTGCATTATCCTGCTGGAAGTAGCATCAGAAGATGCTCCACTGTGGTCATAAAGGGATGGACATGGTCAGCAACAATTCTCAGGTAGGCTGTGGTGGTTAAACCAGGCCACAGTGGTAGTAATACTGTGTTGCAGCTCTCTCATAATTCTGAGTGTGTAGATCAGGGGTAGCCAACGTTGGTCCTCGAGGGCCCCAGTCCGGCAGGTTTTCCAGATTTCTGTGCTCCAACATACCTGAATTAAACTAACGAGTCATTGTGGAGATCCTTATCGGCTGTTGGATCCATTTAATTTGAGTCAGGTGTGCTGGAGCAGAGAAATCTGAAAAACCTGCCGGATTGGGGCCTTCGAGGACCAACGTTGGCTACCCCGGTGTAGATTCTGAGAAAGTAGATGACGTCATTACCAAACAAAAACTTGGCTACATCAACTCGAAAAACATGGACGCCAACTTGTGAGTAACTGCACAACTAAAGACCACAAACTAATTCTAAAAATGTTCACCATGAAAACACCAAACCACACACATATTTCACAAACAACCTCACCGTAAAAACGGAATTATCGATAACTCAATAACGATAACATAAATATCAACACTCATCCCCCACACCATTACACCACCAGCAGCCTGAAGTTTTGATCCAAGGCAGGATGGATCCATGTTTTCATGTTTCAACCAAATTCTGAGCCTACCATCTGAATGTGGAGCTGAAATGGAGACTCATCAGACCAGCAATGTTTCTCCATCTTCTATTGTCCAGTGTTGGTGAGTGTGTGTGAATTGTAGCCTCAGTTTCCTGTTCTTAGCTGACAGGAGGCACCCGGTGTGGTCTTCTGCTGTTGTAGCCCATCTGCTTCAAGGTTGGACGTGTTGTGTGTTCAGAGATGCTGTTCTGCAGACCTTGGTACGAACCAGTGCTTATTGGACTTCCTGTTTCCTTTCATTCATCTCCTACCAGTCTACCCATTCTCCTCTGACATCAACAAGACATTCTGGTCCAGACAACTGCTACTTACTGGATATTTTCTCTTCTTCAGACCGTTCTCTGTAAACCCTAGAGATGGTTGTGTGTAAAAATCCCAGTAGATCAGCAGTCTCGGAAGTACTCAGACCAACAACCAAGCTACGTTCAAAGTCACTTAAATCTTCTTTTTTCCTCATTCTAATGCTCAGTATGACCTTCATCAAGTCGTCTTCATCATGTCTACATGACTAGATGTGTTGAGCTGCTGCCATGTGATTGGCTGATTAGATATTTGTGTTAACAAGCAACTGAACATGTGGACCTGATAAAGTGGACGTTGAGTGGATATTTTCATGCATCAATTATAAAAACCATTAAAGAGAACCATCGCTACATACACAGTTATCTGTGCTTATCAGCTAATCGTGTAGCATGCAGTCATGTCAGAAGCTTCCTTTCATGTTTGTGCCCAACATCAGAAATGAGAAGACATAATTCACCACACCTTAGCCAGTCTGATATGAATAAGTCATGACACAAGTATTTTTCGAGTATTTTTGCTGACCATGTACATCTTCATGGTTACAGCTTACATCTTCCAGATGTGCTGATACAGTACGTACCTATTTGTAAAGCAAAAGATTTTTCCAACTGGTTTTTCATCATGTTCTTGATCATGACAGTTTGTTCTGCAGACGTCAGTGAGCTCATGTGGCTGCATCTAAATCACTCCTGGGAGGCATTAGGCTCAGACCAACACCCATGTCACGTTCAAAGTCACCTAAATCTCCTTTTTTCCTCATTCTGATGCTCAGTTTGAGCTTTGGCGAGTCATCTCATTATGTCTACATGTCTACATGTGTTGAGCTGCTGCCCTGTGATTGGCTGATTAGGTATTTGCGTTCTATTGTTCTGTTTTCTAGATAGCTGATAAATTAGCCGATTCATCATTTGATGAAATTTCTTCAGTCCAAAAATATACTTAAATCCCCAAAACAGGAAATAATGACAGTCTGAACCCCCCCCTCCCCCCCCCCCCCAACAAAAAAAACAAATGTGATTAACAAGAGAGAAAATAAATTAGGATGAATAATACAACATGTGCTTTGTTGTGCAAAACAAAACCAGAAGGACTGTTAATGGTTAACGATCCAGACAAAACCAAGCCCAAACTAAGATAACAGGTTGATGCTTGTATAAGAGATAAGAGCAGTGCCTTTGTACTGCTTTGCTGTGCGTTCGCAGCTCACCCTCAGGTCTAAAAATGTTGCGTTTCAGAAATAAGTGTGAGTTTAATTTCTCGTGTGCTCAGCGAAAGAGATCCAGCTCGAACTGATCAACAGTTTGGCTGATTTCACCCACCCAGAGCACTCAGTGAGATAACACTAATAAACATGTTGCTTATTTGATAACAGTGACAAAGGTCAGCTATTTTCTTGCTGCCTGCTTTGAATTCTCTCATTATCAGTGCAACACTATTTTACCCAGAGGATCAGCAGAATCTGCTCAGGGACTGAGACTTTCTGCTGTTTTCACCACATAATTCAGTGTCACAAATTTAGATGTTAATGTAGAGTAATATATTGAAACAGGGTGCTTTTACTCTGTGAAGTGAATAAGAGATGGACCTAGGGTAGTAGTGGTTTGCACGGTTGCCTCACATCTAAAACGGCTTCCTTCAAACATGAGTCAACTGGCCTGATGACAACATAACATGAACTTGAAACACTAGAATCATCCAGAGTAGCCTGTGGGTTTGTGAATGAATGTGAATGAACAAATGATGAGAAAATTTATCATATTAGTTCCTATCTAAATCACATTGCCTTAAATAGACATACAGTATGAGTCACTTGATAAGATAAGCGTAGCTATTAGTCACCAATAAACTGAAATCTGTGATGTAAATGTTATAGTAGCTACAGCTGAAATAGTGGCAAGTTACCAACAGAAAACTGGCTTTTTACAATCTCGGGTGAGTTTTATGATATAAATGTGAAGTGCTCGTATGTTTACAGGACTTTAGCATTTTGTTATAATATATTTTACAGACTAAAGGTAACAGTAGTTATAAGCTTCTTTAGCAGCAACAATACCTTTAAATATTCTTTGGTGAGTTCCTTTGGTGCAGAGTAAGCCAAGTCTCCGGTAGCTGTACTAATAAGGATCTCTGCATTTTCCTGCGTTCATTCTGCTAGAAAAACATATTAGTTGCACCACCATTCTTTGCTGGGAATAATATTATTGATGATGAGCAGTGTTTGCTGTCGAACAGCAAAATTAGTCAAGTTTGATCCTAAACATAAAAATATACACTGTGTAGTGTTTAGCACAACAAAACAATAATATTCATTGCAGACCCAGTTGTTAGAGCAGTGACAGCTCAGCACCAGATATAGAGCACTAATAACTTACTCAGTGTAAAAATACAAAATAAGTTCAATATTCAAGTCCCAAAAGAAAAAAAAGTCAAGGTTGTACACTTGTATGACAGTTATTTCACAGCATAGTTTCACAGCAGAAGAGTCCGGCTGCTGGACTGGCCTGCCTGCAGTCCAGACCTTTCACCAGTAGAAAACATTTGGAGCATCATGGAAGTAGAAATCAACCAGGACTTCAGCTAGCATCCTGCATCAGACCAGAATGGGACAACATTCATCTAAAAAACTCCAGCAATGGAGCTTTTTTTTCTTTTCAGTGCTGAGAAACAATGTTTATTGAGTTTCTCAACCCTTTACTGCTAAGTTTTAAGAGGTTCAGCATGGTACTTTGAATGCATCACCGCCACTGAGGATCTCTGTTTTGGAGGTATGAAGTTCTGACTGAAACTCAAGCTACCAAAAATTAAAAAGAGGTGGAGAAGATTTGTGAGGTTGGAAAGTATTCACATTACATTTCGGGGTTTTATTAGCATAAAAAGTGTTTCATGTGAAAAATTAAGTGAATTATTGGAGGAATAATCAGTCATTTTAGCTCTGAAGCACTCAGCAGCCTGTTTGAAACGACAAAACAGGATCCAACAACAATTATTTCTGTGGAGCCATGGCAGGACGGAGGGTTCTTTTTACGTTTACTGGCTGCAGCAGTTTGTGGCCTTAAGGGTGAAACGTGGGGGGCAGGAGTTCTTCAACCGAGGTCGAAACCCAGAGAAAACTGTCAAAGCCGCTTTCAGCCATCATAGCTGAAGTAAACAGCTGAAGCAGCTCAGATCATTTTACAATATTCAGGAATGTTCACTTTCAGGTTTCAGTGAAGCGAATCCAGAGGCAGTATGTGCTCATTTCAGAGCTAATTTATCGCTCTGTCAGTTAAGGAATAAAATGTTCTGTTCTCATGAACAGAATAAGCAGTTGTTGTACTTTTAATCTTCAACAGGCACGCTAGACACAACACATGCTTTTTTTGTGCAAATGCAAAGCAGCAAACTCACACCAGTTACCTTAAAAATACACTGATGCAGATTTATTTAAGACTTTTGGAGTATTTAAACCCTATTATATTTTTTCATAGAATTAAGATAAATGTGTTCTTTTTCTACATGAAATCCCCATTTAAAATTATTCTTAAAGGTGAAAATTAGATACATCTCAGGTTAAACAGTTTAAAAAACATTCTTTGGTTGCTGACTTTTAGTATTTTCAATGTTAATTATTGCACATGTACCAACACATACAGTATGTGAGACTTTTGTTTTGTATAGAGGCTTAAAGACACACTGTGATTAGGATGCTGTTTAGTGTTTTTCTTGCCATAATTGCCTAAAAATGTGACTGTTATTTAATAACCTCCAGAGGCAAACTCGTTTCATATGGGTGGATGGGTGTAATTTCAAAAGCTTCCTGCAGGGAGCAGCCATGTTAAAGCTGCATCTTCTGGAAACTCACTACAGGAAATAATTTATCACCACTTTGCCACAAAACTGTTAAGAATTTTAAGATTTTAAAAGTTTAGGAAAGAGTGAACAACTTGTGGAATAACAACAGACTTGCTCCTGAAATCTTGTTGTAAGTTTCATGCGTCAGTTTTTTTTTTTTTACTTTATCCAGAAAAACCTTGAATAAAAACAGAAAAAGGCAAAAAAAAAAAAAAAAAAAAAAAAGGCAAAAAAAAGTACTTCAGTATTTCAGAAACTGCTGATCTACTGGGATTTTCATGCACAATCATCTCTAGGGTGCCTCCTGTCAGCTAAGAACAGGAAACTGAGGCTACAATTCACACACACTCACCAACACTGGACAATAGAAGATGGAGAAACGTTGCCGGTCTGATGAGTCTCCATTTCAGCTCCACATTCAGATGGTAGCTATGGAAAAGCAAAACAAGATTTTCCTGATTAGAAGCTGTATGTACATTATGATGATTTCTTTCACAACATCAAAAAGGTAAACAGCTTTTCACTTATGTAATTATTTCTATCTGACGCATGTAATTTCTTTAAGATGAAAAAAGGTTTCTTTGAAATCAAGTTGACCTTTTTTTTCCTCATTCTTATGAAAAATGCGTGTCTAGTTTGGAGCGCTCATTATATTTACTATTGTCCTTCTTGTTTATGTTCATTATGACAGCAGCAGAATTTGGTGGAACCAACGTGAAAGCATGGCTCCATCTGACGTGGATCAATGCTTTAAGCTGCTGGTGGTGTGATGGTGTAGGGGATGAGTATTGCTGCTGACCATGGCCATCCCTTTATGACCACAGTGTAGCATCTTCTGATGCTACTTCCAGCAGGATAATGCACCATGTCACAAAGCTCAGATCATCTCCACCTGCATGACAATGACAATGAGTTCATTGGACTCCAACGGCCTCCACAGTCACCAGATCTCAGTCCAGTAGAGCAGCTTTGGGATGTGGTGGAACGGGAGATTCTCATCATGGATGCAGCAGATAAACCTGCAGCAACTGTGTGATGCTGTCATGTCAATATGGAAAAAACCCTCAGAGGAATTTGTCACACAATTTGAATTTCACCTTGTTGAATCTATGACATCAAGGATTACTACAATTTTGGAGGAAAAAGGGGTCCAGTCCTGTTCAAGCAGGGTGGTCACTGTTTCTCAAACGTCTTACACAATCTTGCATCTGAAGAACCTGAGATAATTTAAGGCAAAGATGTGGAACAGAGGAGCAAAGAGGCTGTTAAAATCCTGCAGTTTGTTTGGAATTAAGAGTTAATGTAAACAGAAACACCAACTGTGTGAGGACAGATCATCAGAAAAATATTATTATCAGAGACCTATGAAACAAACCAAAACAAAAATTGTAAAGGTAATGGGCACAAATTGAATCGTTATATTTGACACTGGTTTTTTGTAGAAGCTCTGGTGGTTGTTATGGCAACTGTCTCTGGATGTTTGGCAGAGGATGAATAATTTCTTCTGTTAAACTAAAGTACATGTGATTATCCCAGCATCAGACAGTCCAATTCATCAGCATGAGAGGACTCACAGCGATGTTACACATACTTGAGCTGATATTAGCGGCCAAGACACATCTGAGAGCCTACTCATCATCTAATTTACATCATAGGCATGCGTGGCAGGTTGTAAGACAATCTCATCTTATACACCCTTTGATTTTTGACTCTGACTTGTCTGCAGTGATTTTGGTCTGCACACCCAATCACTCTTGATTTCCCAGCACATTTTAAGGATCTGGCTATTTGCAGAGTAAAGTATACAGTGGTGTTTGCACTTCTTGTCATAACACAAACAGTGAACTGATCTCACAAGTAAGTGCCAGTAGGAGCACATGGGCTTTGGTCCAAATACCACAGCTGCAGATAGAATGAAATCCCTGTCCTATAAAACAGCTGTAATGAATATTTTAATACCACTAATGGATCACATTAAAACTCCTCAAAGTTCTCTGGGACTTTTTGGCTTCTTTGAACTCATTGCTTTGCTCTTTATGTGCACAGCTCAACAGACTGCTGCATGACAACGTTCTGGAAAGCATTAAAACAATAAACATAGTTGTGCAAGCGGTTGCCAGAGAGCCAGTCATTTCTCTCAAGAGTAAACAGAGATCAAACTAGATTTGTAGCTGCAACAGATTCTAATTTAGACCAAGTGTCTGCAGTGTTAGTTATATGCTACAGTTTAATTCTGGTGACCTCAAGCGACCTGAGCTATGGCAGGTTTAGATGCCCTGAAAATTGGATTTGATGACCTCTTGAAAAGAAGAATCTTATGTGAACATAAGTTTAACGCTTATTTTAAAATATTGGAAGTTATTTGTAATTCATAATAAGATAAAATAAACAGTAGCACAACAAAAATATAATACATTTTTTTAATTGATTGTGTTAGTACCAATCTTTTTATTTATCTATGTTAAAGTAAAATTAAGTAGCAATTCAAACAGTGTAGCTGAAAAAACACAAAACCAAACTGACACTTGAAGTTGATTCTCAGGCTAATTTTGTTGTGCTTATTCAGCATGAGAGCTTCTCCTGCTGTCCACTGGCTTTGTTCACCTGCTCCTCATTAAAGCCACGTTTTGGCCTCGTGCCTCAGGGAAAGCTTTGCCTGGTTGCTTCTTGGCGCTATGCAGCTGCTGCCGATCACCAGGCATGATAAAACCTGATTTTAGGATCTTTTTTCAACATACAATGTATGCTCAATGAGGAGACCAGAACAAATAAATCCTTCTGTTCGTGTACAGGAATATCTGTTGAATAATCAGATCTTTGAACTACGTTAATTTAGTTGCCAAAGGGTAAGTAGAACAATATATAAATACATTTGTAATGTTGACGACAGGTATAGTATTTGTCTTAAATGTATTGTCATTATAAACTTTAAACTTCAGTGTGAAAGTGGCAGAGGGAACCATAACACAGAGCCAACACAAAACACATATTGTTTATATGAAACTGTCTATATAATACTCCTCTTCCTCATCTTTGTCTCCCACGCTATCAGTGCCAACCTCTTCATAATCCTTCTCCAGAGCCGCCATGTCTTCTCTGGCCTTAGAGAACTCTCCCTCCTCCATACCCTCACCTACGTAGCAGTGCAGGGGCATGGTAGGCATACATCAGATCAAACTTGTGGTGTAGCCAAGCCCAGGTCTCTGTAATAGCTCAGCTTGCACACAGCCCCCTGGACCTTGGCCAGACCCCACCTGGAGTGGTGGTCGTAGAGTGTAAAAGTTTTTTCATTACTTTAGCTAACACAAACATTTTATCTCATTTGCTAGTGATGTTGCTTTTTACTTTTAACAAATTAAAATCCTCTCGATTCTTATTTGTTCTTTAGTTGCTTATCTGTTTATTGGAGCAAATCGTTAAACGTGTATCTCTAAGTCTGCTGGCTTACTGTCACCTTAAGATTCTAACTCTGGTAATACCAGCCAGAGTTTTCAGCTTAAATTTGTTTTATAAAATGTTAGCATTAGCTAAAGTATTGGAAAATTATGAGCTATACCAGCCAACAATGGATTGTTTGTTGAAATAATTAGTTTAAATGAATCAATCACATTTTAAATATTTGTTGAAATGCTAATAATACAAACATAAATGGCATATAATAAATCTTACATCACAGTTCAGTTGCAATATGATTACTAGTCCAATACTGACCCAGTCTCAACAACACTGAAACATTTAATACATTATTCTTATATGCAAACAAGATGTTCATTTTCATTTTTTTACATAAATGGAGAAGACAATCGTCTAGGAAAAGGGTGGTTGCATCAGGTTTACAAAGATGGCAAGGTTTTGCAGTTTCAATTTAGGTTTCTGACTCATTCATTTTTCATTTCTGTCATTTAAAATTGCCCTGGGTGTCTGTAAAATAACTTTGCATGCATCTGCACAAACACAGTTCTATTTCAATACCTGGGCTTTCTCCATACTGTCAGCATCATCTTCAGCTTCACCTAGGTCTAATAATCAAACAGTTTTAAAGAAACAGCAAACAACAAAGTCTGAAAACAACATCACCCATGGGACTTGAACCCAAACCACCTGGGTGAAAGTCCAAAATCTAGAATTTTCTTGCTATTGTGCAAAGCTAACATGGGTCTACAGCCAATGATCGCACTCTGTGAAAACTAGGGTTTAAGATACAGTAATGACCATGTTCCTTCTAACAGGAATGTAAAGACACTTTCATGAGATCCATGTGCACCCGTAGTCTGAGCCTAATGAGGTTGGAGAAGTGTTCATATTTAACAGTAATAATGCAATGTAAATGTAATGGTACAACACATGCATGCTAGAACCATGAACTAGCAGGCTCTCAGTGAGGAGAATCTTAAACTCTGACAGGATTTATTTCTTTTGGTTTGAGATACAAAACAGATTCTCCAACTTCATAGTCCGAATTTAAATGACAAAAACAGATTTATTGGAATGATTATTAGAATATCTGTGTGCAGTTCTACGCAGTCAGACACACATTGCATGACGGTGAGCAGAAACAAAGCCGGTGTGAGTGTGGGACTCCAAGAACTTGGTGTAATTTTCTCACAAAAGGGAAAATGTTCTGCTGCTTTAAGCGAGGGAGCATTAGCTGGCTGAAATAGGTACTCAAGTCTAAGCTGGGATTAGCTTTGCAGCTCCGTATATCGCCAAGGGATTTCTCTTTAACCTTATGCTTTGGGTGATGAGCAGGAGGGGGTGGGGTGGCAAGGTGGAGCAGAAGCAGTACAATGAGCCTAATTTTCTTTCTAATCAACAATATCCTTATACTCATCAAGAGACTGAATCAATTATCACAATTTATTTACAGTAGTGTGCTGAAAGGCAGCACAAGACTTTCTTTGTCCATCTCAGAATGATACTAGTACAAGCATTTTCTGTGAATAAGTGATGTTATTATTATTTGTAATTGTGTTGTTTAGTGTAATTTTGGGATGCTGGAAAATTGTATTTATTCATTATGTGCTTTTGTATCGTGGAAAAGCAAAACAAGATTGTCCTGATTGGAAGCTGTATGCACATTATAATGAGTTCTTTCACAACATCAAAACACTAAACAAAAAATGCAAAAAAAGACCTTTTTATTTCTATCTGATGTATGTAATTTCTTTAAGATGAAGAAAAGGTTTCTAGTTACATTTACTACTGTTCTTCTTGTTTATGTTAATTTGACAGTAGCAGTTGAGGAGACTATTAATGAGACACAGCTAGGAGGGGGGAAATATGATAGATGGATAGATGGATGGATGGACGGATGGATGGATGGATGGATGGACGGATGGATGGATGAATGGATGGATGAATGGAAGGGTGGGCAGGCAACACTCAGGACTGCTGTTCATTTTCTGTCTTAAACAGATAAATACAGTTGATTCTTTCATTCCTAATCTCATGTTAGTGTAATGTGATCTGTTTATATAAACATGAGAGCAAAGCTCCAAAGCCTGGTCTTCCCCTCAGGTGAACCTGTACCTGTCTCTGCTTGCCCAATCATGTTTGTTCTAGTGGATCTTGTCAGATGGAAGGCATATACAACCAGTGTGTACATCTGATTGGAATACTTGTTTGATAGTTGGTTATTTGTTTGAAATGGCACCAACATCTAATTTCCCCTCATGCACTGATTTTTTAACTAAACATGTTTTAAATAAGCTAAAAAGCTCAAACAATGGAGATATGTTTTGTATGACTGGACAGGACTATAGCAGATTTATTGTGCAGTACTCAGGAGAGCCCCCTCCAAAACTCTCTTATTTGCACAATGCATTGCTAATAAGAAATAATGTAGAAGAAATATTCAACATACCTGCAGATAGTTTATCATACATGTTGCACTGTGCTGTCTGATACCTTTTTATAACGCATGTCCATGTCTGGTCTTTTGTCTGTGTGTGTGAGAGAGATGGACATGCTGATGTCAGGTGAAGCGATGGCCAGGACTCCTCCCCCTTCTGTTTGATCTGGGACCAGTCAGCTCAGTCGGTGTTGATCTCATGCAGCAGAGCTTCTGGGTCTAATTATGGACAACCATCAGCTATGTTTTGGTAATTAATTGTTTGTCAGGATAAATCTACTGAAAACACGCCACTGGATTAAAAACAATAAAAAAGAAAAGAAAAACGTTGCATTCAATTTTCGTGAAGATGGGATTACACTGGAAATATCAGAGGAGAGCTGCTGCTGTCATCAGCTTGCAGAACTCAGAGTGAGAAAGCTTCAGACAGGTGAGTTATCAGCTAATAGCATTTATCATTTATTCTGCCTGAAGAGACTGAGGTGTTTTTCTGTTTTTAGCTCATTTAGAAATTTTTCATTTCATTCTTATATGTTCAGACACAATATTGTAAGATAATACGATTAAATTCAATAATATTATGACTAATATATTAAAAAAAGTAGCATTAACCTGCAGGAAACATCTCATATGTTTAAATTAGGTTCTGAAAATAAATATGAACATTTTATGGAGGGAGATGGTTTGACTAGAGAAAAAGTCTAAATGCCAGTGGTGACTCTGAGGTGATGCAGAACATTCAGCCTGTAAATATTAGAATAGAAGTAATGTTTTAAATACAGAGTGGTGCATTTTAGAATAAATTCGCTGTAATTTTATTTTCGAATATAATTTGTAAAACAGCACTATGCTGTGCGGACCAACGTTCAAAGTTTATTTTAGCATTGCAATCTAGGATATTGTATTGTCTGAGGAAGGCTGGCTTTAACAAATATTAATAAAAGAGGGAACATTTTCTCTAGAACTGAACACACCAACACAAATTGTGTTGTATTTGTGCTGTTGTGTTAATGCACACTGATTAATAATCTTTAACCTTTGGTTTTTATGCATCACATACATGCAAATCTGCAAACCAACCAAAGCGCTGCATGTCTGGGAGATGATGTCACTCATACAGACACACTTCAGTTCATCAGCCTTGAAACACTCGGCTTCTTCACCATTCTCTCAGTGTAATTGCACTTAGTGGGGGTTGCTTAACTCCCTGGAATTAACTCTAATCTACATGAGCGCACGTGTTACAACCATTGGTGCTCCCTAGAGATCAGTGAGTCAATATTTATACCCAGACAAAAAAAGAACTTAAAAATAAACATGTTAAACTTCACAAAAGTGATGCACATGAAGAAATGTATATACAATGAAAGCTTTGCTAAATCCACCTGAAATATTTGAGAAAAACAAGTTTATTGGATGCATCTCCCGAGTCAGAACTGGCTGTTTCTCCAGACTGTCATCATCTTCAGCCACGTACAGTTGACTTGCTCTTTAAGCGGTGTCCTAATAGCCTTAACCTGCTATATACACCACTGAACATACCAGCTACTGCCCACCTGTAAGCCATAGCTTATTTTAAAAGCCTGTTGATGGTTCAAAGAAAGAAAGGTACTGATCTTGTTTAGTGTTTAAGGACATAAGCGGGTTGTATTTTTAGGTGCTATTCTGGCACAGAGTTCAGTCAACACACCAACAACTCCCACGAGTCGCCTTATCTTTTAATGTTTGATTTTCAAACTGTTACGAGTGTCAAAATGTTCCACATGTCACATTTCAGTTTCCTCTCCAGGACAGCGTTCCGGTTACAAAAACAATGGCAAAAGTCTACAGTGAAAACAGGATGGACGACCAGCTGGCTGTTGTTGAAAATGGGGACAGCAGGTCTGAAACCACCATTGCTGGTGGTGAAAATAAAAGGAGAAACTTTTCTCCAGCATATATATAATTGACTAAATTATATTTGGCTGAAACTGGTAAATTGGAAGTTGATTCGCCCCCCATGCCTGCTGTTTTCCAGGGCCCACTCTCTTTGTGAAGACAACTCCGATGGAGCTCTGTCCTCAAAATCCCACAGGGACTCAGGCGCCACATCAATGGCCAGGTAAACGTCTGCAGGAACACTTCAAGTACTTTTAGTGCCTCAGCTACTAGAAACAAACAATCTGGAGACCCATCAGCTGTTGCCTGCTGACCCGTACCATGGCCAGTATTTTGGGCCCTCTGGTGCAGCCAGTGGATACCCAGAAAACGTGTGTGTGGACCAAAACTCCCTGTTCACTGATGCAATTAGTGTCTAACCCGGGAGTGTCAAACTCATTTCAGTTTAGGTGACGCATGCAGCACAATTTGATTTCAAATGGGCCAGAACAGTAAAATAACAGCAAAATAACTTATTATTATACAATTATAATAATAATTATTATGATTATAATATAATATTATTATTTTATAATTATTATAGTATAATTATTATTATAAATAAAAAAAAGCTCCTTATTTTCCTCGTTTTAGTTAAAAAAAGTACAAGTATATTATCAAGACCTTTAACTTGGATTGTCTCAAGAATGAATTAAATAAACTAAACTAAACTAAACTGAACTATCCTTTTAGAAAACTTTAAGAATGACTTGATATTTCTTAAGGAAAAAAGGACAGTTTCAAAAATATTTTCAGTTTCACTTTTACATAATTTTTTATTAAATTTCAAATTAGGTCTTTTTATTTTAACAATTATTTATTACAGATTTATACATTTTATACATGTTTAAACTTCATTTATAAAAAATAATTTTTATTTTTTATTCATTATTTATTTATTTTTGATTGATTTTATTCAGATTAAATTAAGTTTTTCAGATATTTAATTTATTTTACATATAACATTTACACATGCAGTCTAGTTCACAAATCACAGTGGATCTACAAAATCACAAAATATTTTATTAGGTATTTGGAACAGAAACATCCAGCATTTCACATCATGATCAGAGTAACTTTTCAAGATCTAGAAGTTATTTTAAATGTGCATATGTGTGTAGTAATCCTGACCACCTGAACTGACTTCCCCCATAATGCAAAGGTCAGATCTATTAAGTTAGAAAAATATAAAAGTTATTCTCCCCTGTAAATGTTTTATATTTAAATATAAACCTTATGTGAACAAATAAGGAATTATAGTTAATCAAAGAATTGCTGTTAAAATCTTCTAGATCTTTTTCATATTTATTAAATTTATCCTGAAGGGGTCAGATTGGACCCTCTGGCGGGCTGGTTTTGGCCCCCAGGCTTTGTGTTTGACACCCTGGTCTAAATGCTGCTGAATTTTGAAAAAGCATTAAAAAAGAAGAACCACAGCACACTAAATAGTCCCTAGATGACAGCTGACGGCACCAAGATTGTAGTTAAACTTGTGATTTCTGTTACTTTTGTCTGCTACGCTTGTGTTGTAACATGTTGATTCAGATACATCTGAAAAACAAACCTAACTCTAGTCTCTCCCAGAGACTTTCATAGATAGAAATACAAATGCATATCATTTTTGGACCCCTATGTGTTAACCTGATTCCCAGCTGAATACCACTAGCTCTTTACCAGCGACCAGAGTATTTTCTTACACACAAATACACCTTTATCTAGGAAAACTGTGTTCTGTAAGATGGTCACATCTGGCGTTATTCTGCAGCGTGGCCATTTTCAGCACATTTCTTTCAGTGTAAGGTTTGAATGCTTCAGTCGCAAGTGGTATGCACTGTGGTTTGTCCAGACCGATAGTCTGTTCAAAGCCTAGATGAACATCATTTTGTGCTGTTTTAACTCCCACTGACCCTCTAGGCTGTCTTACTTCTTCCTCATGCTGCGAAACTGGACATCTTACAGGATGAATTCCACAGAAGAGAGGCAAGACTCATTTCTAGAGCGCTTCAGAGACCTCAGACACAAAGATGGAGAGAGCAATGGCCCATGCGTGGGCCATAACAGCACACTCCAAAATAGAAAGTAAGCAATTTCCTTTTGTTTCATTTGACTGACCTTCACTATGTGATTATCAAGCAGCCGCCTAAAACTGATGATCAAACTGGAGTCTAGACCAGGGGTGTCAAACATATGGCCCAGAGGAGGGCCTGAGCTGGCCTGCAGGATGAATTCAGCAAATGTGAAAATTCCATTGAAGACTTAATTTTTTTATTTCCCCAGCAATTCCTTATTTGTCCACTTATGATTGCATTGTTAATGTTTAAAACATGTCCAGGTCAGGAGGATAACTTGTTCTGATCTGACTTCCGTTTGTATGATGAGGTGTGTCAGTTCAGGTGGTCAGGATTACTTCACACATGTGGAAATGCACATGTATGTACATTTAAACCAACTTCTAGATCTTGAAAAATTACAAACCATATTATGAAATACTGTATTTTCAGTTCCAGATACCTGTAATAAAATGTTTTGTGATTTTGTGTTTTGTAAGACACATTTAAATGTGTTCATATATAAAATAGCAAACGAAATAAAACGTAAATAAATAATAGATCTAATTATATATTTAGTACAATATTAAATAAATAAATATAAGTAAAAATATAAAAGAAATTATGCATAATAAAATAACATATATTATATATAAAGTGTATGTCTAATATTTATGCAACTCTATAAGCATTTTTAAATAAAAACTATTCTATAAACAAAACAAGGGTCAAATTTAAAAATTATAGATATTATTTAATATATTTCTATATGTTTATACAAAAATATATATTTTAGATAAAATATATACAATAAAAATAGAAAATAACACATCGTCACCCTCTTGAAAACATTTTTTCAAAAGTTTTTCTAAAAGCACAAAAAACTGAACCAGATATCTAAAAGAAATCAGTTTTGTGTGTGTGTGTGTTTTGTTTTTAGAGAACACACACACACACCAGGCCATTATTTTAAGAGAGTTACGATATGTAAGTGAATAAACTGACGTGAAATATTAATCAACTTTGTCTCCAGTAAACTGAGGTTGTCATAATGTTTTCTGAAAACAACAAAGAGAAAAATGTTTTGATTCTTTATTGGTTGTAACGCTGTTATTTTACTTGTTCGGCCTACTTGAGATTAAAATGTGCGGCATGTGGCCTGAACTAAAATCAGTTTAGACGATTATTGAATCAGTCTGAAGTAGCCGTGATAGATTTCCTGCAGATATGACTCAGACTACCAGCTAACGGTCAAGCGTTTTACCCAAGCACCAAAAATTACTGGTAACCTTTCTTATGAACTGTGTGGATATATATATATATTTATATAATTGTACCATTTCTTTATGAAGAGGGAGGACATGTAGATGTTTAGAAATTTCTCTTGGTTCAGTTTGCAAAAAAGGAGAAAAACAAAAACATTTCACTGTGTTTCTTTCCAAAGTCTCACCAATAAGTGGCCTCTAGCCACTTACAACATGAATAACTGCAACAACACAGATGAGTAAGTGCACGGATATGAGGTCTTTTAGACATTAGTCATGCTTGGTATTATTAGAACATTTTGTAGTTACAGTCTAGGTGTTAAAACCAGTATCACTAAAAACCCCCTTGAGACCATGACTTCCTGTTCCTTCCACCCACATTACAAACATACACAAATAATCCTGTCCTTGCTTGAGGGATTTTTGTTTCAAGTTATGATGTGGGTTGTGTGGATTAAAGCCCGAGTGCATTTTTCATTAACTGTGGACGCACTACAGGAGCATCTTACCTGTAGTATGCTGCCATCTACTGGGCAAATATACAACCTGCACCGATCTTCCAACAAAATCTTCCGTTAAAGTGAAACCTAATGTAGCGCCCCCCCTTCATGTAGTCTGGTAGCACCTTGATGGTCCATCATGAAACACCCGGATCCTATTTCATCTCTGTGAAAACTAAATTTGTGATCCATAGCA
Organism: Melanotaenia boesemani; assembly: GCF_017639745.1. Taxonomy (NCBI): domain Eukaryota; kingdom Metazoa; phylum Chordata; class Actinopteri; order Atheriniformes; family Melanotaeniidae; genus Melanotaenia; species Melanotaenia boesemani. The sequence continues at coordinate 29,395,983 of NC_055695.1, read as the reverse complement.
AAAAAGAAGACAAAAAAGATGAAATTAAGAAAGATGAGAAAAAGGAGGAGGAGAAAAAAGATGCAAAGGATGAGGACAAGAAGGAAGAGGAGAAGAAGGATGAGAAGAAGGAAGAGAAGAAAGATGAGAAAAAGGATGAGAAGAAGGATGAGAAAAAGGATGAGAAGAAGGATGACAAAAAAGATGACAAAAAGAAGGCGGAGCCCCCGTAAGTACTTCATTAGGTGCATTAAAATTGTTCTGGCTGGAAAAATAGTAGAAAAAAAATACAGATCAGGCTTTTTCCTTAATGTACCATTAACAGAGAAACATAAACAACAACAATACAACTAAATGTTGAGTTATTTTCAGGAAAGATATCTGGATTATGGATCCAGCTGCAGACCAGTACTACAAATGGCTGACCGTCATCGCAGGCCCAGTATTTTATAACCTGATGATGATTGTAACGAGGTACTTTTTAAACTCATTATCAACTCATTCTTCGGTCAGCAGGGCAATGACAGACTTCTTTTCTTTTCTGCTCATGTTCAGGTCCTGCTTCAATGAACTCCAGGAATCATACACAAAGCTCTGGATAGTCTTGGACTACACCGCAGACTTTGTCTACTACGCGGACACATTTGTCCGATCAAGAACAGGTCAGATTCTTGGAAACACATCTCCATCCATCATATTTGTGATTTTGGGATTTGACGTATTCTCTTGTCTGCCCTTCAGGTTACCTGGAACAAGGCCTGCTGGTAAAAGATTCCAAGAAACTGAGAGACAAATACAGAACAACATCTCAGTTCAAGTATGACATGATTTCGATGATTCCCACTGATCTGTTGTTCCTGCAATACGGATTCAACAATCCGGAGTTCCGAATGAACCGTCTCTGCAAAATGCCGAGGCTTTTTGAATTCTTTGAGCGGACTGAGACCAGAACCAGCTTCCCGAACATGTTCCGTATCAGCAACCTCGTACTTTATATCCTCGTCATTATCCACTGGAACGCTTGTCTGTTCTTTGCTTTATCAAAAACCATTGGTTTTGGGTCAGACACTTGGGTATATCCCAATATCAGCCACCCAGAACATGGCCGCTTGGCAAGAAAGTACATCTACTCCCTTTACTGGTCCACACTAACCCTCACAACCATTGGAGAGACCCCCCCACCAGTCAAGGATATTGAATACGTCTTTGTCATTGCAGATTTTCTCACCGGCGTGTTGATTTTTGCTAGTATCGTCGGTAACGTAGGTGCCATGATTTCCAACATGAATGCATCTCGTGCTGAGTTCCAGGCGAAGATCGACTCCATAAAGCAGTACATGCAGTTTCGAAAGGTCACCAAAGACCTGGAGGCCAGGGTCATCAAATGGTTTGACTACTTGTGGACCGAGAAGAAGACTTGCGATGAGAAGGAAGTTTTGAAACACCTCCCTGACAAGCTCAAAGCTGAGATCGCTATCAACGTCCATCTGGATACGCTGAAGAAAGTGCGAATCTTCCAGGACTGCGAAGCTGGACTGTTGATTGAATTGGTGCTCAAGCTGCAGCCACAAGTGTTCAGTCCTGGAGATTATATCTGTAAGAAGGGCGATATCGGCAGGGAGATGTATATCATCAAGGAGGGAAAGCTAGCAGTGGTGGCCGATGATGGAGTCACCCAGTTTGTGGTGCTCAGCGATGGTGCATACTTTGGAGAAATCAGTATCTTAGGTATCAAAGGTAGTAAAGCAGGCAACAGACGAACGGCCAACATCAGGAGTGTTGGTTACTCTGATCTTTTTGCGTTGTCTAAAGACGACTTGATGGAGGCACTCACTGAGTATCCAGACGCCAAGAAGGCCCTGGAAGAGAAAGGCAAAGCCATCCTGATGAAAGACAACCTGATAGATGAGGCGGTTGCAAATGCTGGTGCCGACCCCAAAGACCTGGAGGAGAAGATAGTCAAGCTGCAGGGCAACCTGGATGATATGCAAGTGAAGTTCGCCCAGCTGATGGCGCAGTTTATCTCTAACCAGACAAGGATGAAGCAGAGGGTCACCGTCATGGAGGAAAAAGTGAAATCTGTAAAGCCGGAGGACCTCTCTGAAGTGGTGGCTGATAAAGATAAAAAAGTCCAGTGATAATATTTACCAGAGAACTCTAAAGTGACATTTCCTTACTTTATGTACTTCATGTAAATGCCCAAATTTCTATCTATTTATACATCATATTTATTATTATCATAATGTGTCAAATTGTGTACAGTGTATGCAGCGATCATGTTTTTCTCTACACTGACATCCAGTTTCATCTTGTCATGAAACAACTGGAGTATTTTGATCAGAAGCATGTATGTATGCCAAAAATGGCTTTTCATAGCCTTAGAAGAATGTCTTTTTTGTCTTGGTCAGTATTCATGTTGTCCCAGAAAATGAAATCATCTGTAAAGTAAAAGGCAGTTTTTACACTGGCTGCATTTGATGCTGTGTGAGAATGTACAAATAAACTAAAATGGCAGTTTAATGATGTTAATGTCAGCATACATTAACAGTTGCAAAACTTATATGTGAATAAATATTGAAAAAATCATGTAAAATAAATCATGTGTGTCTATATTCTGGATAATTATAAAATGTGATTTATATAGTAATTTATTCAACTGATTTGAGCATTTTAAACTACTGTTAATTACACTCAGTGGCCACTTTATCAGAACTCCCTTTTTCCTTTAGAACTGCCTTGATTCTTGGTGTCATAGACTGAACACATGTTGGAAACCTTCCTCAGAGGTTTTGCTCTATATTGACATGACAGCATCACATAGTTGCTGCAGATTTGTTGCCTGCATCCATGATGAAAATCTGCAGAAATGTTAGGTCTGAGTCCATGAACTGTGCGGTTTGAAGCTGAGTACTGACTTTTAATTTTTCTTCCTTGACTCCAAAAACTATTATTTCAGTTTTGTCTTCATTAAACTGAAGGACGTTCTGGTACATCCACCTTTAATTTGATAGAAGCAGTTGATCAGAGTTTGGATCGGACTGTTGTCTCCTGGTGAGATGGTTGTGTAGATTTTAGTGTCATCAGCATAACTGTAGTAACATATTTGGTTGTTTTTCATAATTTGATCAAGGGACAGCATGTAGATGCTGAGCAGCAGTGACCCCAAGATCAAGCCTTGGGGAACTCCACAGGTTATTTTAGTTTGCTCAGATTTATAGTTACCTATAGACACAAAGTAGTCCATGTCTTTTAAATAGAACACAAACTAATTAATTGCAGTGCCAGAAAGTTTCACCCAGTTTTCCAGCCAGTCCAGTAAGAAGTTATGGTCCACCATGTCAAATGCAGCACTGAGATCCAGTGATATCAGAACTGAAATGTTTCCGCTATCAGACGGATGTCATTAAAGACCTCAACTGGAGCAGTCTCAGTGCTGTGGTGTGGCTGAAAACCCGACTGGTAGACATCAGAACAGTTATTTAGTGTCAGGAAGTTGTGTTGCTGTTAAAAGAAAGGGGATGTTTGTATCTAGGTTTTTCTTTTTCAGTAGTAGCTTGGTGACAGCTGCTTTTAAGGGTCTTTAGGGTTTTTAGGGAAGACATCTGAAAGCAGAGATGTGTTTACAATCTAAAATATCTGAGATCATGCATCCTAAAACATTCTTAAAAATCCCGGTTGGGAGGGCATCAAGACATCAAGTGGTGGTTTTCAGATGGCCAATCACCTCATCCAGGTTTTTAGGACTGATGGGAGAAAAGTGTGTCATGGTGTTCATGTCTCTGAGTGGACACAGTGACATGTCCTGCCCCTGGCATAGAAGCACTGACTGACTGCCTGATTTTCTTAATTTTGACATTAAAGAAAGAAGCAAACTCATTACAAGCCTGGTTGGATAGAAGTTTTGGGGTTACTGACACAGGAAGATTAGCAATATCCATCACCACAACCTTGGAAATAGAGATGACTAGATCCAGACAGTGTCCTATGTTATGTGTTTTTCTTTTTTTTTTTTTTACATGCTGAGTTAGACCAAAGTTATCAGGAACACAACACAATTCTTTGGTCTCTGTCCTCTGGGTCATCAGCATGAATGTTGAAATCACCAACAATAACTACAGGGTCAAAGTCAGCACAGATTATTGACAGCAGTTCAGCAAAGTCATCAAAAAACGTTGCACAGTTTTTAGATGACCAGTATATGTCAAGGAACAACACATGGAAGGAGGTCATCTGGAGAGCCACAGATATCTGTTTGTATTGGAGGGAGTCACTAAACAAAACAGCCACTCCTCCACCTTTCTGATGTTTCTAGCTTCACTCACAAAGCTTTTGAAGGGGGTCACTTCTATAAGAACAACCTAATCATTTTCTCTGTCAAACCAGTTCCGTTAAAAAATTAGAAATTTAGTTTGTGCTTTGTAGTAAAATCACTGATTAATAATGTTTATCCAGCCAAAGATCTGACATTTAGCAAAGCTAGCTTCAGTGTGCTAAAAACATTATCTGCCCAGGTTTTGTTCTGGGCAGGCTAAGACTGATGAGGAATGAACACAATATTTCGTAAATTTCAGAATATATTAGGTGAATCTTGCTTTTCTGAACATTTATCAGTCTTTTTTTGTTGACTATTAAAACAGCGAAAAAGGAAACTACTTGAATTTTGGGACCTGACTTATCCTGGAGAGAGCCATGATTACCCACGATGTTGCAGCCTGGACCCAGAACATATCACCAGATGCTGTGCAGTTATGAGGAGTTTGTTTTGTGGAGGGTGTTTTGGGGTAAGAGAGAAAACTGGGGCATGGGGGTCAGTTTGGTCGCAATAGTGACCAGCTCCTTCATCAGGGTAGTTCAGTCTATGAGGGGTGGGGAGGATGGGGAGAGGGAGGGTGAACTGGTAATGAAGGGGGTGGGTCATCGCTGAAAGATTTGGGGGGTTTCTTCAGGAGGGGACTGGGTTTTTGTTTTTTTTTAAATCAAGGTTTCCTCTAGGCTCTGTCTCATCATGTTGTTTTGGTCCCTCGAACAGCCCCACTCCCGACCTGTTTTGGCAGAATCCATCTGCCTTAAAAAAGCGCCTGTGGTCCCAGAAGTTGAAATTGTCTTGAACTGGGTGTGTGGTTCATGCAGCTGACAGCCATGTATTCAGACTAAGCAACCTGCTGAATCTCTCCACTCCTCTGATCGGAGGGAGAGGGCCACTGATGAACAGAATGAAAATTCTGGGATCTATTTTCATGCAGTCTTGACCACAGCAGTTTAAATGTTTCTATCCTAGAAATCCAATGTCATGCAAATAAACTTCTTCTCATAAAAGTTTTGATTTCTTTTCCACCTTTATTTTCTTTGCAGAATAGTGGCTTCACAGACAGATTTCACATTATCTGCACATTTTATACCTGAGATATTTGGCCAAATAAAACATTTCATATGACTCCTGGTGCACATTTGGCAGCAGCACGTACAACTGTGCAATCAGTGACTTTTTGCAAACAAACCACGAGAAGAGAAACCCTTTTCAGGATGTGAAAGTCAGAACTGACCTGTTTTAAAAACTGCCTACAATCAAAACTAAACTAAACAGGTTCACAAAAAACAGCTTTCATTTCATTTCTAAAATAAGAGGCACAGCATAAAGGTTTTAACTATAAAATAAATCATAGTTTGCAGAAAAAAAGGCTTTTCAGTGAGGCTACCTGGATTAGCAGTAACGTTAAAGCACTTATTTTTCAGCTCAATACGTTACTATGACAACTGTAGCCAAGTAGCACCGTTATGGCCAGCGAGGACTGAATACTGGTAAAGTTGTATAGACACCACTCAGAAAAGTAACACATCTGCTGTGTTTAAGTGTACTTTCACAGTTTTGCAAATCAAATGTTGCATATATCTGAAACAAAACGGGTAAATATTAAATAACTGAGGTGCTTTTTAAACTCTTTGGGATGTCTAATATCTATGAAAGTGACGGAGTGAGTGAGACCTCGGCGTGGAGTTATTCTACAGGAGTTTAATTAGGCACAGGGTTATTGCAGCATCTTGTTTAATGAGAATCCCTTTTTTCCTTCAAATGCAGTCTGAAGACTTTCTCTATGGATCTGTCACAGCATCCCAAACCCTTTAGCGTACGTAATGGCCTTGAGAAGTCGCTCTCTCAGTTTTTCCTTGGAGGAGTATTCAGGAAGCAGCAATGCGTTAAAGCAGGTGTGAGAAGTTGGTAGCCTGCAAGGAAAAAACAGAAATCTGAAATGAGGAAAAACTTGGTATATTTGCTCTTTTTGTTGGGATAAGAACAGCGTATCCAGGGACGGAGCTAGCTGGGTGGCCAGGGTGGCACTGGCCACATCTGAGATCCGATTGGCACCCCAGGTGCCACCTCAGGTCATTAACAGGTCACTGGAGGATGAGGACAGAAATGTTTTTCCAGACATGCATGGATCACCAGTATCACTACACCAGTTTGAGGTCAAGTTTAAAGTGGTTTTCTGAGTAGTCACCCTTCAAAGATTTTGATAGTTGTTTCTATATAAGATTTTGTCCCGGTGGCAGTAAAACTACTAACAGTAAGTAAAACTGTTGTTAGCATGAAGCTACATAGCAGTTCTAATCTAGTTATAAGGTAGCAGTAGATTTTTTTTAAGATAATGTGGGGGGCACCATGTCATATTTGGGGTTAGAGTTATCTGGGACGACACATCAACTCGGTTAATAAAGATTTTTTTTTTTTTTTACATTGGAGCTAAAAAGATATATAAAAATCTAATAAAACTAAAGGAAAAAAATACAACTCTGAGTCCTGTTATCTGCAGAAATACTCTGATTACTCTGCAGCTCTGGGGAGTATCAGTGATGGACAAGAAGATGAGAACTTAGAACTGGTCATTCCAGCATGAAGCAGAAACAATCAACTCATCTTGATCACAAACAAAACACAAGAGATGATTGTTGACTTCAGGAGGAGCAGGAATAAACAAACACTGTTATTGTTTACATCCTGAGAGAAGAGGTGGAGGTGGTGGACCTCAGAGTTCAGCTGGATAACAGACTGGACTGGAAATGCAACACAGCAGCTTCTAGAAGAAGGAACTCTGAAGAGACTCTGAAGCTACGATCAGTCAGTGTCTGCACCAAGATGTTTCATATCTTCTATAAGTCTGTTGTGGAGAGTGCCATCTGATCATTCCTGCCAGCATTCATCGCCCTCCAGAGCAAAGATCCTCTGCTGTAGTTCCCCCTTCTAATTAATTATAATTAATTTTAATTGTTTAAAAAAAAGAAAAAAAAGTAAATGAAATGAAAATTACTGCAACATTGCAATTTCCCTCTGGGTTAATATCCTCATTACATAGTGCTAAGCTAGCGCTACATGATCCAGTTTAATATATACGGGAGGCTAGCAAGGCTGCTAGTTGATTTCAAAGTACCTACAGCATGAAAATGTGGAGAAACAGATCCTGTAACCAGACTGATTTCATATAGGAAGAATGAAGAGAACTGATCCCCCTGCTATCACATCAGGATCCAGTCTACCACCACCATCAGACAGTAAACCAGAACTGATCCCCCTGGTATTAAGCTCCACATCCTGCACCCCAGAACAACCAACTTATGTTCTATGGACTTTTATGAACTTCTTGTAAATATTTCCACTTGGTGATGCAGATTATTAATGTAAATATGTTTTATTTCTCATGTCTCTTATGTGATCACAGTTATTACAGAAGCATTGGAGAAAGGAACACAATCATTTCCTTTCTTAATATATGACACCCCCTGATAAAGTCTTGTACACCCTCTGGCCCCCCATATACAAAAATCTTCTAGTTCTAGTTCAGTTCTACCACTGTGAGTAACAAACCTTGAATTAAGGGTATACTTTCAGTGAATCTTCTTGGACAAAATCCAGAAAACGATTGTACTTTAAAGTCAGAAGTTGCAAGCCGGATTTCCGACTAGAAGAACCTCAGAGGAACCTCACCATTCCCGACTTTAAAATCCGACATTTTGCCAATTTATGACCCATTTCTGTGTAAGGTCATTCCCAGTTCTGACTCCAGAGGCTGCTGGAGAACTAAAGATGCACTGATTAAATCCTGACTGAGCTTTACCTGTCTGTGTCGGAGCCATTCTTGGCAATGATCATCTTTAATTTTCCAAGACCACCAACTGGAGCTCTGTCTGTGCCGGTGGTAAACTGAAGAAACAGCCTTTTCTGCTCCTCTCCAAAAGAGTGAAGAATTTCCCAGAAGTCTCTGCACCCAGAAAAGAAAGGAAAACTCTTAATTTCCCACTGCTGGAGAGACTTCTTAGTCTTTATCTGACCTGCTCATAGCCAGACAGAAAGTGTCTACCTCGTGCCGTTCTGAGAACTTACTTGATAATTTGGCTGTCTTTGCTGTAACCTCCATCATAATCTGTCGTCTTTTCAAGTGCTTCAAAATCAAGTTTCTATAAAATAAAAAGACATTGTTTTGTAATAAATGAAACACTTGTTGCTGTTAAGTGATGGAAATCCAAGCGACGGCAAGCTTTCTCACTCTGCTTCCACAGATTAGCAGCTCCACTTCTTCTGGTCTGAAGAGATATTTCAGCGGCGACTCATTCGTGACCATCATGAAACCTTTTTTAAAGGCTTTGAATTGTCTCTCCACACTTTTGTTCAGGATGTACTCAGCATACAGATCCACAAACTCCTGTGAATTACAGATGAAAAGTCAAAAAAGAAAATCAATGCTTGCGCTTTCATTACTTTTTGTTTTTTAAAGCTTTGACAATTCTAACCTACAGAGCTTTATCTCGAGGAAGGAGCAGATGTTTGCCATTTTAAGCCATTTCCATCATGCGGCCCTACTTATGAAATGTACACTGCAGTCAAATGGGAAACAAACATCACTTCAGTACTTATTTCCTTTTCTATACAGCTACACACTTAAAGGTTTCTTATATGCAGCCATCATACCTTAGAGACGAGGGCTCATCCAGGCTGGAAATTAATTCTGGCCCACTGTTTGTTGATTATTGTTATTTTGAACATCATAAAACAATAAATAAATAAATAAATAAATGCCTTCATTCATAAAGAGGGTGCCATGATTCCTCTACTCCTCTTTACAACAGTTTATTGACATTTAAAGCATTTGTTTCCAGTCTCTTTTCAGTCAGGAGGATGTCTGGAGGTATTTTCTTTCCTTTTTAGTCATTCTGTTGTAGTTTGCGATCAATGGGCCTCATTCACCTATATCTTCTTACAAATCTACTTAAACTTGTTTGTAAGTTGAATGATTTTTATGAAAATCCTCCATCAGATTCACAAACATGTTTGTAGACCACAAAATTGTTTATATCTTTGCTCTCAGATTGATGAATACCAATCTCTCTGTAAACTAAAGAGTTGGGCCAGCTGGCCCTAATTTGCAGGTAAACACCCAAAAATGCCCATAAAAGGTCATGAAACAGAGACAAGGAAAAATAACAAACAATGGCTGAAGAGGAAGATAGTACATCATAGACTAATTCTCATCTCTCTTTACATGATTAACCTTCAACAGTTCATGAAGCGAATGATCTCCTGCTGTGTCCAAACGTCCAGCTTTCTTTAAAGACACAGTGATGATGGAGCGAGTGGTGCATCTGATGAAATAAACCTCCAGCTAACCCATCACTGCTTACATTTTTCACTTAGAGCAGCAGGCTGATGTATTCCAGTGCCCGGGGAGCAATCGGGGGTTAAGGTTCAGGGGCCTAAAGCGGTCCACCTTTGTTGGCACACCAGAGACTTGAATCTGGGTTCTCCAGACCCAATCCCACCTCTGTAATCACGAGACCACCAACTGACTCTAGAATATTTTGGTATCCAGAGGAGTTCATGGTCCACTCACTGACTGCAAGGCATCCAGGTCCTGCAGCTGGAAGCAGTGGCAGGTAGAACAGTCACACACCTGCAGCCACTCACTGATTAATCACTGTGATCTTATCTGCAGCAGAGTGCTAAACCTGAGGAGAAGAGGGATGGGGGCTGGAGAACCCAGCGATGGCTGGTCACTGGGTGAGCAAAACTAAGATCTGAGCTAACGTAGCCTCTGTGTGTGTTTGCTGTGTGACTGCTGCAATGTTCCTGTGCATTATAACCAAACATCTCCTCTTTGGTCTCTACAGTCCAGACGACAGTGCTCCAGATGTTTTACGGTTTATTCAGAGGCAGCTTCTTAGGTTATCCTGCCGATTTGTCTGGATGCAGGATAAACTTTGACTCTGATGATCTTTTGAATGCAGATTAGTGTCACGTCTACTGTGGAGCATTGATTAGTATTTTGTTTTCTGTTCCCAGTTTTCTGATAAATATACATAACGGACACGTGCACACACACACACACACAGCATTAATTAGGGATTTTATCTTGATGACTTATGTTTTGTTTTCTCCTTCAAATGTCTATTTGGTACTATATTCTATTTCAGTGATGTTTATTTCCTATGCGATGTTAATTTTGTTGTTATTTTGAATGTTTAGGTGAGGTATCTTATAACCCTTGACAATCTTTTTTTCTTTGATGTTATATTGTTTTTATGCTGTGCAAATAACATAAAAATAAATCAATGAAACCTTAACTGTGCTGCTGTGTTAGAGAGAAGAGGCTTTCTCCTGCAAACCTTCAAAATAAGTCATACTTTTTTTAATTCTATCATCATGAAATTTATCATTTCACATACTAACTGAGGCCTGGAGAGTCTCAGATGCAGCTTTTGCTTTGTTTTTTCAGTCTCTCAGATCATTACACAGTCTGACCTTAGCTGGACTTGCTGGAACATCTGCTCCTGGGAAGATTGTTGACTGTCTTGAATGTTTTCCACTCGTGAATAACCTTAATTTCTGAAGAATAATGGACTGTAAATAGTTTGGAAAAGACCCAATAACCCTTCCCAGATTGACAGGCAGCAACAGTTGCTTCTTCTTATGTTATTTTGCAGCAGATAAGAGCTCACACCGACAATGATCCATCGTGTACATTTGATCATCAGCACCTGGCTGTAGTTTACCCTTTTAGTCCCTGTTAAAGCAGGAAGGATGGACCTGTTGTGACAATGCTGCTACCTCTGTTAGAGTTTCTATCACCTGTGTTTTTATAGTTGAACCAGAAATATCATTATGAGGGAGATTATTGTACATATATTCATCATCAAAGGGGTTTTCCTGCATTTTTTGCTTTGTTAAGATCAGAAATTTGAAACTGGTTAAGAGAACTTTGTACCTAAAATAAAGAAAATTACTTTTCACTGTTGTTCACTAATTATTCCAGATAAGCACTGCTCCTTTAGGAAGAATTTACAGTCATATCACTTTGCTAACATTACACTGACTCATTTATGACTGAACACAGTTTTTTGCACATCTCACCTGCCTGTTCTCCTTTGTCACCGGGATTTTTTCTCCCTGCTCTTTCAAGTCATACAATACTGGATTTCCAAAAAGATCTGTGTGTGATATCTGGAAGGTGAGCATCATGTCCTCTTCAACATTGCCGGTATACTCGAGCAATCCCTTCAGGCTCTGATAAAGTGCCTGCAAAAAGAAAAAAATTAGTTAAGAAAAGCTAACGTGACCCTACAGCAATAAACAACTTTTTTTTTCCAGGTAATCTTATTGTGTTTCACTATATATTGGCTTCAGAGAAGGTTACTGAACTGGATGTGAGTCTGACAGGTCCAAGTAGGTCCCTTTCTTTCCCACGAGCTTCCTGTAGACAACCATTGGAAAATGAACGTCCAGGATGCAGTTGTTGTAAATGGCGAGCCCCAGGACGATCCCAATCAGTGTGTACTGTGCTTCATTCTCCAACGAGGATGAGTTAAACCAGAAAAGTTTTGTGTCGTCGTCATAAGTGAACATTCCTGTTCAGAAACAGAATGTTTTAGATGAAACAAAAGAAGAATGAGGATTAGGGAACTGACCTTCTTAGGGAGCATGAGATTAAAATCAGTCTCTGTGAAATCTGCAATGTAAAAGCTAAATATACAGCACTGCACAGAAGTCTTGAGAAGCGCCATCATTTCTTTAATGTACGACACTGAAACCTGGAACTACGTGCAAATCATAAAACACACAAACATTTATGAAATTGCTTTCTTAAACTATTTTGCTTATAATTTCTTCAGGAATAGTTCTCCGGGCTTCTTGGAGGACTTTCCAAAGCTCTTCTTTTTGATGTTTCTGCATTTTGTTCCGTTCTCTATCTAGATGATCCCACATGGCTTCAGTAATGTTGAGGTCCGGGTTCTGGGGAGGGTCCATGCTCCATCAGACCTGTTACAACCGATTTTCAGTTTGATGTGTTACTTTCTTGGTATAAAGGGTCTTTTATATCAGGCTGGTTTTATTTCCTCAGTTTGTTCATGGTTTTTTCTTAATGTTGTCTTTAAGTTCAGGTTGAGTATTAGTTGTGTTTTCTTTCTCTTCCTCTTTTGTGCCTGGTTCTCTGTTGCTGATTGCCACACCTGCACCATGTCAAGGTATAACTATAACTTCACATTTTAAATCATTAAAGTTTTCTTTTAAATGAATGTCTGCTAACCTTTGAGCTGGAAATGTTCCAGCAGGAAGACCAAGACGGACGTTTGTCTGTCTGTTAGCAACAGGATAAAATGTTATGGACTCACAATATTATGGATTTTGATGAAATTTTCAGGAAATCTCTGAAATGGAATAAGTAAATAGGTTTAGGGGGTGAGCTGGATCACCACCTGCATCTAGGAATTATTTAAAGGATTCTTTACAGGAACAGGGCAGGCACAAACATCCGGGAACATTGGTGAACTTTTTCACATCTAGGTCTTTCACCAGTGAAAACAAAAGGTTGCTTTTGACAACGAACTACTGTAAAGACACAAAAGCCCAGAAAGATGTGAAACTGGCTGGTGGCTATCAAGCGTGTTAATACTGACAACACTACAGTCCTTCAAAGTATTCACAGTTTGTTCAAATCATTTAATGAATGGTGAATAAAACATTCTTACTGTTTAAAACGTAAGGTTGTTTTTGTAAAGATGCCAAAAATACCATGAAATGTGCAACGTTTTTAATCCAAGTCCTCAGGACCCACTACCCTGCATGTCTTAGAAGTGTTCATACTCCAACACACCTGATTCAGATCAATAAACTTCCTCATCAAGTTATCTGCAAGCCTGTTAACAAGCCATTCATTTTATTCAGGTATATTTAAGTAGGGTTACCTCTAAAACATGCAGGGCAGGGGGTCCTAAGGACCTGGATTGAGACACAGTGGGTTTAACAAACGTGGGTGATTTTTGTGAGGTTCTGCATGTTTCTTGTGAGCAGTTTTTTCACAATGTGACGGTGGATTGAAAAAAGGTAAATTGTTCATTCCTACTGCCACTAACTTCGCCTCTTCTCTTTTTCTAGCCCTGAATCTGAGGGGATCAATAGAACTGTATGATATTATCAAAAGCCGATGGAGGAAACTCTAAACCAGGGCTACTCAATTCGGTCCTACGAGGGCCGCAATCCAGCAGGTTTTCCATGCATCCCTGCACCAACACACCTGAGTCAAATTAGGTGGCTCTAACAGTCAATCAGGTTCTACACAATAACTCATTAATTTGACTCAGGTGTGTTGGTACATGAATGCATGGAAAACCTGCTGGATTGCGGCCCTCGTAGGACCGAATTGAGTAGCCCTGCTCTAAACTATGACAACAACTTGCACACTTCAACACGGATGCTGGCAAATTGGATACAGGGTTTGGTTTCCCCGGCAACCTATTAATGGTCACCTGACCACCAGGTGGTGACGTAGATCTGTGCCTGCCCATGGGAAGATAGAATCTCTACAAACAAAATGATCCCTAACTCAAAATCTAATGCCCACAATCAATGAAAGGAAAAAAAGGCTTGGTGGAGGTCTGCGTGTCTCTGAGTACGTTAAATTTATTTATTTAACTCACAAATCCAGGATGGCGCTTGTCCTTGTGTCCCTGGGGTAGGCTAACTGTGCTCTGGCCCCAGCTTTTAAGTCATGGACAGACATAAAAAATAGTATAAGTCTTCTCATCCTGGTTTCAGCAAACACACAATAAGCTCATCTCCTAATGTGGTGATATGTTATGAAACAGAACCTGAGATATAGTTTAGAAAGTATAAATAAACTAAATAAAAGTAAATGATAAAAAACTGTTAACAAAAGCAGATATAAAAGGATAAATGGACAAATCGATGGATGGGCGAATGAACAGATTGATGGATGGATAGATGGATGGATGGATGGATGGATGGATGGATGGATGGATGGATGGATGGATGGATGGATGGAGGGACAGACAGATGAATGAACAGATGATGTATGGATGGATGGATGGAGGGACAGACAGATGATTGAACAGATGATGGATGGACGGATGGATGATGGACGGAAGGATTGATGGAGGGACAGACAGATGAATGAACAGATGATGGATGGATGGATGAATAAAACAGTAAATGTGGTGTTTTTCAAGCCTCACCGATGTCTGGATTAAAAATTTCCTCCAGAACGAGCTGAAAGAACTCTTTAGAAACTCCACCTTCGTCGACACCTTGCTCGCCCTCAAATTCAACAAACAGCTGCTTCTTCAGGTCGGACGGGTTCTCCATGGAGATCATCTCCAACTGCAACACAGGGAAGACTCATGTCTCACAGCCACACACACACATTAAAGTCGTGCAGTGTTTCACGTTGCCGCTGTGACGTGGCGGGACTCACTCTGACGAGAGCGTCGTCGATGATGTGGTCTCTGCGTACTTTGAGTTTCAGATAGGGGTTGGGCTGCTGGCCCTGGACCATGCTGTAGAGCGCTGTGAGGCGTCGCTCGCTGTACATCCTGATCCTGTTGTCGTAGTACAGCCCCTGGTTTTTGGTGATGATATTGAGGATGAAGGGGCAGGTCTGGAAGGAAAATTTCGTTTCGGCGTTGACTTTAAAGAAGGTGAAATCTTTGTCCATCTCAACCACATCATTTAGCGAGTCGTTGATGAAATCTTCGAAGGGGATGAGGGGCCGTATGCTATCTATTGAACGGATGGCCAGTTCTTTCTCCAAGGGGTCGATCCTTGGGCCCTTCTTATAGAGCCGTTCCTCACCGAGCAACTCGTGCAGCGTCAGCTCATCTGAGTCTGACTCATCGTCCTCCTCTTCGTTGTGCTCTACGTCCACATTCCCTCCCAGGATGCTTGCGTAGAAGACCACCTTTAGGCACTGGGTCGCAGCCACCACCGTTTCGTCATCATTTACCAGATTTTCACCATCATATTCATTGCTAACGACTGTGAAAGTAATGAGCTGCTGGAAGGTCTCCATCATGCGGCGGATCTGCGGGAGACTGTACGTCGACCAGAGCTTCGACAGCCGAGCGAGAGCAGCCACCGGCAGTTTGCTCATGGCCTTGCAGAACTGCGGTAGCGCCACTTCCAGGTACTCGGGGCTGTGAAGGTTACTGTTCTCCATCACTATGATGAAGATGTTCAGGTAATTTGGGTTTGTTTCGTACACGTTCAGATATTCAAGGTCAAGTTCCACGTTTGGGGTGAGATAAATGAGCGAATTCACAAGAGCAGACTCCACCTGGTCGATGGACAGAAGTCGGTCGTAGACTCTCCGAACTGCGTCGATGTCTACGGTTACCTCGCCTGAGTCCAGCATTCCGTTGGGAGCCTCATCCGGCGAAGCAGCATCAGAGGAGGCGCCTTTCTTCTCTGAGCTTTGCTCATTAGGTTTCTCCTCATCTGGTGGATTTTTAGCAACACCTACTTCATCCTTCTTGAAACTCTTCATCAGGGCTTCCGCATTGGAGAAAATCCTTCCGATGATACGGATGAGAGCAGAATATTCCCCTTCTTCGTCACAGAAACTCAAAATCCTGCAGATAGTGTGCTCGGTGAGGTAGTGAACATCTGAAACAAGAAGGAAAAACATTTAAGAACTGGTTGAAACTCAGCGATATTAAGGCTCGTCGGTCAGTTTTACAGTACCTGAGAAATCGTCAACGCTCATCATACTGCCCATCTGAGTGCTGCTGTCGGTGCTGGACTTGACAGAAGGATAATAATCACAGAGTTTGGCATTAATCTTAAACAGCTCAAGCGCTTTGGCAGCTGCAGCATTGCTATCCAGAGGTTGAGAATCACAACACGATGCGCAGAACTCATTGCTGCAGTTGCTATTTCCACAGCCTTCAGTTAACTGCTGAAAGTAGCGCTCAATTAGTTTCTTTGCAGTCGCTCTGTTCCTGTACAAGATATTTAAGTAAGTCAGACTTACAGCAAAACCATTGACATATTCTTGCAACACTAATATTGTTCATGCAATAAACTTTAGATGCATGCAGCTGTAGATATTTAACAAGAGTCACTACATATAAGACTGTATAAGCTGATAGAACCAGTTCAGGCCTATAGACTGACTTACATTCGGCTGGATTCAGATACCCGTCTGCAGGCCTGGAGGACAGTCCTCTGAAAGAAAATAGTTGTATGAGAACCCATTTACCACTGGTGCACAGCTCAGTCAGGTTGGTCATCGGGACATAGGACGTTTGTTTCTCTCTCTCTTTATTTTTTCCTTCAGCTTTTTAGCAATCAAATACTTGTGGTAGGAAACCAACATACAGTGCTGCAATAAAAGTATTTGCCCCCTTACAATGTTCATTTATTTTCAAATTAGTCACACTTATATACTGTATTTCAGATAACCAAATTTAAATATCACACAAAGAAAGCCTGAGTAAATACAAAAATTAGTTTCTAAATTAAAAAAAGACAATTTACAAATTTATAAATGAGTTGCAATAACATATACATATATATATATATATATATATATATATATACAGACGTGGACAAAATAGTTGGTACCCTTTGGTTAAAGAAAGAAAAACTCACAATGGTCACAGAAATAACTTGAATCTGACAAAAGTAATAATAAAAAAAAATTCTATGAAATGTAACCAATGAAAGTCAGACATTACTTTTCAACCATGCTTCAACAGAATTATTTAAGCCCATAGAAAATAATGTGACCAAAGGGACATGTTAATCCAAGGTGTGTCCACTTATTAGCATCACAGGTGTCTACAATCTTGTAATCAGTCAGTGGGTCTATATATAGGCTGCTGGTAGTCACTGTGCTGTTTGGTGACATGCTTTGTACCACACTCAACATGGACCAGAGGAAGCAAAGGGAAGGAGTTGTCTCAGGAGATTAGAAAGAAAATTATAGACAAGCATGTTAAAGGTAAAGGCTATAAAACCATCTCCAAGCAGCTTGATGTTCCTGTGACTACAGTTGCACATATTATTCAGAAATTTAAGATCCATGGGACTGTAGCCAACCTCCCTGGATGTGGCCGCAGGAGGAAAATTGATGACAAATCCAAGCGACGGATAATACATATGGTAACAAAAGAGCCCAGAAAAACCCCTAAAGAGATTAAAGGTGAACTTCAAGCTCAAGGAACATCAGTGTCAGATCGCACCATCCGTCGTTGTTTGAGCCAAAGTGGACTTAATGGGAGACGACCAAGGAGGAACCATTGTTGAAAACAAATCATAAAAAAGCCAAACTACATGTTGACAAGCCACAAAGCTTCTGGGAGAATGTCCTATGGACAGATGAGACAAAAATGGAACTTTTTACCAAGGCTCATCAGCTCTATGTTTACAGACAGAATAATGAAGCATATGAAGAAAAGAACACCGTCCCTACTGTGAAACATGGAGGAGGCTCTGTTATGTTCTGGGGCTGCTTTGCTGCATCTGGCACAGGGTGTCTTGAATCTGTGCAGGTACAATGAAATCTCAAGACTATCAAGAGATTCTAGAGAGAAATGTGCTGGCCAGTGTCAGAAAGCTTGGTCTCAGTCGCAGGTCATGTTAGCAACAGGACAATGACCCAAAACACAGCTAAAAACACCAAGAATGGCTAAGAGGAAAACATGGACTATTCTAAAGTGGCTTTTATGAGCCCTGACCTAAATCCTATTGAGCATCTTTGGAAGGAACTGAAAAATGCCGTCTGGAAAAGGCTCCCTTCAAACCTGAGACAACTGGAGCAGTTTGCTTATGAGGAGTGGACCAAAATACCTGCTGAGAGATGCACAAGCCTCACTGACAGTTACAGGAATTGTTTGATTGCAGTGATTGCCTCAAAAGGTTGTGCAACAAAATATTAAGTTACGGGTACCATCATTTTTGTCCAGACCTGTTTCATGAGTTTATTTTTTTAAATAATTCTGTTGAAGCATGGTTGAAAAGCAATGTCTGACTTTCATTGGTTAAATTTCATAGAATGGATGAGTTTTTGTTTCATTGACCAAAGGGTACAGACAATTTTGTCCACGTGTGTGTGTGTGTATATATATATATATATATATATATATATATATACTCTCACTTGGCAATTTTATCAGGTCCACCAGTTTAATTGCTTCTTAACAAAAATCACATGGTAGCACATGGTAGTTTGCTGAAGTTCAAACTGAGCATCAGAATGAGGAAGAAAGGAGATTTAAGTGGTTTTGAACGTAGCATGGCTGTTGGTCTGAGTGTTTCACAAACCGCTGATCTACTGGTTCCAACCAAGGTCTGCAGAACAGCATCTCTGAACACACAACACATCCAGCCTTGAAGGAGATGGGCTACAGCAGCAGAAGACCACACCGGGAGTCTCCTGTCAGCTAAGAACAGGAAACTGAGGCTACAATTCACACACACTCACCAACACTGGACAATAGAAGAAGGAGAAACGTTGCCTCCATTTTAGCTCTGCTAGTGGTGTCATGGTGTGGGGGATATGACCATGTCCATCCCTTTATGACCACAGTGTAACATCTTCTGATGCTACTTCCAGCAGGATAATGCACCATGTCACAAAGCTCAGATCATCTCCACCTGCTTTCTAGAACATGACAATAAGTTTACTGGACTCCAACGGCTTCCACAGCCTCCAGATCTCAGTCCAGTAGAGCAGCTTTGGGATGTGGTGGAACGACAGATTCTCATCATGCAGCCGACAAACCTGCAGCAACTGTGATGCTGTCATATTAATATGGAGCAAAATCTCCGAGGAAGGTTTCAACCACCTTGTTCAATCTATGACACCAAAAATTAAGGCAGTTCTGAAGGAAAAGGGGTCCAACCCGGTACTCGCAAGGTGGACCTAATAAAGTGGCCTTTGTTTATTGTGACTGTCAGCGGGAACTGTGACTATGCAGTGATTTGATTGGTTAGTGTTTGCCCATGATATTTAAAAATATACAAACAAGTTAAAAGTAAGCATTTAACTCGTGAGCTTAACCGGCCTGAGTTAAACATGTAAACATGAGTCCACTTAAACATGGACAAATCCAAATTACAACATCTACGTGACAGAGCAGGGCTACAGGGAGTAACGACTAGTTTTCTCTGGTTAACTAACAGATTTTTACATTAACTAAAGAAGCTAACACAGTTAAATTCAGCCTGCAGAGTTAAAACAGCTTCAGGGTCTAATCTCGTCTCTGTCAGCTGAGTATTTCTTGTACAAACCTGTGATTTTAAAGATAGTCCCGCGTGCGTGTCTGTCAGTGACAGTGCAAAATCAAAAAAAGAAAAGTCCCTTCAGTCTGACAGCTGCTGCCGACGCCTCTTCTCTCAGGTTTCCCACAGTTCGTTTAAAAAACAAACAAGAAAAAAACAACTTACTTTTACACGCCTGAACAGGACTACTCTGTCAGCGCAAGGAAGAGAAAACACTGTTTGTTGTGAAGTCAGAGAACAACACCTTGTTCTACCATCTTGTAAACAAGAGCGTGATATATCCCGGCATGCAGCGCGAGGCTGTCAAACGTCATGTGGCCCCCCCACTCTCTCACCTCCACCCGCGACCCTCAGAAACTGCAGCAGGACGGTGTTAAAGGGCAAAGTTTGCTCCTTCTGCCTTAAAAGGTTTAGTTTTGGTTTCGTCAATTTAACACAACACCAGACAGGAAGAAAAAGTTTTTTTTTTCACGTAATAACCAGTTAATGACAGACTTAATAAAATGAGTAAATAGATAAATAACTTTAGTAGTTTATTCCCCCCTGTTTGCTTCGTTTTTACATCCAAATTTTCTTATTTTAATTTGATTTGGAAAATGTCAATACCTATGAAAAGCCAAGAGCGTCCATTTATTTTTTAAACATAATTTTTTAGGATAATTTGTCACGTTATATCGACGTATTAGTTGAACGTGACACGTCAAGATTTTCTATCTAATGCCATGTAGGTAAATACAGGGCCAGCATCACCAATACTGATACCAGTAATAACCGAGGTAGGATACATTTAAAATAATTTTACCTCTTTATTTTTCATTCATATACGGATAATACAAAAAAAGGAAGAAGAAAGAACATGAAATACATCATCTAACAGCTAAATCTGAATGATTCTTTATGACCTTTAGGTTTTTTTTTATTGGATTTAACTCAGGCAATTTGGGTAAAGTTTGTAAGTAAATATAAACAGCAGAACTGTAACAAAACAACTTTTGAATTCTACACAGTTAATGCAAAGGAGTCATTATAATAATGAAATATATTCATTCGGATATTTCCTTCAACACCAGCAGATGTATTAATTTAAAGAGCATATTTCAGTGGGATAAATGTAGGGTCTAAACATACGTATGTTGAGGTGGCTATGGTAACACAGGACCAGTCATACTTACTTTTACCACTGTTATTTACCTAAATATTCTCTGCCATAATGAAAGGCCTCTGCCTATTACCTTTGCCTCTGGGTTAGGGAACATAGAGAAGAGAAATAAAAACTAAAGTATCACTCTTTTTACACTGGCAGATCCTTTATCTGGACATCCAACCACACTGAGTAAACATGAAGAAGGTGATTACATCATGAGCATGAAGAAGAACCCATTAGACAGGAAAGATTCTGAACCATCTCAGCACTCCTGACCTGGTTCAGCTGTTTGTTGCAGAAAAGACACAGTTAAAATGTTAATGCAGGGTTTTGCATTCACCACAATTAACTGTAACAGCAACTGAGAGCCAACTCAGAGTTTAGCAAACAGAATTAAAACAAAATGTGCAGCATATGGAAAATGCTGCAGAGGCTTATCCAGGACGGCCCACAGCCGCTGTTACTGCCATAACACCTTCTGCAAAGTAGTAAATTAAGGTTAAAATATCTTTGTAAATTAAATTTCACTTATTGGTTTTAGATGTTTGAGCAAATGCTTCTAAAATGTATTTTCATGTTCATGTTGCAGGTTGTTAGTGTGAATTAATGTGGGAAAAATTGGCAAGTGAGTCTATTTAAAATGACATTTACACCACAGTAAAGTGAGCATCCGTTCTGTATTCGCTCAGCAAAATAAAACTAGGTAAATTTGACTGAAAAAAAGAATTAAACATGCAGTAGAAGAAACAGCGTGGATCATTTAGGCAGAAAATTCTACTTCCGGGCTGCATTCAAGCAAACCCAGCGCACTCTCATTAATAACATCTGGATCATATTCATAAACAATAAATCACACCTGTCACACAGAGCAGGTCATGAAAGCTGCTGCTGTCTCATTCTGCTATACAGCCTTAGTAAATTATGCATCATCTAATGCATGTGCAGTGCTCTCATGGTGCAGAGATGTTTATTATTCTGTCAGTGTTCAGGCCAGATATGGAGTTTCACACTCCGTGTGACATTTGGTTTCTGTGCCTGTCAGAGCTCTCTGTCACACTGCACAAAGAGAAGCCTTTATCATGAACCAGGGGATATGTGGAGGTCAAAGAAAGTAAATATAGCAGTGTATCATGGTAGGATGGGTGGAAAGCTGCGAAGCCTAAATGTCGACGTATGCATATTCTTATTATAAGTGCTTTCAGAAGTTAAAAAGCTCATGTTGCAAACAGTATGAGCTGGAACTAACCTAGTGATGAGGTAATCTAAGAAATTCAGAAAAAAAGTGGTAAAAAAAAATCTATGATGAACTCCATTGTCTTTTTTGTCTTTGAGCCTTAAGTTTACACTTCTTTAACTAATGACTGCAGTAAACCTTAAAACCACTGGGGGTCGCTGTAAGCACATAAAGCATCGATCACACACTGAGGACTAGATCTCCTTATTCTCCTAATCATGGTATTTCTGAGGGATAATCTTTCTAATTCTATTGCACTTCTTTTGTTTGAGAGCTATTATAAATGACTTTACGAGATTTCACTAACAAAATAAGAGTAGTTTCTAAAGTTTATGTGGTCACAGATTAAACAAACCAGAAGAGTTAAAATCACCTGAGCAGCGGTGACCTTCACAACGTCTCCACAAAGACAGGAGCTGCTGCTACAGGTAACAATGGTACGTTATTACTCTTGTCAAGGAATTATAATTAAATTAGGAAATAAAAGTAATCCAGTATTTTTCAATTAAAAGGGCTTATATGATAAACAAATAAATAAATAAGAAAATAATAATAATTATTAAAATGAAAGACTCTTTAAAAGTGTCATCATACCCTGAAAAAAAAGGAAACAAACGAACTAACTAACTAACTAACTAACTAACTAACTAACTAACTAACTAACTAACTAACTAACTAACTAACTAACATTTTTGTTTGATTAAAAAGCTTGTGGGGTGACACTGAATAATAATAGATTATAAAGGTTTTGAATGAATGATAAATAAATAATAAAATAAATAAAAATAAATTTGTTTTACATAGCAAAAATATATTTTAAAAAGTAATTTTTTTTCTTTAAATGAATAAAGCTCTTAAGCTGGATGTGTACTAAAATAAAATAAAATTCAAAGATTTAAATGAGTGAACAAATAAATAAATAAATAAAAGAAGATTACAAAAAGCATATATATACTGTATATATATACATGCTTTTTGTAATGTACATGAAAAAGCTCTAACGCTTTACACACTGCAGCTTCTTTCCAGCTTCAAATTGAAATCTTTCTCTAATAATCAGGTGGAGACCAAGCACGAGGCTAATGGTCAGTTGAATTCTGGACACAGATTTAGCCGAAGCCTGGAAACACAAAACCACATCAAAATGTTGATTTGCATCAGCTGGTAATGGTAAAAGTAATGTGCTTTACCACAAAGCTCATCATCCAAACAGCTTTTCACTTAGATAATGCCAAGAAAAGAAAAGAAAAGAAAAAAAAAAAGGAAAAAGGGATCTAAAATCATTAATGGGTGAGGAATGATTGAAAACGTCCGGCCACCACTTTAACAGTAGTTTCCAGTTTACTAACAAATTAAAACCAAAACACATAATATCTGCTGAGTGCTTTCCACTGAATCTTTAATATGATTAACATCCTCATAATGTCCTGATATAAGTATGTCTAACTCTGATAGCATCATGGTGCATTTCATGACCTTCAAGGTATAAATTACCCTCAGAGTGTGATCCAGCTGCTTGGTTCAGGACAGGACATGGGAGGTTGCATGTAGGACAGAGTCGTAGTTTGGATGGGAAGAGTATTTTATCACAGCAGTTAAGTGATTCCTGGAAGATTGCCATACTGTGAACAGAGACAGGGGTCACCAAGGCAATAAAGACTGAGCTGAACACACACATCTTTGGTTCTTCTTTACATCTGGCATCCCCCAGAGTTCATCTGCCCAGCACTGGAATTTGTTTATATGAGGTGTTTTTAAAGGATCAATTTCCTAGCTGTGCTGTATCCATCCTAGTGGCTCTGGGAATGACAATAATGGACAATGATCCCAAGATTCAGCACTCCCAGAGGATGAATACTTGATGTCAGTAAATGTCAGATGTATGTGGTCCTCATGAGATGAACACACATTATCATACAAACTCTAGATGTCATCTTCTACTCGAGTTGAAAGCCGAGGAAGGAGGTGAGACGTAAGCAACCATTTAAATATATGGTCTGGGTGGTGCATATATAAAAAGGTAAGCTAGGGCAATCACTGAAAATGTTTGATCACCTCAGAGTTTTAATGTGGATCTTTGAACATCTGAGAAAAACTGGCAGGTTGACCTCAGTGCTTGTATAGGGTGTCGATGTTAAGAAAGGCCGATCCAATATAAACTTTAAAAGTAAGCAACAGAATCTTAAAATCCATCTGGAAATTGACAGAAAGCAAATGAAGGAATGCTGGAGTTATATGTTCAAGCTTTTTCAAGCCACATAAAAGATTTATCCAGACTGATCAGGTCCACCTTCTAGTACCAGGTTGGACCTCTTTTTTCCTCCAGAACTGCCTTAATTCATAGTGTCATAGGTTCAACAAGGTGTTGGAAACATTCCTCAGAGGTTTTGCTCCATACTGACATGACAGCATCACACAGTTGCTGCAGGTTTGTCGGCTGCATCCATGATGAGAATCTCCTGTTCCACCACATCCCAAAGCTGCTCTACTGGACTGAGATCTGGTGGCTGTGGAGGCCGTTTGAGTCCAGTGAACTCATCGTCATGTTCTAGAAAGCAGGTGGAGATGATCTGAGCTTCTTACCACCAGCAGACTGAAGCATTCATCAAATCAAATCATCAAATCAAACTTTATTTATTAAGCACTTTTCATACCAAAGGCAACACAAAGTGCTTTACATGATAAAAAAAATCAAGCATATTAAAATAAAACAAGCCTTCATATAACATAAGAGATAACAGATAACATAGCTTTTAAAAAAAAACAAACCACACACTCATTAAAGTGTCTTTCACACACAGTCACACCCCCCCCCAAAAAACACAAACATGACTCCCTAATTTCTGTCTTCAAACTGAATGCAGGTATAAAAGTGCTAAATATAATAAACATCTGGCCTGATGCTGCTGTGAAGAAACAATACCCAAGGCAGGATGGATCCATGTTTTCATGATGTTTCTGTAATAAAAGACAGAAACAGTTTCCATCACACTCGTACCCTGAATTGTAGCCTTTTTCTGATCATCTGCAGGGACAGGTCTGAGCGGCACAAAATCTTTCAGAACTATTGATTGTTTAGGACCCAATTCCTTTACATGATATGGACCGCTGTTGTTTAGAGCTTTATGAAATTTTATTTGACTTAAAAAACACCAACAAGGAGAGTGATAACGTTGATTTGACATGTGAAATACTTCAGTTTCCTCGATCAGCCATCAGTCAGGTGAACATAAGAGCTAAAATTGCTTGTCTGTGTTTGTCTATCTGTGTTATCTGTGGAGTGTAAGTCTCTGCTGGCTGGCTTCCTGTGTCAATGGGAAGTTAGACTGAAAAAGTGCAATAACACTTTGTCTGAGCCACACCTCACTTTGGAGCAGAAAGGAGTAAAACAGATGGCCTTGGCTCAGGAAAAAAAAAGCCTTTATTAGTTTTTTGGAATCAAAAGCATTACATTGCATTTTGGAAGAGAGGTTTATACAAACACTTCCCATAATGCAGAGCTTTATCTGCTTCACTGGACCGGGTTATTTACGAGGCAGCTTTGGAAATTGAAAATATCCTGATTTAAGCTTGTTAAAACAGTGGTTCATCAGCCAGGTCAGGCTGGCCTTAATGACCAGAATAAATGAAGCTTCCTTTGATAAAACCCAAATGAAACTCTACTAGCTTCTGCAGAATTAGTCTCCTGTCTTTCTTTGGACTGTAGGTCATCCAAAAAGTAATTACAGAAAATGAGAGAAGACTGTCAGGAATCCTTCATTTCAGCAGCGGAGGCTGTTTAATGATACCATCAATCTTTTACATCACTGCTCATAACACACAATGGAACTTGCCTACAGGAGCACCACACAGGTCACATGTTGAGACTGAAGCTGTGCACAAAGTAACACTCTTGTGCGAGTACACAAGAAGGTGCAGAAACAAAAAAAGAAAAGCTGATCAGTTTGTCTGGTTAACTTTCTGGCCTTCAAATTGATGAATAGAGCATCAGTGCGAGGACAGAGGAGTCATCATTATCTCTATCTTTGCATGAGGTGGCAGCAGTGGTCAGTAATCTAAAGGCAAAGAAAAGCTGACTGAGTGGCTGTCCCACCAACACACACACACACACTCACACACCCCAGTCTACCCCCTAAACACACCCTAGTACCTCCCCCTACGATCCCCTGAAACCCCCTTCATACCCTTCATACCACTCCTCCTGACCCCAGGCCATACCCTGGGTTGCGGGGCAACAACCAGATATCAGTGAATGCACTAACCCACCTTGTGGCAGCACACCCGGGCATGCCCAGAACCACTGGCACCGACTGACTCCTCTGTAAAGTGTCTTGTGACCAATGCAGCACCAAACATGATTTCATCTACAAGAATTCTTCAAAATCTGCATTCATGTACACTGCATACATTCATGTAGAAATCGTGTTATTAACACACTACACTTACATCAATCAGACACAAATCTGGGCTAAATGTAACATACTCCAGATCAAGCACCACAGCCAAAGAGAAGCTTGCAGTAACAGATGGGACAGCCAACCCTGAAAGCACTTTTCCAGTCAGTTTGACCCCTCAAAGTGCTTTACATTACATGTCACATTCACACCCCCATAGGCACATCGGGAGGCACCGTGGGGTTAAATGTCTTGCCCAAGGACACTTTGACATGTAGTCAGTAGAAGCCAGGAATCGATCCATTGACTTTCCTGGTGGAAGACAACTGCTCTTCCTCCTGAGCTACAACTTATCAATGAGGTATCAAAACGTTGGAACAGCACATATCAAATGCTGGCAAGGCTAAATGATGAGAAGGAACCAGTGTAGGTATCTCTTGCCCCACTACAAACAGACATAACTCCACTGACTGCTGATGAGTTTACCATCATAGGAGAAGCACTTCTTGTGTTTGCTCCTTTTCATCAAGCTACTGTGGAGGTGTCTGAGGAGAAGAGAGTTTCAGGATCAAAGGCCATCACCACGATGAAAATGCTTTATCATGCACTTGAGTGTGCACATTAAATTTGCACACACAGGCAGCAATCCACCTCCATGAATGTCTTAGACCTGCGTGAAGTTGGCCCCCCACCCCACGCAAAACTCAGCGGAAATGGTCTCTGTGAAAATTTTCATTTGTGCTGCTAGTTGAAAGAGAGATATCTAGTTAGTTTAATCACTTTAATATTTTTACTAATTTGCATCCAACATTATTGAGGACTTTATTTATCCCTCAGTAGAGGAAATTAAATATTGACGTCATACTCTTGTATGAGTTATAGTAAACTATGGTAAATACTATTAAATATTAAACATTGATTTATATTTCATATAGCTTAGAAAATACATGTAAGAGGCTTGATTTGGTTGCAGGTAAGGCCTAAATAAACTTGAATGGTTTTGAATTTATTGACATAATTCTGTCATGTATATGCCATCAACAACTTTAAGTAGTTATAACCTAGTATTCTTGTTAATCTGTTAAGAATCTAGTGCAGTCAAATGAAAGAATGAAACATCCAAAGTTACACATTTTGACAATTTTTAGTCATATGGGTGTATTATACTAAAAATATGTGAATCCCCAAGAAAATGTAATTGCTTTGTCTTTGCCTTCATTAGATGAACCTTTTTTGCATTATGCTAAGTTACTGCATCTAAATAAGAATAATGTAGCTCTATAAAGTCAGCATTGTATAAACTGAGAGTATTACCTCATTTTACTTACCTTTAAATCTTTTGAGAACCAGTAAAAACTGATCTGCTGTTTAAGGCTAAGGGAAAAATAGCTAAGGTTGCAGTGACTTTCCGTTATTAAATGTTAGGGCTGACAAGTAAACTACAAGTAAACTGCTGAGCCATAAACTGGTTTTATGCCACAAACTTCAGGTCTTTCGGCACAAAAAGAGACACAAACATTTATCAGATTTTTTCAACAAACTTTATTGAATACTGGATTAAAACAAGGAAGAAGCTGGATGATGAAATTGTCGATGGCTATCATCCAAACATTATTCTAAAAACACACTACAACATACTTCTCTGTAAAGTGAATTATTTGTCCAGTTTTCTGTATGAAATGTTGCAAATCGGATGAATCACAAACAAGCATTTTCGTGGGGTTGCATTAACGGTTTGACCTTTTAAAATATTATTTAGCCTTTAGAAACCAAAGCGGCACAAACCAACATTTTTATATTGGTGTTAAGCGTTTATTATTAGTGCAGCTGGAATGGTGGGCTTGAGTAATTAGTCTGAGAAAACGCTGTCTGAACACAAGATGCTGTTTGTTGCCAGTTGGCATCACCGTCACAACAGAACATGATTCGTCTAAACAAGTGATACAACCTCATGAAAATGCTCGTTCATGATTTGTCCGATGGGCCACAGCCTGGACCTTCTTCACAACAGATATCAGTACCCACTTCAGGCATGTTATTCAGTATGATCAGTTTTTGTGTGCATTTGGTTGCTTGCAAATCTTGTACTGATTTGTAATTGATGACTAAAACTAAAATGACAATTTGTTCTTTTTTTTAGATAACCTGTGGCAGCAGCTGCATGAGGGCGTTGGCAGGCAGACCACCAATGCCACAGACAATTCAATTTTTGAGTTCCAAAGATACCCGGCAGAGAGCAACACTGCAAGATCCCAGGACCCTTTAAAATATTTGGAATACCAAAGGCACACATACTTAAACCTCTTCCAGCTGTCCGTACAGTTTTTCTGCTAACCAGCCTCATCAGCTAGCTTCTGCAGCCGAGGATTTGAGCCGCACTTCCTCTGGTCCCTCCCCTAGACACCTGTTTGCCATTGGTGACCCTACCAGGGGCATGAGCCCCCGACAACATAGCTGCTAGGATCATCAGGACACGCAAACTCCTCCACCACGGTAAGGTGGCGGCTCAAGGAGGAGTAATTGTTATATTTTATTTGTAAATTTAATGTTTGTTTTATTTATATGTGTGTGATGGTGTGTATATAAACATTTTCTTATTTTTTGTGAAAATGTAATTATTTTGTTGAGTTTTTTGTATTATTTTAATTCATACACGTTGTATGTATGTTTAGTCTTTTTGTTGGAGATTTTCATTGAGGCTTTGTTGTGCTTTAACTTTGTTTTTAGTTCATACAGCCACCAAAAATGGCTGTGAACCAGTTATTTTTCCTACTTGCTTGTTTTTGCCTGGTACTCTCGTTGTTTTATTTGCGCATTTTGGCAAGAAAAATGCTTACTGGAGTTTTTATCAGCTCAGGCTCAGAGTATTCATTCCCCCTTCTCTGTCTGCTTTCCTCTAACAATCTCTTTACGCTCCCCAAGTCACGTTGTAAACTTTTCACTTTCGCTCTATAAGCCAGGCAGCGTTGATGAAGTTTCCGGGTTTCCTCAGTTTGATCTCGTAGCTGCTTTTTAAGATCTTTGATCATACACTCGTATTTAATCTCCTGGATTTTGAGCTCTTTCTGCATTTCTTTAGTCTTAAGTTTCTCACTGGTTAACATGTCTTCTGCCTTCGTCTTCTCAGGGCTGAAGGAGTCTTGTTTTTCTTGCAGGGTGGAGTTAGCACTTTCTAAATTTTTATTGGCCTTCTCCACCTCTTTTTCCAGAAGTTTACCTTTCTCTCTCAGGTTGGTACATTCCTGAATCAATTTGATCTTCTTATCAACGTTATGTTGTAAGTCTTTGACTTTGCTTCTTAAAGTCAGGTTTTCTTGTTGAACTTCCAGGTATTTGGCACGATCATCACGTTGAACTTGTTGCTGCTTTTCTAACGTTTTCATTAAAGCGTCAAGTTTACGCTCTTGGTCTTTGAGCTCTCTGTGCATTCTCTTTGTCTTAATTTCCTCGCTGTGTAACACGTCCTTCATCTTGTTTTTGTCAAGGCTGACGGAGTCTAATTTTTTTCGTAGGTTGGAGTTAGCACTTTCTAAATTTTTGTTGGCCTTCTCCTCTTTTTCCAGAAGTTTAACTTTCTCTCTCAGGTTGGTACATTCCTGAATCAATTTGTTGTTCTTATCAACGTTATGTTGTAAGTCTTTGACTTTGCTTCTTAAAGTCAGGTTTTCTTGTTGAACTTCCAGGTATTTGGCACGATCATCACGTTGAACTTGTTGCTGCTTTTCTAACGTTTTCATTAAAGCATCAAGTTTACGCTCTTGGTCTTTGAGCTCTCTCTGCATTTTCTTTGTCTTAATTTCCTCGCTGTGTAACACGTCCTTCATCTTGTTTTTGTCAAGGCTGACGGAGTCTAATTTTTTTCGTAGGTTGGAGTTAGCACTTTCTAACGAGGAAATCTTTTGGTGGAGGCGTTCATTTTCTTTCCTCTGGTGGTCATCCTTACCTATTTGGAACTTTTTCAGAAATGTATTGGTGACATGAAGTTCTTCTTCCAGAAGTTTAACTTTCTCTCTGAGGATGGTACATTCTTGTGACAATGTGTTGTTCACTGCCAAGTTACACCGTACATCTTCCACTTCCCTTTGTAAAGACCGGTTTTCTTGCAGAACTGCCTGGTGGTCCAGACAAGCAGCCTTCCAGTCTTGTATCTCGTCCTCTAACTTCTGAATGTGTCTTTGCAAGTCTTCTTTAGATTCGTTATTTTGACGTTTCTGGTCATCAAGCTCATCCTGCAATTTTATCCTTTTAATTTCTACATCCTGGAAATTGTCCCTTATCTGGTTGTAATCTAAGGTGACATTGTCCAAGTCTGTCTTGAGCATGAAGTTGACGTGTTCCAGAGTGGCAATCTTCCTGAGATGTTCATTCTCTTCTAGCTGGTAAACCGGAACGTTTTCCTGTGTAATTTCTCCGTCAGTCTGAGTTTGCTGAGGCTTTCTCTCAGGTTCCAGCTTTTTTAATTCCTCCTGCAGGCAGATGGGATCATTAGTTTGCGTAGCCTTACTGCAGCCTTGCACAGTCAGACGCAAAATGCTATCTAAATTATTTCCATTAATACAAATGTTATCTCCAGATTCAGCCTCTGAAATCTGTGAACTAGTCCGCAGCTTCAAAGCTTGTTCCTTAAGTTCCACACTTTGCTTTATCGCTGCTTCTTTGCCATAATTTAGTTGCTTAAAGGTTAAAACGTCATCTTTGCTCTGCTGACTTGCCTCAAAATTCATTTCTGCAGATGCTTCAAGATCATTTTGCAAACATCCAATATTCGTATGCAGGCTCAGGTTCTCCTCTTCAAGCATTTTGGCCTGGTTTTGTTTATAATCCAGTTTCTGTATTAAGGACAAACATTTTTGATCTAATCCATTGTTGTCAAGGCCAGCTCCCTCATTTTTATTTTCTAATCTGATGTCGTTCTGATGATATATTTCTTTGATGATCTTTTCCAGATCCTTAATCATATTCTTCTGCCGTGCATTCTCTGTGAACAGTTCTTTATTTTCCATAAATAATGTTTTGATCGTGTCAATGCAATCTTTTGAATTCTTGCAAAGCGCATTGACAAATTCATGAAGTTTCAGAATGCCATAATGTACGGTATCCATCTTCTCACAAAGTGCGTTGTGTTTTTCTTCAAGTGCCTGAATTTCTATTGAATGCATGTTTAAATACTTGTCAAATCAAAGTCTACGATTGATTGAACCTCTTTCTTCAGCTCTGTCTTAAGACTAAATGGCGAAAAAAGCTGACAGCTATTTATATCACACTGTTTGGAAACGCCCACTGCTTTGATACGCCATACTGCTTTAATGCGTCACTTATTCGAGAACGTCATGATGACGCCAGACTATGTTAGTCTGGACGAACTACACTTATAATCACCACAATTCCCATGAGCACCTTCGCCATGACGTGTCATACGTCCACTGGTTTGCGTGCTCGCTGTAGCCACGTGTGATTGTTTACGTGCGACCGGCTGCCTGAACAGCTTGCAGCTAAAAGACGGACCGAATCTAAACAAATGAAGTGACAGATAGGAGAAAATCCATAAAAGCTGCAGTGGTTTGACTG
The DNA here is from genome assembly GCF_017639745.1 of Melanotaenia boesemani. Lineage (NCBI taxonomy): Eukaryota > Metazoa > Chordata > Actinopteri > Atheriniformes > Melanotaeniidae > Melanotaenia > Melanotaenia boesemani. Next base: position 29,364,103 of record NC_055695.1, on the reverse strand, counting down.
TAAACAACGAGGCCGTTGCAAGAAACACAGGAGGCAGCGCTCGCGGAATCCAGAGTTTGTACGGTGTTCAGGTAAACTGTATTTCTAACTGACTGGTAAGTTTAGGAACCTAACACAACAAACAAGTCCATTCATTGCCTCACCGCGTAGTTTTATAAATGAACACAACCTTAACGCGGTTTTAATAGAATTTTACACAGTGTAAGGAAATTCGTTTCTGTCGCAGTCCATATTTTCCAACATGTAGATTAATGAAACTTCCGCCGGTCAGAGCGGGACCTGAACGCCTCCAGATGCATGTGTCCCGTAGAGATGGGATTTATGGCTCTTTGAAGGGAGCCAGATCTTGAGGAACCGTTCCTTTCAAAGAGCCATTCAAAAGACCGGCTCGTTCTCACAATATCTTACAAAATTTCACAATATATATGAATCACAAACAATCAAAATATGTACCTATATAAAATCTACTATACAAGATTAAATAATTATAGGAAAAATATAGAAAAAAAAGGATAAACCGTGGCGTGTGTGTATACGTGTGTACGTGTGACAGTGTGAAAGATTTCATCAGGTGTTTTTATTCTTATGTTTTTAATCATGTAAAGAACTTTGTGTTGCCTATGGCATGAAAGGCTCTTTATAAATAAAGTTCGATTTGATTTGTTTTCGTGAAGGCAGTGTAAAAAACTTGTATATAAAAAGAATAGCTCACATATGAATGGCTCACAGCTGTGAATCGGTTCCCATCGTTCATTTAAAAGAGACTTGATAAGCTAACATTTACTTTATCTGACAAAGAACAACAAACTACAATGCTGATACGTTTTATTATGCTGTTTTGATTGTGATGAAGGTTTAAAGAAACACATTCTGGTGAGGGTGAAATGTCACCAGACTCTGGTGAGGAGTAATTCACCGTTTCTAGTTCTTGTTAGCGCTTTGATGCGATGTAGTTTGATCTAAGTTGTTTGTGGGATCACGTAAGAGGAAAGGAACTGTTAACTTTTGTAATTGCTCAGTAGAAAATGACTCTGTTCACAGTGTAGTGAAGAAGGTAATCTGATATGTAGTAAGTGAGGCAGCTGGGAGTAGTTCCTAAACCTGCAGGCTGATAGCTTGATGGATTTGCTCCTTTCTGCTGGGTTAGTTAGCATTGTTAGCTTTGGCTAATGATAACATTCTAATGTTTTTACTAGTTTATTACTAGACAACTATATCTCATTTACTGTTTTGTTGGTACATTTGTGTTTCCGTTAGATATTAATCAGTGCTTTAAGTGAAACAAAATAAGTGGTGGTACTCCCTTAATGACTTGCTGTCAGTTTGTCATACAATACAAAACATGGGTGATACTTATATGTAGATCTATAAATCGATCTATAGATCAATAGTTTTATTGCATTGAAATGACAAAGAACAAACTAACAAAGCAAGTTCTACATCAAATACACATTTGCCAAATTCAAAGTGCCATGGAGACACTTTTATTAACTATAAGCCACATGGCATTAAAATGGACATTAAAAATAAAACTGAAAAGTAAATACATAAAGTAAAAGTTTCTTAAAAACATAAAGAAGTGATAAGCTTAAACATGTTGAAAGTCAAATTGGTAATCAGATAATATGAATTGTAATACAGAAGTGTGTGAAATTCAAAATGGCCTGAACTTGAGGGCAACAAAAACAAGCGGAGTCCACTTCCATCACACAGCAGGGATAGATATATAGATGGAAAGGAGATGGCAATGGCTGAAAGAAGAAGCAAAAATAAGCAGGAAAACATTAGCTACTAATATGAGGAAATTTCATTAATCGGGAATGTATAAGTCCATTTTTAGTACTTTAAATAACTGTATGCTGCGTGACGTCGTACAGCAAGCATTGTGTGTCAAAACAAAATATTTCTTTTGAGGCAACTTTTTTTACTTTTAAATCACCAAATACAAGCTGTAAACTGTGGTGAGGTCGGAGGAGGGTATACTGACTGCTGAGGAGAGCTGATAAAAGTCCTGGTATGCTAAGGGATAACATTTGAAAGTGCCGGTACTGCGTACCGGTGCATACCGGCCCACTTAAAGCATTGATATTAATGTGACTGAGCATTTGCAGTAAGCAGGCTGGGGTCCGAGGCCAAACTAAAACCTGCTTTCAGGGACAAACAGTTCTGAGAAAGTAGAGAAAAAGCTGCCATTGTTCTGTGTTTTCACCTGGTTCGTCTTCCCTGCAAGGAGTTTAAGGTCAGGGAATAAAAACTGAGCTCACGCTGCTTTCAGGTGTTTGATGAGTGTATGGCATCAAAATTAAAACACTTTAAGTTTGTTCGGCCTTGCAATTATTTTTTTTTATTTTAATTATATTTATTTCTCTCTGGACATTTGTCAAAGAGAAAAAAATGAACTGTAAATGTTGCTGCCGGCAGGACGAGTGTCCGCTGGAGACGGCCTGGACGTGGCGGCTGGATTTCCCGCCTCCTTTCCTTGGTAAAGTGAAATCATCGGAGAACTGGCTGAACGTCTCTGCTGGTCACCGCTCCAGTCAAACAGATTGAGGAACTGAGAGAGTTTTATTTAAGGATCACTTCCAAGTTATTCTGCATATGGTGTTTTTGTTCATGTTTTCCTAATCAATGCCCATGAAAGCAATTAACATGATCTAATCACTAGAAACTAGAATCTGGATCAAACTAGCAGTGATGAAAACTCAATATTCTGCAGAACAGTTTTAGACTTTAAATAGTTTGGACAGAGCTGGAAATGTACACCTGTCTTTTTCTAAACGAATAATTTTTCTACACGTAAAACATTTACAGATCAGTTCCATCTTAACATAGAAGCCCTTCTTTTCCATCACATTAACAACTCTCATCCACTGACTGGATGTCCAGGCAAAGTTTCTGCTTTGGTTCTCCCCTGAAGATTTTAAAATGTCCTCCCAAAGTGTCTGGTTGGACATGTCCTGCTCCCAACCTTCATAGGTCTTCTTCTCAATGATGCTTCACAGGTTCTTAGGGCTGAGGTCATGGGGATGGTGGTGACCACATCATGAGTTTTTCTCACTTTATATTCAGCAAAGATTCAGTGATATTTTTGCAGCTTGGGATAACTCGTTTTCTTCACTGCAGAAGAAACAGTTCTTATATCATGGCAGAAAATCCAATCCAGTTTATTTATAAAGCACCTTTAAAACAACCATCTTACCAAAGTGCCGTAAAGTCACCTGATATAGCTAGAGTAAACAATAAAACTTAAAATTCACGGTAAGAATCTATTAGTAGAATTCATCTACAGTACCACTGAAAAGTTTGCACACTTTCCCACGGCATGTGTCCAAACCTTTGACTTGTAGCATTTGTACATCAGTACAAGCAAATGTTTACCACACAACAACAGTAAACAGTCAGATATTAGAAAAAGCTGCTGAGAACACGTCTGCTTTTAAAAGCACTGTAAAACCAGGCAGAAAAGTCTGGTTGAGGACCCGTCACTGCAGCAGCCACATCCAGTCTGAGTCTCATCGCTGGGCCATACCAGCTGCTCCGCGGATCTCTGGGACCAGGGAGGGATGCAAGGCTGAAGAGGCTGACCAGCAGGGCGGAGCAAGGCCATCTTCACATTTAGAAGCTACAAGGAGAATTTTAAAACAAAACCTACATCACTCAGGATCAAACATTTGTACCGAGCACAGACGTGTTTGCAGGATCTTCAAGTTGAGCTAAAAGTCTTTGAAAATAGGGAATGTGATCACCTAATATATTTAAAATATTTAAATTGGATTAATTAGTTGATCAGCTTCTCTGACTAAGAAGCGGTGTGTGGTTTACAGCAGTTTGACCATAATCAATCAGTTACTGGATAGACTCCATTCATGTGAGCAGCTTTCTGTGCAGTTGGACCAAGTAACAGACATTTTCAGTGCGCTGTCGCTGGGAATGGATATTTTGGAGGACTCTTTGTTTTGCAAGGAGGTACCAGGCAGGACAACAAGGAAGGAAATATTTAAGCTTCTGGATGTTTTTATGACTGAAGCGAGACTTGACTGGGAAAATGTGTGGTCATTTGTACTGATGGTGCCGCGGCAATGGCCGGCTGCAGGAGTGGAGTTGCTGTGTGGAAAAAATTTGCCAATCCAAGGATTATACACACACACAAACTGGAACCAGTTTGCTTAAAAAGCAAACACACAACGAGGGGTGTGTACAATATCAGCTCTGTCATTAGACAAGTCGCCCTGCAGATGCAAAGTAGTGTTGTCTCTTTGCGATAGACTGCTCTTTTTTTTTTTTTTATGAAAAAGTGTAAATATGTAAATAGTTTCTGTTGTGTGTTTCAGTGTCAACATTTTTTTCTCCTGAAAGCCAAGATTTAAGAGAATGATGTTGCAAATGAGAAAAGGTTTGGTCACTGTTGATCTCTGTGTTATTTCTACAAAGTTCTGTTAGTAATAAATTCTGTTGTTCCGGTTAGTATATCTGTTGATACATTCATTTTACACCATTTTAGCCTCATAATCTGACAACTGAGGCTGTCCTGGAAACATCATGTGTCATGTAGTTTTAATGCTAGCTTCAGTTAGTGAATGCAAAGTTGCACTTCCCTCTCCCTCATCCCTTTATCCAACCTCTCTCTGTTTGCCCTTTCATCTGTTTATCATCCCTCTTCCCCTTTGTCTTTTCCATTCCCATCCCTCCGTTTGTTATTAATCCTTCTAGCTCCCTTCGTCTTCAGGTTGCATCTGGGAGGGGAAGGGGGGGAATAAAAGTTGGCTTGCTGACATCCACTGCCTGTCACCTCAGTGTAAATGCAGAAGACCCAGGGTTCAGAGTCTTTTAGCTTCTTCTTCATAAATTACATGTGATATTTTATGTTCCAATTTTTCAATGAACAGTAAGATTGGAAAAATGACAAAACATCAATAACAACCAAAACAAGCAGAAAGGAAAAAAGAGAGGCTAAAGAGAGGCTTCTAGGCCACTTCATGCCACTGCCAAGAGTTTTGAATCTGCTCTTCAAGTTCATGTTATTATAACATCTCCTTGAGCCATCAGGTTGAGTTTGTGGACTTTCATTAAGAGGAATGAGTTTATAAGCTTCACCATTCCTCGCAGCAGAGTGGTTTCATGTGCTGTGGTAGTTCAGGGATCTATGAAGATAGTCTTCATAGATCCCTGAACTACCTAGTGATGGTGTTGGTTGGTCCCGGTGGTGCTGAATGTCTCTAGGATAGACTGTACCTCAGAGAAGATTGCAGACTTGGGACTTCATTTATATGGTGTAGGTACAAAAACCAGCTTACGCCAAATATAGTCAAGCTTTTGAGATTTATAAAAAACAATCTTGGCAGAAGAATGTTCCTACCTCCATGCAAATTCTGACCCAAGCGTACACACAAAGTCTGGGAAAACAGGCAACTGTAACAAAGGGCTGCACGTTATGACCAAAATAATAATCACAATTATTTTGATCAATATTGTAATCACGATTAATAATCACGATCATTCACTGTGTTTTGAAAAACATGTACTTTTATTGCACCAATTATAAACACACTATGTATTTAAGCAACAATTTTTAGTGAAAAATTCAACTTTAAATTAGAATAGATTATAAATAATGCAAAAAAAAAAGCATTTACCATTAATTTTTTAGAAGTTAATGTAAATTATGGGGCTACAAAAGATGCTAAGTTAAGAGCCAATCAAGCCGGTGTTCTGTCAGTTTAGCATACGCATCAGAGTAGCATACATTACTTTAATGCGCATGCAGGTTAAGGTTAGGGTTAGGGTTAAGGTTAGGGTTAGGGTTAGGTGCAGTTAGTTTGCACTATGCGTATGCTGATCTGACAATGTATGCTAAACTGACAGAACACCGGCTCTCTGAAAAGAGCCGAACATCCCATCACTAGTACGGTTGTAATGGATGCTACCATCTTCATTAATAAACATTGATATCTGACGGTAAGCCAGTGCGGGATCAGCCAGCAGCAGCTATGTACGTTTCATTTTCAGCCTGGTCATGAAACAGAGGCGATCATCTCCTGCTCTGAATGCAGCTCTGCCACGTGAGGAAAAGCCTCTTCTGAGTGCTTTGGACGGGATAGGGGTTGGCACAGCACCCAGTCCTCGTTGAAGAGTAAACTACACGCTCTTTTACGTCAGTCTCCAAAAGTCTCCAATATCACCCGAAAAAGTTGCTAGATATGTCGCTAGTCGCATTTTTGAAAATAAGTCGCCAGAGGCGATGGAAAACTCACTAAATATACCGACAAAGTCCCTAAGTTGGCATCACAACTAGCTGCCGACTGTAAAAGGTGTGCGCCCTTGTTCTTTAGGCAGCTTAATGAAGCCTTGGCCTTGCGCTTGCCCCCTGGTGGTTGGCGGACTACTGGTTGAGAACGTGTGTGATCAGAGATGCATGCCGCAGAGTTGCATTTAAATATCGCTGACGATCAGGTTAATTTAATTGTGGCCACCAAAATCGTGATCACGATCAAAATCCGATTAATTGTGCAGCCCAGCTGCGACACCAACGGTACGAAATAAAATCAAAGAAATGTTGACGTGGAGGAGTCTGCTGCAAACATTTACCAGTCAGTAAAATAAAATGCGAAAAGTAATCTTTGGTCATTTATTCCGAGATGCAGCAGAGTGGGACAGACTGGAGGCTGGAGCATCTAGATGTGATGCAACGCTTTTGAAACACACAAGAGGTGGATTTCCTTTTATTTATTTATTTTTACACAATCTTTTTGTAATTGTTGTCCCAATTTCCATCAAGACTGTCTTCATTTCCCACAATTTCTTGGCCGCATTGTTAATAGTGGTGATTGTGCCCCTCTGCACCTGCAGGACTTCTCTGAGGACACCATGGTGCTGCGTGGAGTCTCTGGCCTCATCCTCTCCAATCACAACTGCAGCACCGCCGACCCAGTTGGGACACCCAGGAACTATAAAGAAATATTATTTAACAAAAAATATAACAATATATGTTTTAACAATATGTTTTATAACATTAAAACATTAAATTAAAACAAAAGACTTCATTACCAGCATCATTACTTTTCCTTCCGGAGCCATCATGGAAATGATGTGATGAATATTAATTATAGGCATTCACCTGACCTTTTATAGCCACCACGTGGGCGTGGGAAGGCGTTCCCTTACATGCACACACTTTAGAGTTGATTCTGATTTATAAACAGAAACAGGCGTAGGATGTGCGTGCGCACGCTTTTATAAATCCGAAAGTTGAAGTGCGCCACATTTCCTTTATGCGCCGCAGATGACAACTGTAGTTTGCTATGCACAATGTTATGAGCGAGGCCCCTGGTGTTGTATAATGTGAGAATGAACCAAAATGAGGTTCACCAAGGTGTGTTTTTTTTAGTGTAATCTATGTAAAACTTTGTTCTGAATGAACCTGAGAGATGACAGAACAGTGTTGAATCTGAGTTTAAAAAGCTCCTTTTGTTTGTGATTCTTAAGCTCAGCATTTAAGGAACTTTCAGTTTCAGGCTCCCAAAACACTGCTTCCATGTGAATGAAACGTCCTAATGATAAAAATAAAAAAAGGAGAAGTAAAAAATTTTTTAAGTGAATACACCACTTGTTTCTGTGACCTTCATTTTAACAATCACCCAGTCACCTAACATGTCTTGTGCTCTTCGGGGAACCCAGGTTGGGAACCAATGCTCTGTTGGACTGAGATCTGGTGACTGGAGGCCATTGTCCAGTGAACTCATCGTCATGTTCTAGAAAGCAGTTGGAGATGATCTGAGCTTTGTGACATGGTGCATTATTCTGCTGGAAGTAGCATCAGAAGATGCTACACTGTGGTCATAAAGGGATGGACATGGTCAGCAACAATATTCAGGTAGGCTGTGCTGGTTAAACCAGACCATGTTGGTACCAAGAAAATATCCCCCACACCATTACACCACCAGCAGCCTGAAGTGTTGATCGAAGGCAGGATGGATCCATGTTTTCACGTTTCCACCAAATTCTGAGCCTAACATCTGAATGTGGAGCTGAAATGGAGACTCACCAGACCAGCAACGTTTCTCCATCTTCTATTGTCCAGTGTTGGTGAGTGTGTGTGAATTGTAGCCTCAGTTTCCTGTTCTTAGCTGGCAGGAGGCACCCGGTGTGTCTTCTGCTGCTGTAGCCCATCTGCTTCAAGGTTGGACGTGTTGTGTGTTCAGAGATGCTGTTCTGCAGACCTTGGTTGGAACCAGTGCTTACTGGACTTCCTGTTGTCTTTCTATCATCTCCAACCAGTCTGCCCATTCTGCTCTGGCCTCTGACATCAACAAGACATTTTGGTCCGACAACTGCTGCTCACTGGATATTTTCTCTTCTTCAGACCATTCTCTGTAAACCCTAGAGATGGTTGTGTGTGAAAATCCCAGTAAATACTCAGACCAACAACCATGCCACTAGGGCTGGGCAATATGTCGAGACTTTCAAATATATCAAGACTTATAGAAGACAAGGGAATATCGTTTATATCGAGATAGCTTGTTTTGAGTTAAAAGCATCTTTTCTTTTGCATTTTGGACAGCTGTATTTTTATTATAGTCATTGAAAAGTATTTTTAATTTATTTTGTTTTAGGAGCATTTAATTTAATATAAAGGTACTTTAATTTCAGTTAGCTGTTTTAATGCACATGTGCTGCTGATCCTTAATAAAAGTGTATTTAGCACTGAAGGCTTTAAACTAGAGCTGTCTCTTTGGTTACTTGACAAAAAAATATATATATCAAGATACATATCGTATACCATGATTCAGGTAAAAAATATCGAGGTATAAGATTTGGTTCACATCGCCCAGCCCTACATGCCACATTTAAAGTCACTTAAATCTCATTTCTTTCTCATTCCGATGTTCAGTTTGAACTTGATCTTCACCATGTCTACACGACTAGATGTGCTGAGTTGCTGCTATGTGATTGGCTGGTTAGATATTCGTTTTATTAAGTTAATAAAACATACCCTATAAAGTGGCCAGTGAGTGTTTATACAATCTAGCAGACCCCAAAATATCTCAGACACTTGAAGATCAGAACCAACATTTGCTGTGTTTATAACTACTGTTTATATCAAGGTAAGTTATCCTTTAGTTTATCCACTAGCCTTCTAATTAATCATAATCGTCTTTGCAAACCAATGTCCAAAAGGCTAAAACCACAAAAGAAGAATATAATCCTCTTCAAAGAAACAGATAAAAGAAAAACTAATACTTTATTATATTTTTGCTTTATCTTGTTCACAAGCAGCCATGTACAGCAAATTTCCAATTATTCCAAAGGTCAGCGACTTGATATGAAATACTGTAATTCTGAACATAATTTGGTCATCGCTGGAGCTCTTCAGCATGTCGTGTCTTCTAGCTCCATACAAAAACCAGACAACAGCTTCAAACAGTATAGTTCAAGGGCGAAAAGCAGAAAACTCCCTCTGTATGCAACAATTACAGTAAAACTGCAAAACATACAGCGGGTCGAAGAGCCAAGAAAAAAATAAAAGCTCAGACACAAAATAATTATGGCAATGAGTAGTGCAATGAGAAAGAAGTTAAAGTGGATATGCTGGAATGTAGCATTGATCACACTTAAGCTTCATTCTGGCACACTGAGTGTGACAGCGAGAGTACAGAACAAACAGATCTGATGAAACAAAGTGAACAGACTGAGTCTGAATCTGAACAACGTGCCAGATAAACGCTGTATGCAACGAGAAAGAAGGAAAAAAAAAAAGGAAGAAAGAAACCACAAAGCATGTAGCCTCATAAATATTTACACAAACATGATACAGATTCAGCATCATTAGTAGATTAGCAATTTCGTATCCAGTGTTAAGGCACATACTACTGCTTACAAAATATAGAAATATATAAGATCTTTGGTATATGTTTTGCATTTTACAAAAAACAACATAATAGACAGTCTGTCAATGCTTATCATAAAACTGTAGCATCTTTCCAATTTCCCAGACTTGGTTTGTGCACAGGACAAAAAAAAAAGATTGTTTGTGAAAGTAGGAAAATAATAATGCCTCCCATTCTTTGCATACTGTGTCTGTCATCGGAACTAAAAATACTTAAAAGTGCAAATTTACATTTTAAAGCAAGATCTTTTACATTTGGAAAGACCTTTCAGCACTGAGGATTTGGTTGACAGCTGAACAGTGACAGAGAGAAAATAGACTGGCTTAGCATAAACTCACAACATGAAGTAAACGGCTGACAGGACCTTCAAGTAAATCTGTTTCTTACGCATGATGGTAGCATGTTGTCAACTCCCTGTGCAATGCTTAAAGAAAAAGTTTGACAGGTCTGAAAAAAAGCACTCATCTGCTTTCTTAGACAGCTGAGTTTTACAAAACCTGATAAATGTTGGCAAAATAAGCTAACCAGATGAAACTTAGCTTAGCTTGGACCAAGAACAAAATCTGCCAACCAGAGGCTCCAAATCTTACTAATTAGCATATCTCATTTGTTAACAGTGACACCGTTTTTGCTGGATTAGATTTAGTTGCCCTGTGACAGAGCTAGCTGGTAGCCTGGTAAACTGCTATTGTGGGGGGGCAACTAGCACTACAGCTGTGGTCCATTGCTGTTTTCTTAATTGAAAACTATTCTGCTCTGTGGAAAAGTACGTATTAAGCCCACACAATATTTTTGTACACAAGTGCACCAACAATTCTGAGGCAGAATTTCTTCCATTTCTACCCTCACTTTGCTAAGCTAAGCTAAGCTAAGCTAAGCTAAGCTAAGCTAAGCTATCTGTCTACTTTTGTACTGAGTAACACTCTGTTAAAATATATTTTAATGTTTAAAATGAATCAAATACCAGAAAACGACTCAGAACTAAGATTGGGGACCAGCTGGGTCTTATTTAAGGGTACAAAAAAAATGCTGTCCAGCACCTCTAAAGCTAATTAGCATGATGGTACAGTGTGTTTGTGCTAAGGGTGTCAGATTCAGACTAAGTCTGCAGCGACTTTTAACAGTTTACTAATTGTTAGGAGTTAATCTTAAGTTTTTTATTTTTATATTTATTTATTTTATTGAATTTCCCTTTGGGATTAATAAAGTATTTTTCATTCATTCATTCATTCATTAAGTTGTTAAAACAAACTAAACAAAAACAACTAAGATAAAAAACAACTTCTTTTGGTGATCATTGAGAGGCCCTACATGGCTTTTATTAGTGTTCGATTATCTGGTAAACACAAAGCCAAGCTCTAGATTTTTGTTCAGATAAAACAAAAGCGATACAATATTTAATGAAATTTTGAGATTTTGGACATTTTAAAGACTTGGATTTGTCCAATTCCAGTCTGATACAGGGATGTCAACTGTGTTGATCTGGTTATCTCAGTTCTTGGTAAGACTGATGATAAATGCCCAATAATATTTCAATTTATAATGTAAAACTCAACATTGCTAAAAAAATAAGATCCAGCAAATCAATACACACACTGACAAACCTCTTTACACATTTGAGAGGATATTAGACATAATGCATAACAGCTCCAGTAGTAACCATCACCTTTAAAACCCAGTTTTAACACTCCAACAACCATAAAACTAAAGTTTGTCCACAGACACAAACACACACAAACAAAGCAAGATTCCTGGTAGACCTCAAGCGCAAAAAGACAGAAATGAAAACGTCATTATTCTGTGTAAAGTTAACAACTCAGACAAACATTCAGTGGAATGTAATGATTAAAACAGAGTAAAACAAATGTGATCCAGCAACAAGGCCAACAAGACTGCTGAGACAATACCACGATCATCTGCATGGCCGTTTAAACTTCAGGATAATCTGCACAGAAGTCCTTGCGCTGAAAACAGAAAACTTCTCTTGGTGGGAGTAAAACCAGCAGTGATTTGAGGCCACGGGGGTGTCTTGACCCAGGCCTTAATGCCCCTTACAGGCTGAGCTAAAAGAACAAATATATCAGAGAGAAAACAAACTCCCAAATTACTTAGCAGTGGAATGTCTCTTCTCTGGTCAGCTTTAAATTAAACCTGATCCAAGTACTGAGATGCATCTTTGTGGAATCTAAATTTCCCAAAAAGAGAAACACAAAAAGAGAGAGAGAGATATTCCAGTTCTTCCATTTCCCAAATGTCAAAAATATTTTTACTTTAGCTTCATGTCAAAAATATAAAGTACCTTTTTGCATATTTATAAAATAATCTCCTTGAAAAATACAATAAAATTAGATAAAAATGGAAAAACTATCGTGCAAATTGGAGTACGAGTAGCATACTTTAAGACATCACAAAGCGGTGTGCAGCGACTTCTCTGCATCTTGCTCAGTCTTGTGTGCTGGCTGAACCACGTTCTCAGATTTGAGTCCTTCCTCTGAGCTCCTTGTAAATTTGACATACTGCGATGCTCCGTCAGGGGGCAAGTTCAGCAGGATGCCGTCTATCTGTGCGGTAAGAGGTGTGGAGGTGGTCCAGCTGGTCAGACTCAGCTCTGACAACTCTAAAGTCTTATTAAGGCACTCTGAGTCTTTGGCAGGAGGAGGCTGCAGCTCTCCTGAGAGCGTGGGAGCGTCTTTGGCGTAGGGAAGAGTGTCTGATTCTGTAATAGCTAACGTGTGGAGATCTGAGAGGCACTTTGGACTGTGTGTGGGTGCCGGCGGGCTTCTTCTGCCCTTCTCTTCATCTGTTTGTAAGGCCAGATCCTGTTTGGCTGGTGATGCCTTGCAGCCAGGGATGCTCCTCTGGTCTGTTTTATTGCAACCTTCGGGTGAGATCTTGGTGAGGGACAAGAAGGCAGGCTTGGGGCTGATCGGTGACCCCATCTTGACTCTGCTCAGGCTGAGGATGTTCCTGCGGGTGTCGGCGGGGAGTTTATCCAACTGCCTTCCCACTTGCACTGGGTTTGGAAACATTGTGCCCTGGCACGCCCTGTAAAAATATCTGGAAAATAAACCAGAACCAGACATCAGGAAACTACTCCAATGATAAAAGCCAGGCTCTTGAAATAAACATGGTGTTGATAGCAGAACACAAAAAACACAGTACAAAAATATTTGAGAAACTGAGTTCTAATTAATCTACAATTTGAACAGGAGAGTACCGGGGCAGCAGGGCAGCTACAGGTGTGATGGTGCACAGCAAGTAGAAGAGAGGGTCCTGCAGCAGCCTCTGCATGGTCCAGTATGGGTTGGACGGGGAGTAGCAGGTGGGACAGGAGGAGTTGTACAACAGACCCACACTGAAGAATAAGCCTATACTGAAGGCTATAGACAGCCAGTTAATCCAGGTCTACGGGGAGGAAAACACAGACAAGAAACCCTTTACTCTAGTTAAATGTAGACATCAGTCATACAAATGAAATTCCATGTTATTCCAGGTCCATTAAAAGATTTATCTGCTTCAAAGCAAACACCATATTTTAATTGAAAACTTGAAACTACTGATTTGAACCACTAACTCGTTTAGGAAATATTGATTATGGTAATGAATCAAGTGAAAATAAATTTTCTCAGAAACCTGTACACAATCTGACGGGTTTCACAGTAAATGCAGGTTTATATTTGAGAAGCAATGGCTACATTGATCTTTTATATACTATGCTACAAAGATCACCAGGACTCATTTACTAATGTCTTCCTATGAATCTTCTTAAATTCGTTCTTAAGTTGTATTTCAAATGTTTTTAAGAAAACCATCTGTTAGATTCACGAACGTGTTTGTAGACTGATAAATTGTTTGTATCTTTCCTCTTCATTGAATACCAGATGTTTGCAAATTGAAAGGATGTGCCAACTGCCTCTACTTTCCTAGTATACACTGGAAAATGCCCATTAAAGTGACGTGACTGAAGATGCATGTTTACATGCACCCAAAAATCTGATCATTACCTGATTTCTGGAGTTTTCATATTAAGTGTCATGTAGAGAGCAAACTCTGAATACATTTTATTAGATGATAGTTATCTGATTATAAGAAATTGGATTTACACCCCTAGAGTTCTCAGAAGTAGTCTGATATCTATATGCATGTAGGCCAATATATTTTTTACTTAGTTTTTTTTTTTACATCTGTGCATATGCAAAAAAAAGAAAAAAAAAACTGCATCGCTTCCATCTTTAGAACTTCTTTGTTAAAAAATAAGTCTGACGCTGTCACAATGTGATAGGAACACAAACAAAAAGATGGCATGCAGCAGCAGCAAGTCAGGGTGTAAAATAAGTACAGCGTTCACATTTAGTCTAAACTGCAGCTTGTTAGCTCCTACATTAGCAGCTAATGCTAACACCATGACCACCGCTATGGTCAGCAAACACTGGATATTTTGTAAATAACAGGAAGTTAGTAACTATGTACATATTCCAAAACAAATCAGATAAAGGACTAGAAAATGGGAGATAAGAATTTTTCTATATCAGATTATTACGATAATCTGATAACTACCAGATATTGATATTTATCTTCATGTAAACGGGCTCATTTAATGATCAGCCATGTGAATATTGAAGCATAAGGAGAGATGTTTCAATATTAAGGACATTTTCCCCAAACTTTTTAAGACAGTTTTAAAATGAGCATCATAAATTTATATGTGCATCATTGATGAACTTTTTTACCAGTACAAAGAGTCATATGAGGATTAGTCTTGTTTTAGCATTCTCTCATACAGCTCATATGGTGCTCCCTAAAGACGGCTAATTCAGTAAAAACCAGTTTATATAGTTTTTTTTTGTGGTGTGTTTTAGGCAGCCTAGACAACTGTTATTTCCACATTTTAATCCTGCCCTTTTCTCCCTTTTTCCCCCTCTTCCTCTATCTCCCTGTCAGGTTCGGCACTGACATATAAAGACTAAAGAAAATAAGATTACAATAAAAATAATAAAAATATCAAGGGCAGCCATGTATATAACATGTCTCCCTTGGTAGAGCAAATCTGTCAAGCAAAATATGGCACACAGACCACCGTTCTGTATGTTAGGATGCTGGACAGGACAGGGTTAAAAAAGAAACAGTCAGACGTTGTCTCTTGTCTCATCACTTGCTCCTTTATTTTTGCTCTCCTCTCTCTTCCTCCGATCATGTCAACTTGGGTTTCTTGACTGGATCAGCCACGGTACATATTGAAAATGGCCAGTGTGTTGATATCCAGTTGCTGGCATGTGACGTGGTGCCATAAAGTAAAATGTAGTGGTCATGCGATGCTCCGAAAAAAAATATTTGGCTGGAAAAAAAATATTTGTGAAATGCAGTTTCCTCCTCAGGACGCTTCAGGGCAACGACAACTCCAGGAATGTACTTACGGAATGTCAGTGTGACATCAAAATGAGTCAAAAACAAGTTTAAGGTCAGAAACTTAAGTAGCGTTGCTTTAAGAATGCAAGATAAATGTATTTGAGATGGATGATGATTTTTTTATATAGTCATTCAGTGAAAAGAAACAACTATCATTTAAATATGCGACCATGTTGTTTTAACCATTTCAGAGTCTAACATCCAACAGTCGGAGTGATTTTAAGTAATATTTCTGAATTGAAATATTCCTGTCCTGTCCAGCATGGTGGCAGCAGAATGATGGTCTGGCTGCTGTGTTGTGCTGAACAAATTTGCTTTTCCAAGGGGAGCTTTATGGATACAAGACTTCTTTTTATAATTTTATTTATTTATTTTTAAATCTTATTTATTTTGAATTATGAAATTTACATAATCTTGGTGGACCTGACCAGAGGGGACAGAAAAAAAAGGAGAACAGGGCATGGGAACGTGACGCCATGCCACTAGCCCCGCAGTGGCTGACGGGAAAACTAGTGAGGTGCCGTGAGTGCCATGGGGAGAACTTGTTGCATAGTGGGTTGCAATGCAAACGACTGACAGAAGGAAAAATTGTAGGAAAACTTTTCCTACATGGAAAAAAAATTAACGGAGTCTTGTGTCGGAAATAACGAGGAGGAGGCAGATGGCGTGGATATTCGCCGTGAGACACACGGACATAAATTTTTCTGATATCCCAAGCTGGTTGAAAATGTGTACCATGTTAGATCAGGTAGACGGACAAATAGAGGGTTTGGAAACTGTACACGAGACTTCAAAGACTTAAAATTTCTTAACTGAGCCTCAGTAAAGGTGCTCACACCACAGACCAGATACACAAAAATGTAAGGAAAAGTCAGAGGAGGTAAGGCATCGAGGTCTCAGGTTAACTGATGTTTAATTTGGATAATTTATTCCAATCGATGCGATCTTTTTTGTATAGCGTCCCCTCGCCTCGGGAAGAAGCTTGTCCCTAGAGCGCACATTTAGTTAGTTTCTAACTTTCAACATTATGGTTGTTTAAATACTTCAATCTGCAATGGTCAGGTTTTTTTCTGTGGGCTCAGAATTGTATTTTTTACATTCCAGAACACACTGCACTGTGACGTCGGTTCCCATTGCCCTATAGTGAAGTACAAAGTATAAAAAAGAAAGAGGAGACAAAGATACAACAGATAGAAGGCAACAACCCTTCAATACAACCTAACACCAACCAACTGCTAAAGCAGTACAGACACACAACAGAATTTCCTCCAGCTTTTACAGGTAAACTAAGCTGAGAATCACCAGGAGTTCCTAAAATAAATAACCTAACCAACAACAACAACAAAAAAAAAAACAAAAAACAAAAAAAAAAAACAAACAAACATTTGTCTTGACAACAACTAAAGTACCAGAAACACACACAAGTGTACAAATGCTACCAGGCCTCTATGGAGGCCAGAGGCAGACTGGGGCAGCCCAGAGACCCGGGCAATCAGCAGCCATCCCAGAGCACCAACCCCAGCCACCCCACCACGAAGACGACCCCGGACTCACCCAGAAGGTGGCAGAAGAAGGCCCCAGCTAGAGCCCCCCCACGGTCACAGGGCACAGGCCCCAATGGGCCGAGACTGGGCCCCAAGAGCCCAGAGGCGAGAACTGCCATTTAAACGTAAGCATTTGGCCACCGTTGATCTTTTTAGAGCTGGAAGAAACCTTTTCCCTTTTCCCTGTGGTTCCACATTTCAGCCAGTGACCAAGACCAGTGTATACATGCAGTGTATGAATGAATTAGTTCGCAACAAGCATGGAAATGTGAACAGTGAAGCCTACTTGCCATTTATAATTCAAGTAGGTGTTTTCCTCTCTGTACATATAGAAAATAGCTAAAATAGATGTCTGTTATATTGTTATCTGAACAGAGCTAATGGATAAATCTGTGGAGCATTGTCCCGACTCACATAATTAATGGCAGCTGTTGTATGAGCGGCTGGTGAATGTGGCACCTGCCAGGTGAGCATTGTTTACCTTTGGTCAATACTACTCTCCATAAAAACTCCCCCTGCACAAGAAGCAAGCATGTCCAGGAGAGTTGTTAATGAGAAAAAAATTCTGTCAGGCTGAATTTAAAGCATTGAAAAATGCAAGGAAATGAAAAACTATAGATGAATTCAGATTAAAATCAAGGCAAAATGACACATAAGCTGCTATTACCCATGTTTTGGTCTCAACACCCAAATGCACCAGAATGGTGAATAAAGCGATGGTGGTGATGGGAGTTCCCCATGTAAACAGATCCACGTCTGAGTCAGCGTAGGCCTGGGGGGGGGGAGGGAGGGAGGACATCAGGGTTAAAAGAGGGAGATGATGAAGAGTAAATACAAAACATCAACAAAAACTGAGCGTGATGATGGAAACTAAAAGCAGACTCACAAAGTAAGGAATGAAGAAGCAGACCAGGCTTTGGTAAAAGGAATCGATCATGTTCATCCAGAACATATATGGCTTATATTCCTGCAAGACAAATCCAGACATCTCGAGTAAGGCATCTCATATTTAATAAATCTAAAGCTGAACTGTGAAATTAATAATTAGGTGTTTCATTCAACAAAGATATCAATGTTCATATTACCAGGATAAAGGGAACCAAATCTAATATTTTTCATGGCTTATGCTTTATTTATACTAATATTTATATACATATATTAATAATTTCCCCGAGATTAATAAAATATACTATTTTTTATTTCCATTTTAAACATCTTTAGTTATTTATGATGCAAACAAAATGCATTTGTGCCGTTTTAACGTGAATTTGTGTTCAAACGAAAGACAGATATTAAAGTCTTACTCAACAATACATGGTCCTTTTATTATTATTTTTTAGATGTCTATAATCTTGTCTAACCATTAAAAGCCATCATCTAATAATAGAGCTGGACTGGCTAGATTATCTGTAGTGGTGCTTGTAATGCATAAATGGCAATATCGGCATGGAAACCTGTTCACAGTTACATCATTACATCATCATGTGGCTGGTCTGAGAAATGTTCCAAAAATAGTTCATGCAAGAAGTTTTGCTGCTGAGATTTGTGTGCAGATTTTAAAAAGGCTAAACCATTTAAATATGGAAAGCTTATTGATGCTGTTTTAGTTCTAATAAAATACAGAGTGAAGCTGAAGCCGTGTAGTGGCAAAGCTCCAAACCAGGACTATTCAATTCAATCCTACGAGGGACGCAATCCAGCAGGTTTTCAACCAAGCGGAAATCTCGGCCGGTAAAATGTGAAGCCTATGTGCAATTCCCCCCTCATCCTCTAGGGGCTGGCTCAAAAACAGAGTCAATCCCCATAGACTCCCATGTTAAAAGACCAAATTTACAGCAGAAATAAACATGTTTAAAGCCTGGTAAAAAATCATTTTAGGATTAAAAGGTCAAGTTTACCTTCATGATAACTGTGAGGGGGGTGAATTTTTTTCTAACTCATCCGTTTGGATGTTATTTAATCTTGAAATTTGGCATAATTAAGGGCGTGTCCTTTTGATTGACAGGAATCCAATATCCGCAGAAGGGAGAGTGCAGCACAAACGCGGTTTTTAGCCGGTTAACAGCGCACCTTAGCTTTAGCCCGCCTACCTCCATTACCTGGTTAGCTACCGTTAGCTCAGTTAGCTCGGGTGTCAATCATCCACCCCCAACTTCACAGTTCCCTCTCAGCTCCACCTCTCTGCCCATTTTTGGACTTCCCAGGAATGACGGCACGCGTGACGCTGCCAAGATGGCAACGGTGGGAATCGCCTAATGAGCTTCAATTCACTCCGAGGCAACCTTACATGCATGGTTTTGGACGGTGGGAGGAAGCTGGAGTACCCAAGCTTAAAATATTGTTAAAAACAAATACTTAAAAAAACATAAAAAAAACAAAACCAAAAATTTTCTGAAAATAAAAAAGCCACATACCAACTCTCAAAATATGGTTTAGAAGGAAAAAAACAACTGTAAAACCAGTCCCGTTTCACTGCAAGACCAAAAAGCTTCATTACATTAAACATGTTCAGGAAATTGTTTCGCTTTCAGCTGTTAATGGAGAAAACTGCTTATTAAAAAAAGATTAAGGCAGTAAAAATAATTTGGACATTGGACAGCGTGGACCTCAGAGTTCTGGCCGTTGACGTAAAGCTGAGGTAGTTGCTGAAGAGTCTCTTCGGACACGTCTTTGTCCAGAGTGCCAGTGATGAGTTGTGGGAAGGCAGAGAACATCAGGTTGAAGAAGATGAGATACCACTGGTCAATCATGGCAGAACCAGAGAACCCACAGTAGAACTGATACCAGAAGATGAGGGCCACAAACATCTGGGGGAACCAAAGTGATGGATTCACATGAGAAGACAGAACTTAGAACTCATTCTCCTTTGAGAGAGAAGCTAAAAGAAAGTGACTTACAGCATTTTTGTAGAAAAAATACAGGATCATGTTTGCCAGTCGAGAGTAACACCAGTGTCCGTGGACCAGTAGGAGCTTCTGGAGATACCGGAAACGTGGGAGAGCAAAGTCGCTCGCCATCACCGCCTGCAAAACAACCCACATTCAGTCTCGACCCTCCTCATCCCACTTTCAGCATTTACGAGCAACAGACGACATCAGGAAGAAAACCAGTTGGAAATGACAGTCCCCGCTCCACTCGCCTGCTGCTTTTCATTGGTGTAATCTTTCCAGAGCAATAACCCTTAAACCAGTTGTCTACCTTTAGGCATTCGCAGCTAAACCAGCAGGAGTGTTGGTCTTATCCATCAACCCCCCTGCCCCCCCGTAACGAGTCCCATGGTGGGACTTTAAAGGGCGCTGCTAAACCATTATGACACCTCTCAACTGTCAACATTAAGAGAAACAGCGGACGCCTCGATCGGCTCCTGCCGAGCTTTAATAATGTCGTCCTAACGACTACAAGGGGAGCGCACACCCCGAGGAAAGGTGTGTAATTATAACTGTAAAATAGTACTTCTCAGCAAAGCATCAGATCCCGAGGACTGACCACTGCCTCAAAAAGAGCTAATTTGATTAACAGTTATTAATCTAGTCCCAAAATTAAGGACAGGATACAGGGGCTGTAACAGATGCGAAGCCTCCCCAGGAAGTTAATTGGGAATCTCCACTATCTGCGTGAGTTCACCGCTCTGGAACAGGATGCTACAGGAAGAGCACAGGGGAGGAAGGACGACTCTGGCTATTACATTTTTTTTAGCTGTATATGTCAGACTCCACCTTGGCTGTGACCTTAGAGCAGAAAGAGAAGCTGGTGTTGGTGGAGTCTAACCTAAAGCCCCCTATAAAAAGAGCCTGCAGGACACAGGACAGGCCTCCTGAGTCAGCGGAACACACACTACACTATTTATAGACTAAAACTTTCACTTAAAAGTAATGAAAAGCCATTAACTACACCACAATGCCAGCCCCCTCCCCGTTACCCTCATCTTCTACCTCATAGCTCCTTAACAACATCTTTTTATGATCTGTTGTAAATCGAACCTCGGTGTTAGTCTGCCTCGCCCATGTACCCCCTTACCTGCATGCCCTCCTGTCCCGAAATCCCCACACCAACGTCTGCTACCTGGATCATGCTGACGTCGTTGGCCCCGTCACCTGTGATTAGAAGAGGAAACAATGAACTGGGATTGTTTAAAATATCCATTAACAAGGTCTGTTGTGGTAAAATCATTTGGTTTTTATCATCTAGTGTCATCTCCCACTAACATGTTTGTTTTAACGTGGCTTGCAGCAGTTTTATAACATCTTCTAATTCACTGTGAGAAAACAGACTTTTCTCATGGCACACTGACTTGTCGCAGGTGGAAACTGTCCCGAGTGGTACACTGGTTCATACCAAAAACAGTTTATTTATGTTATAATATGAATTTGTCTTTTACCTTAAACACTAGTTTAAACAGCTTAAATAAGACTGGGAATGTGGTGCAGTGGGACCAGTTAACCTAACTAATGTCTTTGACCATGCATGCCCATAGAGAACCCATTCAGATACAGAGAGAACAAACACAGAAAGGCCAATGTTCTAACCCCTCCCCAGCCGAGGCTCGAACCCGCAACCTTCTTGCTGTGAGGCTGTGTTGCTAACTACGCCACCGTGCAGCATCTTAAATAGATAATTATTATTATTATGGCTCTGGAGGTCTTTATGACCTAGTTGCTGAACAGGGAAGGAGGTCAGAGACAGAGGGAGTGACCTGCAGCAAAGACTCCAGGTTGGGGTTCAGACCTGCGGCAGAGGAGGAGGAGCTATAGTTTCTGTGCGTGAGCTGCCTTATAGTAACTTTTGCAGTTTCTCCAACAAGTAGTTTTATCAATACGGTCCAAAGTTTAGTTTTTTTTTCTTCCAAGAATCTTCTCCAGGACATCCTCCAGCTGCAGCTCAAACACTCGTGGTGAGCGAGTTTGATGGAAGCTGCTCTCGCTTCTTTTGTTTAGAGCCGTCTTTTGTTCATTTGTTTCAGGATCGTATTTGTGTTTTGCCTCTCAATTTGATTCGACACTTGTACAAGTGTTTAATATTTTTTACATTTGTTTTTAAGCAAATCTGTTTTCTAAATGTAATTTTGTTTCTGAATGTGTTTTTAAATGTAAATGTGTTTTGGACTTCTCAGCCACCATAAATAAGTCTTCCTGTCATACTTTCCCACTTTAACACAGAATGAAAACAAAGCAACACAGATGTTTTTTAACTTTTTGTTACATGTGGAAGTCTGATCTGACGATATGGTTCAGATGTAATGTTTTATGGAAAGTGACGAACTTCCAGTCTTTAATACAGCATTTAATTTTGGAATTAACATCTCTCGTTTTCCTAGCACCTTGTTGTACCCTATGCTGCTTTTCCGCGGGTCTTGATGCTGCAGAGTTGCCAGGTCTGCTGCTGTAACCCTAATAGTTATTAAAAACAGACGCCCGATATGACACTTGACATAATGTGGGTGTAACTCATTAATCAGACTTTGCATTGCAACATGTAAACAGGAAAAAGCAACATCCTGTCTGCATCTCATGTGGACAAAGTGTCTTTAGAGAAAAGTCAGGAGTCACACTATTACTGTTCATATACACATGACCAAAGATGAGCAGTGAAGCTCCTCCGGATTCCTCCTGCTGTTATGTTGGGATGAGCTGTCTTGGAAATTAAAAGTGGAGAGAGGTGCACCATTCATCACACACACCCTCTGCAGTGACCGCTTACATTAAACTGTGTTATTCTTTGTAATTACACACTGTGGCTTAATGAAGCTGGAGGATAGCAGAGGTGACACAGGGATGTCCATGACTTATTACCATCTTCACTGTTTTCCCATTTATTTGATCCTGCTGCACTCAGGAGAGTTCCTCCTGTGCAAGCCAAGCAAATTTTTTGTTGTCATTGCTCTGTTTGCAGCAAGAAACACTGCAGCTGCTCACATCACTTTCATTTCACACCTCTGTGGGAAAACAGGAGGATAAATTTCTCATGTTTATCAGTATGTGAGCCTCATCACTCCAACACCAGCACACCAGACCTGTCACATCTTGTCTGCCTCTAAAGCAAATTCTTATCTATAATTGGAATATTAATGCTAATCTTTGGCTTTTTATTATAGCAGGTAGTACCAGGGTTAACAAGTTTATCTGAGCATAAATAAGTAAAACATGCTAAAAAAAAAGGTAATAACCAGGTAATAATACAACAGAAGTGTTTAGATAATACAACCCCAATTCCAGAAAATGTGAATAAAAACTGAATGCAATAATTTGTAAATCTCATCAACCCTTATTTTATTTCCAGTAGAACATAAACAACATATCAGATGTTGAAACTGAGACATTTTACCATTTCATGGAAAATATGAGCTCATTTTGAGATCATATGAATAAAGGAGTCCTGTTGTGACTGTTGCATTGAGTCTTTTAACAAGAGTAGGTGAGACAATAGAACTGGACTGGTGGCTTATAGTTGTGTGCCGGTCTATAAAATAATAAGCTTTGAGGAGTGTGTGTGTGTAAACACGTGCGTGCAGTATAAGTGGAGATGGCCCAGGTGATGAGGTGACTGGCTTTTTTTTTCCCAGTTCGGACCTGGGAAGGCCTTGTAGATTTCAGACAATGCTGAACCACATCCTGAATCCATCACAGCAGCATGGCTTCACAGGAGAAGAGTCCGGCTGCTAAACTGGTCTGCCTGCAGTTCAGACCTTTCACCAACACAAAACATCTGGAGCATCATGGAAGCAAAAATCCAGCAACCAGGACTATAGAGCAGCTAGAATCCTGCATCATACCAGAACGGGACATTCCTCCCCTAAAACTCCAGCAACTGGTCTCACTTCCCAGACGTTTTCAGACAGTTGTTAAAAGAAGAGGGGATGCTACACATTGCTAAACATCACCTTGGAACTACTAAAATTTACATGTACTTAACACAAAAAGCCCAAAGATCTGATTTTAAAAAACATATTCTACATTTCTGTGCATGTTTCCTTTCGTAAAAAGCTGATGAAGTGTGAACTGCTGAGACCCTCACAGCACTACACCAATTAACCCTGCAAAGGTCGATGCAAACCACTCATAAATATTCATGTACAGTGTCCATTGAGTCTGGATTTATTTATTGTGTGGAACGTCAAGGAATTTCCCCCCAGAAAAAGAAACCTTTAAATGACCAGATGAGACATTTAACTACTGTACAGTTTGTTCAGAATGGATTAAAAAACCTCACAACTAAGTTTCAGAGGCTGACAGCTGCATCTGTGTTACTGAATTTACCAATACTGCTGTTTTATTAGCTCCAGTAACTAAATAAAGAAATCCAGATGTTCAGGTGAGTCAGATTTTCCTCCATCTGCCACTTTAGCTGTCCCAGACATCGCCTGCAACATTTCAGCCTTGCAGTGCTAAAACTAAACAAACCACAATTTTCCAAACGCCTGGGAAAGTGGAGATGAGCCGGCGCCTGGTGCTAAACCTTTCAATAACCGCTCAGTAATCAATCACAGATTGGGATTTGAGCTGTTTTTTTTAAATCATTGCTAGGGAGGGACTGCAGAAAAGCAACACACTTCAACAGGAATGAAAATAAACCCGGATCAATGGGAAAAGCAGCCTTCAGTCACAGCTCTACTGTATCCATGGCAGTCTGATGTTCAGAGTTTCCGAATAGTTGCAGCAAATCTCCCACAAGGCCTGTTTTTACCGATATTAGCCACTGGGAGTCGTATAGGGTCAGATTCTGCTTCTTGATACTGGATACAGGACTTTTGAGTCGTCTTCATGGTGATAATTTATCCTGTCAGCAGCTGTGTCTGAGAATTTGGGCTTGTTCTTATCCATTTAGATGCTGCTGGATTTTTACAAGCAATTATTTTAATGTGAAATGCTTTAGCAACATTTCTTCCACCATCAGCATCTACTAACAAGATCTTAGCATCACATTGTGTTTGTATTTTGAACATGTTTCATTTCAGTGATCTTTAAATCTTACCTATGGCCAGAGTCATGACTTTCAGCTTGTTCCGCACCAGTTTGACCACCATGCTCTTCTGCAGTGGTGTGGAGCGGCAGCACAGTACAGAGCGGCAGCTTCGGGCAATGGCTAGAAACTTATCCTCCAAGTTTTTATCCAGAGCGTAAGCCAAGGTCCGACCATCAATTACCAAGCCCAGCCGGTGCACCAAGAGGGGCGAGGTAAGGGAGGATGAAGAGGACGGAGATGAGGAAGGATAGATCTCAAAGGGTGCCAAGCTAGTGTTAGCAGAAGGGTCTCCGGAGCTGCAGAGGAATTTGGCCTGGATGTAGTGTGAGCTCTCCTCCAGCAACAATGCACACGCCTCCTGGTTGAGACAGAGAAGCAGAGGGGGTGGGAGTTGAGAATCAGGGCACAGTGAGGTTTAAGAAAACTGCTTGACCTGCTTCGCATCTGGTAGCCAGGTGCTTTAACAGCACCGAACTGCTTTTATTGAAGAATCAAGAGATGCACATAGAGATTTTATCACATTAAAGGTGCAGCTGGATTGAGCTTTGTGAAATTTAAAATAAATCTAAAATCTCTATTTACCCCTCCAGTAGATGACTCAACCATTATGTTTATTTATATTTAAATCACTGAAAGGGAGGGACTGCACATTTAGGCCCCTTCTCATGTACCAGAGTGGAAAACAAATCATATTTCACTGGTAAAAAAATATTTTGGCAACCCATTGGCTGCTGTTAACCATTTACACCTCTATCTACCAATCACAGTCCAGATAGTAAAGTGATAATGCCCAAATTCACCATAGAAACATCAATAATGTTCCAGAAAGAAGTGAACCCAAAGCTTGTATGTAGGATGAGGAGTGCACACTTCACAGTAAACCTTTTTCTAAGCGACAGATACCTCTCTGATTCATTTCAAACTCACAGTCACAGAAGAAAACATTAGCAGACTAATGGAATAAAAAAAAAATTCTTCATGCTTTTTGAAGTGATTTGTTGCTACTTCTTAGTTGCTAGGTCCCACAGTGATGAGACAGGCATCTTTGTAATCAGCAGAGACTTGTTTGTGCAGTTCGCTTGAAATGGACAAATGAGCAGAAGCTCTAAAGTGAATGTGGCTGTTTTCGTGTTTCTGTTAATTCCCACATAACTGCCTGGGCTTTGAACTGTGTTTGGTTTGGATGCCAATGCCTGGTAGAGTCTTTTGGCCGAGTTTCTCCCTGTGAGTTTTTTTTTATGCTACATGTTAGCATTGATGGTTCCTAGCATATTAAAATATTGTGTTGCAGGGAGTGCTAGCACGGAAGTACGTAAAAAAAAAAAAAAAAGAGCTCAACTCCCATTGTGAATTGTATGGAAAATAACTCATGTTTTTGTATATTTTGCCATAAAAAATGACATCACGTAATTAAATTGGCATTTAAGAGGATTAAGACTGAAGTTGATGAGCACTTTGACACTTTTTTGTCCTTTAATGACCAGAAAGATTTGTAAATAGAAATGACCCACAAGGGTTAAACAGCTGTTCAATCAGACACTGTTAAGCCAAAGAAAATAAAAGATGCTCAATTATGAAAACACCCTCTCCTTTTACACTTGCATTTAAATTAGTCAAACTTTACTGTTCAATATGTAAATACTGAAGTACACAGAGTGCTGTGTAAAAGCCGGAAGCCTCTTGTTTCTTTATATTTTGTCAGCCTGAATTTTTTTGTAATCTTTTCAAAGGGATCTTGAACAATAGCTCTTCAGGCTCTCTGGAGGTGCTTCAAAGTTTGCTTTAGATGTGGTCTTTTTGATTTATTTTTTAGTCCAGTCTTTGTTCCTGAACATTTTTAAAAGGGAAGGTTTTTTCTTTTTATTGGTTAAGCCATCATCACTAACCTATGACCCACTGAAGTATAAAAAAGGAACTTAAAGCATGAAGCCGTGTTGTGTCCACACACAACAAAGATCCAGTTTTAAATTATATTTTTAGGTGGAAAACTAGATTTCCCATTTATTTAGTTGTGTCACCAAAAACATGTAAAAATATACTGTTTGACAGATATTAGAAGGTAATTCTTAAACTATAACTATTATTAAACTAAGTGTATTGAGGGTTAAAAAGGATTATAGATAACATCATAATTTAAGTTGTATAAGATGTATTAAATGAATTATTTAAACCTACATATTTTTATAACAACCAGAATATATTCAGTTATCAATTTATCAAATGAAATATGATAATATTTGATTTCAGTATCAAAATATTAGAATAATAAATATTTAATTAATATCTAAGGCTGCACTGTGGTGTAGCGGTTACCACTGCAACCTCACAACAAGAAGGTCGCTGGAACAGGCTGTATTCTATCGTGGTGCTCTGAATTACTGTTGGGTCATTGATGTTGCCAGGCAACTAGCAGACCCTAGGAGGCCACAATGTTGAGCCAAAAGTCAGTTGGTGCTCTCAAAGCTCCAACACGTTATGAAGCTCCACGTCTACAGTCCAGGCTGGACTGATATCACGAGGATGTGGGCGTGGATGCTTACATGAGAGTCGGCGTTGAGCGTTAGGATCTCCTCGTCAGGGTCCAGCAGCTTGCAGGCGTACGCGATGTTGACCGCAGTTTCCTGTTTGTCGCCTGTCAGCACCCATATCTGTAAACCGGCGTTCCGCAATGATGCTATGGTTTCTGGAACGCCATCTTGCAGCCGGTCTTCGATGCCGGTCGCTCCTGTGGACAAAAAATTATGTTAATGAAAGACACTCCAACATTATGGTATACAAATTTATCTGCGAGGAGGAGGAATAAAAGATGAAGTTTATTACCTAAAAGGTGGAGGTTTGTCTCCAACCTTAAGGCTGACTGAAACAGCAGCTCCTCTCTTCCCTGAATGGCTGTCTCCGCCTCTAAGTGCCGCTGCAGCCAGCAGGCGTATTCCTCTTTGCTCAGAATCTGACACATAAACACAAAAGTTTACATACACATACACTTAAAGCAATATGTGTTTGAGTATGGGGGGGGGGGGCACTGAAAAGCAGAGCGGCCTCTCCCTCTACGGTGGAGGAGGACGACAGAATGTGAGACCTTGATGAGGTGTTTTATCACTTGGCTTCTGCGATGGGCTCTGTACAAGCAGGAATATAATGATCCGGCCTGTGAGAGCATAAATTAGCAGCCTGGGAAAGAGGCGCAGATTGCAGCTGAGTCACGAAGAATGTCACTTTTGGAAGGGCTGCTCCGTGCGATCATCTGTGCCGGGCTGCAAACACATCCTGCCAAAAAAAGCTACTGAAACGCCCAGCACTCTCCATCAAGCTCTGAAGCAGTTTAATGAGGGAAGGCACTTCAAAAGGTTCATTGATGGCTGCTTGCTCACCTTTTTTGCAATGCACAGCGTGCGGAGGCCATCTGCAGCATACAGGTTTAGGTAGTTCTGGGTCCTGCAGACAATCTTTTTCTGGCGTTTCCCTTTAGAGCTGCCTAGACACAAACACAGGTAAGGTTAGAGGAATGAATATTAACCCTTTAAGTACCCTAAAATGCATGACGAGTGGTATTTTCCATCGTTGGTGATGCCATAGTACTTAAAAGGGTTCAATACTCTTGCTTCAACATTTCATTACCAAACTGCTAAAGACTTTAACAGGCACAAGGAAGCCATCTGTCCTCACACCTAAATTAACCACGTACACTACGTCTTCAGATTACTTATCGAGCTGCATCGGTTCCAAACTGGTAGGTGATAAAGAATTTCCATCTCATCTTCAAACATAAACATAATGATCTAACTAAATTATTTTAACCCTCATGCATCATTAAGGACATTTCTGTTCATTTGGCCTAGTTTTCTTCCTAGAATAGAATAGAACTTTGTCATTGCAACAAGAAGTGCAATGACATTACTAAATTACTGTTGATCTGGACATCAGTTTGGCTGGATTAGTGCAGTTAGTTTGCAAGGAAGACTCTTGACAAATTTTGGAATTCAACTTTAACACTTTCTTTGGTGGATAATTTCTTTATTAAACAATACTTCTTGGCAATAAATCTCCTGTTTATTTCTCTTTTGTTGCCTGATTACCAGAATCCGTTTCAGCGGTCGGTTGAATTGTAGGGTCACAGTATGAAGAAGACGTGGAGAATGCTATGCTGACTACTGCACCACTAGGGTAGCAGCTTTGGTGGAAGCACTGTGATGGTGTTGAGAGGCATCTTCCTCACTGGAAAAACAAGGCTTGTCATCATTGGAGGAAATCTCACTGCAGAGAGATGTGGAGAAGAGATTTTGCAACCAGTGGTAATCCCATATCTCCACAGCCTGTTGTGGCTGTGGATGGCACTTTAACATGATACTGAGGTTGCTCCCATCACAAGAATATTTCATTTCTCTCTGCAGCTTTCGACCTTTTCTACTGACTTAAAAACAGCCATGATCTTTAAAAGATGGCCCTAATTACTATTGCATATCTATATTGCCATGTTTAGCTAAAGTCCTGATGAAAAAACAACTAAGCCATTTCTTTCTCTCAAATCACATTTTGTCTGGTCTGCAAACTGGTTTACAGGTTGGACATGGGTGTATGACAGCCATCATGAAGGTCCTTGATGAGATTATGTCAGCAATAGACAGCAGGTCTGCATAGCTGTTATTAAAAACATAATAATGCATTCTGTGATATCCGGTTTTCATTTATTCATTTTAACTATTTGCAACTAAAATCAGCCATTTCCTCATTATAAGCTGATGCATTCAATTTGATTGTTTTTGTGCTTGTATTATTGAGCTTAACAGTCATACATACTGTCTTTAAATAAATCAATTTGCACTTCAAAGAGGTTACTGTGGAGAAGAAGAAGAAAAAAACAGTCAAGTGCATAAATTTACTGTTTAAGCAGCTTTTTTACTTGAGAGTAATAAACTAAGCTGATGCGTGAGGGTTAATATAACTGAATATTATATGTAGTTTAAGATGTAAAGTATTGTGTGCTGTCTCTGTTACAATTATTACATAACAGTCTGAATTCAGTCATTTGAGATTAGCTGACAGCCGTAGTCTTCCCTCTGGTGCAGCATCTTGGTCATCTCTCTGGAAGGACGGCTAACAAACACACCAAGTTTACAGCTGTCCTGACACAGATGCACGAGCCAACACTGACTGCCAGCCATGTAATCTCACTAATAACACCAAAGCTTGGCAGGCGCAGCCACACAAACCCTGCCACGCAGGATTACTTTTACTGATGGGAACAAATAAACTACAGACTTTAAATAACCCAAAATTTTAAAATCCAATTATTTTAATCAAAGCAGTGAACCTCCAAAGAAAACTTTATCCTCCTTATTTATTAAGATTCTGACAGTTTTTCAACGTTACATTTAAAGGATGGCTGCAAGATGAGCCATTTGATACATCAAGTTGTTGCGTGATGGTGGAGGTCGCAAACACGAATGCATGTTATCTTTGTGGTCATGGCTCAAAAAGTTTGCTCTAACTTAAGCCCCGAGGGTCTCCAGTTTACCAGCAGCACCTCCACATGTAGTGTTATTAGGCTGACAGTGTTGTAAAAAAAATTGATTCTTAGATACTAATTGATTTTAAAATTTATCATCTTGTTAGATATTAGTTTGCACAGGTATCGATACTTAAATGCCACTTTGGTTCACGGAAAAAAACAGCTGCCTCTCCCCATTTTAAACAGGTACTGGAGCGGGCAGCCCCGCCCCTACAGCATCTCCCAGGAGGACCCATTATCAGTTGTTAGACCTCTGACCTCGGCACTTTTTTTAGGCGACTAGCTACAAATTTAGTGACTTTTTCTGGTGTTATTGGAGACTTTGAGGCTGACGTGAAAACAGTTTGTTAGAACATGGTTTACTCTTCTCAATGAGTTGTGGGTCATACCGCAAGCCCCTCCCCCTACAGAAGTGCTCACACGAGGCTCGAGCTGCAGGAAGAGCAGGAGACGTTCTATAACCTCCATAACCAGCCCGAAATTTAAATGTGTGTGCTACTGGTTAATCACACCCTGGCTTCCAGTCAGATATTAATGCCTTTAATGTAGACTGTAGACAAAAACATTTTAAAAGCTAGTCTTTTTAAATGTTTTTAATTAATTATTCCAGTTTTAAAAAGTAAATCTTAACTAGTTTGTTCTGTTGTTTACTTGATCTCATCTCAAGTATTATTGAGGAAAAAGACACTTGTGTGTGAGCCAACAGTCTGAGAACACTCGAGACTGCAACTCTGCATGAACTAAAAAGAGTTTTAAAATAATTTTACATTGTTAATGAGTTTTCTTATATTTACTTCTATATTTTTGTTGTATTGTTTTATATCGTGTTATTTATTATTATTAAAATAATAATTTTGTTTCCCCTCCTCTATCGTATCAAAAGTAGTATCGAGTATCAAGCACCATCCTTAGTATCGGTATCAAGTTTGAAATTTTAGTATCGTGACAACCCTACAAGCTGATACTCAACAACTCCGTCACTGCCTCATAAGGAGCCATTAAGAAGGTTTGTGTTGCCAGGCTCCAACTCAGACTGCTTTCACCCAGTGGTAAGCAAAGCAGGGAGTTTCTTTTTTTTTTTTTTTTTTTTTTTTAACTTGTCCTGTCCAGCATCATAGCAAGCAAAATGATAATCTGGTTGCTGTATCGTGCTGAACAAATTTGCTCTGCCAAGGGGAGGCCTATGGGTAAGGCTCCTCTTGATAATGTGATTAATTTATTTATTTATTTACTTTGAATCACGGAATCTATGTAATCTTGCTGGACCTGACCGGAGGGGACAGAAAAAGATGGAAAATAGCAAAAAAAGAGCAAAAGGGAAAGAAGAAAGGAGACAAAAAGATCACAGACAGAAGGAAAACGACCCTACAATCCACACCATCACCAGACAACAAACTGTTACACCTGTACATGAACACACCAGAAAATTTCCTACAACTTTTACAAAAGCAGAAACACACACAGAAAAGAAAACAAAAAAAAAAAACAAAAAAAAAAAAAACAAAAACAAAAAAAAAAACAGGGCTGCCAGTCATTAAGAGTTTTTAAATAATAACCAAATCAAATCAAAAAGACATAACAGCAACCAGATACTAACTCACAGGAAAAATACAAATTTTTTTTTTTTTCTCCTCTTTTTCCTTTTTTAATAATTATCGCTTAATATTAAAAACCCACTAGACAACTCAGTGACTGTGTCAGCATGCAGAGCATGAGAAACAAGGAGTGATCAGTGATGAAGAGTGGTGAGTGAGATCATGCAAATGCGACCTCGCCTCCACGGAGGCCAGAGGCAGACCAGGGCCTGGGCCGGGCCCTCAGCAGCAGACCCGGAGCACCAACCCATGCCACCCCACCACAAAGACAACTCCAGCCCCACCCGAAGGGCAGCAGAGGAGAGCCCCAGCAAGAGCCCCCCACGGTCCCGGGGCACAGGCCCCAGTGGGCCAAGATCAGCAGCCGCCGGCCCCGCCAGGGACCGGCCCACCCAGGGCAGCCCAAGCGAAGGGCCCAGGACCCCGGGAGCCCAGAGGCGGCCGCCCCACCCCCCAAAGGCAGAGGGCCCGCAACATGCCTAGGAGGACCAGGCCCCCCCAGACAGCCACCCGGCGTAGGCCAGCACACACCCCGATGTTCCAGCCGCACACCCCGGGAACCAGGGTGCTATCGGCAAGCAGGGAGTTTCAAGCATTAAGACACAGCCCGTGGGTCATTAAACCTTCTGAGGTGTGGGAGGTGTCGGGGGTGCAGGCGAGAGCCGTCCCAATGGAGCCTGCCTCTTCCGGAGAGCAGCACCAGTCTGGATTATAAGTCAGTGACAAGCTTCTACATTTTGGCTGCATGATCCGTGATTCTTGTACAATCTTCAAGATGGGAGACCAGTTTAATAAATCATTTTGTACTTCCCCGATCCCTTAAAGACGAGGATGGGAATGTGAGCTGAAAAACATGCAAAACAAGATGGAAGTACTTTTCTGCATCAAGGTTAACAAGTCTCCATTCAGCGTAGGAGGGAGGAGTTATCTGTAGACTCTACAAAGCTCCATTTCTTCAATTTCTATGAGGCTGAGCTGCCTTGTCATGATGGACTTTCTGCTTCTAATGAACAGGAGGGGCCTCTAACCAGGCATGTGAAATAAATTAATTACCCACATCTTTTACAGAAAATTTCAGATTAATCTCATAGCAAAATCACAGCCAGGATATAAAGAAGCAACAAATTCAAAAAACACTTTGGAGATTAAGAAATGCACAAGAATGTCAGAGATACCACCATACTGCTGCAAATAG
Organism: Melanotaenia boesemani; assembly: GCF_017639745.1. NCBI lineage: Eukaryota > Metazoa > Chordata > Actinopteri > Atheriniformes > Melanotaeniidae > Melanotaenia > Melanotaenia boesemani. The sequence continues at coordinate 29,331,011 of NC_055695.1, read as the reverse complement.
ACACTGAACCAAGCAAAACTCTGAAATAACTGAAGAGGTGAACCTAATCAGCCAATCACATGGCAGCATTTAGTCATGTCGACATGATCCGGACGACTTGATGAAGTTCACACTGGCCACGGTTACATGGTGTTTTTTAATTCAGAATTCAATTATTCAGAATTCAATAATTCGAAATTAAAGTATGTTCCTTCATGTTTAAATGGAAATGGTAATTCCGAACTGAGGTTTACATAGCAAATGCGTTTAATTGCCTTTATTAAATTGTGACTTAGATCTGGGGGTTGGGAAGGGTTCTGATTGGACACGGGGCGGACGTGACGTATTTACGTCTACTGGAAGAAAATAAACTCCAGTTCCTGCTTCTTTTTGTTTCCTAAAACATGGATGCCACATAATAAAAATCATTTTTACTCTGTTTTTGATTCTAGTTTTGAAGCAGCAGCTTGACTCTAGCATACTACGTCACTTTCGTCAAATGAGGAGGAGAAGGGAGCTGGACAATTTCAAGATCGTGACAGGAGAAGGGAACGAGCATGCACAGAATGACCGGAATTAATTTAAAGCAAATGAACGTATGCAAGATCGAGGAATTTTTTTATTCGGATTTAAAATCAGAATAAACCAGCCACTTTGGACTTAGGTTTAATTTGGAATGGCCATTTTCATTCAGAATTAGGTGTTTACAAGGTCATTGTAAAGAGGATTTAATTTTTATTCTGAATTAAAGGGGAATTAAAACGCTTCAGTGAACATGGCCACTGAGCATCAGAATGAGGAAGAAAAGAGATTTAAGTGGCTTTGAACGTAGCATGGTTGTTGGTCTGAGTATTTCAGAAACTTCTGATCTACTGGGATTTCCACACACAACCATCTCTAGGGTTCACAGAGAAACTCAGATTTCAAACAATACTCGTTACAATTCATATTACTTCCTTAAGACAACCAGCCATCTCTGTTCGGGAAGCCACACCACACAAGGAAACTCGGTTACAGTTTTCTCGTAAAAACATGCCTTTGCCACAAAAATGTATATCAAGCTAAAAAAACAACAACAAAAAAACTTGTCATTTTGTTAAACATGATAGTTGTGATTCAAAGCAGTTTAAAATAAAACAGAAGCTGCTGCTGCACTTTTTTTTTACTGCTAGGCAACGATTAAAATCTTCAATTGCGATTAATCGAAATGTGATTAATTGCATCGCAATGTTAATTAATTAATGCGTTAATGCATTCTTTGGCTGGTAAAGAGCTGCTCAGTCCTTATACACTAGATGTTAAAGCACGGAGGAAAATTTTATTACTAAGATATATCAGACTCCTCTAAACACTAATTAGCCCACTGCTTTTCTTTTTTTTTATAGTCACTGTTAATGTGACTGTGCAGTTCAGACTCATGCTAGCATTCAGCATTTGTGTGCTTGGAAAACTAACGGCTTGCTACGCATTGGATATTAAGACATGCGCTCTCGTCTTAGAAGAAGGAAAACGTTTTCTTTTCAGAAACAGGCCAAGGACAGCGCTGAGTTTAGCAGCTCTAAAAAACATGCTGTGGTACATGTTTACCTCAGAGGTAAGAATGAGGGTTCATGTCTACAGGTGGCTGAGACATTTTAGTACCTGGGCAGGCATCCACACTGAGCACACAGTGTAATACTTTTATTTATGTTTTTTTTTTATCCAAAGCTGAAGCAACTGAAGCTGTAAACACCAGAGTCATATCTGTAAATCCACCACACTGACATGTTTAATAACACAACTTTTTGCAGTGGTTTTACTGGTGTGCTAAACTTTTAAAATTGGGTACACCAGAAAAAAAATGTAGGTGCACCCTAATTTTCACAGCATCTTATTTCAACACATTTTAAGGTCTGCTGATTGATCAGTGACCACAGACCTTAAATTTAAATTATTGTGAACCAGAATGAGGTTTAAGAAAATGTTTCTTTATTTGAAGCACGAATGTTCAATGGGGGGGAAAAAAGCACCATTTTTGAAAATAAAGTGCCAGCTTCACTGAACTGAATGAAACTGAACATTTCAAACTTTAAAATGGATCATGAGGCTGCTTCTGGAAAATTTCCCTCCCCTGAATTTGCATTCAATGAAATCTTTTTCACAGGAATTATCAACATAAACTGGAAATCTAGCGTTACAGAGGTAAAAATTCATTCAACTTTCATTCTGTTTTTTTCTTTTTTATTCAGCTTAAACACTGTGAAAAATGTACGGGTGCAGCTTAAACAAAATCCAGGGTCAATGGCAGAAAAATGTCATATATAATTTAAAACTGTGTTTCTACTGGTATCTAATGTCTTCACTAAAATAACATGCCCTTTAAAAGGACCATAAAAGAAGACAGTACACCTGTACACTATGGTTGTAGGGTTTTCAATAATATAGAGGGGCAACATTTTTTTATTCTTTTAATCAAAGTCAGAACTCCACAAAATAACATCTAACAGTACAACATGTATATATATATATATATATATATGTATGTATAAAATAAGAAAAGACATTAACAGTTTAAAATAAATGCATTATTTTAGATTATTAGTTATTTGAGAGATTTTTGAGTGTACTTTTCAAGATAATACTTGAGATGAGATCAAGTAAACAATAAAACTAACTAGTTATGACTTCTTCGTCTTAAAACTAAATAAATTAAAAACCATTTAAAAAGGTTAGCTTTGAGGACTGGAGTTATATGATCCACTTTCCTGGTCTTAAAAAAGCTTAGCTTTTTAAATATTTTTGTCAGCAGTCTGTATTAAAATGCATTAATATCTGGCTGCAAGGCAGGGCGTGATCAGCTTTTAGCAGCTTCGTGCATTTCATTTTCAGGCTGGTTATGGAGCAGAACGACTCCTGCTCTTCCTGCAGCTCGACGACGAGGCTCTTCTAGATAGGGAAGGGGCCTGAGGTAGCATCTGCGACTCATTGAGTAAACATTACATGTTTTCACATCAGTCTAATAGTCTCCAAAACACCAGAAAAAGTTTAAGAGAGGTCTAGAAATTCTCTAATTATAGTGACAAGTTGCTAAGTTGGCAGCAGTGTAAACAATGGGTCCTTCAGGTAGAAGCTGTAGGGAGGGGCTGGCCCGCTCCAGTGCCTGTTTAAAATGGGTAGAGGCATGAACAAGCAGACATCAAAGTGGAATTCAAGTATCAATACCTGTGCTAATTAATATCTAAATAGATACTAAATTTTAGAATAAATTTGGATCTGACAATAATTTTTTTAGACGACAGTAATGTACACAACGTTGCAGTAGTTCAGTGTTTCCCCTAGGTCAGGGGTCCTCGAGAGCTACTATCCTGCAACTTTAGGTGCATGCCTGCTCCAACACAACTGTATCAAATTCTGGAATTCCTTCATTGATTGATGCCACAGGGGGGAATTGTCATGCGTGATATAGAGAATGGAGGATTAAAATGAACTTGAACTTCTTGGGAGAGCAGAGGTTGCCGTTGCAGTTCTACCACGCTGTGCAGAGTGCAGACGACCAGAGCAGTGGTGTTTGTAAAAACTACGTGAAAATGTTTTTTTTTTTTTTTTTTATAAATGCAGGAAAGTGCGGGTGTTGAACCCTCTCACCAGTAAAGTGTGGGTGTTACAGCATCCTTGTCTCCCACGGGTGTGCATGCGTAGAGCCAGTCATATTTCTCTATATTGCCTCTAGACACCTCCATGTCTCGTCATTAGGGCTGCAACTAATGACTATTCTGATAGTCGATTAGTCACCGACTATTAAAACGACTAGTCGACCAATCGGATTATGTATCTCATGATTATTGTAAATGGATCTTATTTCACTTTCAGCTTTGAAATCTTGCATAAGGTTATTATGTAAGTCCGACGTGCCTCCACTTTAAATGTTCGAGCATTGCAGACGTACTTCCGTGGTACACAAGGGCCGCTTTACAAATCTCACATGTATTTAATTTATTTTGTAAGTTTAACGTGAAGTTATCCCAGACTTTTAACGTTCTCCGCCGCCGTTCTCTTCCCCAGTCCGCCGCCATATTTTCCCCTGGCGGACTTTACTGCGCATGTGCAACTCTCAGCAGAGATTAAAAAAGAAGACGATGTCTCACTCTGTATTTTTTTCCCCCTCTTTGCACATGTGCATTGTGCAACTCTCAGCAGAGATAAAATTAGAAGATGATGTCTCACTCGGTAGTTTTTTTTTTATTTATTCTTTTGCTGACAATAGTCGACGGCTAAATTCGTTGTCGACTATTTTTATTGTCGACTATTGTCAGCAACGTCGACTAATCGTTGCAGCCCTACTCGTCATAAATGAAAGATGCTGCGCATGCATTAAATGCGCTAAAAAGTAGTTACACCTGTTAACGCATTTTTGACAGCCTTAGTTAAAACTAAATATTCCACATTTTACAAATGATTCCAGTCAAATCTGCCAATTTCATCTGTATTTCTGTGTCACAACAATTGCTGGTTCTGTTGGTGTCTGCATATTTACCCCAGATTCATGACCACTAGGGATGAAAACAAGACTACATGGATATGTTGAAACTGCATTTGTCTTAGCAGAAAAACTTTATGCAAGTTTTCTTTACCCTGAAATGATATCTGACGTGATTGTGTTGTTCTTTGTGGTATTTAAGCCCTAATGCATAATTTTAAAGTAGCACACAAAGGAGTGTATAATTGCGAATCAGAGAATCAGAGGATAAGCTCCGCCCATTCTCTTCATTTTAATCAGTGCCATTCTTTCCTAAGCTTGGGTAAGGAAGGAATGAACGCAGAATACACAGACAGACATTCTGGGAGACAAAGTCCTACACCTAGACCTAAAAAATATTAGATTGACCAGTACAACCAATACAAAAGTTTGTGGCATGTATGACCATAGTGGTGACACTGAGTAAGCCAGTGTCCCATGTGAAGACAACAACAAATCTCAGCCATCGGTTTTTGGTACATGATATCACATGTTACATGCCAAAGAAGTCAAATAAATTAGCATTTTCCTACCTGCATCAGGGGGTTTGATGAGATCCATGATGACAGAATCTGCTCCTTTTGTATAGACAGTGATCTGATCCGTAAGAGGGTGCCTCACCACCACAGACATGCGCTTCCTGGTGGAATCAAAGCCCAGTGTGTGCAGCAGCTCAAAGCTTAGTTTCCCCAAGTGAGGCAGCTCCACGGTCACCTGGTCAGGGAGGCGCCCAACAAGGGAGCACTTGTAGGCTCTGGCAGCATAGACCAAAGCTGCTTCGTCGGGTGACTCAGCCTCGTAGCGCAGCTCTCCTTCCTCAAGGTTCCAGGAAGTCTTCCCATCGTAGCAGGGTGGGACGGGACTAAAGGAGGGCTCCAGACCTCCGGAGGGCTGCTCCTCGTTCAATTTGGTGAGTGTGCTCTCTGCTGAAGGTGAGGAAAGCATGCTGGAGCATCCTTTGTTAGAGGAACGGTTAAGGCTGGAGGAGCTGCTGCTGTTGGAGCCTGAGGTTAGGCGGCTGGGGGTGAAGCGTTTGATGAAGTCTTCAATGGTCTTGACTGGGGACTTCATCTCAAACCTCATCCGGACCTAAAGGAAAATGTAAAGGTAGTCAGTCATATATAAAAAAATTACCAATTGTGATGCATATACAAAGAACACAGCTGCTTCCTGAGCTAAACTATCAAAATTTTGGTATTTAACCAGTACCTACTGACCCTAATTCATGGTCTTAGAGAGGGCTGGAGCCTATCCCTGCAGGTGTCAGGCAAGATACACCCTGGACAAGTCACCAATATAGACAAACAATCAATCACATTCACGTCAAAGGAGAATTTAGAAACACCATTTAATCTCAACTGCAGGTTACTGGGCTATGAGAGGATACCAGAGTACCTGGAGAGAACCCACACATGCGCAGAAAGAAGATGCAAACTCCTCACACATAGACCCCAGCTGAGGTTTTAATCAGGAATCTTTTACTGTGAGGTGACCGTGCCAACCACAACACCACTGTAGAGCTGCAACTAATGACTATTCTGATGGTCGATTAGTCACCGACTATTAAAACGACTAGTCGACCAATCGGATTATGTATCTTATGATTATTATAAATGGATCTTATTTCACTTTCAGCTTTGAAATTTTGCATAAGGTTGTTAAGTCCAACATGCCTCCTCTTTAAATGTTCGAGCATTGCAGACGTACTTCCGTGGTACACAAGGTCCGCTTTACAAATCCCACATGTATTTAATTTATTTTGTAAGTTTAACGTGAAGTTATCCCAGACTTTTAACGTTCTCCGCCACCGTTTTCTTTCCTAGTCCGCCACCATATTTTTCCCCTGGCAGACTTCACAGCGCATGTGCAACTCTCTGCAGAGATTAAAAAAGAAGACGATGTCTCACTCTGTATTTTTTTCCCCCTCTTTGCACATGTGCATTGTGCAACTCTCAGCAGAGGTAAAATTAGAAGATGATGTCTCACTCGGTAGTTTTTTTTTTATTTATTCTTTTGCCGACAATAGTCGACGGCTAAATTCGTTGTCGACTATTTTTATTGTCGACTATTGTCAACAACGTCGACTAATCGTTGCAGCCCTACTCATCACAAATGAAAGATGCTGCGCCATATATATATATATATATATATATATATATATATATATATATATATATATATATATATATCATATCCTCTAGAGGTGCGGTTACGCTGTTCTCACAGTACCACAGACGGTGGAGGTTTTAAACCTATCCACCTTGGTACCTGGTTTCAGACATGATCGGTTTCATGGAGGGTAATCACTGGCTTTGTGGGGATGAAAGAGTGGTTTGCTAAAATACTTCTGCGGTTTTACTGCAATTCAGCGTTATGGGGACGGCCCCCTTCGTGTATCTAAACAGAAATCAGGAAGACTAATAAAATCTATGTATTCATGTTTCTAAAAAACATGAATCATTAAGTCACGAGTCAAGGGATGCAATATGGAGAAATCCCATGTTTTCTGTGTTTGGATGTGAAGTCCCAAACAAGCCCAAACTTGCCACATTATAATTTCTTTTATAATAATTTCTACCTGATTTTAACTTCATACTGCATTTGCTGCACTGCAGATGTGGAAAGATTACACCCTTTTGCTCTTTCTACTTTGGTATTATTATCACATCTCAACATTCAATTAACGTAAGAAAGAAATGAGTTAATAATGTTCTACATGTACTTGTTTGTTTTATATCCCAACTATTTGATTTTTTTCTTTTATCATTTTGAAGTTGGAAATTATAATTTCTAGTTAGTTATTTTGAATGAACCTTGAGTATGATACCAATCTGTGTCTGTGAAATATTGTTAATATAGGACTCAAGCTTATAAAAATAACAGACCATGTTGTAACCTTGGAGTGTTAATAGTCTCAGATCTGGCTTTCAACAGACACATCAAGCTGTCATAAAGGCAGCTTTTTACCCACAAAATTAAAAGTTTAGTCTCCCAGAAAGACCAAGAGAAACTCATCCATGCATTCAACTCCAGTAGACTGGATTACTGTAACGAATGAAAGACGAATGAAAGATCTGCAGCTCATCCAGATGCTGCTGCTTTTTAACCAGGACTAAGAGATCTGAACACATCACACCAGAGACGCAGTGTGACAGAGGAATTATGACACCAGTTTGAGATGGCGCTATTAACCATCCAGCAGTCGTTATGATCTGTGGTGCACCTTCAATACGTGGCTGAAAGAAGGATCTGCAGGCAGAGACAAAATTCAATCAAACAATTTGATGTTTAGTTTGAGATTTCTGGCTATTTACTGTGCTTTCTCATGTCTTAATAACATGCTCTTATAAGTCTTCTAAGGTTCAGCAGACCTAAGAAATATCCAAGGAAGAGAGAGATGGAGTAGAGATGAGTGGATCTCTAAAATGATCTACTTACATAGAGGTGTAAATCAGAGGAAGAAAAAGGTGCTTCTTTGTTGCTCTGTTATTTTCACAGACTATGCTCACTAAGACCTAAAGAAACTATATACACTTTAGAAGTGAAAGCTTATCCTGAATTAACAAACAAAAAACAATTATCTTTAACAAAGGCAGCAGTTATATCTGATTTAAATTAGTCAAGCCAGCTAACGCGCTGGTTGTGCTGAACCTGCGCCGTAGCAGACCCCTCTGACTTTTCTTCTTTATATAAATCACTATGAGATACATGAGCATGATGCTTCCATGGTGGTTTGATTTACACCCTCAGAAATGAGCAGCAGCCTCACAGACTGATTGTGAAGTCTTAAAAAGACAAGTGCTAAAATAAAATGTTTCATACAGAAAGAAGCGCATTAATCAGCATGAAGACAAAAACCATCTCTAATAGAGACGTCACGATTATTCAATTACACAATTATTAAGGTATTAAACACCATGTTTAATTAATCTTAAAGATTCCTCAGTATAGTCACTTTACATAATTTTCATGTCAGAACCATAACTGCATTAGATAATGTTGACTCTGCAGCCATGATAATGTTGGTTTTGGTGGTTTTGGTTCACCACTGTGACCCAAAATCAGCTTCTTTTGCTGAGATAATGCAGATTTTTTATATACGAGTAATGAGTTTGTTGTCTATGAGTTACTGAAAAAGAAAGTGTTAATTCTCTCTACACATTAATTTGACCCTAATTAAAACCTGAAGACCTGAGCAGTGTTCATTTGATTTTACACATTTATAGAGTTGGGAAATTAATGAGCGCATAACAATTGTGATATTTGTAAAATCTTTGACAATAATCGTACCAAGAAAATGTGTTATCCTGACATCACTGGTCTCTAATGTCCTCATTCAAATAAAAAATATTACCCTAAAATTGAGCACAATGTGTTATTTCATTTAGTACGAAGCTGCCTTCACTCACCTCTAGTGTCAGCCCTGAATCAACTGATTGTAATAACAAACAACCAGTTGCTCAGTTAGCAAGTGCTCGCCATCTTTACACACACGCACACACAGATGATATGCTCCCTCACAGTCAATCGCTAGCAGTTTTCAGTCATGTGACCTGACTGAGGCACAGAAAGGACAGCAAACACTGGACTGAGGCAAAGCAGAAAACTGTTCTGTGGTCACATGGAAGAAAATGTGAACTAGTTTCTGGATGGACGCCGTGTCCTGCAGACTAAAGAGGAAAGGAAGCATCCAGCTTGTTATCAGTGGTGAAAGACTGCATCTCTGATGGTTTCGGGGTACATTAGTGCCTATGGCGTGGGCAGCTTCCACATCTGTGAAGCTCCATCAATGCTGAAAAGTACATGGAGGTTTTAGAGCAACATCTGCTCCCATCCAGACAACGTTTCTTTCAGGGAAGGTCTTGCAGATTTCAGCAAGACGATGCTGAACCACATCCTGCATCCATCACAGCAGCATGGCTTCACAGGAGAAGAGTCCGGCTGCTGAACTGGCCTGCCTGCAGTCCAGACCTCTTACCAGTAGAAAACATTTAGAGCACTGAAAGCAAAAATTCAGCAACCAAGATCCAGAATCCTCCATCAGACCAGAATGGGACATTCCACTCCTAAAACTCCAGCAACTGGTCTCCTCCCTTCCCAGATGTTTAGAGACAGATGTTAAAAGAAGAGGGGATGCTACACGATGCTGAACATACCCCTGGAACTACTTTTTATGGGCGTGTTGCTGCCTTCTGATTCACAATGAGGAGTTTCAACCTCTGGTACGTTGTTTGTGTTCTATTGAGAATTAGCTTTGAAAAATCATTGCTTTCTGCTTTTATTTACATTTTACACAACGTCCCAACTTTTTGGGATTTGGGGTTGTAAATGATATCTTGTGAACAGGAACATTGACCCATCAAGACTGATTCCATCAGCAAAATACTAGTTTTTACTCCAAAACATTAGCATCCCCTTATCAGTCCTTTGCTTCTTATCTCTCCATTTTTTTAGAAAGACATAGAAGCCACTACACACTTTCAAAAACCTTCTAAAATACAACAAAGTGTCCATTTGCACGTAGCTTTTATTGTTTTGGTGAATATATCTTTGATGTGCTAGGTCCAACCACTGCTGTGTATCCGTGTTTTGTTATTCCTCTCGTGTGATGTGGGGTGTGGTTGTCCTGTTCAGAGGTAATATCCTCTCCACGCTACATTTACAGTGTGTACCAGCCCGTCCTGCCTCTCAGAAGGACAGATCAGTTCAGATTAAATTGTACACGGTGACACATTATTTATGTAAGTTTGTGTTTCCCCTTGAAGGTTATCTGATCAGTAGGAGGGAAATGTAAATAAGTACAAAAATAACTGGGTTTTGATACATTCGGTCTCCAGTTTTTTCTCTTTTTTTGTTTTGCTCTTGTTCTTTGTGCCATTTTTTATTATGATTCCCTGATGGCTAGCCTGGTACCTGAAGGATTTATATGTTTCTATTCATGAGAACCGTGACACCCGCTGTCAGGAGCCCTCGCAGTGACTCACCCCTGTTTGCTATTGTATTGCACCTCCCTTCATCTGTTCTGGAGTCTGTGGTTCCAGAGCCGGCCTTTCATTTTCAAAATAATTTCTAACACTTGATTTATTATTAAATCTATTTTTAAATCCAAATCCAAGTTTCAGTAAAGATTAGCAAAAGCAGCATCTATACTTTATGATCCATTTGACATTAATGTCCCACCAATGGTGCTCCCTATAAAGAAGCAAAACCCAAATCCCAAAAGGTTTTCTGTTGCTGGACCTTGTTCACATGTAGCTTCTTCTTTGCATGACAGAGCTTTAACCTGCATGTGTGGATTTCAGGGTGAACTGTGTTCACAGACAGTAATTTCTGAAAGTCTTCCTAAGCCATGCAGTGATTTCCAGTAAAGAATCACATCTGGTTTTAATGCAATGCTGCCTGTGAGCCATAAGATCACCAGCATCCAGTCTGACCTTTTGGTTTTGGCCCACACACACACAGATTTCTCCAGATTCTCTGATTCTGTTGATATTATAGACTGTAGATGGTGGGATCTTCAACGTCATCACAATATTATGCCTAGGAACATTTTATTTGAAATTGTTTCAGAATTTTTAGACAATATGTTCAGGTTGAAGAACCTCTGTCCATCTTTATATCTAAGAGACTCTGCCTCTCTGAAATGCTCCTTTTATACCCAGTCATGTTACTGACCACTTGCCAATTAACCTAATTACTTGTCAAATGTGCAATTTGTACCAGTTACATTTCCAGCCTTTTGTTGCCCTTGTTCTAACTTTTTAGGGATGTGTTGCTACAATCAGACTCAAAATGAGCTCATAATTTCCATGAAATGGTAAAATGTCTTAGTTTTACCATCTGATATGTTATTTCCTACCGGAAAGATTTTTAAATCACTGCATTCTGTTTTTATTCATGTTTCACACAACGTCCCAACATTTTTGGAATTGGGGTTGTAATACCAAATAAAGGTATAATTTCTCCTAAAACATTTTTTTCTCTATTTAGTGGGAATCATAAATCATAATATAGGATGCAGTGAACAAAAGGCTGCATTCTGTTGACTTCAGCACAGCAGCAGCCAGTCACTGAAATGCTGTCAGCTCTATATTACAACATGAGCTTCTTCCTGTGTTGAGCAGACGTATCTATTACAGTAATTAAATGCAACGCTTGCTTTACCTGCCGTTTAAACACAGCTGCTGACACAGCCACACAAATACAATAACAGAAGATGCATTGCAAGAAAGGTAATGAAGCAGTTGTACCTTGTGTCTGGGCTGGTTGGGGGAAGACACCACCACTGTGTTACAGATGGTGAGAGCGATAAAGAAGTCAATGATATCTGAGAGGTCAGAGGGCAGCTGTGACATGGGCTGTCTATGGAAGCGTATAAAGTCCATCTGACTGCTGCATTCGTTGACTTTATCAAGGAGCTGAGGGTCGGGGGTGATATCTTTTTCCTGTAGGAAAAAATAGGGTTTTATTAGAGGACAGCAGATAATATGAGAAGGTGGACGGCTGGACCGTGAGGTAAACCTGACCATAGGGCTGCTGAAAGCCGTGTGTTTAGATAGGATGCTGGCTCGCTTGGCTTCAGCTCTGCTGCCTGTCCGGCGGTGGGACTTGGTGCTCTGGGAACGCAGCACTACACGGGTGCTTTGGTGGCTGGTCACACTGTCCCGCCTGGGCAGGGTGCCACCATGTGACATACATTCCTCCTCCTCAGAATCCATTTCCTGATACATTGCAAGTCTTTTGGCTTTATAACACACATAGACACAGAAACCATTAACAATTAAAACGCAAGGAATTTCTTCAGAGGAATGTATTAGCACTGGCTGGCTTGTCTCACCGTTGGCGTCATGGGAGTACTCCACCCCTGCTACGGTGCAACGTCTGAACACCATCTTGTTTTCTGTCAGCGTGCCCGTCTTGTCAGAGAAGATGTATTGCATTTGGCCCAGATCCTCTGTGATATTAAGTGCTCTGCATTGGAGGTGAGAGTCCGTCTCCTCGTCGTACAGATCCATGTCCTGATGGATGAAGTACACCTGACAGATCTTGACTATTTCAATTGACACAAAGAGGGAGATGGGTATCAGCACCTGAGAGAGGAGAGAAAGAATTTTATAAAAAAAAAAGGTCCAGCTGGTTATCGCTAGAACAGGCAAGTAATGGAGTGGTTTAAACATTACACTTAAAGTAAGATAACAAAGTGAACAGGTTTAAGTTTAAATAGGTCAAAGTAACAAGCTAACAAAGTTAGCAAAATAATTTAAATGGTTTAGATAACATTAATATAATAGCTAGCTAAACTTCTAGCTTAAACAAGTGGTAAAAATAAAGAACTGAGATTCATAGAAATGACTTAGTTAGCTCTAATCTAAAGATAAATGCTTTAAAACAGTTCATAAAAGGTTAAAAATTTAAATATAAATCATTAATAGATAGAAAACTTTGTGAAAAGAGAGTTAAATATGAAGCTAGCTAACCACTGAAACCACTGAAACAGTTTGCTCTGCATGAGCCTTAAGCTAACAGATAAATGGTTCAAACAAATATTTTAAACCCAATAGGTTTTACTTCATAGATAAACATAAGAAACAGAAACAAGATAAATGGTTAAGAAGCTGAAAGTGATGCATGCGTGGGTTGCAAAGATGGAGGGTACTTAAGTTCAAGCCTAACAGAAAGAAGTAAAATTTTAAGCTTTTTAGTTCACATCTGAGACCTTAATGTTAAGCAGTGATTTACAGGTCTACTGTGCATTAGTTTGATTTTTTTTTTTAAATGTTGGTGTACTTTATAGAGGGACATTTCCAGGCTACATTTCTGTTTGGAGAAATGAGTCATAATTTTTGGAAGGGTAGTTAAATCTGCACTCTGCTCGCCCTCACTGAATGCCAGCATCTGTGTGTTTACTTCACTGGAAATACAGTAAGTGGTGTCTTCAGTGACTTTTCAGTGATTTTAAAAGCTGCCTTATTTCAGTACTGAGCTGCAGAGTCTGACAAAGGACATGTTGACATTTCCGCGGACAAGCTAACCTGTCAGCAAACAGATCAACATGTCAACAAGTGTCGCTTTCCCCTTCTTTTCCATCTTGTATTGTAGAAGCGATTTGCAGCGCGAACATAATTTCTCACTGCAGTTTGAGACTAAAAAGAAAGATTTAGAGGTCACATGCCCCTGGTGCTGCAGTAAGTACTGTGAATGAAATGATTTACAGCACTTCTTGCGCATAGTGTAGGAGAACATTTAAAACTTACTGATACAACACTCGGTTTCATCTTTATCTGCACTTTTGATGTTTCTTTTTTGAAGTTTATGTGTATTGTGTACCTGTAGGACGATGATCATAGTGAGGAAAAGATAAATAGCCGACATGATGGGTGATAACTCTGTCCCTTCTGGACCAAGAACATCAAACACGGGTCTCTTATCGCCATACTGAAACAGCCACAGCCCATGACCTGGAACAGCAACACCACAAGGTCAACCCCTACAAGCATTGCAATGAGAGCACAGAAATAAAAGAACAGACTCTGCAAAAAAATACAAGAACTACAAGAAGACTCATTAAATTTAGCATGGTTCTCCAAACAATTTGTACTATCACATACCAACAGCAGCAAACAGGCACATAACCAGCAGGATGATGACACACCAGAACACATCTACATTCATCTGTCTCTCCAGCTTACTGCGCTTGTAACGCGGGCCGTTGTTATTCAGCATGGCTTTGGTCTCATGACCTGCAGAGATACATAGCTTGTTAGTCAGATGTCTGATGCGGAGTGTGACACATGACAACACTGGTATTGTGGGAGCTGACCTGCGTAAATGACTATTCCAACTGCCTCCTCTGTGTTGCGGATGGTGCAGCCTCGCAGCAGCAGGTTTTCTTTGTAAAGTGCATCTCTTCTGCCGCTTCGATGGATTCTGTCAGGATGGGAGATGCGTAAAAAATGACTGCGAGTGCCGGCACAATGATGGTGGAAACACTCTGGTGAGAAATAATGACGCTCTGAGTATCTATTTATATACTAGAGCTTAAAGATGGCATCATTTTATGCATCTGAGCACTTCAATCAATCACACGCTGAAGCACCATGGTTACCCTTCACACCCTTCCCCTGACCAGAGGCCCTTATCTCAGCACAAATTCACACTGATACAGAACAAGTGGTCGTGCTGCCGCCTCACTCAAACCCCCTCAGGCTTAGACTCAATCAGGCAAATCACTGCCTCATCGCTGACCCTCAATCTTCACTCGAAACCAGTCAGTTTAAAGCTTGTCAGGCTCATCCAGAGAGGAAGTGTTGTACAACGATGGGACTCAGCTCTTAGCCAACCAGCCCACCATGGATGTTTAAATCCCTTTTAGGAAATGCCGTTTAGCTAAAAGCAAGATGTATGCTAAGCTGTATTAAACCAGAAGCCAATGATGTCAGTGTAAATCCCATTATTAAAGAAAGGATTGTGTGTGTACAACAGTCCTGCCACCTTAAGTCTCAATCAACCCTGTTGTAGAGTCAAGCAACTGTCAGCATGTTTACCAACAGGAATGTTCATCCTTTGGCCTTTGTCAGCAAGCCAGCTGACACATCACCACCATTATAGATTAATAAGAGTGTCCCTGAGCTCAGAGCAGTTCTTGCACAACTCATCCGAGTGCACAGCTCGCACTGTGCGAGAAATTGATAACGCCCTCTGAGACGCAGAGTGCCTTCTCTTCCAGACACGGAGCGAGATTAGACTTGGTGTCACTGGCCTCTATGTAATAAAGCTCTGCTGAGCCAAGGCACCGTGCCCTGGGCTCCACTGTAGCCGGGCAACTGAATACCTGCAGCATCTGGTCTCCTTCTGAGCAGAGAATACATGTCATAACCGCTCAAGTGCTGGTTGGCAGTGAGCGGCTGCTTTACAGAGAGCTCAAAGGAAGCTTCTCATCCTCTATTAAACCAGAAACCAACTTAACAAAAAAAGGACAGTAAGGCTAGCCTGACTTTGTCCAAACAAAAAAGAATCCACACTTTAGGAACTCTTAAGCTCTCATTACCAGATTTCACTCCTTGTTTTTGCATTATATATCTTAAACATCATAGTTAGATAAAATTGTTTTGCAGGAATTTTTCATGGTATGTTAGAAGAATGTGTGAGCTATCAGCACAATTATTAACTGTTTAAAGGCAACATGACAGTTTTATTTTTTTTTTGACTTGTAGTTGCCAACAGGAGGATAGGAGGATAACACAAATATCTAATCAGCCAATCACTTGGCAGCAACTCAACACATTTAGTCATGTCGACGTGGTGAAGACGACTTGCTGAAGTTCAAACTGAGCATCAGAATGAGGAAGGATGGGGATTTAAGTGACATTAAACGTGGCATGGTTGCTGGTCTGAGTATTTCAGAAAGTGCTGATCTACTGGGCTACCATATTCTGATGCTACTTCCAGCAGCATAATGCACCATGTCACAAAGCTCAGATCATCTCCACCTGCTTTCTAGAACATGACAATAAGTTCACTGGACTCCAACGGCCTCCACAGCCTCCAGATCTCAGTCCAGTAGAGCAGCTTTGGGATGTGGTGGAACGGGAGATTCTCATCACGGATGCAGCCGACAAACCTGCAGCAACTGTGTGATGCTGTCATGTCAATATGGAGCAAAGTTAAAGCAGTTCTGAATCAGTCCCAGCAAGGTGGACCTAATAATGTGGCCGTTAAATGGATGGCATTCTAAAGAGGATTTCTGCTATGATATCACTTACGTTCAAAAAACAGCTTTAAAAAAAACTTCTAGAGGAATTTCTATCGTAAAAATGATTAAATTAAAATCTCAACTGAGAAAAAAAGTTTTTAAACTTTGATTAATCCATGTCAGAGAGGCCTTGATGATCCTTAAAGTCAGCAGGATTACTCAGTCAGCAATTAGCTGAAATGCTAATAAATGTTATAAATGAAGGATATGAGTCCCTGCTTGGAACTCTGTTGGTTTCCTTCCTTCCTTCCTCTGGTCTTTCAACATATTTACTGGACCCAACAAATGTGTGTTGGACATTTATAAACAAAGAGGAAAGGGAGAGTGAACACACATATTTATCAACTCTCAGAAAGCTCGAGGAACTGCAGCTTCATTTGTCAAGTTGAACATTTCCAGATTTGCCTCACTCTGGTCATGAAAAAGCACATACATCTTCAAACTGTGCAAACCAAAAAAAGCTTCTCAACCACCACATGAGGACAAATCACAACACTGAGTCAGAAATACGGTTTAAGTACAACTTAAGTACAAGCTGGAGACTCCTGCCCTCTAAACAAACCACAGATTCATTTTATTTCTAGGATGAAGCATAAGATTATTTAAAATGCCACTAAAATTACGGTGAAATGAACCCTTAATGTGTACCAACAAATTAATGACAACATGGTTTGGTGTGGTGGGCAGCTGTCACTCGCAGTGAGCGATACTCACATGTAGCCTCTGAACCTGTTCAGGTCATTGTTGGGTTTTTCACATTCAATTATGCTGTTGTACTTTAATGGGTCGAAGTCGCAGTCCTGCCAACAGAAAACAAACAGCTGATTACTGAGGATTCATGATATCCTTCAAACCTACTGAAGGTTTGGTGCAGTATGCTAACAGTTGTGCATCTTCCCTTTGTGTTGCTGCCTCAGTTTCTTTATTACTGTACATTGCTACTGTTTTATCATTAAATTACTTTTTATAAGTCAGATAATTATGTCCCTTTTAACTCCTTTGAACTTTAACTCCCTTTTATGTATAATTATTTCAGAAATCAATCTGAATGTCCTGAATATGACAAATATAAATATGTAAACAATAACGTTATTTCCAACTTGAGAACTTTTTTGTTCCACTGCCGGAAAATCAAGAAACATCACAACTATACATTAAATACATCGTATGACACATCATGGTTAATTTCAACACACCTACTAACAGGTGTTTCATATTTAGCAAACTCTTATAAAAAAAATCTGAAATCTCTGCCCGCATCATCAGGAAAATATGATTTATGGCAGGATTTCTAGATCCTTGTGTGGCTAATTATAAGAAGGCTCATCTTCTACCAGTACTTATTTTACTACTTGAAATGTTATTTCTTATTTAATCTACGAGAACCTAAGTTTCCACCAAAGACATGAGGGTTTACATTAGATACCAGAGGAAACAGGAAGTCGGGAACTATTTTCAGACATTCCTACAAATGCTTATTTAACATTGATCGTTGTACTTTAATCAAGCCCCAGACCTGGGGGTGATGCAGAGAGGAGCATCTTTCTCACCAAGTCGAAGAAGCTGCGGACCACCTGCCTCTGCTTGAGGTTGGTCTCTCCATCCAGTGTGGCGGTCTCAATGTGGCAGAGGCGGTCTGGATCACTGGAGCTCAGCAGCAGGACGTCGGCGGGGAGGATCTCATTACATCGCAGCCGGATGAAGTCTCCAACCCTCACCTCTTTCCAGTACTTCTCCACATATCGTTTCTCCACTCTGCCAGAACAATAAAAGGAAAGTAATTTATAAAGTCAGATTCTACCCTGCCATTCTTCAAACTGGAACATGACTTCTCTGTTCTGGGCAGACCCCACTTCAACCTCAGCTACTGATGTCCAAAGATGCTCATGAACAGATAATAAGTCTCTCACTTCTATGGATTTGGTTAGCAAAGGCAGTGTCACACTGCAACCACATACGTGGAGTTTGAGACTCGACACTCAAAAAGCAGGTCTTAAATCTGATTTTTTTTTTTTTTTTTATGCTGATATTCAGTTGTTTTGCATGCATTGTTTACATTATAATTTACATGCATCAGACTCCAGTGTGGACAGTCTACGGCCCTGAAGTGACCCGTATGTGAAGAAGACGTGACGTCATGCGCATCATGCTGTCTTTACTTGTCCCGAGTCCTCCGGTGCAGAATTGTGGCGTCTTTCTCACGTCAGTTATGTAAAAGTCAGATGAAATTCAGGCTTTGAAACACATCAGATATGTATCTGATTTACATATGAACGTCGTCTAAATCTGACTTGAAAAAACAGATTTGTGCAGCTCAGACTGTGGAGAAAGAAAAAAAAAAATCATATTTCAGTCACATATGGGCAAAAAAGTCAAATTCGGGCCACTAAAATCAGGAATCGACAAAACAAGAATATTTCTTTGTTTTAACCACATGACAATGGATCAATATGATGATAATAAATAAGATGTGATGCATTTAAAGCTAAGGAGTCTGAATTTAGCTGCAACCAGAATCTGAACGAGATCAACAATTAATCGAAATTCTAGCTGTAATCTGCAGCAGAAAGGCAGCTCCAGAAAGGAGCTCATCCAGTTTGATCACTTCTTCATCTTTTTAAAAGCCATTGTCCAAAAAAAGTTTTCTTTATGATTCTGATATCAGCTCGTATAATAATTTTCTTCACCTTATGTGACAGAAAACTGAACCAAGAGGACATGGACTATAAGAACACCAACCCCCCTGCCCCTATAAATAAACAAGAAATGTTGTATTTTGTCAACTGCCAGTTTAAAAATGAAAAAGTAAGTCAGGTACTACTCCTTCTTCAAAATATGTATGCCTTATATTAGCCACTTTTGTATTGTTTTAGGGTGTCAGTACTGAAGTTAAAGTACTTGTACAAAGATAAACCTTGTTTTAAAATAGGCTAATCCGATAGCTAATGGGGAAAAAAGGTGCCATTACTAGTAAACTTTCACAATATGAAGCAAATATAAGTTAGCATGTGTTCATGCAACTCAAGACCTCTAATGTGAATGTTTCAAAGCTCGATGCACAGAAGGTTTCTGGTGGATGTTGTTCATTAAAAAAGTGAATTATCAACACAGATGAGTCATCTTATTCAATATATCTGTGTATGAAGTATGCAGTCTAGGAGTTTCTCAGGTCACCAGCTCACCAGGATGAGAAAAGCTAGAGATGTTAAGCACAATATTACCACAGCAAAAGAAAATTTAATTATGTCCAACCTTGACACAACAACAACTTGGGTCAAAACTTTATAAAGACTGTAGAGCCACTAAACACTGAGCCTTTTGATGGCTGTGAATTATGCTCTGTGCGTGGACGACAGTGCTGCTTTTCATTAGCAAAGTACAGTCTGTGCACACATACTCAGGAAAAATAGGAACAGGTCACCAGGTTAGATTCTTACTCATAATCAATGATAAATGTGTACAATCAGGTGAGAACACGCAGGTTTCACATCTCCCTGCCAGACAGGTGGGGAGGGATCTATTATTTTAGGAATCCAAATATTGCTCGAAATTTAACTCTGAGGCCTTAGATGTTCAGTTTCCTCTGACACTGTTTCAACATGATTATCTGACTAAATGGGGACAGCTGGCTTCATGCATGAAGGCCAGTTTGCAAGGAAGTAGAGCAAATGTCTTAACTGATTTTTTTTCTTAGTTTTTCCACATCAGCTGATGTGAGTGTGCAAGATGCATTCAAGCAGAACAGTTCGTACCATTCAAGGAAAGAAAATAAATCAGCACACAAAGTTTACACAGCAGCTGAACCCTGCAGGCTGCCAGCTCGACTTTTTCTTAGGCCCGGCTTACCTACTGTAGACCAGACAATCCATGTGATTGATTTCTTTATCCGACCTGTGTCTCCTGTAGTCTTCCCACAGGTCTTTAATGGCAGTTACAGACAAGATGAAAATCACAGGAGTCAGAGCAAGTTCTGGCTGAAAAGTGTTGACAATCGGGACGAAATTCAGCAAAGCGATGAAGACGAAGTAGACGTTAGCAAAACGATGAAACTGTTCAAACAAGTTTTTTGGCAGGAATGACAGCACAGTGTACTTGGTCGTCTTAATTTTGTTGTTTGCATAGTGTCGGTTTGGGTTTTCCTCTCCTTTGGCGTTGTCGTAGAGTATGTTTGCGTGGACAGTCCTGGTTTTGTTCTCTTTGGTTTTCTTCTTCCTTTGCCTTTTGGCTTTTGAGGCTTTGGCCATCCCGGCGTCTTCGCTCTCTCGCGCCATAGACGGACCCTGCTTTTAAACTTTTCCAGAGTTAACGTTTTCGCGTCCTCTCATGCCCCCCAAAAAATAAATTAAAAAAGACATTACGAAAATGCTGGTTATGTTATCATCATTTTAACGGGTGAAGAGCTTCTTTGGCATTAAGTCACACAAACGCTTCCTTTTTATCCATGTCGACTCCTTTTCCTGGTAGTCAGAAGAAAACTTTTGCGTGTTTAGCCTCTTTTTCCCCCTACTGTTAGGAAGGATGCTGAGATAGGGAGGAATCGCCTGGATTTCCCGCAGCTGGAGGAGCGATCTGTAAAGTATATGGATGGGATTCTCCCTGTCGCCTCGTGAAGTGGGACTGCTTGTAGATCAGCGGCAGCGCGCAGGCTGTGCACAAACAGGACGTTGGTCAGCGAATCAGGGGTCGCACTATTCTGGAAATCTGACCCTCTGGCCCCTCCTCGATCCAACCTGTTTTTTTTCTCTTTTTTCCTGTCTCTAAGTGCCACGCGGTATTCTTGCGTTTTCATCGGCCCTAAGGAAGCAGCTGAAAAGTGTGTCTAATGAATAACAAATCAGCTTGGTGGGGCAGAATAAATGAGTTATTTCACATAAAATTGTACAACCTCAATTCCAAAAAAAGTTGGGACACTGTGGAAAATGTGAATAAAAACTAAATACAGTGATCCCATATTTCCCAAACAGAACATGAACAACATAAATGTTGAAAATGATACATTTTACCATTTAATGGAAAATATTAGCTCATTTTGAAATTTAATGGGAGCAATACATCTAAAAGGAAGTTGGAACAGGGTAAACAAAAAGCTTTAAAATTAACTGGCACAAATCAGAAACAACTAGGGGAGTTTGAAAACTAACTAGGTTAACTGGCAACAGGTCAGTAACATGGCTGGATATAAAAGGAGCATTTCAGAGAGGCAGCGTCTCACAGAGCAGAGGTTAACCAGTGTGCTACAAACTGTGGCTAAAAATTGTGGAACAATTTTAGAAAAATGTTCCTCAGCATAAAATTGTGAAGACTTTGAAGATCCCACCATCTACAGTGTATAATATTATTAAAAGATTAAGAGAATAAGGAGGAATCTCTGTGTGCATGAGACAAGAATGAAGGTCAACAATGGTAAACATTCATGTTTTAACCGTTGTGCGATGTGCTGTGGCCATCACATTCAACATGAGCATTTTTTTGCATTAAATCGTAAAATGCCTCTGTTTAAATATCTGATATGTTGTTTATGTTCTTTTAACAATAAATATGTGTTAATGAGATTTGCAAATGATTGCATTCTGTTTTTATTTACATTTTACACAGCTCCCTAACTACAATTGATCTGGGTTCTTATATAATGTTTTTTTAGAATTAGTTGCCAACTATCAAAAATTTATAAGGAATTTAATAATGGTGTAAATATTGTTTAATCTATTGTTACACATAAAATTGTTTAAGCATAAAAAATATTGTTCTATTAGTTCAATAATAATAAGAAGAACTTAATTTCATTTAATACAACTGAAATGGGACAATAATAAGAAATCAGGAATTTCTTGGCGAAATTATAAATTTTCTATAAGAAATCAGTTCATTCTAAAGTATTTTCTTGATCCCAATATTTTCATCTTGTATTCTTGGATTTAATTCTCTAAATTTGATACCTTATTAATGTTCTTCTCCTTAGTGGATGAGCACCGGGGCAAGTCTAGAGAATATTTGATTGGGTGGGGCACATTGAGAGTCAAGTGTGGCATATGTAAGTGATAATTTTAAAAAGACAAAAAGGTATTTAACTGTAAGGACCAAAAAAATTAAAGCAAATAGTCAATTGTGAGTTTTCATTAATGATTGGTTTATTTTAGGATTATCCTGTATTTAATCAGCAGTTTTGTTAGCGTTCATTCAGCATGCCGGTCCAATTACATAGTCGTGGTTTTAGAACTTTTACACCCTCTTCAAGCAATTTAAACTGTCTGGATGGACAAATATTATTATCCACGTAAGCAACTGGCAAGATAATGCTGTATAATTTAATGTTGTCTATGAACATGGTCATATTGATGTAGACATGAATCTAGGATACAGTCGTGTTTTGTCTGTTCAACTTTTTCTTTCTTTCTTTCTTTTTTTTTTCTTTTTTTTTTAATTTGTCTTGTCCAGCATGCTAGCAACAGAATGATGGTCTGGCTGCTGTGTTGTGCCAAGCAAATTTGTTTATCCAAGGGGAGCTTTAAGGGTATAAGGCTCTTCTTGATAATCTGATTTATTTATTTTTTTATCTTATTTATTTATTTTGAATTATGGTATTTATGTAATCTTGCTGGACCTGGCTGGAGGTGAAAAAAAAAGGAGTCCTGCCAAGTTAATCCTGTCATCAGACAAAGAACCATTCTGAATCATAAGGAGGAACACATATTTCATCTGTGGAGACAAATAGTAATAGGACCTTACATTTACAGGAGACATTTTTGAGAACATTAAGAGACAAAGAGAAAACATCCACCTGTGGAGCCCTTCAAAGAAAACTAGCATTCATGAACTCAACATAGAGTAAAAACATCCAGGCATCTCCACAGTCACCCAAGAAAGCTACATGAAGTCTCCAGGAGGAAAGTGTTTGTAACACTAGCATAGCATTTAAAGATGAAGATTTTTCTACACTGCAGAGAAAGCAGCTTAAACAGAGCAGAGGCAGTGAGAAAGCAGGAAATCTAGAAAACGTAAGAATGCCTGGAGAATAACATTTGGACTCATAATGACAAACACTCCTGGGACAGTTTTTTCTGTAGAACTTTCACTTCCAACCACAGCAAAATCAGTCCTATAGGCTCCTTCCATCCAGCTTACATTGTACATCCAGTATGCCTGACGAGGTCCCTGTGGAAGCTGTGGTTCCAGCCTCTGCAAAAGAACCACGGCCTGCAGAGAAGTCCTGTCAGAGAAACACCAGTCCTGGAGGTGAGAAAATCAAACACTCCGAAGGTTAATTGTCATCTCAGAGAATGAGTTTCATAAAAATGTGGGTGCTAAGGAAATACAGATACTAGTCCTTAAACAACAGAGCATGGTTTTGGTGAACAAGTTGAAAAAGTTCAATGATCTGATTTACAAAAACAACCTTGTGAATTTATGTACTTACCAGAAATCTGTGTGATTTACAGCCTTTAATGACCTCTGACATGCTTTGTCTCAGCACGATTGTCCCAACAACAGGTTCTACAGGTTGTAAAATCTTTGGCTCATTGTTCCTTTTTTATAACTTTATGGAGAACACTGAAGAAACTTCGCTCACTTTCACGATTTGAATGATTTTAACAGCCAAAAACAATCCAAATGTAAGATGCCCATCATGGAGTTTCTGCAGTTCCTGAGGCTATAGTTTCAGGCCACAGCTGCAGTCTCCATACTGCAGTTTCAGTCCTTTTCTTGTGTTATGTATATATTCATTTAACTTCTGCCATGTCATTTCATCTTGTTAAAGCAACACTACTGAACTTCAGCAGATTTTTACACTGGTGCACCCTGACGGCGGCTAATTCTGCATCCATCTTGCATCCTGTCTCTTCTCCGAGCTCTCTCCAGCCAGTAAAAGTCAGTCCGATGTAGACTCTTGTTTATCTCATGCTCTGTCACATTTTCTCTGTCTTTTCCTGTCTTCCTCTAATAATGCCCCTTTGGGTTTCTTTGCTGAATCAGTTATAGTGTGCGTTCACAACGACCAGTGTGTTTTCATATCTGATTGTTGGTGTGTGACGGGGTGCTAGAAAGCAAAACACAGTTGTAACATGATGCTCTGTGGTGGAATAATAGTTGTGAATTGTGGTTTTTCAGCTTTAAGATGCTGCTGGGCAACTGCAGGTGGAGTTGTCATGCACTCACGGTACATAGTATGAATTCTTTATTACTCTTCCTAATTTGTTCTCTTGCAAGAGAGCTATTGTGAAAAATGGGGGTCCACACTTGTTTTAGTCTACAATGAGCTGGGTTGACCACCACATTATGCTATGCACAAGTAATCAGTCGGACACGGATCATGGGAACACAAACACTTAATATTGTTTGCAATTTCTAATTAGCATTTTATGCTGCTGAAATATTAACAGTTTATGCTTAGCAAAATAACATTCTTCATTTCTTCTTGGTTGTCTCTAACAGAACTGGGAAGGCAAAGCCATGGGTTAATCCATTTTCGGCTAGAAAAATAAACTAGAAATCAACTCTGTGCATCCTTATCATTTCAGGATGAGAAGCATACATATCACGTCTTCATAAATCCAGCTTAACAACGTGTATGCACATTTCTGCCTTTGTGTGTGCACAGTTTGAGTTGTGCAGCAGTTTTCTTGCATCTGGCTACAGGATTTAAAAAGCAAAGAGCTTAGGAGCAAGAAACAAAAGGCAAGCAGAGAAAGGATGTACCCACTGAGAACATCCACACTCTGTTATATCATTACATAGGAAATACATTCTGAATTAGGCTTTCATTTATCACACACCTGATCTTTAATGTTTGTATCTGTTAACCCCCCCCAGTAAAACCTATTGTGAAGTACTTTGTTGTCAGAATATATTCCAAAGGGAAACATTGACATCCCTGATACCCTGCGTGGACACAATTCTCAAAGTGCTGAACTATTAGAACCTCCAGAGGCTGACTGGCCTCTTAGCCAGCAGGTTCCCAAGAGGTGATCAATCAAGGGCCCATTCCAGGGCAGTCTACAGCAATCTGCTACAGCAGCATCCAGCTGTTGGGCTGAAAACTAATGGCTGATTGTACGCTGTGGTATCTTGGCATGGAGAACAATTCAATTTCCAGAAGATGAATGGCCTGAGTATGGTGGATCTGAGGGAGCAAGCTGGCCGCGGCCTCAGAAAGCCGGTTATTACATTGAAGAAACAGTAAGTTAAAACAAAATGAGGTTTGGCTTCTTAATGAAAATATAACCATTTTATACTAAACAGATTTTGTTGTTCCAGTTTTTCACAGGATCAACATGTTGTGTGTTATCTGGTAAAAATGTAGAATAACAACGGTGGTAGCAAAAGTGCTCAAATATTAAGCTTTATATTAATGCATTTCTGTCTCTTTGTTCATTTAACCTATTAAAGCTGCTTTTTAAGTGTTAACCCTTTGAATTTAGTCACTGATTGAAGTTATTCTCCTCTCTGCAGTGGAGTTAGTTGAACAGGATCACAGATTCGCTTCCCTTAAGTCTGATGTGTCCAACGTTGGTCCTCGAGGGCTGCTGTCCTGCAGGTTTTGGATGTTTCCTGCTGCAGCACACCTGAATCAAAAACCTGTTGCGGACAAGTTTATAATCCAAATTATTCTATTCAGGGACTGACATATATATGTTTTTTTTTTTTGTCTAAACTAAATATAGGATTAAATGAATTATTGAGTTTTGTATTATTATGAGTTTAGGAAAACAACAAATACAAACAAGTACTCTCAAGCTAAGGCCTCACCTGTGACCCTGCCTCTCAGTCTGCCTCTGCTCCTCTGTCTGTGCTGCTTGTATGTCCACATACATGGCAGCTGCCATATTTGCGTCAGCATTTTTACTACGGTGTCCCTGAATGAACATACAACTCTGTGTGTGAAGTGAGAACCAGCTAAGCTTTAAAGCTGCAGTAGCAGCTTTGTTTGATAGGTGGTGAGGAACCCTGGTCCTCGAGGGCCGCAGTCCTGCACATTTTCCATCCATCTGTCCATCCATCCATCAATCTGTTCATTCATCCGTCTGTCTTTCCATCCATTTGTCCATCCATCCATCCACCCGTCCATCCATCCATCCATCCGTCCGTCCGTCCGTCCGTCCGTCCGTCCGTCCGTCCGTCCATCCATCTATCTATCTATCTATCTATCTATCTATCTATCTATCTATCTATCTATCTATCTATCTATCTATCTATCTATCTATCTATCTATCTATCTATCTATCTATCTATCTATCTATCTATCTATCTATCTATCCATGCATCCATCCATCCATCCATCCATATATCTAACTATCTATCTTTCTATCTATCTGTCTGTCTGTCTGTCTGTCTGTCTGTCTGTCTGTCTGTCTATCTATCTATCTATCTATCCATCCATCCATCCATCCATCCATCCATCCATCCATCCATCCATCTATCTATCTATCTATCTATGTATCTATCTATCTGTCTGTCTATCTGTCTGTCTGTCTGTCTGTCTGTCTGTCTGATAATCTCTTTTTATCAAGTCTAAATGTCGGCATTTGACTTAATAAAGTCCAAAGTTACCTGATAAATAGCACTAGACTGATCAAGTCAGGCTCACAGGTGAAAAAATGTGAATAAACATCTGTTTCGCTGGCCATAAATCACCTTAATCACTCTCCTCTCATAATGAATCCACAAGATGGATATTACATTTTTTCACACCAATAAGCAGTAAGCTGTCCAGCCTGGTGATTTCCAGGGGAGCTGGAAGTAAACCTGCTGATTCTGTCAAAGTTACGGATCTGTCTGTGGGAATGATGAACAGTAGCTGGGGGCAATTGCAACAAAGGTAATCAGTTACTGCAGATGGCATCCATAGTTCAGAAAAAATAAAAATACACATCAGCTGCAGAAAAATCACATAAATCAATTATAAAAACATCTTTAGAGTTAAATGTCTCTATGTCTATATTTCTAAGGTTTATATAAGATAATCTGGTCCTTACTAGGTTTTAAAATTGGGTAAATACAACCTCAGATGAACAGCTACACATGACATATCACAAATTAAGTCCATCCTTTCTGCAGCAACAGGAATTAAGAGTGTATGTAGCAGCCAGGTGCTGCTGATCAATACACTTGATTAATTGCAATGGAAATTGTTGCTGCCCATTGATCTGGGAAGGGCCAAAAGGGCATTTCCAAAAACATTCAAGACAACTGCCAATATTCCCAAGAATGGATGTCCCAGCAGATTTAACCCAACACCACACCATGCAATGTTAAGAAAAAATGAAAGTGTAAAACAAAGCCGTCATCTCAGACTCTCCAGGCCTAATGAGAGCAAAATGGGGAAGCTTGGCCAGAATGTACACCACTTTGCTATAACAACATAGCAGCAGAGGGCTGATAATTAGGACCTGCTTTGCAGCTACAGGACCTTTTCACCTTGAGTGGATCATGAACTCTGGACACCGAAGTATTCTAGAGTCAAATGTTTGGCTAATCTAGTTTGACTAAAACTGGATAATACAACAAGACAGTGGTTCCAAAAGCAGCAACAGATTTATAACAGAATAGTTGATTTCTTGGCTGATGCAAACCATCTGTTGAAAGGTAAAATTTGTGTAATGGCCTTCAGGATGCAGATATATTCTTCCACAAAGCTAAACAAATTTATTCAAAAGATCATTTATTCCTGCTGTCATCAGTCTTGTGACAATATTTTAACATAATTTGTGTTGGTGTGTGTTAATATGTATGGTTCTCAGACCAAATTGCCCTTTGGGGATAATAAAGGTTTATCTTTGAACCCTTAAAAAAATCAAGATGTTGCAAAGGTCAAAGTGTAGAGCTCAGTCTGAAAGAGTGAAACACTCTGACAGGACCTTCAGAGAGCTGTGCAGAAACAAATGCTGAAATCCTCAAAGACCTGAAGCAACGCTGTAAATAAAAGTGTTAAAATTTATAAAACTGTTTGCAATGGTCTGATTTTTATCTCATGCTTCAGAGCAAAGGCTGCAGTCTGCAACCAGGGGTGGATCTAAAGTGATGCAAGGGGGGTTGCAGGAAAGCTGGAGCCTGTCCCAGCATCTGACAGGCAGGTACTTGCTGGGATAGTCGACCTGTCCATGTACACCCTGGACAGATCGAACCGGTGAAACATTTTAAAACATTTTATACCATAAATTATCATTACAAACTTTTTTTTTGTGTCTATCTACATATACACACACATATATATGTAGATAGATGTCTGTATGTGTATGTATATGTGTATGTGTATGCCTGTATGTATTTTATGTATGTATATATTTTGTTTTTTCTTATCTGTGGTTTTATCTTTTCACATATGTATATATATGATTTGGATTTGTGTGACAAAAATTAGTTGGAGGTACAAAGAACTCTGGACGTCAGCTTGATAAATGATAAAAAATGGTTTATTACAAAAAGTGACATCTTAAGCAGATCTGCAGCATCTGTGACGTCTCTGGCCAATTGTAGTGATATCCCACTGAACATACGTAACAGTGGCCTTATATATGTTCACAAACAAAGAACCTTCCTAAATTCACCTCTGACACCTCCCCTGGGGCTAATCTAAACATATGAAGTGTTTCCTGCGGTTAATTGGTAATTGTTACTTACAGAAACCGACATCCAAATGTGATTATAATACCTACATAATGCTAATAATTAGACACAACAGAAGTATGTTTTTGTATTTGTTCTTGACTTGTACCCAAGTCTGTTTAGCTCCACTAGGGCTCCATCTGAAATAATGAGGTTGATAATAAAGGTACCACATGGCAGAACTGCTGGACCATGAATTTATGGAACACACAACTAGCCATGTGTCATGGTGAGAAATTAATATTCCAGCACAAAACGTCATTACACGGGGTGCTGAGCCTCTCAAGAACTGAATGGAAACTATAAAGGAAAGGAAGGAACTGAGGAAGCTCTGCCTGAAATGTCTGGGCTGTAATAATCAGCGTGCTGTCTGTTTATATTGTCCCATGAATTAATATTGTGTAATCTGACAAATTTACGCATTAACAGAGTCAGCAATTTTCTGCCAGCATTACTTCCTGTCTGTTGCTGTGGTAACAGTGCTGTGTTTGGCCTGGATGATGTGTTCATATTTTTTAAGAATAATTGTCTGCTCCTTCATAGTGAAGTAGGCTGCTCTGAGGGGTTTCTCCATGTCTGTGATTGGTCAGATGCTGCAAACACCACCCCTTTTCTGTGAGTGTGCACAAGATAGAAAGATGGGTTGAATTACTGAGTTTATGACCAGCTTTGTAGTATGGCTTATCCGGATCCTGAATGTCCGGGTACGTCAGCCCAGATAACAGAGAGATGTCCAGGGTGTGTTAGTCAACCTTCGTAATACAGGTCTCTGATCATTTCTGTGTTTACATGATGGACAGATTTAATATGATCGTACCACTTTGAACACTTGCAATGTGTATCTGATTTGGAAGGAAAAAATATAGACAAGATTTAATTAAATTTTATCAAATTTCTGCTTGAAAAACTTTTTGTTTTGAGTCTTTATATGACGCCATTTATGCTGACTGAACGTTCGATTGGATCAAAAGTTCTCCATATAAACAACACTAACGCCACCCTGTCTAAAGCTCCTGTCCCTCCTCTACCACCTCATATAAAATTTTCTAGATGAGCCACAGTCTGCAAGCCTCAAGATTTAATACATTGTGGCCTGAGAAAACACAGTCAGGAATGTTTCTGCACTGGCAATGCCTTTGAGTCTTTAATGTTATTTGCACATGCAGCTTGTTTCATTATCTGGATGTATTTTTCTGTGTCTGCATCCCATTTCTGTATAGATTGTGTTTTCTGCACAACCAGCATATTTCTGTGTTTCTTTTCTCTGCTTGTATCATTGTGGTTGTATTTTCTGCATTTGTTCCTGCTTCATGTCTAAAGTATGTAATCACATAGGGTCTTTGAAAAGCACTCGATCCGCTACTCTTCTATTGCTCTGGGGCTTGACTTTACTACTAAGTTTGCTGCATATCTCAACACTGTCTGCTGCACCACATCAGTCCAACTAACAACTATAAACAAAGTATGTTTCATGTTGCCCTGAACAAGGATTATTATTAATGTCTATATATGATTTAACTCCACAGATTGCTTCCAATTCACTATCTGCAGTTTAACAAGTTTCATGGAAATTTAACTATAAATGGAAAATCAGTCAAGCCAAAACATGTTGAAATATAAAGCTGAAGCATGCTGTGTTGTTCTTTCTGATTATAGTGTGGGCGCATTGGACTGGTTTATAACATATCATTGGTAAAGTAATGAACAGTGTGAAATGTGCCTTTGATATATCTCTGTTTGCCAAATTTTTTGGATCTTGGTGTACTCAGAAAATGTGAAGAAAAATCTCATGAAATCTGGGACAAGGTGACGATATCGCCTCTTGTCCGGGCTTTATTTAGACATGTGCTTCTAATTTTAGTTGGGAAGATAACTGGTTCAGGACAGTACCTGCCTCCATCAGTGTGGACTCAACAGACACACCTTGGCTAACATAAACTCACTGGCCACTTTATTGGGAATACCAACATAAATATCTAAATCAGCCAATCACAGGGCAGCAACTCAGCACATCTAGTCATGTAGACATGGTGAAGACGACTTGCTGAAGTTAAAACATAGCATCAGAATAAGGAAGAAAGAGGATTTAAGTGACTTTGAACGTGCAGGTAACAGCAGGATTTTGAAATCAATTCTTTGACAGACAGGAAGCCAGTGTAAAGATCTGAGGACTGAAATTATATTATCTACTTTCTTGGTCTTTGTGAAGACTCGAGCAGCAGCGTTCTGGACTAATTGCAGTTGTCTGATGGACTTTTTAGGGAGACCTGTGAGGACAGCGTTACAGCTGTCAGTCTACTAAAGATAAATGCAAGTTTTTCTAAATCCTGCTGAGTCATCAATCTTTTAATCCTCCTCTGTATGTTCTTAAAGTGATAACAACCTGACTTCACAATTGTCTTAATATTACTGCTAAAATTCAGGTTCCATGTCTACTTTCAGATATCTGCCTTGGTTGTAAGTTTTGAACTTAGCTGTTTGAAGCTGAGTACTGACTTTTAATTTTTCTTCCTTGGCTCCAAAAACTATTATTTCAGTTTTGTCTTCATTTAACTGAAGGACGTTCTAGCCCATCCACTTTAATTTGATTGATGCAGTTGATCAGAGTTTGGATCGGACTGTAGTCTCCTGGTTAGATGGTTATGTAGATTTGTGTGTCATCAGCATAATTTGAGCGAGTGGCAGTATGTAGATGTTGAACAGCAGTGGCCCCAGAATGGAGCCTTGGGGAACTCCACAGGTTATTTTGTTTCATTCAGATTTATAGTTACCTATAGGCACAAAGTAGTCTCTGTCTTTTAAATAGGACTCAAACCAATTAATTGCAGTGCCATAAAGTCCAGTTCAGTTTTCCAGCCGGTCTTGGAAGACGTTAAGGTCGACCGTGTCAAATGCAGCACTGAGATCCAGTAATACCAGGACTGAAATGTTTCCGCTATCTGTGCTCAAGCAGACGTCATTAAAGATTTTAACTAGAGCAGTCTCAGTTCTGTGGTGTAGTTGAAAACTTGACTGGTACCTAGTGTGACGGCCTCATGTGTGTGCAATGGTAGTAATATCACCTCTTTGAGCTGTTGCAGGAAACTGGCTGCTGTAATTGGCTAACTGGCACCAGTCAACCAGATTTGGAACACCTGAAGCCTTAAGGTGGATTTATGCTTGTGCAGCATCTGCGTAACCGCAGTAGGCTCGGTGGAGCTCCGCAGACACTCGATGCACACCTCTTCCAGACCTGACGTGCAACCCTGCTACGCAGACGGTTACGCGGAGGTACTCCCTTGCGATTGGTCAGTTTGGGATCATGTGTTGCCGGATATCTGGATCTTCTTGCTGAATTTGTGTGGTAACCACCGTCTTTTAAAACAATTACCAGAGGATCAAGTTGATGAGAGGCTGATCGAATTGTTTCTTTGTTTTCTTCCACAAGCTAATAAAGACACTGAACCTGGACTCCATTGTTGTTTTAAAACAGAAAATACCACAGAACTGAAGTGAACCATCAAAAGAACTCCGACCTGGTGAGTTTACCGGCTGATACCACCCCTGCTGCCACCTTCAGATTAAGAGGAGAATCTGCAACACAACACCAAAACAACGTGCACCACCTACACTCGAGTGCGAGAGCAAACTCACCAGCGTCAGCTAGGCCGTAACTGACTGCATACAGACGCCGCGCGAGCATAAATCTGCCTTTAGGATATAAAAACTCTCTGTTGCGCCGCCTGGGCTTGGTCTCCTTTTGGTTTGATTTAACTGGCAACAACACTTGCACTCACCATGTTCACTCATCCATCTTTACTGATCATCCACACTGTAATTTGTTTGGGTTCAGACTATCTTTTGCTTTAATAGATGGCTTTTAATTAGCTTTTGGTATCCAATCCTGTTTTTGTCAGCACCCATGAGCCAGGTTGTGGCTTCTTAGTTGTATTTCCTGAGGGAAATGAGCAGTCAGGTTTGGTGTGATGGTTTGGTGTGGCCATCACACAGTTTTTGGGGTTTGGTTTGTTGATTCTGTTTCGTCAGGGCCTTTCGGTCTGGCTTTGTTGGTGGTTGTGATTGCTGTGTGTTGGCCTGGCCTTGCTTGATTCAGTATGCTGCTGAGCGGTGTTGTTCCAGGGGCAGACCAGGTGGTATGCTTAATGTTGTGCGCTCTTGGAGTATTTCATTCTTGTTTGGTTTGGTCGCTATATGGTCTGAGTATTCTCATTTAGTTTTGGTGTCTTTCCTATTTGACTTAGTGAGCTGGAATAATATCTGTTGCTCTAACCGTCTTCTAACAGGTTCTAAAAGTAGAATGGTCGGCAGAACCTTCAGCTATCAAGAGAGAAAAAAAAGAGGAATAATAATTTAAAGAATGCATAAATGAAGACATTTTATCCAAAGAAAATACTGTATATATGAAATTGGGTATGTATGTGTCTGTATATGCATGTGTGTATGCATATGTATATGAGTACACATGTGTGGAAATGTATATGTATGTATGTATGTATGTATGTATGTATGTATGTATGTATGTATAAGAACAAGAATGGGAACACCTTTGTTAGTCCCTCAGTGAGGAAATTGCTTTGTTGCAACAGTACAGGTGCAGTAAGCAGAAGCACGCAGGTGAGATCAAACAAGAACACACACACACACACACACACATTAACAATACGATCATAGTACATAGAGTTATTATTATTAATATTAATGTTATTAGTGTTGTCCATCATTATTATCATATTATTATTATTATTATTATTATTATTATTATTATAATTATTATTTGTTATTATGACCGATATGTAATTACTGATATTGTTATTGTCATTAGCCTGGGAATATACAGAGTATTTCTGTTACACACAGAGGAACAAGCACTTAACTCTTAGGTCAAACAACTTTTCAGTGTTACACTTTTTTCTGGTACACCTTATTGTCTTGTCTTTTGTCTTCTGATTGTGTCGATGAATTAAAAAAAATCAGGCCCCTCTCTCTGTGGAGCCAGCTTCCACCCTCTCTACCTTTTAAGATTAGGTTCAAATTTTCCTTAGAGCTGGCTTTGTGATCCTTAAACATCCCTTTATTATACTACTACTCATATAGGATGCCGGGGGACAATATCATTTATCTCTCTGCTCTCTTTACTCTCCCTGTAGAAATATCTGACATTATTGTCGTCATTAACTCGTGTCTCTCTTTTTCTTTCTCAGCAGGTATCTCCGGTTTAGAGTTATGGTGCTTGTTGACCCCTCTTTCTTGTCCTCTCCACCACTAACCAGTCTAATAGCCATGAGGTCAGGATGAAAGTGGTGGACCACCTTGTTTCTAGCAAGGCTTCAGTTAACACATTGTCAAATATTACATATGCAACTGTAAGATCATTAACACCAGTCATAAAACTTTAAAACAAACTGCTGCTGTCTCTTTGTTGTCATATATCAAAGGTAATACTATCATGATAAATGTTTAACTTGTCAATGTTGTTCCTTGATCAGGTCTGCTGTCAACAATCTTCAAGGTGCAGGATTGATAATAAGGATCTAAACTCATCTTCATCAGAATGGCAACATGGTTTTGTTTATAATCAAGTAGACCTGTATCATTTTCTCATTAAACACCAGAAGCCGCTACATGCTCATTATGCAGGCTCTGACTTACTGCTCTTACTCTTTACCTTTGCTCATAAAAACATGCTGGTGCAGCTGTAATACCCAGAAGAGCCTATAACACATCTCTGACTTTATTAGAGTTAATGTCTGGTCGTTAATCACAGTCTCTCTGCAGTGCCTGAGGGGTTGCTGGTAATGCTTGCTGGAAGCGTTTGTGATGATGGCATCCAAAGATGGTGGGCCTCTCAGGTACTGTTTATAACTGGTTTTATTCCCATCTCACGGCTCAACAATTTTTCCTAAGTATGGGTACATGCTCTTCAAGGACCCATAAAATCTGGTGTGGGGTTACCCAAGGATTCATTTTTGGGCCCAATACTTTTTGATCTGTACATGATGCCTCTGGGAGACATCATCAGGAGACATGACACTGATTTTCACAGCTATGCTGATGATATGCAGCTTTACATCGCTGTGTCTCCTGATGATCTGGAGCCAGTTAATGTCCTCTTAAACTGTATTTTTGAAATAAAATCATGGATGGCAAATCATTTCCTATAGCTTAACTAGGACAAAACTGAAGTTTTAGTAATTGATCAATGATTGATCAAAGAGAGATAATTTTATCCTTATTATTTCATTTTAAACCTTCTCAGTGTGTGAAAATTCTGGGTGTTATTTTTGACTCTGAGCTGAACTTTATTCCACACATTAGAAATGTCACAAAGACATCCCCATAGTCCACCCATTTCTCTCTCTTGCCAGCACAGAGATGCTAATGCATGCTTTTATTTCTAGTAGAATAGATTATAATAATGCCCTGCTCTCTGGTCTTCCCAAAAAGAGTATTTCCACACCTACAATTGCCCCAGAATTCAGCGGCACAAGTTCTGGCGAAAGCCACGGGGCGGGAACACATTACACCAGTTTTAAAATAGCTGCATTGGCTCCTCGTGTGTTTCAGGATTTGATTTTAAGGTTTTTTTTTTTAGTCATTTATAAATTTCTTAAAAGTCTTGGGCCTTCTTATTTATCTGACCTCTTTTGAAATATGAACCATGAATTTGAATCTAAATTAAGATCTGGGTTTTCAATGGTCATGAAAATGAAATGATCTCATTTTTTGCTCCTTCGCAGTTTACTCAGTTGCAAATCGAGAGCCACTGACATTGCAGCGCTCTCCTGCAGACTCCTCCCACAGCCCCGCTTTGGTTTTATTCAATGCGAGTTGCCAATGCCTCTCAAATTAGATTGAAGAGTCGTGACTAAATAGTCCACCAGCTCCCAGAGACACAAAGAGAAAACAAATGTTATAAGCAAACATAACTTTTTTCTCGGCAAAGACCAGTGCTCAATTAACACAGTGAACATCCCGAGATTTAAGAAACTCATCAACACTTTAGACAAACGGTATCACTGCCATGTCATCACTGTTTTACTTGAGTGTCTCTCCCTGCCCTGTATGATGTGTGTCGTGAGGGTGTTGTGAAGGACGTGGCTAATGTTTCACCACCGCTACAGACCTGTGGTCAAACCGCACCATTGAGCCGTATATAAATCTCATGCTACATTTAATTGACGCAGATTTCGACATAAAAATTAAATGTCTCCAGACTAATTTTTTCCAGATCACACCGAACAGAACATAACTGCGAGGCCTTGTTCCATTTGATTTGGCAGGAACAGCCTACCAGGGAACCTCAGGGCTGCAGACACTGTTGATGTTTTTAAAAAGAGGCTCTTTTTAATTTTTTAATTTAGCTTGTAACTGAATCTTTTTTGTGGTTGCTTATTTGTCCTTTCATTTTAGATAAATTTTTTATTTATGTAGTTTTTTTTTATCAATTCATTTGTGTTTTAGTCTCTTTATTTTGTCATATTTAGTACATTTTTTATGCATCTTTTAAACTTTTGCTTTTGTCTGTTATTGTTTTTGTTGTTGTTGTTGTTTCTTTTTTTTTTTTTTTTCTTTTTTTTTCAACCTGTCCTGTCCAGCATCATAGCAAGCAGAATGATAGCCTGGTTGCTGTATTGTGCTGAACAAATTTGCTTTGCCAAGGGGAGGCTTATGGGTATATGGCTCCTCTTGATAGTCATTTGTTTATTTGTTTATTTACTTTGAATCATGGAATCTATGTAATCTTGCGGGACCTGACCGGAGGGGACAGAAAAAGAAGGAAGACAGCAAAAAGAAGCAAAAGGGAAAGCAGAAAGAAAAAAGAGGAGATGAAAACACCACAGAAAAAGGCAACGACCCTTCAATCCACACTATCACCAGATAACAAACTGCTACATTTGTATATAAATACACCAGAAAATTTCCTACAGCTTTCACAGAAAAACAGAGCTGCCAGTGGTGGAGAGTCCTTAAATAATAATCAAATCAAAAAGACATGTCACAAACGTATCACAACAACAACCAGATACTAACTCACAGAAAAAAAAAAAAGGTTTTAGGTTTACTTCATCTTTCTTTTAAATTTTTAAAACTCCAGTGTTTTCTTCATGGGGACCCACCACATTGGGGGCTCTGCCTGTTCAGTCTGCAGGGTTGCTGTGGCAACGTTTCCCCTGTCTGGATGGCTGGGGTCCTGCACTGCAGCCCTATGGCTGTGGTGGGGACCCTGGTCTCCAGTGGTCAGGGTGGTTCTTGTGATGGCGCTCACTGGGTGAGTGGGCTCCAGGTGTAGATGGAAAATACAGAGGTAAACAGAATCCACAAAATAGCGTTTCATCACAGTACCGTCAAGCATCTTGCATTCCTCTGTGTGTGTGTGCACATGTGTGTGTACGCAGGTGTGATATTTTACAATTGTTCTGTTATACTTGTAGTTTAAAGGTTTGTTTTACTTTATTATGCATATATTGTTTTTATTATGTAAAGCACTTTGTGTTGCATTTTGCACGAAAAGCTCTTTTTAGATTAAATTTTATTTGATTTGAATTTAGGTTTTAACTTAATGTGAAGGGTTTTGTACATAACTGTACAGGTTAACGTTAAAATAAATGAATGAAAAAATACTTACACGACTCAAAACTACTGGGATTTTTTATCAGGATCTGCTTAACTTTGCTCTGGAGAGTTATCCTCAGAATTATTCAAAGCTCTCATAAAGGATCAGTCCTCTTCGCTGTGCATAGATGACTCAGTATGATAGATCTAGCTGACTGCTTTGTGAATGTATAATGTGTTTAGAAGTTAACTGTGCAGAGGCCCAAATAAATCAAAGTAATTAACTCAATAACTGATCTGATGAATTTCCCAGCAAAAGGAGACAGTTTAGCTCACTCTGCAGAAAGGTATAGCTACTGCGGTAAGGGGAAATCACATGGGCTCCTTTTCCACTAAACTCAAACCAGTGCCATAATTTAATAGGTTTCAAGATAAAATGGCAAGTGAGCTGAACTGCATGAACAAAGTCTTACATATCATATTGGTGCCAGACAAGGCAGTTTGTCAACTAATGAGAAACAGTTTTGTCCAGACGTGCTGGAAATTTATCCATCTATAGATTCATATGATCATTAATTTCTTGGCTAATTGGTTGAATTATTATTTGTACACAGAAAATTAAACTTCTTGACAACAATGGCTGTACAGGGGACAGCAAGAGATGCATACAGTACAGAAGATCTTTGAACACACACCAGGAAGCAGCAATCCTAGCATGTAGCATGCCATAATCATAGGGAAACCCTCAGCTAAAAGACTCTACCAAGCATTGCCACCTAACCAAAACACAGTTCAAACCTGAATTACATGGGAATGTAAAGAAATAATGAGAAAATCACTGTCTGCTTTAGAGCTTCAGCTAATTTCTCCACCTCAAGCAAACCACATGAACAAAGTGTCATATGAAAGCAGAGACTCTGCTTGTTACAAAGATGTCTGTCTCATCATTTTGATGTAAAAACTCTGAAAGCTAGCAGCCAAAGAGTAGCAAACAACAAAAATCATGTACTCACAAATCATAGTGTTTGGTATCAATGATCCCAAACACAGCAGCAAATCTACAATGGCTGAAAAAGAAAAGAATCAGGTGTTGCAATGTTCCAAAGTCATATTGATTAAAAAGCTGTATATATACCTGACCTGACTTCACGAAACTCACTGAACAATGCGACCATGTAAAAAGCAGTGGTCCAAAATTCCTTCACCACATGAGAATGATGACGTCGTACAGAAAATATTTACTGAAGTTTTTGTTGATGAAGGTGTTTCTACAAACTGCTGAATCATAAGTGTACTTAGTTTTTCACATACTGTTTCTGCATTTAGGATTAGTAAATGTTAAATAAATAATGACAAAGTGTAATATGTTATGTGTATTGTACCATGACATATTGCACCATACTGCACCAGAGGGCGATTTTCCTCACAGTTATCCTTGACTTGCATTATTTTCGTGAGCAAACCCCATTTCTCTACTCAGCTGAGTCCCAAACCAGTGGCCAGAGTGATGAAGAGAAAGAGATAATAACTAACCATCTGATGAAACATTTCAAACAAAAGAGAATGAAAATATCTATAACAAGATGCTTCTTGTACCTTAAAATGGACCATTAATGTAAATTTTGTACATAACGAATAGTCCTAGTCAAAAAGTTTAGACACAGTTTCCCGTTGGAGTTCATAGGAAATTGTCTAAACATTTGGCTGGTACTATACATGTGATTTGATCAACTTTGCTTTTTCATCCCACATAACCTAGCTCTCAAAACCAGTCACAGCAGAGCTGTGCACCAAAGATTCAGCTAAATGAGCTAAATTAACATGAGGAAAGAACTTGTATGAACTGGATCTATAGAATATACATAGTGAAGTCTGTGCACTTTGATGCTTGAAACAAACTGATGCTTGAAACAAATAAGAGTTGTTGTGGCTTAACTATCATTGCATTTTCTTTCTGGCTGGTCACCAACTGCTGTAGTGCTGCTGCCATAAGCTATGAGTAAGTAACAGTTTAAAGTGATAAAGGAAGTGCAGATGATGCTCGAGGCTATGCCTGCACTTATATACCCTCATATAAGTCCTGCAGACTAAAAAGCCAGTTTAAATTCAGGTTGGAGGAGAAACTCTTCAGTGCAGTTTTTGTTATCCATTTATATATATATATATATATATATAGGCTATATATACACACACACACACACACACAAAACTGCCCTTGAGTTGTGCTTGAATCATGAGGCCATGCAGAGAAATCGGGTGAATACAGCAAACGCATGGCTATCTCATTAAATTAAAGGGTTTCTGGGAATTGTGCCAGCACTAACAGATTCCAAGTTACTAAAGTCAGGGATGGATGTTGTATGGAAACGAACAACTTATCTTAGCCGGATGACTTTTGCAGTACTGATGGGTGAGGGGTTCTTAGAGGATGAAATAGGCTCTAGTTAGTTAAGGTCAGGAACACAGGTAAAGTTAACCATTCATTACTGTGCAACCCTGAATAAATCCAACCAATAACACTGATACTTGATATAAATACTAGATTTAGATAGTTTGTGCTTTGAAATGACATATATTGTATCTGGCATAGAAATTTAACTTAACTAATAAAAAAAACCTGCAATACTGCTAAAGTACATAAATGCTTCCACTAAAGTATGATTGTTAGTGAACTCTGTCAGGCTTGTCAGATGGTTGAATATCTTTCTCTTTGTTCAAATTCACAATGATTGACCAGATGTTTCTAAGCAAATTTTACTTCTGAAAATGTTCGACACACATTGGCCTTGTTCATGTGTGAGTACAATACAGAGAGAGGACTTTAGGAATTTTGTAGTTTGTCTTTATTGTCGGGTAGAACAGGCCATGTTTCTTCAGAAAAGGAAACTGCTGATGAGCCACAAAGGGTTAAATTCTTAAAAGTCCAGAGCCTGTTTTGAAATGCAGGATTTTTTTTGTTTTGTGTGTTAACTTTTAGAAAAATATAAATGAAAAAATGATGGTCTGAAAAGCCTTGGTATAGCTGTCATCATTACATGTATGCATGTGTTTGGAGGTAGAGATGTGCGATACTGCAAGATTTGGTGTTGATCCGATACCAAGTAAATAAAAAGCTAGTGTGGTTGATACTGATACAGATACCAATACTTTTTAAAAGGACTGTTGAAAGTTACACATTAATGCATAAAAATTAATTTGTGGAATGAAGGTATTATTATTTTTTATTACATAAAAAAAATCACATGAACTACAGAGTTGTTATCCACACAATAAAACTCAGAATTGTGATTATCTCTACAAGAGAAGCTGATTTTGGGCATGTTTATGAAGATTCTGGTAGTTTTTAAGCCTTACGTCACAGTATCGATGTTATCACACTAGTATCGATGCCAACATTGGTATCTTTATTATTGATATTTGGATTGGTAATATCGATACAAATGTTGGTATAGATATCATCGATATTTGGATTGATCTGCCCACCACTAGTTGGAGGGCCACAAACCCCCAGAAGGTACAATTATTGTAATTCTTACAACAATATATATTTTTTCTTGTTCTGCTGCTGTCTATTTAATTTTCTAGTCTTTTTCATAGTCACTGTCTTGTTTCCTGTAGTTTTTTTCCCCCACCTTTGAAAGAAGACCTGTTCTGTCTTCTTAACATCCTGTTCCCTGCTAATGGTCATCATCACACCTGCTTGTCAATTTGTTATTAGTACCTCTGTATTTCTGCTCCAGGTTTTCCTTTATTCATTGCCCCTCCATTGTCTGTGTTAGTTGTGTCGTCTAGTCTGCAGTTGTGTCTTTCATTCAGTTAAACCTCTGTACTACCTTCAACTGCTTCTGGTGTTTCAGACTCCGTTTGGGTCCCACTTCTTGGTTTCCAGCTTCCCTGACACAAACACTGAAGATTAATGCAGATAAGTTTATACAGTGTTGTTTGTAAGTATATTATGTATTTTTTTAACTCTTGTTGAGCAATTGTGTGTTGGTCTTCCCGCCATAATAGACTTGACCAGCGTTTGAAATGTGAAACGGTGTTCATGTCAAAGCAGCAACAGACAGTGAAGATGCATCAAGGAATATCTCAGTCAGCACAGGTTTGCCTTCGGGGTTTGTGATGAGCTGACTGCTGCTTAGGCTGCATGACTGCTAGGGCAGGACAGACTGATCCAAATATCAATAGTATCGATACCAAGGCTAGTATTGCTATCGTTTGATACCAGTGTGATGAGATCTATACTTTTCTTGCAGAGGGTTTGGGAGAAAAAAAGCCAAAGAATATGAAGCAGAATTAACCAAAAGTAGGTTTTGTTTTTGTTTAGCTTATTTGCACTGCAGACTTCATTTTTCTCACTCATGTGATAAAGGAAATGTTTAATATTTAGTTTCATTGTCATGTTAGTTTACATGCTTGAAAAAATGCTTAAATTTAAATTTCTTAGTTCAGCCATTCAGTTTGTTAATAAAAAAATTTACAAAAATCTTTATACTGTGTTTTATTATGAAAATAACCATGATAAATATTTAAAAGCAAAATCATTAAACAATTGTGAAATTTTGAGCAAAAAATATCAGTATCATATCAGTATCAGTGATATCAATACCAAAATTTGCAGCATTGTCCAGCCCTCACTGCACAACCAGAATCAGCACCAACTATCCTGCGTTGCCACATTCACACACGTATTTAATGTATCTTTAGAAAGGAGTTCTTTGTTGAGGGCAAGATAGTGGAGCTGATATGTGAAAGGGCCTTTAGTTTCCTCCGTCACACATGCATGTTGCTGCCAAACACAATGTCTGAATCTGAATTTACACAAACACATATTGGAAAACTTAAAAAACACTAATTTATTTGATTCTCCTGACTTTTTGTTCTCATTGTGTAGTGTATTTAAGTATGCAATTAATGCATGAGCAAACCTGTGTTTCATCATCATTGCAGGTAGATTTTTGAAAAGAATCAAGAAACATTGTAATGCATTAAGATGGGTGTTCTGTTAAGTGAAAGGACTGGACATTTAAATATATTTATTAATATGCAATGTGTAAAAAGGCTGGTTGTGTGTATATACGAGGACACTTTGAAAACAAAACACTTTCATTTTTATCAGTGTGAGCTGCAGGAGCTCTGACTGTACACAATGCAGTGAATAATTGAGCTCATTGTGGTGTGTGGGATGCACTCTGGCTGTATAATTTGCTTCTTTTCAAACACTTGACTAATCACATTCATTTTACGTCCTGCCAACAAACACACACGCATCTAAACATGAAAGCAAAACAGACTCAGTTATTAAAGGAGAAAGGCCGAGAAAAATAGGGACCTGCGTGCCGAATAGTGTTGACGGCGCACACGCAGGTCCACAAAGGTTCCACTCAGACATATTTAATCAGCCGTAAAGCAGAATAAGAAAATATCTGACAGCAGCAGGAGATTGGAGGATGCTGGGTTTTCTACATAAAACCCGGCAACAGTTTAACTGCAAAGTTAATGCGATGATCACACAAAAACACCCTCGGCTTCTTGTTCTGTTAAAGTGAAGTGAAATTCAACAATAAGTGCGTGCGCTTCATGTTTCCTCATCACTGGGCAGGGTGTGAAAAACTATTAAAAAACATCTCTTCTACTCACTCTTCAGTGTTGGTTACTGACCTTGAACTAATAATGGAGAGTTTTCTGGAGCGCACCAACTGCTTACCAAGCCCCTTTTTTAAAAACTGCATGCTTACAACTAAAGGAACCAGAAAACCACTGACCATTGGTCTTCATGCTCTGTGTGCTCACAAACAACAACCCTGCAAAACGACTTTGCTGCAACACAAGCTTCCTTTTTAATTCCTTGCCATTTCACTTTAATTGTTTTCAGGTGATGAAGGAATAAAGAGCAAACACTGCACATTAAGCTTTGCTGTAGTGTGTAACAGGCTCATTCTGAGCTGAGTTTAACTCTGCAGAGGTAACATACTTCAATGAATTTGAAATGAGACCATTTCTATCATGGTCTGTGTTTTTGGTTTAGTTTTACTGTCTTATGGGTTTATTGTCTTGTCTGGTTTTCTGTTTTAATGTTGTAGTTCACTCACCTTGTGTAATGTGTTCTATTTTGCTTCCTGTTCATCAGCTTACCTGGTTTAATAAGCAAATTCTCTTCACCTGCTCCCTATTAGTTCCTCAGTGTATTTATACCTCTTTTTTTCAGGTTTTTTTTTATCAAATTATCCGTCATGTTTCCCTGTCATGTCTCCTGTTTCGGCTCTGTAAGTATTTTTTGCAGCGTTGGTTTAAAACCTTTATTCCTGAATATCGCCTGCCTCAGAGTCCAGCTTTTGGGTCCACTTCCTTCATCAGTATCGTTTGTCGATAGATGATTTAAGTAAATATGCAGGAACCTCCAAGTTGTGTTTTTCTTTAAATCAGCATCTTACATCTGTAGTTAAACCCAGCTTGTTGTGATCTCAAACTTTTTTTAAAAGGTTCTACTTCCTGCTGATCACCCTTTTTAAGTCTGTGTTTTTGTCTCTAGATTGATTACTGCAGTTCATTCCATGTTTAAAATAGCCAGGTGTTAATAACACACATGCAGTAAGTTCAAAGTTCTGTAGCTTCAGACTAGAACACATAACCACTAACATACATCCACCTTCCACTTTATCAGGTCCACCTTGCTAGTAAAGGTTGGACCCTTTTTTCCTTTCCTTCATTCTTTAATTCTTGGTGTCATAGATTCAACAAGGTGTAGGTGTAGGAAACATTCCTCAGAGGTTTTGAGCCATATTGACATGCCAACATTATACAGTTGCTGCAGATTTGTTGGCTGCATCCATGATGAGAATCTCCAGTTCCACCACATCCCAAAGCTGCTCTGTTGGATTGAGATATGGGGCCTTATTTA
Source organism: Melanotaenia boesemani (assembly GCF_017639745.1). Classification (NCBI taxonomy): domain Eukaryota; kingdom Metazoa; phylum Chordata; class Actinopteri; order Atheriniformes; family Melanotaeniidae; genus Melanotaenia; species Melanotaenia boesemani. Next base: position 29,286,731 of record NC_055695.1, on the reverse strand, counting down.
TAAAGCTTGCATAGGAACAAAACCAGCATACGCCAAATATAATCAACTTCTGGGATTTATAAAAGCCAAACTTGATGGGAAAAAGTTCCTTCCTCCACCCAGGCATATGCACAAAATCTGTGAAAACGGGAAACGGCAACACCAACGGTACAGAATAAAATTGAGGAAATGATGTGAAATGTGAGACATCTGTGGACAATCCACTATTTCCTTTCACACCACATGTTAGGTATTAAAGTTGTTTGCAGAAATGAATAAAGACACACATTCGATATTAATTCTCCTAAAAGTGCACGCTCAAGGGGGACAGGAATTTCAGGGAAAAGGGGGATGATATTAATAAGAAATTCAACCACTAAAATATGTTCTGTCATTGTGAAACAAAACTTACATGTTATAAAACACATCCAGCTAAATAGGGCGACGGTCTGCTGCCAGCAAGTCAAAGTCATTCAGCAGAGCGAGAGGCAGACTGGAGGTCTAGAAGTGATGCAACGCTTATGAAACACACAAGACGTGGATTTCATTTTATTTATTCTCACACAATGCTTTTTTTTTTGTTGTCCCAACTTCTGTCCAGACGGTCTTCATTTCCCGCAACTCCTTGTCCACCTGGTTAATAGTGGTGATTGTGTCACTCTGCACCACCCACCCAGCTGGAGCACCCAGCAAATGGAAAGAAATATTATTTAACACCAAATAAACTGCTGCCAATCTCAGACGTGTCTGTACATATCTATTTTATACATTAAAACAAATTACTGACATCATTGTCATTTAGCAGAAGCTTTTATCCAAAGTGATTCACCACTCTGGGAATTGAACTTCCTTCTCCCAGCATGGGAGACGGATGCTCTACCGACAGACATCCAGCCACATATTCCGATGCCTCTAACGTGTCTTGCCTTCTGACACTATGACAGGATCCACCACCTGCTACCACGATTCTGCCTTTCTGACACAAGTAATGCCCACGCCGCGCCCACCAATTAAACATTTTTAGGTTTTTCAACGTGGTCCATCAGGATCTCTGTCTCACACCCTGAGAAATTCCACTTCTTAACTCTTTTTCCGTCCTGAGCCGTCCTGAAAATGATGTGATGAATATGTATCATAGGGGTTCACCTGACCATTTATAGCCACAATGTGGGTTTGACAAGGCGTTCCCTCACGTGCGTCCGCTTTAGAGTTGATTCTGATTCATAAACGGAAACAGGTGTAGGACGTGCGCGTGCATGCTTTTATAAATCTAAAAGTAGAAGTGCACAGCATTTCCTTTTTGTGCAGCAGACGCCACCTGTAGTTTGCTTTGCTACGCACAGGTTTATAAATAAGGTCACTGGTGACTGTGGAGGCCATTAGAAAGCAGGTGGAGGTGATCTGAGCTTTGTGACATGGTGCATTATCCTGCTGGAAGTAGCATCAGAAGATGCTCCACTGTGGTCATAAAGGGATGGACATGGTCAGCAACAATACTCAGGTAGGCTGTGGTGGTTAAACCACGTTGGTACTAAGGAGCCCAAAGTGGAACAAGAAAATATCCCCCCACACCATTACACCACCAGTAGCCTGAAGCGTTGATACAAGGCAGGATGGATCCATGTTCTCATGATGTCTCCACCAGATTCTGAGCCTACCATCTGAATGTGGAGCTGAAATGGAGACTCATCAGACCAGCAACGTTTCTCCATCTTCTATTGTCCAGTGTTGGTGAGTGTGTGTGAATTGTAGCCTCAGTTTCCTGTTCTTAGCTGACAGGAGACACCCGGTGTGTCTTCTGCTGCTGTAGCCCATCTGCTTCAAGGCTGGACGTGTTGTGTGTTCAGAGATGCTGTTCTGCATGTGTGTCATTAACACCTGGTTATTTCAAACATAGAATGAACTGAAGTAATCAATCTAGAAACACAAACACAGATTTAAAAATGTGTGATCAGCAGGAAGTAGAACCTTTAAAAAAGAATTTAAGATCACAACAAGCTGGGTTTAATTACAGATGTAAGATGCAGATTTAAAGAAAAATACGACTTGGAGGTCACTGCATACTTACTTAAATCATCTATTGACATTGATACTGATGAAATTATCACAGTGAGGCGACGTGGTCCACAGTGCTTATTTTACTTCCTGTTGTCTTTCCATCATCTCCAACCAGTCTGTCCATTCTCCTCTGACCTCTGACATCAACAAGAAATTCTGGTCCAGACAACTGCTGTTCACTGGATATTTTCTCTTCTTCAGACCGTTCTCTGTAAACCCTAGAGGTGGTTGTGTGTGAATATAACAACCATAAATATAAATGATTTATGTAAGGTAACAAATGTGTTAAAGCTGGTCTTATTTGCAGATGATACCAGTGCATTTTGTTCTAGCAGTAATCTCCAGTTGTTAATAAAGGAGATTAACATAGAATTAAAAAAAATGAAGTTATGGTTTGATCGAAATAAATTATCATTAAATTTGACGAAAACCAAAATAATGGTGTTTGGAAATGATCAAACAAATTTGCAGAATGAAATTATGTTGGATGGGGTAGAGATTGAAAGAGTGAATAAAATAAAATTTTTAGGGTTGATAATAGATGAACAAATTAGTTGGAAACAACACATTAGACACATCCACAGTAAAGTTTCAAGAAGTTTAGCAGTATTAAATAAAGCAAAACAGAATTTAGATCATAAATCACTACATACTCTTTATTGCTCGTTAGTTCTTCCATATTTTAATTACTGTGCAGAAGTTTGGGGTAATAATTACAAAACAATAATACATCCACTATTTGTTCTCCAAAAGAAAGCTATAAGGATCATCCATGGGGCAGGTTATAGGGACCATACCAATTCATTATTTTTGCAGTCAAAATTATTAAAATTGAAAGACATTATTAATTTACAGACTATACAAATTTTATTTAAGGCAAAACACAAATTACTACCTGCAAATATTCAAGGACTGTTTACAGAGAGGGAAGGGGGTTATCTTTTGATAGGGAAATTTAATTATAAGGTCAAAAGGGTGAAAACAAGGAGGAGATGTTTCTGTATTTCTGTTTGTGGAGTAAAATTGTGGAATAAGTTGAATGTGGAACTCAAGGAATGTCCAAATTTAAAGCAATTTAAAAAAATGTTTAAAGAAATTACTTTCACACAATATATGAATGAAGAAGCTTCTTTTTGAAATATGTATTTTTTGTGTTGGTTTAAAATGAACTACTTGCAATGGTTGAACAATATGAAATTATTTAAATGTGTATTGTGATATAGGACTGTAAAGTTCAGATGGAACATTAACAGGAAGTGGTGAATATTATTTTAACTTTGGAGAAGGGCTGGGATTTAATAAGTTTTACTTCTTCCCTCCCCTTTTCGAGCATGATCTTTGTTTCATTTTTCTTTTTTTGTAATTGGAATTCGCATGGCTGTACATGTGGTTTTGTATGTGCTCGAAATAAACTACTACTACTACTACTACTACTACTACTAATATCCCAGTAAATACTCAGACCAACATTTATGCTACGTTCAAAGTCACTTAAATCTCATTTCTTCCTCATTATGATGCTCAGTTTGAACTTCAGCGAGTCGTCTTCACCATGTCAACATGACTACATGCACTGAGTTGCTGCCATGTGATTGGCTGATTTAGATATTTGCATTAACAAGCAGTTGTACAGGTGGACCTGGTATAGTGGCTGTGGGTTTGTTTCACCTTTGTTGGTCTTTTGTCAGTGGCCATGTCAATTTCATTGAATTCTCAAATATCATCAAAATAATAATAATAATAATAATGTTCCATTGTACTTCTTGTAATTGGACAACCAAATAACATCCAGCTGGACAGTACTGTTTGGTAGCGAGAAATTGAAAAATCAGCATGATGAGCAAACATTTGTTTATTGCACAATTTCAAAAATAAATTTAAAATAAAAATAATTCCGTTGTTTATAAGCGGCAGTAGCTTTTAGACTGGGTGTACATGATCTTGGCTCCTCATCACCACTTTGCCTGCCCTCACCCTTTTGGGTACTTGAAAGCTCTCCTTTTCAGGGAGTGTACGGAGTGTAACCCATAAACAATAAACAGTGCTTCAGTGGAAGTGATCACAGTGAATATGCCAACATAGACAATTCAAACTGATTCAACTCTGTCTACATAATTATTTTTGCACCAGTCCAGTTCAAAGTGAGTCCAGCTAAAGGAAAAATTGAGATGCTTGTGTTTTCCCATCTGTTAAAATGAGGCAAATGGATACAAAATACATCACATTTGGTGTAATCAGTCTGACAAAATGACAAATTTCTCAGGTTTAAACTGAGGTTGGTGTAAACCCTTTTATGTCTCTGCAGCTTCTGTGAAACTGTTTGATATATTACTGAATGCTCTAATGTATGCAAGTGTTATTTTATACACTGTCTATCTGGGTGTGAATGCAGCAGAACCATCTGGACAGGCTGCAGCCCAGCTGGTGAGCAGCACAGCACTCCAACAGCGAGCTGAGCTGTACTAGAAAAACTGATGAGTTCAGGTGGTTCCCTGCAATCAGAATGACAGTTACTATGAATCTGTTGTGTCTTTTTCTGTGTACAGCTCCACAAGGCAGTCACACATTTTAATGGATCATTAAGATTTCAAAATATTTTTAAAGGTTGTTTGCTATGAGAGTAGATATTTAAATATACATTTTTGAGATTTGACCTCTCTGTGTGAAGTTGATATCCAGGTCATGGTAACCCTATAAGCTTACTTTAGTTTGATCCTTAAAGATGTGTCACTTCTTAAAGGTTAGAAATAACAGTTTATTACCAGCTTGTTGGTTTTCTGAAGTTGCATTTGTTTTGTTGACCCACCACACCTTCATGTGAGTCATTGGTAGTACTTAATCAAATGTCAAATAGTAAAAAGTGTTAAATAAAAAAAAAGAAAATCATCTTTTTATGATATTGTAAAAATTGTGATGTTGGTCTGCTGCGGTAAATGTATGAATATGTCTACAAAAAGCAAGCTACACTCACCCACCACTTCAGACAACAGCTCAACACACATGTAGTCATGCAGACATGGTAAAGACAACTTTATGAAGTTCAAACTGAGCATCAGAATGAGGAAGAAAGGGATTTAAGTGACTTTGAAAGTAGCATGGTTGTTGGTCTGAGTATTTACTGGGATTTTCACACACAACCATCTCTAGAGTTTACAGAGAATGGTCTGAAGAAGAGAAAATATCCAGTGAGCAGCAGTTGTCTGGACCAGAATGTCTTGTTTAGGTCAGAGGTCAGAGGAGAATGGACAGACTGGTTGAAGATGAAAGAAAGACAACAGGAAGTCAAATAAGCACTGGTTCCAACCAAGGTCTGCAGAATAGACCTGGTGCAGAGTGACACAATCACCACTATTAACCAGGTGGACAAGGAGTTGCGGGAAATGAAGACCGTCTGGACAGAAGTTGGGACAACAAAAAAAAAAGCATTGTGTGAGAATAAATAAAATGAAATCCACCTCTTGTGTGTTTCATAAGCGTTGCATCACTTCTAGACCTCCAGTCTGCCTCTCGCTCTGCTGAATGACTTTCTGACTTGCTGGCAGCAGACCGTCGCCCTATTTAGCTGGATGTGTTTTATAACATGTAAGTTTTGTTTCACAATGACAGAACATATTTTAGTGGTTGAATTTCTTATTAATATCATCCCCCTTTTCCCTGAAATTCCTATTTTTTCTCAGTTCTGGAAGAAAAATTGGAATCTTACTCAGTATTTGCAAGGTGGACCTGATTAAGTGAGCAGTGATTGTATTTTGCAGTCACAAGCAAATTAATGGAAAATCGTGAACTATCATATATTAACTCTATTGCTCTGTGTCCTGGTCACCTGAATATAAAAACACACCTTAGGTGATTGGATGTAATTAATGAAATGAATGTCCGCTTCAATAACTGAAACCCAATTTTAAGTTTTTTAACGGTGGAATTGAGAAATGTCATTTTTGAATACATACTTTCTACACCAACAAAAATTTGAGATTTTCTTTTGTTCCTGAATGCTGCTTGGTTAGGTTTAGGCAATAGTGACACAGCTAAGGATAAGAAATTCAACATGATTTGCCTTTTCAAGGAAGAGTTCTTAACGTGGGCTGCACAGCAATGTGGTGGTCAGCAGGTGGTGGTCAGCACGATTGCCTCCTATATAAAACAGATGAACGGAGCAACAGCGCATGCTACGGTTTTGTAAGCTATGTGATGGCGGAACTGGTGATTTCTCAACATGAACTCAACAGCGTTATGCTCAGATGAGCACGTTTCAACAACTTGGGCCAGTGGAACACAACAAAATTGTCTGAAAGAGGAATCTGTTGGTTCCAGGTGTTCATGGTCCAAATACATACAAAGTAATTGTAAGTATTTGAGTTTGGTATGTGATCTGAGCTCTCATACTATTTACTGTGTGTTCTCATACTATAACAATGTGCTCCAATGGTTATTGAGCACTACAGATCTGGTAAAAGACAGACCCCAAGGCGGGGCGAGGCCCCAAGATGATCCACTTGAATAGAGGTGTAAATTAATGGAAGAACAAGGAGCAGCTGTCCCTGTGTTATTTCAAACCACAGACGTTTCATCAAGACCTCAGGAAATTGTATCAGCTTCTGAAAAAAGGACACAACATGTCTCCTTTAAGTGCCCAGAGGATATAAAGCGCATAGATACAAGCAACCAATTCAGCAGCAGCTGTTATGGATATATTTTGGAGGGTGTGCACAGAAAAAGCTCCCAGTATTGCTCATTTTGAACAGATACTTACCTTTAACTGTTCTGAGATTGTGCAATTTTTGGAAACTCAGTTGGTTTAATTCTCACAAGCGTTATTGCTGCATTGCTCCACTGAGCATGCAGAATGAGCTGCTGCTAACGTCAGGATTGTACTTTTGGTCCACCTGCTCTTAGGGGATCGGCTGCTGTGGCTCCCGCCTCCAGTTTTAATATCACTTATTTGGATTCATTATTGTGGGTATACAGATATTCCAACTCTGTCTCATTACAGCCTGAAATGTACGATTGCCTCTACCTAATTATCTTTTTCCCAGCCTCTCAAAGAAACTCAACCAAGTCTGATTTGTTTCGTTTTATTGCTTTTACTGCACACACACTTTAAGATTCATTATCTGAAAATATGAAGACAAAGAAACGAGAAAAATCTTTTGTTTTATTCCAACAATAATTTCCCTAATCATTATGGACTCATGGTTAAAATATCACAGTGTATATCTTCATTTCACTTATTATGCTCAACTGAAGAGCGGTCCTCTACCACCCTCGTATCATCCTAGCCCTCATTTAAATGCCACTTATTGAACAAATCTGTAATTTTTTTCTCAGGACTGGCACTTTCTCCTCCGCCCATCTGACAGCTTCCCTTGAAAAACCCTAATTATACAGTCAAATCTTCAAAGCAGGATTTTTCAAGGAGGGTTTACAGTCCAGCATCCTTAGAGACTTCACATAGAAAGCTTTTTTTTTGTTTCTAAGTTATTTTTGAATATACTGCATGCCCACTTCAGTGTGGCAGCTGTTTCGCTGTTTGATATCCTTAATACAGTAATGGGTTGACGCTTTCCACAGCCTATTTTAAGCTCGTTTTAATGAGTGGAACAGCCGTTTTCTTAACAAAAAAGCTTGAGGTGTATTTTTTTTTAAAAATGAGGCACTATTATCACTACCGTCACATCACAGAAGCAGGACAGACGGGTGTAGTTATGCCTTCAGGATAAGATGAGTGACTTCCAGCCATCTATTTTAAAACACAACGTCAGAGTTTTATGGCTTTGACATGATTTCTTAAATTCGTAATATGTATGATGTTGTGGTTTGAGACAGAGACCGGACCCTTAAAGAGAGGCAGACTCAAAGCAAGTCGTTTTAAAAAATTAATTTCCATAACTCAAGTTTGAATTTCTCTATTAAAAATTAAAATTTATTTTAATTAATTTTAATTGTTTTATCATTTATAATTAATTTTAATTTCAATTAAAATTATTTCCAGACTCTGAGGGTGACTCATCGTGCAAGGTTTTCAGAGGAAGTAAAAGCCCCTTTTCCACCACAGGAACTTTGTTTTTTTTCATTTACTCTGGATTAAAATAATAATAATAAAAATCTAGGGTAGGACTTTTCAGATTCCCTGGAATTCTTGAGGGACGGGACTGTGTGCTGAAGAGCTCTGATTGGTGGAATAAACCATTTCACACTTCTGTTCGCCGCATGTTTAAGCAACGTGTTCTTATTCCCAGTCTGTAATCATACAGACCAAAGGAGACTTAGTTGTTGAATCAATATCACAAACAGTTAAACACTATCAGTAAAAAGTTTGGACACATTTTCATATTAGATTTAATGGGAAATGTTGAACTAACTTCTTCAAAACAGAAACGTTGTACTTCCTGTCTTCCCATGTTTCTACAGGAGCCAAAAGACAAACAACAAAAGCCATTTTTGTCATAGTCTGTGCAGTTTTTGGTTTAGGTTTACTATCCTGTGGGTTCACTGTTTAGTGCTGGTTTCCTGTTTTATTTTGTAGGTTCATCCCCCTGTGTATTGTGGTTTGTTTTTGCTTCATGTTCATTATCTCACCTGGTTTGGTTTTTCTCATTCACTTCACCTGCTCCTTGATAGTTCACCTTAGTGTATTTAAACCCTTGGTTTCAGTTGTTCTTTGTTAGATCATCCGTTGTTTCCCCGTCACGTCTTCTCTGTTTCGTCGCCGTGATTCTGGATTAAAACCTTTTTATTTCTGTATTTCGTCTGCCTCTGAGTTCTGCATGTGAGTCCACTTCCGCCACACCGTGGCAATTTTTAGTCAAATATTGAATGGTGCTTACACTTTGAATGATAAACACATACTATTGTGCAGAGAACACCTATCAACCAACTCTTCAATAATCCTGCTGCTCTCATATTGCACAGCTGAAATAGCAGCTCTGATCATTGCTAATTCTTACTTAGCATCTCCCTCAGTACCATATGCACCTTACTGCCTCTGTACATGATCATTTTCCTGTTATTGCACTATGTTCAGTCTATATATAGAGAGGGTGGTAAAAACTCCTCAGCACATCACCGGGATGGTCCGGCCATCCATGGACGACCTCTACACACAGCGGTGTAGGAGGAAGGCCACCAAAATCATTAAAGACCCCAGCCACCTCAGCCACAAACTGTTTTGTCTTCTACCGTCTGGCCAATGGTTTTGCAGCAATCAAGCCCGTACCACCAGGCTCAGGAACAGCTTCATACCACAGAACATAAGACTTCTAAATGCTGTCAGCAGCAACGCACCTTTAAATAATAGCATTTCGTTATTGCTTATTATTTTATTGTATAACTTATTTGTAGTATTCTTGTTTTTTGTGTTTGACTATTTTTATTGTGGTTTATATTCTTTTTAGCACTGTTAGGAGAGCCTGGGATCTAAGAATTTCACTGCCAAGGATTATTGATGCAATTGTTGTGCAATGACAATAAATTCATTCATTCATTCACTTATATATATATATATATATATATATATATATATATATATATATATATATATATATATATATATATATATATATATATATATATAAATAAATAAAATGTGTGTGTTTATGCACAATATACACCTCACTGTTTCTGTAAATTATTTTGCTTTTACTGCTCTATGTAGTCCTTGCATATATTTAAATGTTTACGTCTGGTTTTTCTTTTTCGTTTGTTACACATACAGTTGTTTATCCTTCTCTTTATTTTTCTCTTTATTTACTTTAAATCCCAATGCCTTCCTTTTAAGCTACTCCTCTGGGACAAATAAAGTTTTATTGAATTGAATTGAACTTGTACTTTGTTCCGTACAGGGGTGTCAGCTGTACTGAAGGTTGCAGTTTCAGGACCCTCATTTTTAACAGTTACTACTTTGAAGGAATATAAATGATCACATTAGGTTACTGTGAGAGAACAACAACCCCACCTTGTATTTATATCCTAACTCAAACCATTTGGGGATGTTACAATGTGCACTAATAATGGAAAATTTGAAAATGTGGTGTTGAGTTGATCTTAATCCAGGTTCATACAATATGTTTTACTTTAGATATGTTGTGAACAATATAGCTGCTAATGTTATGTGAGCTTATTAACCTGATGTTAGCATTATGCTACATAGCAGTGCTAATATAGTTATATGGTAGCACTAGATTAGTTTTAAGATAATGTGGTGAAACCACGTCATATTTAGTTTTCAGTGAGTATATTTAGGGACCACACCTCAACTGAGTTAATTTAGATTTTACATTGGAGCTTAAAGACTACTTCAGCATCCACGTTACTAAGCTCTGACCAAGCTAATGCTACATGATCTAGTTTAATTTAAACAAGGGCTGTCAAATGATTAAAATTATTAACCAGATTAATCACAGCTTTCAAATTAATCCCAAATTTCAAATAATTTCAAAATAATAAATCACCATTCACGACTATGCCTGAAATTTGCCTGTTTTTACTGTATTGTATCAACAGAACAAGCCAATGCTACAAATATTTACATCATAAGTCAAATGGTCAGTAAATCATCTCACCATCCGTCTCCATGGTGATAATTTCTGCCATAAAACCAGCAGATGTGATGACTGAAGTTAAACAGCCAACATTGATAAAGAAACAGATAAAACTGATGATCTGGATAAAATCAGGGTTTTGCTTTTATCATTGAAGTGTGAGTGTTTGTACAGCAGTGATAAAAGTCCTACAGCAGCATCACCCAAAGTAAACACCTGTTAAACTGAACTAGATCATTGGCTGCTTGTTTTACACGTTTTTCTTCACTTTTTACACATTTTTCCTGGTCAGTGCTCATGTCTGGCACCAATTTAGAACTTTTCTAGACCTGCCCCTGCACATCCTTTCATCAGCCGCTGTGTTGGAGAAGGTCCTGCCAAAAACAATACTTTGGGGTAAATGTGTGATGGTGTGAACCATAAAGACTAGTTTCCTCCTTCTCAGCTGAACCATAAACAAACGGCATCAGAGAAAAGCCGGTCAGCTGATCACGGACAGACGTTGTTGCGCAGAGACGACCAGAGATTCTCTAGAGCAGACACGTTGGTACAAAATGCAGCTGGACTGTCGCAGCTTTAAAACAGAATTCTGGAAAAGTGCGGGTGTGGAACCCACTCACCGGGAAAAGACTGTGTGTTAAAACACCCCCATTCTCCAAGGAGGCGACGTCCATGGGTTGCCCAATTAATGCTGTGTTTATTTTCAAGTCCATCCATGGAACCACCCAGCTGATCTTTCCTACCGTGCTTCTCCACAACCCGCCATCATAACAGAGAAATGACGGATAAATGGGGCTTGTCATGCCGCCCATGTCTTAATTGCGTTAACAATTTGAATGCAATTAATTACAGAAATTAATTAATGCCTTCAACATGTTATTTTTGACAGCCCTAATTTAAACAGGGGCTAGCAAGGGTGCTAGTTGATTTTTAAAGTAGCCAAGCTATGTGGAGAAACGAGGAGAAAAGGAAATGTGGAGAAATACTGTACCTGTATATCCTGTAACCAGTCTGATTTGTATTGATGCCTTGCAGCAGACGTCACAGACGCGTTCCACTGCGTTCGAATGCTTGCCGCCGCCATATTGAATCCGATTAGACCCTTTGTGCCACAAATGCATTGATTTACAGTTTTCAGTTTCTGTAAATGCTGCTAGTGCACAGACGTGGCCATAAATAAAACAATAGGGAAACCGATTAAAATATCCGCTGCTGTTTTACCGATCGTCAGTTATTATTAAGACAGCACAGACTGCAGAGAAGCGTCCGGATTTAATCTAATCACTTACTTCTCTAAAAAGTTTGTTTATCAAACCCCGCTAGCTAACGCTAGCTCTCCTAGCTTTTGCATTGAATCTCACCTGATATGAAATGTACACTGCACAGACGGCTACTTGCAGTCGGCGTCCAGTTAACCCTCCTGATCGCCGAAAGTCATCTCTGACGACGTTCTTCTTCCTTTGGTAATCGATAAAAAAGCTATATCTCCGTCTCCTTTCTTTTTGTCACACCCAACTGCACAGCATTTTGACGGCATCTCCGACTACCTGTGTGGTTCAGGTACTCAGCGCAGGTACTCAATATGGCGGCGGCAAGCATTCGAACGCAGTGGAACGCGTCTGTGACGTCTGCTGCAAGGCATCAATAGGAGAAGATATATAAGAACAGGAGATATTTGTGACTTTTTTGTAAAGAGGAAGGGCACAGACAGAGAGAGACAGACACAGTTAACCACGCAAGGGTCCAGTTTACCACCACCACCAGACAGTAAACCAAAGGGCCTTAATCCTACTACAGCATCAAGCTCCACACACTGTGACCCCAAACAACTTACCTTTCTGTGGACTTTTTTAAACGTGTTGTAAATATTTCCACTTGGTCCAGATTATGAATGTAAAGATGTATTGCTCCTGTGTCTCTAGTCTGACCACAGTTATCACAGCAGAGAGGAACACATTAATTTCTTTTTTTACTATACAGCCCCCTGATAAAGTCTTTCCCACCCTCTGGCCCCCCAGTATTAAAGTCTAGCTCCACCCCTGTATAAATGGAACAGGGAAAGTGTAAAAAGTGGGACTAAATTTGAGGTCCTGAAACTTCCGTCTCTGGTGCTACACACACTCCATCGGGAGCTGACCAGGGTAAAGCGGGGCAAAGGAGTGTCTTTCCATTGGAAAGACTGTTTCAGCCTCCAGATAGAGACAACGCCAAAGCAGAGCTGATAACACCAAGTACTCAGTTTCACTTATTTCCCCTAGTCTGAAATTTTACCGTAATATGTTGGTAAATTATTTTTTTTTCCCCACCTTTCATTTGCAATTCCTGCTTCCAGGGCACAGCAGCCTGGGGAATGTGCTTTTCCCAGCTGTGTTCACTGTTTCTGTGGAAAAACACACACTGTGTTCATTTCCGATGGCTCACACAGCCTCCAGGGAAGCACAGGAGGCAGCTTTATCCACTGTTTCTACAGGAATACACAGGCTACATCTGGAGCTTCAAGTCCCAGCCAGAGACAATCTACCCGGACAGAGAATCACCGAATACATTCCTAGAAAAAGACATGACATGGCATCATGTTAGTCAGACCACAACCAGAATTTTAACTATTAAAACTCAAAACACCTTTTAAAAACTATTTTTAGTTTCCCTGTTTATTTTATTTTATTTTTTTTTTTATTTATTTTTTGTCTGTTTGTTTGTTTTTAGATATGTATGTAGAACATCCAGACATAATTTTTTCAGGACAGTTTTCAGATTATGAGGAAAAGTTGATGATAAATGAATGAATCAATAGCTCCATTAAAGCCAACCAAAACACCAACCAAAATTAATTACTAACAGTACTAAAATAACACACAGGTCAACAGTGACCAAGCCTTTTCTCATCTGCGCATCATTCTCTCGAGTCTTGGCTTTCAGGAGAAAAAATTATTTATGATACTATTTACCTACTATGTTCACAAAACCAACCCAAACTCAGCTGCTTTTTGGCACCACCATGTATGAAAAACATCTTCCAGCCATAGAAGAGGATTATTTTTGTTCTTTTCAGACACACCGCTTACTTGATGATCGTTGGCTGCTCCTGATTGGATATTACTGTCAATTTAAGCTCTCTGATTGGTAGAAAGTTTGACAGAAAGTGGCTTCCTCATAATTTCCGAGTCAAAATAGGGGTCTCGTAGCAACACAGTATTGATAGTGATTTTTTTTTTTATGATGAAAATGTGATAAATAATGGTGTTATCGTGGATCACTCATTGATTTATCATATGGAGTCTCTGATTAAACAATACATTTTGCTGCTGGATTGTAAACCCTTTGGATGGGATATAAATGGCTAGAAAACCTTTGCAGATCACCAAAAGGATGAGCTATCCATTACAATTTACCCCACAGAGCTACACACTACTGTTACTGAGAAATTGCTGACAATATATATAGTATGTGGTATACGGGGGCATCAGAGATTTAGCATTTTAAGAGTGCTTACACATTAACATGCTCAAGTTCAATTCTTTGTATCTTTTTGGTATAATCAGTGAAGCCAAAGTGTATATAAGTACAGTCAAAATCTGGATAAAGCTGCTTTCATTCACAATTTTTTCTGTTTTATGTGTCAAATGGCTATAAGCATCAAAACTTTTCATCAAAATTCTGCCTATCAAGACTGTCAACTCGCAGCTGCTTTAAATATACACAGCTTGTTGCTACACACATTTTAAGACCACAACACCATATGAATATTTACAAAAATTTCCCACAGAGAAAGTTGAAAGCAATAGAATGTCTTGAACCTTTTCCCACGCAGTCCACAGTATCACACCTGTGTAATGCACATGCATGGTATTTTGGTTTGGTCATTACATTTTGAGCTTATCTGTTAGTTTTGGCAGTATTTCTTTCTCACGGTTCAGTGGTTGATGGCCACAGACACTGACTGGGAGACTTACATGAAACGGAAACAATAGTAAAACAGAGGGACAGAGAGAAAACTTCCTCCTTACATAGTACACAAGCAAGACTTACCAGTTGGTGATAATGGCAGTTAATAGCTTGCAGGACTTGCCTGTATTATGCAGAGTGAGCCCCAGCTGCTGTGTTAGCAAACCTTAGCCGATGGAAGGCTTACTGCCATTTATGGTAAAAACACATGAAAAGAAACTTAACTTACTCTTGAAGGACCTGCTTGCTTGTGCTTAGAGTGTAGGAGTGAATGATTAGAATAGGGTCATACTTTCTGATTAGCTTAGCTGTAAAACCCAGCTGTTTAAGGGTCACTTTGGTGAAGCAGCTTCCTGAAATGAAGACTGCAGCCACCTGTCCTTGCTGGCAGTTTTTTATTGCACTTTAAGTGTCTCCAAATTAACACAATACACTAGGGATGTATAACTGTGATCTTGAAGGGCCACTGTCTGCCATTATTTGAGGAGGAAGTAGACCCAAATGCAGGATAAAGAGGCAAACGGGTGCAGGACCTAGCATTAATGATAAACACACATATACAAAGTATATAAATGGGGGTAAGGGGTGGGTGGGTGGAGGAGTAGGTGGAGGAGGGAGGGTGGGGGGTAGGAGGGAGGAAAGGTGTAGGAAGATGGGGGAGTGGTCGATGGTGCCCTGATTCCTGGGATGTGCGGCTGGAACATTGGGGTGAGTGCTGGCCGGGTAGTCGTCTGGGGGGGGGCTGGTCCAGCTGCAGGGCCTGTGCCTTGGCAGGGGCCGGGGGGCCCTGTGGCAAAAGGTGGCTTTGGCTGGGGCCTTCCTCTGCCACCCTCTGGTTGGGTCCAGGCTGGGCTTTGTGGTGGGGTGTAAAAAAAGGTTTACAAATAGTTTGTTAAACGCACCAACAGAAACCTCAGAATAAAACAGGAAACAACTACACAAAACACAGGGAATTTCACAATAATAATTTCTCTAGATCTGTGTGCATTGTTGGACTGGCATTTGGCCTTTTTTGAGGCCTTAATGAACAGCTGATCGAGGTGGTGAGAAAGTACGAAAATGAATACAGCAAGTGGAGAAGAGAGTCTTACGGCAAATGTGTGAGAGCTGGCTGCCCTGATTTTATTCAGGTGTATTGAACCAGAAAAACATCTAAAACCTGCAGGAAAACAAAACATATCTGATCTGCCACCTTTACAACAAGCAAAACATGACTAGCTTCTTCTCCTTTTAGCTTGTGATAACAAGCTAGGTGGACAGGCTGATTTTGCTGTATGTAATATACTATGTACTGCATAATAATGTCTCTGATGAGCGTGTTTATGGCATGGGCAGCTTCCACATCTGTGAAGCTCCATCAATGCTGAAAAGTACATGGAGGTTTTAGAGCAACATCTGCTCCCATCCAGACAACGTTTCTTTCAGGGAAGGCCTTGCAGATTTCAGCAAGACAATGCTGAACCACATCCTGCATCCATCACAACAGCATGGCTTCACAGGAGAAGAGTCCGGCTGCTAAACTGGTCTGCCTGCAGTCCAGACCTTTCACCAATAAAAAACATCTGGAGCATCATGGAAGCAGAAATCCAGCAACCAAGGTCCAGAATCCTGCATCAGACCAGAATGGGACAACATTCCTCTCCTAGATCTCCAGCAACTTGTCTCTGAACTTCCCATGTTTACAGACAATTTTTAAAAGAAGAGGTGATGCTACACCATGCTGAAACTACTTTTTACAGACGTGTTGCTGCCACTGGATTCACAATCTGCTCATATTTTCCATGAATAAAATGTGTCAGTTTCAACATCTGATATGTTGTTTATGTTCTACTGGTAATAAAATATGGGTTGATGAGATTAACAAACCATTGCTTTCTGTTTTGATTTACCTTTTATTTTCCTGACGTTTTTGGAATTTGGTTCGACAAGCAGTGTAAACATCTTGTATTAAGAATAGTCTTCTTTTAAGCTTATTTATTGTTTTTTATGAGCACAGCGTTGCTATAGATGAAGGGACATCTAATGGAGAAGCTGCAGATTGTAACCAGTTAAACACCCCCGCCACTGCCGCTGTAAAACTGAGCATACATTCTTATCTAAAATTTACTGAATGTAATAAGTGTGATACCATTAGGAGAGACAGTGGAATGGTGAGAGTACAATCTCTCTCTTTTATTCAGTCATTATCAGCCATTACAGCCAAGAACAGTTCCAGTGGTTTGATTAATCTCATCTGTCAGCAGGACGGAGCCATTTCATTAGAATGCAGAGGACCGGAGGCTGCAGAATTTTGATTTCACGGTAATGTAAGAGAGAATGAGAGAAATTTCAGCCCTGAAATGTGCTTTTTGTGTGTCAAATCGCTTTAGTCTACATCACATGACCAAACACACACCTGCTATTCATTTATCTGAAGTGCACTGCTATCAATCAGCTGTAATTTACTGATTGAATTATGTAGCCTCCGGTGTATCCTGCAGCTCTAATCCATTCATTCACCACTACGCTGATCATGACAGTGACATGAGCAGGGGAATAACGAACAAACAAGCACAGTGACAGAAATTAGATTAGAATAACTCACATTAGTGGAAGTATAATAGAGTAGAGAAATACTGCGGAGAGTAAATGAAGAATACAGATGACTAATGACTACGGACGTAGTTACATTTGTATTGTAAATTGTGAAGCGATGTCATTAATGCTGATATAAATATGTAAAAAGTGGGATTGTATCTGCTTTATGGTGACCGATTTGTTGTTCCTCTCTTAATTTTGCCAGCAAGGTTCTGCAAATGAAAACTGCCCAGAATATCAGAGTTTTTACACCGTTCCTAAAGGCAGCATCCACCTGCTGCTTAGAAACATTTTTCAGAGAAGAGAAATAACTTTGGTGCTGCTCAGGAGGATTATTCTGTAAACTATCTATGTGTTTTCTCAGTTTTCGCTCACAGACGTGTGGTTCAGAAGAAAATAACACATGTAACCCATTTCTTTATCATCCATCATGGTGTCCTTTCCCAGTGAACATGCAGTGATTTTGAATGTTTCATGTGTTAATGGATTGAATATTGTGGATGTGGTTAGTTCACCATGTGTGGAAGATGGTGAGACAAAATGCAGAAGTGGGGCAAGCACAGAGAAGTCTGGGCCCAGTTAGCTGCTAACCCAGACAAACCAACTTTTGCTGCCTAACATCCGTCCCATCAACAACAAGATGGATTATATCAAACCGTAGGGGGGGCAGGGGGGTTGGGGGGCTTTGCAATGCAGTGTAAGACTGCTCGGCAACTGTTTTCAGTTCAGAACATCATGGATGTTACAGTCCAGCTACGGTCAAGAATATGCCTGCTATTAATGAAAAGTATGTCTGTTTATCATGGCTGCATCATTGTTTTTGCATTTGTTTAAAGCATCATTTGTGCACATCTTCCAGAATAAGTGCTACATGTTTGCAAGCTGCAATATGCGAGTCGAACATTGGTACAAATGATGGAAAATTTAGAACAGTGGTTGCCAACTGTTTTCCTTGGGGACCCCCTTCATGCAAATACTAAAAAGCCATGGACTTCCTGTCCTACCCCATGCTGAAACCATGCTTGGTTTTATGTTCTCAAAAGTGAGATTCTCACCATAAATGTATTCTGGCTGAGTTCTGTCCTTTGAAAAAGCTAAAGTTAAATTACAACAAACAGCCTTTTTTAAAAAAAAAAAAAAAAAAATGGGACAATGTATGGACATGAATCACAAAATGCTCAAAGCCTCTGGGACCCCCTGTGCTCTTTAGGGGACCCCAGGTTGGGAACCTTTACAAGGCAAGACATAGCTTGGTGTAGGGACCTTTCCAACTGTGATACTGTTGCTGTCGTACTATTGTGAAAACAAAATTAATCAAATGCTAATTTCCTTATTAGCCATGTTTATTATTTTGTTTCCACCTTACAAATTTGGTAGCTCTGTCCAGTTTAAATTCTCTAATGTGCTCCCTAGTGGAACCTTCTGGTAACAAACATAGTACACAAGCAAGACTGTGAATATTGAGGTTTAAAAGCTGGTGTATTCTCAGCCTTACCGATAGACAGACCTGCTGTGGAGAAAGCCATCACCCTGAAGTACCTGGACGTCCACAGTCCCACCTCAACCACCAGCACCATGGGAATCGTCAAGAGGGCACAGAAGCAGCTTCATTCACCCCACAGGTTAAGGTCAACTTCCCTCCTACCTATTGTGGAAAGCATCCTTACTTCCTGGTTCAGGAACTGATGTAATGGGGAAAGAAAGCAGCTGAAGAGAACGGTAAAGGTTCTCTCAGCCAGAATAATCGTCCGTGCCACATTTCCCTACCTGATGAAGCTATACCAGCAGCGCTGTGCCTGAATAGTTATCTCCATCATTATAGACCCACCCCACCATCAGTTCTTCTCCCGTACAATGAGAAGGGATGCATGCATCAACGGAAGCTGAATTCCTTCTTTTCATTGGCTGTTAGTTTGGTCGGTGGCATATCATAAATATTTATGACTGATGAGAAACAGTATTTTTGTTTCTCAGGTGAAATGACAGTTAATGAATCTGAACCTGAGCTTTGGCTTTATTGCAGTGTAACAGGAAATAAGCATGATATGTGGTAGAAGTAAGTGCAGTACACTTTACATTTCTAGTCTAGTTTAGGCTTTTTTTTGCCACGCCAGCACAAGCTGGAATGTCCCACCTTCCATTTGATGGATTGCCTTGAAGGTTTGTATAGACATTTACAAAACTGCAGAGGTTGGACACTACTGACTCCTTATCTGTGCTCAGCAATTGGTCAGTACTCCGTCTTACCTGTGGAATGACTCACCACTAAAGAAATGCAATTAAAGACTAATCACTCCTGTACCTGCAAAATTCCCTGTCATCCTCTGCTCGTCAGATATCACTAAAAGCTAGAACTCGTGCATCAAATATAGGCACAGCTTGTCCTGTAAAAATGTAGGAATTCCTGAAATGTAAAAACTTGATCAAAATATAAAAGAATCAATTTTTTATTTTGAACAAAATTTTAATAAAAACAAACAAGAAATAAAAGACAACCCATCATATTAACATGACATGAAAGAAAGAAAGAAAGAAAGAAAGAAAGAAAGAAAGAAAGAAAGAAAGAAAGAGTTAAACTCCAAATAATTTGACACTTTTATGGTGATAAAGAAGTTAACAAACGTTAAAGACTTAAGAAGGCTAACGCTCACCTAGTCTTCCACCAGTTGGACTCGTTATTTTTATCTACTAGTTTTTACATTATAATGCGTGACTATGTATACATAATCTATACATATTTATACGTACGTCATTTATTTTAAGTGTGCATGTATATAAAATAAAAAAGACTTTATTTATCCATTGAGGGAAATTAATCACTTTACAATTACATTGATCTATAATTATCTATACCTGTCCAAAAATATTGTTTATTATATCACTATATACAATTATCTATATTTAAATTAGTGCACAAATGTAACATGTGACAATGCAACTCAAATATTAAGGTAGTGTTAAAATTTGATCCCTGGTCTGTATCTTTAATAATGCCTTGAGGTGACTTTGTTGTGGTTTGTTTACAAATAAATTGTATAGAAATAAAGCTGAATTTCATTTAATTAAATCAATAAGGGCTGTACGGTGGTTAACACTGTTGTCTCGTATCAAAAAGGTTCTTGGTTCCTGGGGTCTTTCAGTGTGGGTGGAGTTTGTTCTGCTTATGCATGTGGAGGTTCTCTCTAGGTGCTCTGGCATCTACCTCAGTCCAAAAATATACTTGTTAGGTTTTCCTAAGAGTGATTGTGAATAATTGTTTCTCTGTTGGTTCTGTGATGACTGGTGGTTTGTTCAGGGTGTAATCTGCCTCGCACTGGCATAAGTGAGTTTAGAAAATGGATGAATTAATAAGAAATTGAGCGTAGAATTTAGAAAGGGTTATTTCATAGACTTTCTTGGAACTTTGGAACCAGATGGAGATTTCTGTAAATTTAACTCAGAATCAACATGCTAACTGATTTTCTAACCAGCTTTATTCCTCTTCCTGTTCACCCCCATGGACATAAGGGCCTATTATTCCTAGGCTGTAATAACACATAAATAAACAAATTCTGATCGTCTTGTAGCTTATTAAAAAGCAGCATTAAAAGAATAAATCTTCCCATTTTTTATTAGGCTTTAAAATTTTCTTACATAAAATTGTCATAACAATTTATATTATCAACTTAATACTTTTTTTTAACCTGTCCAGCATCAAAGCAAGCCGAATGCTAGTCTGGTTGCTGTGTTGTGCCAAACAAATTTGCTTTCCCAAGGGAAAGTTTATGGATATAAGGATCCTCTTGATAAAATGATTCATCTATTCGTTTATTTATTTACTGCTGTTTATTTACTGTGAATTATGGAATCTATGCAGTCTTGCTGGACCTGACCGGAGGGGACAGGAAAAAGACAGAAGACAGCAAAAAGAAGCAAAAGGGAAAGCAGAAAGAAGAAAGAGAAGACAAAAACACAACAGATAGAAGGCAACGACCCTTCAATCCAACCTAACAGCAGACAACAGACTGCTACCATCACACAGAAACACACTAGAAAATTTCCGACAGCTTTCGTGGAATTTTAAACGTTTTAAAAATACTTTTTTTAAAAGGTTGACAAAAACCTTGAGTAAAATTGAGCTCCACATACTCAATTCTGAGACTCCATGAGTTTGATTAAAATCTCACAATTCTTCAGTTCTTCAGATCTTGGAGTTGTGTTTGGGTTTATTTGCCAGCTGCTATACAGTTCAATCACCACAAAACCTTTAAGTGGTGCATCTCTTAGCCAGCAATATGTATCATTATGATTGGTCCTGCTATTGTTTGTCTTCTTGTAAACACACTTTTGCTACTGAAACAAATCTTAAACAGAGAATCATTAGTAGGTTGGACGTTTTTCAATCATCTTCTGTAAAATCCAGGTATGTTTTAGCTCACTTCCTGTGAAGTGGTATAAATTGACAATTAAAACATCCCTTAAAATACCTCAGTCTAGCTGTGATTGGACCCAAGAAAGTCCCTCATTTAATTAAAACAACAAAACCTTCCCACACTGAGTATAATTTACAAACCCATACATCATTGGTTATTGGTGCTGAATAGAAGGAGTTTAATGCATTCTGTTTATTTGCAGTCAGTAAAATAATGCCAAATATTATTCATTTTACAGGAACACTGCAGGAAATTAAGCTAATTATTATTATTCAATGAGTGTTTTATTTGTCGATTTTGTGTGATGTCTTCAAGGCTTTGTCAGGCGAATGCCTGAACGTATCACTGAGCTCTGTGGACTTCTGACAGGTGGTGTCACTCCTACGCGCTGCAAGACGCTCCACCAAGTAGTGCAGATGGTGCGCTGCAAGCTGTCTGCCAGCGTTTTTTATTCCAAGAAACCCTTAATTCCCCAGTTTCCTCTTTACTTCAGGGATTTCACATGCTGAGCTTTAAGGAAAGAATGGAAATAATCTCAAACTGTGATTTTATGTTTTATATTTTCAATCACAAATAGGAAATTATAATATTGTGTCAAGACTAACAAAACAGAACAGCAAGGCCAGAAATCACTGAGCAAAAACAATGATGACAACATAGCCATGTGATTAAATGTGAGCTGAGAAAATGTGCAGTTACAGTATGTACATCAAATCCCAGGGAAAATCAAAAATCTGGAGTAGAGATGGAATCTGCAACAATGACTTGTTGTTACAACACCTGTTGAACACTGGTTCTGAAAGAAGAACATGAAGTTGTCATGTAAAGTTTCATGTAGTGAAGGTGTTATAGAAAAATTAATGAATGTGTCAGCAGTACTGAGAGCACAATGGTAATATAATGCAACAGAGTAAATCAGATCAAAATTTACCATAACAGCCTGGGAAACTTTGTGCTATTACTATTTAACACAAAAATATTCATTTGTTGATGGGCATGAAAAAGCAAAAACATATGGGTATATTTAAATAAAAAAGTTTGATATATTGGGAAATATTTGTTTACTAATAATTTGTAACAAAATAAATTGTATTTAGTTACAGCTAGCTGAGAGTTAGCATAGCTTAGCATGAAAGGTAATAAGCCCGAGGTAAGAAGAAAAACAAAAGCTTTCCTAACTAGCACCTGTGAAGCTCACCTTAGATTTAACTTGTAAACATGAAAATGGCAGCCTCAGCAGTCAGCCAGGAAATATTTACAAAACACAACTTTCAACATAAATTATACACATATACACTCTGGCTTGGCCACAGCTAACCAAATATAAACAAATGCGTTAGCATCAAAGGTGCTATCAGGCTAGTTGTTCTTGATGCTTTACCTAAGCTAAACTGAGCTAAGCTTGGCAATAACAGGCGTTATAAGGAAAAGCCACTTGTTAGAGTATTGTTAGCGGAGAGAGACAGCTAATAAGCAAAGGCCAATTTCTTTGTGTAATGTCACCGAGTGTGTGAGTAACATTTTTGTAAAATGCTTTTTTTTCATTAACAAAAACAGGTATTTAATATTAAAACTATTTTTGAATGTTTGAGTGAACAAGGGTGCTTCAAATTAATTGAATGAATATGAATGCATTACCGTCCAATATGCTATCGAGCCAGTCAAAGCTATTTTTTTACTTTTTGAGTGAACACATGAGGGGGCTTCAACTTTAAGGCAAATTAAGGGAAGGTTTGCAGATAAAAACAATATTACTCCCCCTGCAGCTCTCAAAATACTGCCTCTTGTTTTCACTCGTTTTCAGTTTCAAGCTAAGCTAAGCTAACAAGCTACTGACATCAGACATGAAAGTGGCATTAATCATCAAAGCAAACACAGACATTTCCCAAAGTATCAGAACTACTAATTTAATCTGGTTTAATTACAAAACGGTATATCATAAAGTATGACTTCAGTCTGCATGTGTAAATCAGTCATTTGTGTGAAGAATGATGAACGACTAGAGTGGTAATAATACTGTAAATCTTGCAGAGGATGCCATAATGTGACCATATAATCCTGTCGACAGATGTAATTACTGATCTTAAGCAGTGTGCAAAACTTTTTAAACTCTGGTCCTCCAAACCAAGTCCCAAGTGTTCAGTGAGGCTGGAGCAGAGGTTGGCTGTACATGTGAGTCGTAGTAGAATAACACGTGTAGTTAAATCCTTGTGACTGTGCTCGGTCAGAGTATCGGCTCTCTCTCATCCAAGTCATCACTTGTTGTAGTGTAAAAAAAAAAAGTTCAGGATTATGTCACGTCAGGTGTGTCACATAAAGAAATCTCTCATTCAAAAACTAGCATGAGAGTGGGATGGGTTTAAAAAGCAGTGTTTTAATTAACATAGTAAAGCCAGTAGATCAGGTTGAAGAGGGAGAAGATGGAGGGGAATATAATCCGTGACCATCTGTCTATGGCGTTCACATCGGTGAGGTCAGGGATTTTAATTTTGAGCTGCGATGATCGTCTCTGCAGACGGGTTTTCTTAAAATGTGTGTTCCTGTCCATGCTGAGGCGGCCTGAGTCATGTGGCGCACTTGACTTCCTGTACTGGACTCCAGAGTTGTCAAACACCATGGAGGAGGAGTTGTGAGTCTCGCTCAGTGTTGTTGTGATCTCGTTTCCCCCCATCTCATTGTGGATCTCCAAGGTTGTCAGCAAAATGTTTCCCTGGGAGTCGACCTGAGAATAAGAAACAGCAGCGGTGTTAAAAATGGGCTGTGAGCTGAGGCCTCGGTGACTGATGACACATGTGCAGCATGCGTCAGGGTTCCCGAGCCGGCCTCTTCCAGCAGGGTGACAGATTACAGCTTGGAAAACTGAGAGCAGCCTTCAAAAGCTGCTTTTTTTGCCCCAAAGTTAAATCACTTCTCACAAATCAGCTCAAGGTTGAACTTGGATGGCTCTAATACTAATGTCATGAAAGGCATTGCTTCCTACACAGAAATAAATAAATCACTGAAACCTCAGGCAAAAACAGAGGCACAAAACGAACACAGAAGATGAACACAAGGCACGAGAGGAAGTGACAGGGTGAGCATTTATTTTAGAATTTGGTCTGCTTTGTGCGAGCTTATGAAACAATCTAAGTAAGAGTGTGTAACAATGAAAACGGAGGTCCTCTCCAGACCTCATTTATATATAAAAAACATGCTTAAACTCATGTTATATTTATGAAGACAAATACAAATGTCTATAATTCTGAATAAATATTATCAAAAACAATTATGGAGAAAATAACCACATATTACATATACACCCACCAATCACTTTAATAGGGATTATTATATTGATAATATTAAAAGATACACACATATAAAGGTGGAGTACAACAGACTAACAAGACGTCAACGGGAATTAGGGATGGGCGATATCAAAATTTTTCCTATCAATACGATTCCATTAGTTTATGTTATGTTTTCATCAATACCAACACTAATACTGAGACTTTTTTATACTTAAAGGAAAATCACATTATAAATTACTCATTATCTTTATTAGAAGGGCAAAATTATATATAAATAGAACTAACCAGCATAAATACTTGAAATGCTTCTAAAATTATAATGAAATTAACATTTAAAGTTTACAAATTAATTTAAATAATTCAAATTTCTTAAATCGTATGTAATTAAGTATATATGACAGTAATATAATAGATATAATAATGCATAGTGCTCAAGAACGTGCATTTAACCAGTAAAATATTAAAACAAACCATCCTCACTAAAGCTAGCATCATCATCATCATCATGACATCTGATAGGCTGCCATAATCATGTGACAGAAGAGTGGAATAAATAACCTTCTCACATGTAATTTTATTGCCTAAAACTCTCAGAAGTGAAAAATAATGCATGTTTTGTATTAGCAAAGAGGTATCTAGATATTCCATGTCTGATATTTTGGCTGGCAGATATCAAAGTATCGACTCTGGAGTATCGATGCGCCCATCCCTAACAGGAATGTTCTCACACAACAACGAGGGAACTGATTCTTAGAGAGGCTGTTTGTTAAATGAGGTCAATCTTTGCACCACAGCAGCAACTGTGGTTTCAAAGATGTGACACAGCCGTCAAGTGACAGACACTCACCCCCCGTGAGTGACGACGGCCTTGTACCTGATTGGACTGTTTAAGAGATGAAGACTTGCAATTGACTCCCTCCAGAATGGACTAGCCAGAAGAAAAACATTTAAGAAGTCAAAGAAACGATCATTGTGGAGCCCAAGAGTCTCCCGGTGAGGACCAATTAAATCATTCAACGTTGAAACAGTGTCATTTTACTATACTTTAAAATATATCATCAGGGTATAAAGGACTTCTCTCCAACCATAATTCTACAATTTCCACTGGCAGCTCTAAGGTATTACAGACCAAACTTAGGGGCCAAATTCTTAGAATGGAAGCTATTGTGTGATATTGATGCGAAGGTAGCTCCCAGTCAGTAGAGGTAAATACAGATTAAGGGTGAAGACAAAGCATGGATTAGCAGCTTGACAGTTTACAGGACTAATAAAATCTGCTGCTAAAGCCTCGCTAGTGAAACGACAGGATCCCTCAATAACAAGCTGGGGGAAACCTAACTGTGTGCATTTTTTGTTACATGGTTTTTTTTTTTTTTTCATTTTTAATTGGATCTATGTTAAAAATCTTCTGTTAGATTCAAATGCATTTAATACTGATTTTCTTGTCAACATATTTTATTTCACTTTTAATTGGCATATTAGATGTTATTCCAGCCAAAGTTGGGAAGGGTGTGAATTATTTGAGCCTTGACTGTAAATAAGTACTATGACATTGTGTAAAAAAAAAAAAACAAAAAAAAACTTGCATGTCTTCTTGGTGCTTGGAAGGGATTCTCACCTTGGGCTTGTCAAATTTGTTGCGCTCGTTATTGGCTTTCAGCGCCTTCTCAGCCAGTTTTTTCTGCATCTGAGGACCGCGTCCAAAGAAGATGTAGTTGACGAAGGCATATTCCAGCAGAGCCAGGAAAACAAACACGAAGCAGCCCATCAGGTACATGTCTATAGCTTTAACGTACGGGATCTTGGGTAGTGTTTCCCTCAAATGAGTGTTGATGGTTGTCATGGTCAGCACAGTGGTGATCCCTGGAAGAAAAGAAAACACATTTCCTCATTAAGTGTGAAATAGTTAGCTAATACGAAAAAAAAGAAAGAAAATTAGAAATGAGGTCTGAGTGAGACTAATTTTCATCAGCTGCAGAGATGCTTTAGTGTATCTTGGTAAGCTTGAATTTTAGCTCAGACAAGCAAAAAGTACACCACTGTATGTTTTACAGCTCATGTTGCACAAAATGAGTGAACAGACTCAGCAAATATAAAACAGCGATGCAGTCAGTCTGATAATAATGTGCACCATCTACAATAACGTGCCTGTGATGTTTCAGTGTCCTCTGGATAGGCGTGTCTGTTTTTGTTGATTCAGGCTCACATAATTTAAAAAATGCTTGGCTGTATAGTGTGAGGGAGGGAGACTTAAAAGCAGGTACATGGTATCAAGTTTCTAGAAAGCAAAGAGACTGACAGGAATCTAAATCCTCTCAAAACTCAGATCTAGATAAACTGGAATGCAATACAGGATTTCCAATGGTGAAAATCTGCCCACTTGCCAACTGACAGTATGATGAAATTTCCTGGTAAAACACAGAACGATCCATTTATGCCTAACTTCAGGATTCTCTTTCCACTGCTCATATATGTGAATAGGTATTAGGTCCACCTCTTCTCCTGCTGGTTAACACATACTGTATATCTAATCAGCCAATCACATGGCAGCAACTCAATGCATGTAGTCATGTTGACATGGTGAAGACGACTCGCTGAAGTTCAAACTGAGCATCAGAATGAGGAAGAAATGAGATTTAAGTGAATTTGAACGTAGCATGGTTGTTGGTCTGAGTATTTACTGGGATTTTCACACATAACCATCTCTAGGGTTTACAGAGAACGGTCTGAAGAAGAGAAAATATTCAGTGAGCAGCAGTTGTCTGGACCAGAATGTCTGGTTGATGTCAGAGGTCAGAGGAGAATGGACAGACTGGTTGGAGATGATAGAAAGACAACAGGAAGTCCAGTAAGCACTGGTTCCTACCAAGATCTGCAGAACAGCATCTCTGAACACACAACACGTCCAACCTTGAAGCAGATGGGCTACAGCAGCAGAAGACCACACCGGGTGCCTCCTGTCAGCTAAGAACAGGAAACTGAGGCTACAATTCACACACACTCACCAACACTGGACAATAGAAGATGGAGAAACGTTGCTGGTCTGATGAGTCTCCATTTCAGCTCCACATTCAGATGGTAGGCTCAGAATTTGATGGAAACATCATGAAAACATGGATCCATCCTGCCTTGGATCAATGCTTCAGGCTGCTGGTGGTGTAATGGTGTGGTAGGATATTTTCTTGTTCCACTTTGGACCAACATGGCCTGGTTTAACCACTGGGCCCACCTGAGTATTGTTGCTGACCATGTCCATCCCTTTATGACCACAGTGGAGCATCTTCTGATGCTACTTCCAGCAGGATAATGCATCATGTCACAAAGCTCAGATCATCTCCACCTGCTTTCTAGATCATGACAATGAGTTCACTGGACTCCAACGGCCTCCACAGTCACCAGATCTCAGTCCAGTAGAGCAGCTTTGGGATGTGGTGGAACGGGAGATTCTCATCATGGATGTTCAGCCGACAAACCTGCAACAACTGTGTGATGCCGTTGTGTCAATATGGAGCAAAACCTCTGAGGAACGTTTCCACCACCTTGTTGAATCTATGACACCAAGAATTAAGGCAGTTCTGAAGGAAAAAGGGAGGTCCAACCTGTACTAGCAAGGTGGACCTGATAAATTCGCCGGTAAGTATATATTCCTGCAATATGTAACTAATAAATTTTTCATAGCATAGGAAAATGTATACTTTCAACATTAGATGTGTTCTAAGTTCCACTGAATAAACAACAGGTTTTTGAGGTAAATAAGATAATTTTTTATTATCATTTACACTGTAAATTAATACAACTTTGTTAGAAGCAGGTTTGTATGTTTGCTCAGACATGGGCAGCACTGTAAAGACAGAGGAAATGAAAGTCTGCGGTGAATAATCGCATAGTGACTGAATTTGGATGGCACGATAAGTGTAAATGCATTCTAAATTGCATTGATCTCACTGTGTCTCAGACAGCCGTCTTCTAAATGAGATGGTGTTGAGGCAGGCAAATCACAGGAGTGTGTCTCCTGAAAATTTAAGACCCTGCAGAGCTTCTTCCACATCTAGCTGCCCACCAACCCCCCTGAAATGTACCACAGTCGTCTTCATGGTCTATGAATAACTGAGATTTAACAACAGCTACAAAAATGTGTTGTTTTTTTTACAGTTAGCACTTACAGTGCACTGAGGCTGAATGAGCATTTCCATTAAGGCAAATATTCTAGCAATGATTTGGAGGGGGGGGGGGGGTGTTAGCGTTTTACAGAATAGTTTTCAGATAGTGAACTGAGATTTGTCTAATGTGTAATACTGCCTTTAAATGGAGCTTGTGAGCTCGGAAAATGGATGACATGATTCGTAGACTCATAGAGCATTTAATACCACCAGACAGGACTCTTTCAGTAACCATGACCCCATCTGAATGCACCATTAGTTTGTCTGAGAGGCATGTGGAGAGTTTGAGTTCGAGATCCATTTGGGTCACTTATGACAGCACAAAGCAGCAGCCTCAACAATACGACGGAAACAAACAAGGTTCTTTGTTTAATCTATGTGTCTATCCTCCTGCCACAGTGTGAGACCTCACTGATAAAGCTTTGCATGCACAGCGTCCAACCAGGGCTAAGTTAAGGACTACATCATTGTTAAACTTTGGTGCTGAGGGTCCGATAATAACGATTCACTGTCTGCCAATATCATAAATTCTGGCAATATATTATTTTGATGTGTTTCAGGGTCCAGCGATCAACATGAGACGATATCACATGCTGATTTAACACAACTATTTCTATTCATATCAAATCACAAAAATCTAAACTAAAATATTAAAATATTTTTTTTCTCTCTGAGCTCATTTAAATAAAAAAAAAATCTATTCTTTGAATAAAATCAGACTTTACCACATTCTGTATATGGAATTTTAAAATATGCACATCATGTCAAAGAAAATTTAAATTTTTAGATATTAAAGGGACAATCACAAGCAAATGATCTGCTAGGCCAACTCTGTAGAACATTTACATTTGAACTTATGTCCATTAATGTGCAATTTCCCCTTATAAAGTAAATAAATAAATCAAAACAAAGCAGGATATAGGGGCAGTGGTGCCCAAGTCCGGTCCTCGAGATCTACTATTCTGCAACTTTTAGATGCACCCCTTCTCCAACACACCTGAATCAAATGAATGGCTTGTTACCAGGCCTTTGCAGAACTGAATGACATGTGGATGAGGGAATTAAGCTAAAAGTTGCAGGATAGTAGATCTTGAGGACTGGACTTGGGCACGCCTGATATAGGGTAAAACTTTCCTTTATTTACTAAAACTAAATATTTTCACAGCTTAATTATAATAACCAAGGTAGTACAGTCTGACTTTATCATAGATACCACATATTTTCCTCATCAAATTAAAAAAAAAAAAATCAAAAGGTCGTTAAAACATAGCAAATGTAAACAGTTACACATATTTTTTTTCTTTTTTCAAAAGTGTGTCTTACAAATTATTACTAAATAGAAGTTTGATTTTCATTTTGGAATAATGTTATTGGCCCATTGATCAGTGAATGTATATATTTTTACACGTCTAGTCTATCATTGGTTTAAGGCTTTTAATCATAACATCTTCCTGCTGCAGTTGGATATCATGTAAATGAGGCACATTGTAAAGAACCCGACCATCAAGAGTAAAACGGTAATTCCTGAGTTAAAAACCATGAAAACACTTTGTTTGGGATTCAGTGACATCCATGTGTTCAAAAAGTCTACTTTTAGTAACTTGAATGTATTCTGCTGACTAGAAATCATGTTTCCCTGATGTTGGTGCAATAAGTTTTCTTTAGCTAGACATAATTTCACAGCTGCATTCTTGAGTAGAGGAGACCATTAGTCAAACTTTCCCATTTAAAACAGGCACGTTTCCTGCTGTCTTCCATGCCATCTATTTACAATATCCTCATGTCCTCCTGCTCCATTTTTTCTGTTTCTGTTTCCATTTCCTGTTATGCAGCCTAAGAAAGACACATGATACAAGTCCCCTCATAAGGGAACTGATAGATTTTAACACATGGTGCTTACTGCAGGTAACATATACTTTCCACAGAAATCTTCTATGTGTCCCACAACAACTTGTTTTAATTCACTGCACAAAACACATCATACCTAATGCAACTCTGGCAGCTGAGGCGTCATAATTTATCCAGAACGACACCCAGGACAGGATGGTGATGAGGATGGAGGGCATGTATGTCTGTAGGATGAAGTATCCGATGTTTCGCTTCAGCTTGAAGCTCAGAGACAGTCGTGGGTAGGCACCTGCAGAACAAGATAACACTTTTGTTTCTGGAGAAATATGAAGATTGAATACTTTGGTTCATGACTATTGATAAAGCTGCAGTCTGAAGGAATTTAGTCTTGTTCTTGATTAGATGGGGGTGTGTGGTTGGTTGTGGTGGGAGTGACAGGGTGGGTACATGCATGATGTGTGTGTGGGTGTGTGTGGGTGTGGGTGTCTATGGCTAGGTTCACACTGCTCAATTCGGATTTTTTTGTGAAATCCGATTTTTTTGAGAGTCTGTTCACATTTCCAATTAAATGCGACTTGTATGTGATCTCCTGTATGAACCTTATGCACACCAAAAGTGTCCCGCATGCGTAGAAGACATGACGACGTGACAGTGAGTGTGCGTGTGACGTCTTCATGTTTGCGGAAGTAAACATGGACGGTAACAGCAGAGCTTATGTTGCAATTTTTAATTTATTATCCAACCATAGCCAGCTCATTTTCGATGGCATCATTTTAAGGAGGAGATTGCAAAAGAGGAGAGCCAGATTTTTGACCATGGCATTTTATGGAGCAGTGGCAGCAATGTCTATACAGAGAAACGTGTGGGTAAGGAGTCGCAGTCAGAAGTGATGGGAGAGTGATGCGAGCGCCTTTACAGATAAGAGTTTATAAACAATGATGTGTATGACGTGTAGGTCGGATTAATGCGACCAGGCCGTTTAGACTGAAGTCGCCTGGCAAAAGATCAGGTACGTATCAGATGTAGGAACACATATCCAAGTGGCCTGGGTCGCATTTGAAAAAATCGGACCTGTCGTTCAGACTGTCATGAAAAGATCAGATACAGGTTGCATAGGGGCCAAAAAATCGGATTTGGGTCACTTCAGCCTGCAGTGTTAACCCTAGCCTAAGTGCATTGAGTGAGAGAGATATTACGATCAGGTGTATGTTTTTAAGGTCCTATATTTGGTTGTATGAAGACTTGTTTTTAATGTGCTAAACAATTTTTTTATATAAAGCAGTTTGTATACTTTTTGTATAAAAAGTGCTTTAAAAATAAATAAAATTTGATTTGATTTGATTAGGCACTACCAACTAAGAACCAAGAAAGCATTTCACTAGATACAAAGTTAGTCTACATCCCATAGTGCAAGATAAGTTATTATATTTACAATTGTTTTCCATGAAATAATACAAAATACAATAAATAAATAAATAAAATAAAATTTGATTTAATGTAGCTGTTAATGTACAAGCACAATTCCAAGAATGGTGGGATGCTGTGTAAAATGTCAGTAAACACAGAATGTAACAATTTGCAAATCTCTAAGCCCACGGTTACCACCATCCATAGTGTATAATATCATCCAAAGATTCAGAGAATCAGGAGGAACCTCTATTGAATCCATCACAACAGCATGGCTTCACAGGAGATGAGTCCGGCTGCTGAACTGGCCCACCTGCAGTCCAGACCTTTCACATCTGGAGCATCACGAAAGCAAAAATCCAGCAATGAAGGTCCAGGACTGTAGAGCAGCTAAAATCCTACATCAGACCAGAATGGGACAACATTCCTCTCCTAGAACTCCAGCAACTGGTCTCCTGACTTCCTAGACGTTTACAGACAGATGTTAAAAGAAGAGGGGATGCTACACGATGCTGAACATCACCCTGGAAAGATGTGCTGCTGCCATCAGATTCACAATGAGCTCATGTTTTCCATGAAATGGTAAAATGTCTCAGTTTCAACATCCAGCATGCTGCTGTTTATGTTCTATTGAGAATAAAATATGGGTTTATGAGATTTGCAGATAATTGCGTTCTGTTTTAATTTACATTTTATATCACAATATATATTTTATTTTTTGGAACTGGGGTTATATAAACATATCTGAGAATATATACACAAACAATACAACTAACAACTGCTTTGGGAATAAATAAACTTGGCTGAGTAAAATTGGCTGTAAATATGTACACAATGTCTTAAAAATTAAACAAAGCCTCACTAAACACATTAACAGCATCAGTAGATGCTCTTCAGACTGTATTCCATCAGGCTCTGATCGTAATGAGCTCTAACAGCCATCTTTGTTTCATGTCCTCAATGTTAGAACAGTATCCATCCTACATGCCATTAATTCAGCAGTGAAAATAATCATTGTTTTTTCATAATATAAGAGAATAATTCATGCTATCTGCACACTGCCACAGGAATACATTATGTTACTGTACATCCTTTATTATTCAACATGAGCTTGAAGAAACGAAGTAGCTTCTTTAATGTTACTCACAGTTCTGATATGAGGTGCAAACATAGTGCAAACAGTCATTAAGAAAGATAGAGAAAACTAAAACAGGGAACAACCCTACTGTGAAACTCTACAAAGCCCATACATTTTAAAACAAAAAGAAAAAATGTATCATGATTATTTGTTGATCTTTAACTTTGGTTCAGATCAATTAATTACTGAGTCATCTAAACGTGTGAGCCTACAGTAACTGTTGCAGCAGCATTATGACTGAAGTTAATGAAGTTTTGGTATTAAAAACAACAATTAATAAGAATAAAATATGTTTAAAAAATCATGTATAATTGAACAATATTTTAATCAAACGTTTTTGGTGTTTAAAGGATTGATGGTCTCTGTCAGACCTGAACAACCACACCCTGTACTACACCACATACTGTAAATGACCTTTATTATGCTGATGACACTCAGTTGTGCATACTGATGAAAACCCACCAATCCCAGCAGCCTTGTGAGTCTCACAGCTAATCTTTCTGTCATTAAATCCATTAAATTCATTTTCTTGAATTCAATAACAAAAATCGGAGGTCTTTCTGTTTGGTTTCCAGACATCTCTCAGTTCTCTTGTTTCTGTTCTCTGCAAGCTTTCAGATAGTATTACCAAAACTTTAAGGCAAGGCAAGGCAAGGCAGTTTACTTGTATTTGGATTTCATGCATACGCGCATGAGAAAAGAAATGTTTTTAACCTGGATTTAAAAATGTCTACATTTGGTGAAAGTTTAATCTCCACTGGCAGTTTGTTCCACTTGTTTGCAGCAAAACAGCTAAAGGGTGCTTTCACACCAGGATGATGCAGAGGACTTGGTTTGATTGGATGAGGGATTCCAACATTTTCACTCCTTTGTTTTGTTTGGTTTGCATTCACGCCGGCCTTTACTCAGCACACTGAATCACCTAGAAAACGTCACGCAGTTACATTAGTTGTTTGATAAGGGGCGATACTATCTAAAACTACCACTGACCAAGAAGAAAAAAGAAGAAAATCTGGCTCATTTCCTGGCCAGAACTGAAAACGGCTCATTCACTGCAAGTCTGGTTTTTACTTTGGTGTTTTAACCTAATACAGTTTTCACAAGACTGTCCAGTATGATTAGCAGGAGAGGCAGTGAGCTTTCCACCACATTGCTCTACATCCCTTCACACTGCTGCTTTCACACTGCAAACAAACGGCATCAGGGTTCACTTGCAAATAAATCAAGACCCCCAATTTCAAGCGAACCAGACTTTGTTTCTTTGGTCCTTTTTTCTTAAATACAATGAACTTCATTACATTTCATGTTGTTGTTATCTCAAGTTGTTTTACTGTATTTTAATTCTTTGCTGCAGTTAAATCTTTTGCAGCATTGTTTAAAAGTGACAAAATGATTGTTATTATAAATGTTACCCTGTGCATACACAGTCCATGTATTTGTTCATGGACAGGGCATGAAACTGGACACAGAAAGGAGAAAGATGTCCCACAGAATGTTAATTCACACATATAATTTAACCATTTCTGCATCACTTGAATACAGTTATTGAGTCTGTCTATACTCACCTGTGGAAAAGACCACATTTCTGGAGACCAGTTTGTAGTCAACTATGGAGAATTGAGGGAGTTCGATGCGTGTCACCCCGGTCACAGCAGTCTCTCCTCCTTTCCAGTAGAACTCGATATCATCTGTTGTGTAACCATCTGGGAGAAAATGAGGCAAGAGGTGTGATTCTTATAAGCAGAAATGGCCTGAAAAGTGCGTGGCTGTCTCTTCTTGCTGGATGGCCATACTTCATCTATGGCTGATTTACATTGGGGTGCTATGAACTGCTGATTGCAAGAGATGTAAATCTTTGTGGGAATATATGTTACTGCCAGAAGACAGACTTTTACCACATGGATGCAATCTATAACTGTCAATAGTCTGATGGCAGCTCATATGGTCAAACATGCCATCATGATGGATGATGCTGGACTGATCGTTACTGAGCTCTACTAAGAAAATCACTGTCTGCTTAAAACTCTTCTGTGTGGACAAAGTTGTTTTAGCTGGAGATGATGCAGGGAGCAATCTTCCTGGGATGCGACAGGTTAATAAATCCAGAGCAATACAGCAGTCGGTGCAGTTTCTGTCTCCACAAAGGGAGGAGTGTGAGAACTTGTTTCCTTTTTATGAGAATGCCGGCGCTGTTCATATTTTTAAGTGATGAAAAAGTATGGCTGTATTTCTAAGCTAAGCACCAAATGTGGGGCTTAAACTTACAACTTTCAATTTCCAGGGTGCAGTTTTGTTCGTCCAGCGGGTACCGCCTCAGATCCATCATGCAGGCTGCAGTCGTTGTGATCCTGAATCAAAACATAAACACAAAGTAAGACGCAGTTAGAAGAGATGTTGTTTAGTTATGAAAGATACAAAAAAAAAACAAAAAAACTAACAATTCTAACAGATGCAAGTTTATACTGACAATCCATTTTTTAACTGCAGCCAAAACAGTTTAGGATTGGAGTTATGAGATTTGACTTCTGTATTTGGATTAAATTGTATTAAATTGTGGCTTAAATTACTTTAGTACATCAAATAAAGTTCTCTGCCTCTTGATGAGTCTCTGAGATGAAATGATGAAGTAAAAGCCGAGAGCACTATAAGCCAAGCACTGAGAAAATGGATTAATTACTGAAAGCACAATGAGAGATGCTGAAAATGGGTTGAATGAGCTGAACATTCATTTTCTGTAGATGCATATTTTATTGAGATTGAATCAGTCAGAAAAAAATCGAGATCAATTTCCTTTCTGGATATTAGAAATGTCTAATGTGTGAATAATCTCTAAAGTGTGTTGTATCTGCATTTTACAGGATAAACTATACCGTAATGGCAGGACTAAAAAACGCTTTTATCTGCAGATGCTGAGGCAAACCATCAATTCTTATTAAGGCTTCTATTCAAACACCTCACAGTTGTTTCTTAACTTCTGCATTCATGCACTTTGTCCAAAATAATTTTGTTTTCCAAAATATTTTGCAGGAATGGAAATATCTGAAGTAATCATGCTCGGCCAATAGTATCAAAATCAAGGACATTTGTTATCGGTTGATTATTTCTGCCCTTTAACCCTTTAAAGCCCAAACCAAGAAAAAATGAGGAGAAAAGTCTAAAAAATGAGAAAAAAATAAAGAACAAAAATAATTTTTGTATATTTACTGTTTATTACTGTGTGATATGTCAAAATTATTGCAGTGCATTATTGTATTATTATTGAGAAGACGTGTATCAGATTTTTACCATAAAATGATGCAAAAGGTCTCAGAAACTGTATTTATCAAATATGATAGAAATGGTATTATAGAGTTATTAATGCCAGTTGGGGTTGTACTATGCATTGTTGGAAAGCCTGATTAGTCACACCCAGATATAACTTGTTTGAACCGTGCTTCTGTGAAATTAACATTTTCTGGGGGTGGTGCCCCAGAAAATCTGCCTGCAATGTTCTCCTCTTGGTATTCCCTCTTGTTTTGAGATTCAAGTGATGTCAGGTGTGTTTCAGTCACAGGTATATGAATTAGGGCTGGGCGATATGAACCAAATCTTATATCTCGATATTTTTTACCTGAATCACGATATACAATATATATCTCGATATATATATATTTTTTGTCAAGTAACCAAAAAGACAGTTCTAATTTACAGCCTTTAGTGCCAAATATACTTTTATTAAGGATCAGCAGCACATGTGCATTAAAACAGTTGACTGAAATTAAAGTACCTTTATATTAAATTAAATGCTCCTAAAACAAAATAAATTAAAATACTTTTCAATGACCATAATAAAAATACAGCTGTGCAAAATGCAAAATAAAAGATGCTTTTAACTCAAAACAAGCTATCTCGATATAAACGATATTGCTTCCTTCTATATTGAGTCTGATAAAGTCTTGATATATTTGAAAATCTCGATAAATTGCCCAGCCCTAATATGAATGGCACCTAAGTGATAGACAGGCATATCAGAATGACAGTCAGTGGTGAGCCCATATCTCCAGAATCTGGGACCTAACTCCATCCTCTGACCACACTCTCCCTCACAGAGCGAGGATCAGCATAGAGAACCTCCAGAATTTGGGAGTGGAGAAGATAAAATGACCTGGTGTGAGTCCAAACCTGCTGTACATGATGGGCAACTCCGGTCCTTGGGAGCCAGTGTCCTGCATGTTTTAGATGTGTATCTGCTCCAATGCACTTGATTAAAATAAAATGGATCCAATATCTTGTTGTCTGGACAATAACAGACAATAACTAATTTATTGAAATTATAAAAGCTCCTTGTTGAGGAATGGGATGCCATCCCACAGCTAAACCAACCAGGCTGGTGACCGGCATGGGGAGGTACCAAGCTGTGGTGGCTTGTATGGATTTCGACTTGATTTTGAATTTAAGAATTTCATTTTTGTAAAAATAAAAATTAAATTTAAAGTTGTGGTTTTCAACATCAGTGCATCACACAAACTATTAAAGGGGTATGCACGAAGGGGGCTGAGATGCCATTGTACCATCAATAAGGGCTTTTTAGGGGTGGCCTATGCCCCCTCTTAGGCCGCCCCTAAAATCTTACTTTCCCCCTAGGTGCCATCCCAAGAATAAACAATCAAATTCTAACAAAATATTTAATGTAAATTGACAATTGACCTTTGCCATGGCAAAGCTCATATGTGTGAATGCCGCAAACAATGTACTATATGTTGTTCTACATCAACACTACCATGTTCTAGATCATAATGCAGCAGTGATGCAGCATCCTCTCACCAGCTGCCTGTATGGGTGATTAGTTTGTCCAACCAAACTGTTTACATTTTATAAAGAGGATGAAAACCTCATAAAACCACCAGATGTGACAACTATGAAGAAACCCTGATAAAATATGTCTTTCACATACAGCTCATTTCTCTTCTTATCAATAAATTCTAAGTGTTTGTGCAACCCTTAACACCGGATTACTTAACAATTTCATATATATGAAAAAAACAAAAAAAATACAGAAAAAAGAAAAAGTCAAGAATAAAATAAAATACAAATAAATATTAAATAAATTAATAACAATTAATAAATAATGCTAAATAATAAATAAATAATATAGAAATACATACACAAATAAGACTAAATTAAAGCAAATAAATAATATAAATTAATTAGATAAAAAGAAATAAAATAAAGGCCAGAAGTGGTTTGTCACAAATCAGCAACACCAGGCATGAAAGGTGTTTAAAGCCAAATAATTTAGGATCATCCTGAGTAAGCAACTGACTGAAAAAAGGAGGCTGTCTGCAGTTACAGTTTTTCTGTACTTTTTACACTAAATGACCACTTTTCAGAGACATTATCAGTTCATTATTTACAAAAATCTAGACCCCTCCAAATATTCCTGTTTTCCATGAAAAGTCAAACTTGGACATTACAGTAATATCTATGTGCTATGCATGGGATATTACATAAAAATACTTTAAAGGAAAGACTTAAAATGTTAGAAATCAGGAGGAAAAAGACTGTATGAAGTCCCCATTAAAGTTCTCACCTGAGTCCATAGAGAACAGTGCCATCCGGGTGGAGCCGAATCATTCGGTTTTTAACTGTAACTCCGTGCACAAAGGACTTCTTGTCATTGAGGAAGTAGGTGTCTGGGACCCAGAGCTGGTCTGCAACTCTGTTGTCCAGCGTCAGGTTGAGAGGGATCCCCACATAGGCCAGTCTCTTGTCTCTCCAGTACTGCTGGAAGTACATGGTCAGTGTGTAGTCCTGTGGACAGTAGAATAGCATGGTCATGTTATTTAAATTTCAACACCTGAATGAAAAGGAGCAGAAAGAAGAAATTCTTATCCTGTCTGCCTATTTCTCACAAAATAATTAAACCAATAATACGTCACTTTCATGTAACATAAATAATAATAAAATAACAATAAAAAAAAAGAGTACGGTCATGTAACTGGAGTCAGAGAAGTTTAGGATTTTATATAAATAATATAATTTGTTGCAGACATTTGAAATTTCTGGAGGCCAGTGTAGTCGAGGATATCCAAACCGAAGCTAAAAGTTCTGGGAGGTTAACAAGTTCAACACTTCTGCAGCCTGGAGCTATTGATAGATTTTTGTTGTTGTTGGAACAAAAGTGATATTTCTGGACTTGACAGTCTGCCCTGGGTGACCAGAAACCACAATCAAACTCAATAAGAAGCCCTTCACAAAACTGGCAGCAGCTGTCAAACAAAATGTTTCCAATACTGAGGCCCTGCATCACCTGTTTTTGTTTATTTTGATAAATATCATTACTTATTACCAGCCCTACACACAGTGGCATCAATGATTTATTCAGCTTTCATCTGCAGCTTTCTCCACAAGTTGATCCATCAAACAAAAAAGCTTTTTTCAGGCCTTTAATGGAGCTCTTTACCAGCTCACTTGGCTTTGTTCTGCTGACTAATGTTCTCTTAAATAAATAAATAAGCAGGTCTCAGGAAATAAATAAAAACATGGCCATGGTGAAAATCTGCTGGTGAACGGTAAACTTAAGATACAGAGCGTTAAAAAATGCTTACATTTAAGAATCAATACAATACTTACTTATACTGAACTAATTATTGCTTCAAATTGAGCTGTGAGGTCTCAACAGAGAAACTGCTGACCTGATTTTGGTCAAATAAACGGCTGAATTATACTTTTGCTTTCTCATTACTCTCATTACATTGGAGCTGGATAAAGCACAATGGACAAACTGTAATAACAATATATGATCGGACACTGTAATTGATCCTGAAATTGCCGCTTGGCCACTATAACCAATTTTCCTATTCAAAGTCTGTGTAATCAGAATTAACATCTATTCTTTTGCTGTCTGCGGAGACAGTGAAGGCATCACCTGTCAGTTGAGCCACGCTGGAGCATTTAGATCTGTTGGACTCAGTGAACACTGAACTGTATTTTCCAGAAAATCCCTCACTGGAGACAGGCCTGTTTTATTTATGTATTCATTTATTTGTGTCTTTTTAAAAATCTCTCCCTCTGCAAACAGAAGATGCCATCCCACATACAGTGGAGGTGTGCAATGGTGAATCAGCTTTACACAACAGCTCTTAAACTACAGTGATGGAGCTCATCTACCAACACCCTCCTTCCATGTCTGGACCACAGCTATTTTAGTCTGTTAAGATCTTCAGATCCCACTTCAGCAGTTCTCCTCAACAGCTTTGAACACTGCTTTTGCTTTTGCTGTAACCACATCA
Organism: Melanotaenia boesemani; assembly: GCF_017639745.1. Taxonomy (NCBI): domain Eukaryota; kingdom Metazoa; phylum Chordata; class Actinopteri; order Atheriniformes; family Melanotaeniidae; genus Melanotaenia; species Melanotaenia boesemani. The sequence continues at coordinate 29,246,109 of NC_055695.1, read as the reverse complement.
CTGTAGAGCCTCCTGCTCCTGGTGCTCCGAGCAGCCTGCAGCGTCCCTCGGGCTTCTTTTCAAAGCCTGGCTTATCAACACAGTTTGTGTGCAGGGTGACGGCCACACTGGAGGACAGCGATGCCAACTCTTGACCAGTTAAGACGATTGGCTGCTGAGAAAGTACTTTGTAGTCTGTCTATGGTGCAGAAAACTGACAGAAAGCTAGCTTATCTTTGTTTTATTACCTGCCACTGAAGCATTTTTCTTCATTCATTACATGAAAAAAAAGGAAAAAGGTAGAGATATACAGTGAATTATACCAGAAACTGACTACTGACACCAGCCTTTATGCAAAAGCCATTCAATCATTGACTCTTAAAACTAGCTAGCTAACACCCAGAGATCACACACTGCGCCGAAGAAAAATCAGCCAAAATAAAAATCACCATCTTCATCACATTAATGATCACAACATATTTAAAGTTAAAAATATTGTAGTGCTCACTTTAAAAACTCATAAAAAAATCATATGAAGCCCTGTTAATAAATGTTTAGGTTTATGATGGTATCAAGTGGGAAGTCAAAAACGCTGCAAATACTTAAAACTGTGTCAACAGGACAACTAAACACTAACTTGAAGCATTTTAGCTGGAGAGGCCACAAACTGTAGTCTTTACGTGTTTTTCTACCATGTGGGAGGAATGAATAGCAAACTTTTAGAGCTTCTTCCTCCATTTGAGTTTTCAATTATCAAATTCCAGCACACTAAGCCTCATAATTCCTCCCGTGTTTAAAGTACATCACATTTGTCTGAGGCGCATAGCGGCTACTTAGGACATTAAAGTCCTGTGATGTGGAAACTTCTTAGTGAGCGGAAAAATAGGTCTAAACTTTCCGAATCCACTCTTAATGCACTCGTCATAATAAACCTATAACTGAATCTCCAAAGAAATGTTTGAGTGTCATGGCTGAAATCAATATGGTGAAATGGCTAATGTGTAATCTAATTACTGTGAAAAATAACAGAATGTGCTGCAACATTAAGCACAGCATCAGCTAAAAACTGGTTTGTAACAAGAAGTTTAATAACTCAGACACATTTATGTGTAGAAATTGAGTATTGAGAGCAAACGGTTGTGCAGTTATCATTGATGGAATAAAACAGGATTTTCTAAGAATCCAAGCAACACTGACCCAATCCAGTTAATGCACTGACATTACTATTGATTAGAATAAATCAGCTTTATTAAATGATATCATGTGAGGAGGGACGCGGATGGTTGAGGGAGTTACAGGAGTATCATCAGAGAGTGACTGGTTATAGTGGCCAAGCGGCATGACAGCGATTGGTTCTGACTCATCAGCTGATAATTCATCCGGCTGCTGAATGAGCCGATATTTATGCAGCATGAAGGAGAAAGATAACGCCAATCATCTACTGCATGTCCAGAATTTAGTAAAATTATATATATTTAATTATGGCTTTTTAGCAAACGAGCTGTCGGTGTGGGTCTGGAAAAAGTCCCATTATGTGTCAATTACTTTTACATTATTCTGTATTTGCAAAACTTCCAGAAGATCACGCTGTGCAAAGTATGAAAATGTTGTCAACCACAGTGACAAAAAAAAAAAAAATTCTGGAGGATACCTGTAGATCCTCACCGGGATTTCAGTTTGGGCTGTTGCTTGTTATGCAGACCACATGAGACACAAAAACAACGTTTGTTCTCAGAGTAAATGAGGCCCACTGGGAGGACGAGACTGTCGTGTCATCTTCGGCTCGGAGAGCTCACAGTTCTGAGTTCTCAGACGTGGTTACTGTGTGCCAGTCAAACATCGTTTACGTCAGCTTAACACCAAGATATCTGCTGGGAATACAGGAATAGCACTCAAGTGATTCTTACCCCATACATGAGGGGGGCTTTTCATCACTTCATGAGACAGTTAGAGGGTCCCAGTAGGATTCAGAAGTGCTGTAGATGTGTTGTGCAAACCATGCGTTTAATAATTTTTGTCCCAGCATTTGGCCAGCCTCAAATTCTTTTAGTTTGTTCTTTCAGTTTCTTATAAACCTGTAAGTTCTTCTATATTAAAAGATTGTATGGAGTGGAAGCAGAACAATATGGCAGCCATGCTTGTAGAAGTCTTAGTTTTATGGTGAATCTTTGCTGCTCAGCCTGGTGGAACCTGGTAAAAGGATCGCTTAACTGCAGTGATCAGGAGCTGCCATGATGATGGGAAGGTGCATTATTTGCACATTAACTGGATATAGGACAACAACCTCATTCCATTTCAATTAGCTAGCTGCTAACTTTGCCTTTGGTTTTGGGACGGGTGGCAGAAAATGATTTTTTAAAATCTATAATCTACTGCATGCTGAGGTTTAAAACTCAGGGGATGAGAGTGCAATAATGTTTGTGGTGTATAGCTAAAACAAAAAGCTGAAAAAGATCATTCTTCACAAAATCTACGGTGCCCCTCTCTAATAAAGTCACATTTCACTTCAAACATAAACTCACCGGCCACTTTATCAGGTCCACTGGAGTCCAGTGAACTCATTGTCATGTTCTAGAAAGCAGGTGGAGATGATCTGAGCTTTGTGACATGGTGCATTATCCTGCTGGAAGTAGCATCAGAAGATGCTACACTGTGGTCATAATGGGATGGACATGGTCAGCAACAATGCTCAGGTAGGCTGTGGTGGTTAAACCAGGTTACGCTGGCCCAAAGTGGGCCAAGAAAATATCACCCACACCATTACACCACCAGCAGCCTGAACCATTGATCCAAGGCAGGATGGATCCATGTTTTCATGATGGTTCCACCGAATTCTGAGCCTAGCATCTGAATGTGGAGCTGAAATGGAGACTCATCAGACCAGCAACGTTTCTCCATCTTCTATTGTCCAGTGTAGGTGAGTGTGTGTGAATTGTAGCCTCAGTTTCCTGTTCTTAGCTGACAGGAGGCACCCGGTGTGGTCTTCTGCTGCTGTAGCCCATCTGCTTCAAGGCTGGACGTGTTGTGTGTTCAGAGATGCTGTTTTGCATATCTTGGTTGGAACCAGTGTTTATTGGACTTCCTGTTGTCTTTCTATCATCTCCAACCAGTCTGTTCATTCTCCTCTGACATCAACAAGACGTTCTGGTCCAGACAACTGCTGCTCACTGGATATTTTCTCTTCTTCAGACCATTCTCTGTAAACCCTAGAGATGGTTGTGTGTGAAAATCCCAGTAAATCAGCAGTTTGTGAAATACTCAGACCAACAACCATGCCACGTTCAAATTCACTTAAATCTCCTTTCTTCCTCATTCTGTTGCTCAGTTGAACTTCAGTTGACTTCAGTGCAGTCACCCACATGTGAGGTAAAACTAAGATCATACCATTATGTGAAAGAAGGAAGAGAAACAGACTCTCGGAGGATTAAATATTTGTGTTAACAAACAACACAACAGGTGGACGTCATAAAGTGACAGCTGAGTGTGATAATTTAATGAATTTGTAATGTGATTTTTTAAAATAATTATTGCAGTTTTAAATATTTCAGTTTATTCTTCTGTGAACGTGTTCGAACTACACAGGCATTTAGATCCTTAAAAAGCTCTTCATACACAATGAAACTCCATGATTAAATAATTCTGATTCCTTGAAAGCCAGCTGGGGGTCATCTCAACTCATTTAAAGCATTTCTTCTCATCATGCAGCCTTAACTATAACTGAGTGCATAAACCAGCTTGTTTAGTGAGGAATAAAAGCACTTAAATCTCAAATTTTAACTTGAGATGCTGTGAGAGTGAAAAGACTTCATACAGTCATCTGCTGTACGCATGGCTTATATTCCTGTAGGGTCCCAACCCATTGTTGTATAATACTAAATGCAGCACAGCTCCAGCACAAGTCTGCATGACGTATAAATGGGTCTATAGCAGTATTTCTGGCAGAGTTTTCCTTACCCTACAAGCAGCTGCAGCCAGCTGCTTCTCTGTGTAGCTGACTTATTAACTAAGCCCTTCAATATAAATCTGTGGTAAGACATTTTTAAGGGTAACACTTCCTTCAGGCAGAAGTTTGGTAATGTTAAAGTGTCAAATCGGATGGGAGTTTTTAGCACATGATGGATTTGTCTTTCAGCTGACTCATACTGAGGCTATATGTAACAACACCTCTGGGAGGATCTGCTTTGCAGCCTTGAGTGCTTTATGTGCAAAGACAGGTGTTTCTCTGCATTGTGGGTAACATCTGAAGAAGTGAATTTGTAAAGTTGTGTAAGTACAGTGTTTTTGTTGAGTGATTGTACTTGTTTTGCATGGAAATGGTGAACAGGCAAACTAGCAAGAATAATGTACAGAATCTGTGTGGAGTTCTGTAACACCTCTGGAGGTGCAGCTACAACCCATGACAACAGTAGAACCAGGACTAGTAAAAGGGTCAATACATTAACATAAATAATTGTCTGTCTTTGTGCTGCTTATTGTCAGTTTGTGTCTCGTTTAAAAAATGTTTTAAAATTATTTAGTGGTTATTTTATGTAACCCTATGCCCCTTTTGGCTGTTACTAGTTCCATTATAGTTAGTTTACATAATTTAGTGCCCGTTACTGAGCTCTAGCTCTGAGACCTCATAACACATTGAACTCATTATGTTTCAGATGGGCAAATCTATTTAGAATCTTAAAAATATGTGTTTCTGACACGTTATGATGGCACAAGGAAATTCATTATGTACATTCCTGGAGGTGTCGTTACCCAGTAGCATCCCATGGCTGAAAAACTGCACTTTGCAACTTTTGCTTCCAGGACTTTTCCAGCTGAGTTTTGCCTTATGTACGGCATCACAGGCTACAACCAGATATCAATGGCAATCCCTGGCAACTGTGGCTGATTCATCAAAGAAATGTAAGACGACATTACTGTCCTAACTGTAAAAAAAACAGTATTAAAAAAAGTTATTGGAGAGTGAGAAGAAAAGAAAGAGAGGAACGGACAGAGTAAAAGATAAAAAGACAACATCGGACTGAAATTTACGGTGCAGAGAGAGCTCAAAGTACAGATAGGATGCAAGATGTATACTGAATTAGCCATCGTTAGGGGATGCCTCACTCAGAAACTCAAGTTCAGTGGTTCCTTTTTAAATCCCAAGCTATTAAAATAATGACTGAAAGTAAATTGTTCCAATTAGTTTAAGACCAAATATAATTAATAATTCCAGCTATGATTCCCTGCAACTAACAGGCTATATATTTAAATCAAATTCTTACGTAATCATCACTCAGCACGGATTCATCTGTACAAAGACAATCTAATCTGAGGCCACACATGTCAGACCACACTGCATGTGGGAATGAAAATGCAACTTCAGCAGAAAGGAATGGAATGATATTGTTTAGGATTATAGATAAACCCAGGCTGCACAGGCTGATGATAAGCGATAGTGCACAAAGATGAAGGTGTTAAAAAATGGAAACCATGACAAGCGGTCTTATCTGTGATCCCACGCTCTTGTGTGTTTAATACTGTATATTCCATCAAGATGGTATGGCTATTTTTAGATGGCTGACAAATCAAAGATGTGACTGTTTCCGTAATGCCTCATGGAGACGCCGTCCCATCATCGCTATCATGGGCAGATCATTTTTAACACATGCTTGCGCGCCACTGGGAGTGTTTATTTTCTCGATGTGTTTGATTTCTCGGGCCAGGGGAGGAGATGCATTTCTTGTGTTCCCATCTGTATGCCCAGAGCCATTAACACAGACAGTCTGAAATGATCATCACAGAAGAGACTGAATGTTTTTACAAGGGATGACCAAAGCAGACAAGCAGATTCTCAAGCTGAAAGCTGGCGTGGGCTCTAATGTGAATATTACATCTGTCCCATTAAGTACTGAATTAACAGATTTTAGATGAGTTTTAAAAAATGGCTTCCAATCAATTAGACTGACTTTTATCTTTTATCCACAATAACAGTAGCATATATAATAAGACTGTAGTAGAAGTCGTGCCTCATGCAAAAAAAAACAATTAATTCTGTACCTGGCAAAAAGCAACTTGCTGTATTTTAAAGGGTTTGTGTCTGGTCCAGACTCCCTGGTCTAGTGGTGCAGCGGTAAAAAACGTCCCCTCCTCAAACTGTTTCTCTCTGTTGTTTAGGCTACTTAAATCTGTGTTTGTGGTATAAAACAACTCCCAAGCAAAGTTAAATTTTGATTTTGAAGTCCAAGAAAAGTAATGCTATTTTCAATACAAATTTTAAATTTGTATCTGAACTTTGCAAAAGCAAATGTAACCAAAAATTATCTAAAAAAGCTGCCTTGGCGTTTCAAATCCATACATACAGCACAATTAACAGCAATTACAGCAAGAGATCAAATTTAGTTTGTGCTCAGACTTATTGTATTTACCTATTCTCACAGTGTAAAAATATTAACAAATTTGTTCTCTCAAAAGTTTTCAGTACTATTTTTCTTACTTTAACCCAGTAAGGAAGAAAATAGAGGCATTATAAATAATAGGAATAGTAATTTGTAAAAACCTAAGGGCTGTCTGAAAAAAAAAACTGCAAAAAGATTTTAAAACTTCATGCCAGCAAAAAAATAAAAAATAAATAATTCAGCTGCTTTAACCTTCAAGCAATGATCTGTTTTGCATTTATTTTGAGTTTTGGGATTAGTCTGGATGATCAGTACCAAGAGAAGCCAGTAGTCAGTAGACTTTAATTCTATAAGTCTGAAATCATCAAATCTGTGATTAAAGTCCACGCCTCTGATTCTGAGGGAATTTGTAGATATTAGGTTGCAGTAGGCTTGGGAATAGTGAAATCCTTTGCAAGTGCAGGTGACATTTTCATCTCCTTTGTTCAAAACTGACTTAATCCCATCTTTGGTAGATTATGTGGCTTTTGACTGAAATCAAATAAAAAAAGAAAAACATTTTTATAAGGAAAAAAAGTTTTACCAAATGTACCAGGACATGATAAAAAATATTCTGAGGCTCTTAACCAGTGACGTTCGGTCAGGGGAGGCAGAGCCTCACCTGCCTTTATTTTCTGTGCGAGTCCAATAATTTTTTTTTTTTTTTTTTTTTTTTTACATTTTCTTAAGTAAAAACATCGAATTTTGTATATTTTCTGATCAATTACAGGTCAGAGACCTGAGATGAGGCAGCGACAAGCTGAGCTTTGAATGCACGATCCTATACACACTGGGTTGTATGACGTGTGCCTGTTTCTGTTTCTCAGCATGTTGCCAATATAAAGCTTACAGAAATATTTATTGTACACCATGTTTTTCTGCAGTCTGTGTAATGTCTTTATTGTAAGCGTCATGGTTTATATTTCTAGGCCTCTAGCAAATGCTCCTTAATCAGGTTCATTCATTCCACCTGGGCTTCCCGGATTGCTCCCTATCCTCACCTGTGCACAGCCCTACTTAAACTCTCCTTCCCTGCCAGATTATCAACAGTGCCAAATTGAGATCCTGTGTTGGTTTGCTGTTCCTGTTTTCTTCTTATGACCAAGCCACGTCCCAGGATTACCCTCGCCTTGCCCTCGACAGATCTTCCTCTCCTTGTGATTATCTGGACACTGACCCCTGCTCTGATCTATGACTACTGATTCTCGCCTACCCCCTTGGATAAGTATCCTGACTTTTGTCTCTCTGTGTATGACCTTTTGTTCTCTTGATCTGGAAATCAGACTTGCACAAACTGTCGGAGTGTTTTCAGATCCCAGAACCAAGCTGTCCTGGAATGTGCGTCCGCCCCATGTGAGCAGACTGCTTTCCCAGGATCTGAGTACCAAACACCATCCTCTCATTCCTCACAATAAACCAACCTCTGTTTAAACGTGTGTGTGTGGCTGAATTTCCGAATCCTTGGGGTCATCCATTACAGTAAATATGTGACATTTTTCACTGATCGGAAGGTGAGGCAGACAGCCACACCTTGAGGGGGCTTGCGTGAGCTGGTGAGTGCTTGTTTCTGTCACGCTTCTACAGACATAGCAGAAGCAGTATATTAATTTTAAAAAACAAACACTATCATTCAGCAGCTTGTAGAACCATCTTTACTTAAAGTAACTTGAAGTTGTTATTTTCAGTATGGTAATCAGTCTCACGCAAAGATTTGTAAGCAATTTACTTCAGTTGCTTCAGTTAATGTTTGCACCTGTTTTTAGGTCCCACTACAGCATTTCAATCAGGTTAAGGCCTGGAGTTTAACTGGATCTTTGCAAGCGATTTGTTCTTTTAGTGTACTGCCTCTGTTAATATATAGTGGTTCAGCTACCCCGCTAGGGGGAGGTAGCGAGTAAATAGTGTACTGCAGCTACCCCAGTATAGTGTAAGAAGAAGTAGAAGAAGGAACAAGTATAAGCAGAAAATGTTTGTGGTTGATGCACTGGTGTTGTAAAAGTTTCATTTCAACAGAGCACAGGAAACACATGTTTTACAGTATCTTCAGGAGAAGGCAAATAAATTTTCAAACAGTCAAGAAGTCTCATACTTTCTTTGAAAGAACTGTTATCTATAGGCCAAACTGAATTCTACATTCACGGAGGGCTGAATATTTAGCTTTTTCAGTCATTTTGTTTATTTACTGATGTGTTTGAGATCTCTGTCCTGTTACATACCAGTTCAGCCAAAATCTGAAAGTTCATTGTCCACTCAGTGACTGCAAGGTGTCCATGTCCTGAGGCAGGAACAAACCCCTATCATCATCCCTCCACCACCATGCTTGACAACTGATACGATGTGTTACATGCTGTGTTTGGTTTTCTACAAATGTTCTGTTGTTAATTCTGACCAAATATGTCCACTTTGGTCTGGTCTGTCCAAAGGACAGAAGTTTTATGGTTTGTTCAGATGCAGCTTTGCAAACCTAAGCCATGGTGCCATGTTCTTTTTAAACCAGTGGTTGGCAACTGGTGGCCTACAGGCCAAAACTAGCCTGCCACCAATAAAATCTGGCCCGCAAGATTACACTTTTTTTTTTTTTTTAAAGATTGCAAGAGTAATGTCTCATTGTGCAGAGACATGGTGCTGTTTGCAGCACTGCTGAAAGAGCATCGTGGCCCCTTTAAGAATGGTTGAGCTGGAGAGAGCTGTATAGCACAGGAGTCAGAGCAGTTGGGAGGGGGATGTCGCTGTGATAAACTTCCTGTTTAGCAGTGAATGTTTTGCTTCCAGCTTTAGCAATAAACACCACACAGCTCTGCTAGTTTCAGCAGAGTCCCCGTTTCTGTTTCACCACTTCTAGGTAAAGTGAATGGAGCTAACCCTGAAGCTAGCTGCTGTGTCACCACTCCTCCGCCTCCCGAGCTTGGTTTGAAGGTGAAAGTGGAAAGTTTACCAGCTGTTTCTATCAGAGTTTTCCCCAAAAGAGCAGAGCAACACTAAATCGTCAAAGAAATGTTGCTTCAGGAGCTAGAACACCAGACAGAAAGACGAGGAAAAAAACTGTTGTTGCTGTGGGTGTGATGTGTAGTTAACCTGACAACCTGGAGCCAGGCCTGAAGGTGGGGCACAGAGGTGCGCGCTTGGCTGGGCCTTTGCCCATGGGGCCCAGTTGGACTCAGCCTGGAAGGGTGACGTGCCCCCCCTCCTGTGGGCTCACCCCCTGCAGGAGTGCAGTGTGAGCTGGACGGTGGCCAAAGGCAGGGACCCTGGTGGTCTGATCCTCAGCTTCAGAAGATAGCTCTAGGGACGTGGAATGTCACCTCTCTGGCGGGGAAGGAGCCTGAGCTGGTGCTCAAGGTTGAGCGGTTCCAGCAAAATATAGTTGGACTAACCTCAACACATGGTTTGGGCTCTAAAACCACTGTCTTTTGAGAGGGGCTAGACCCTCTTCCATTCTGGAGTTGCTCCTGGTGAGCGGCGCCGAGCAGGTGTGAGCATGCTCATTGGCCCCCGACTTGGCGCCTGTATGTTGGCGTTAACCCTTGTGGATGAAAGGGTAGACTCCCTCCACCTTGTGCCTATGCACCAAACAGCAGTTCAGAGTACCCACCCTTTTTGGAGTCCTTGGAAGGAGTGTTGGAGAACACTCCTTCGGGGGACTCCCTCGTTCTGCTGGGAGACTTCAATGCTCACGAGGGCAATGACAGTGAGACCTGGAGAAGCGTGATTGAGAGGAACAGCCCCCCTGATCTAAATTCGAGTGGTGTTTTGCTGTTGGACCTTTGTGCGCATCATGGATTGCTCATAACAAACACCTTGTTCAGGCATAAGAGTGTCCACATGTGCACTTGGCACCAGGACACTTTAGGCCGCAGTTCGATGATCGACTTTGTAGTCGCATGTCGGACTTGCAGCCGCATGTCTTGGACACTCCGGTGAAGAGAGGGGCGAGGTTGTAAACTGCTCACCACCTGGTGTTGGGTTGACTCGGATGGTGGGGGAGGATGCCAGTCAGGCCTGGCAGACCCAAGCGTGTTATGAGGGTCTGGCAGAGTCCCCTGTCAGAAAGAGTTTCAACTCCCATCTCCGGCAGAGCTTCAACCATGTCCCGGGTGAGGCGGGGGACATTGAGTCCGAGTAGGCTGTGTTCCGTGCCTCTATTGTTGAGGCCAGCCGGAGCTGTGGCCGTACGGTCATCGGTGCCTGTCATGGCGGTAATCCCTGAACTCGTTGGTGGACACCAGCAGTAAGGGATGCCGTCAAGCTAGAGAAGGAGTCCTATCGGGCCTTTTTGGCCTGGGGGACTCCAGAGGCAGCTAATGGGTATCAACAGGCTAAGAAGAACGCAGCTTCCACGGTTGCTAAAGCAAAAACTCAGACATGGGATGAGTTTAGTGAGGCCATGGAGAATGACTTCCGGATGGCTTCGAGAAGATTCTGGTCCACCATCCGGCTACTCAGGAAAGTAGTGCTCCATCAACACTGTGTACAGTGGGGATAGGGGACTGCTAACCTCGACTCGGGACGTTGTGAGGCAGTGGAGGGAATACTTCGAAGACCTTCTTGATCCCAACAACATGTCTTCTGATGAGGAAGCAGAGTCTGGGGACCCTGGTGTTGGCTCTCCCATCTCTGGGGCCGAGGTCGCTGAGGTGGTTATAAAGCTTCTCAGTGGCAGGGCCTCAAGGGTGGATGAGGTCCGCCCAGAGTTCCTTAGGGCTCTGGATGCTGTACAACTGTCTGCAGACTTGGAGTGGCAGACTGGGGTGTTGGTCCCCCTCTTCAAAAAAGGGGACCGGAGGGTGTACTCCAACCACAGGGGGATCACACTCCTCAGCCTTCCTGGTAAGTTCTATTCAGTAGTGCTGGAGAGGAGGGTCAGTCATATAGTCGAACCTCGGACTGAGGAGAAGCAATGTGGTTTTCATCCCGGGCGTGGAACAGTGGACCAGCTCTACATCCTCTTCAGGGTCTTGGAGGGGGCATGGGAGTTTGCTCAACCAGTCTACATGTGCTTTGTGGGCTTGGAGAAGGCCGTGTCCTCTGAGGGCTCCTGTGGGGGGGGGGGTACTCCGGGAGTATGGAGTGCTGTTCTGTTCATAACTTTTACGGACAGAATTTCTGGCGCAGCGGAGGTGTTGAGGGGGTCAGGTTTGGTGGCCTCAGGATTGGGTCTCCGCTCTTTGTGGTTGATGTGGTTCTGTTGGATTCATCGGGCCGCAATCTTCAGCTCGCATTGGAGCAATTTGCAACTGAGTGTGAAGCGGCTGGGATGAGAATCAGCACCTCCAAATCTGAGACTATGGTCCTCAGCTGAAAAAGGGTGGAGTGCTTTCTCCGGGTCAGGAATGAGGTCCTGCCCCAAGTGGAGGAGTTCACCTATCTCGGGGTCTTGTTCACGAGTGATGGAAGCATAGAGCGGGAGATCGACAGGCGGATCGGTGCGGCATCTGCAGTGATGCAGACTCTGCATCGGTCTGTTGTGGTGAAGAAGGAGCTGAGCCAAAAGGCAAAGTTCTTGATTTACCGGTCAATCTACGTTCCTACCCTCACCTATGGTCATGAGCTGTGCAAAGAACAAGATCACAAATACAAGCGGCCGAATGAGTTTTCTCTGCAGGGTGGCCGGCCTCTCCCTTAGAGATAGTGTGAGAAGCTCGGTGATCCGGGAGGGGCTCAGAGTGGAGTCGCTGCTCCTCCGCATCGAGAGGAGCCAGATGAGGTGGCTTGGGCATCTGGTCATGCCTCCAGGACACCTCCCTGGTGAGGTGTTCCGGGTACATCCCATTGGAAGGAGGCCCCGGGGAAGACCCAGGACACACTGAATGGACTACATCTCTCGGCTGGCCTGGGAACACCTCGGGATCCCTCCAGATGAGCTGGTAAATGTGGCCGGGTCTAGGTTTCCCTGCTCTGGCAGCTCCCCCCGCGACCTGACTTCAGATAAGCGGCAGAAAATGGATGGATGGATGGATGGATGGATGGCTGGATGGATGGATGGATGGATGGGGAGCCCACACATTGTTAAATATATATAACAAAGTAATAAACATTCATGTATGGAACACACACATTATACAACATCTCACACATATATATATATATATATATATATTGGCCCGCCATTCAGCTGGTCAGAAAAAATCTGGCCCCAGACCAAATAAAGTTGCAGATTCCTGTATTAACAGACGAGGCTTTCTTCTGCAACCCTTCAAAACAAGTCATAACTTGTTCATTCTTTTTCTAATTGTACTGTCATAAACTTTAACATTTAACATGCTAACTGAGGCCTGGAGAGTCTGAGATGTGGCTCAGGGGGTTTTGGAAGTTTCTCTGAGCATTACATGGTTTGACGTTAAGCTGAAGCCCCGAGTCAAGAAAGTTTTCCACTTTGTTCATAATCTTTCTTCCTGTGGAATAAAGGACTCTAAATAGTTTGAAAATGGTTTGCAGATTAATGAGCAGCAGCAGTTCCTTCTCTAAAATGATTTATGATGAGGGAAGTCCAGTTAACACTAAATATGTGTAGTGTTGGCTTGTTCTGTTAATACTTTACAGTAAAAACAGGCGAATTTCAGGTATAGTTGCGAATGGTGATTAATCATGATTAATTGATTAATTCATTTGACAGCCCTAGTATGTATGTGTGTATATATATATATATATACACATACATACATACATACATACATACATATATATATATATATATATATATATATATATATATATATATATATATATATATATATATATATATATATATATTGTGTGTGTGTGTGTGTGTGTGTGATGTGTTTAAGTCTTTCTCTGCCACTACATCTACTGGTAACCTGTTGACTGGACATTTAAGGATAATAAATGACATTTAAGGATAATAAATACAGACATTTCCATATATAATGGAGATCATGGCTGGTGAGGAGAAAATCTTCCATCCAAGCCATCCAATTATATGCTTTGGGCTTCATTTATTTTCCAAAAACAAGAATAAAACTATAGAAAGAAGGAAAGTTATTATCTGTCCATACAGCCACTGTGTGATTTAATAGGTTGTTTTATAATATATATATATATATATATATATAAACAGGGCTAAACTATAACTTGGATTACACTTAAAATAACCAGATTATTGTTAACAAACATAAACTCAATATGTCTGGAAGCCAGCATTAACCTCTCTGTGGTTTTCATTGAGCCTCAGTGTGCTGCTGTAGAGATGCATTTAAATGCAGCACGAGTACATTTCATCACACACACTTGTCAGGACAGCATGTCAGGGGCTATTTCCTCTCAGACCATGTGATTGGACATCAAGCTCTGTCAGCAGTTCAGTCCACTGATAGATGGCATAAAGGCATTAAACTCATGGCATGCCAACCTCAGAGCACTGGCACACACACACCTCTAAAATCTGGCTATTTCAGTATTTTATTTCATTATTTTCTTGTTGTGTTATGATAAAAAGAAAAGGCATAGCAACAACACTTACTGACCTTATATTCTAACAGGATCATTAGGGCATCGCTGCAACAATCACACAGCCAGTGAACCAAGATGTGCAATTATTCAACTAATCTCACACAACAAATGAGCAGATCCTTCTAGACAACAGAAAAAGTGCCTAAAAATAAACAATAACAAGAGTAAATATGACTTGTTTGTGTTTGCCAACATATGAAACTGGATTCATTTTTTAGTTTAAACAGAACTATAGCTGTAGCAATCACCTTTTAAAATGCAGTATGTGCCGATGCTTTATAAAATTAGCACCAAAAGCAAAAATCAAATATATTTCCAGGGCTAGATTTACACTGGGGCTTTCGGAGGAGCCTTATTTTCGCACATACACCGTGACTTCACATGTCACGTGCACACGCATTTATATTAGTGCACGTAGCGCGGTCAAAAATATGGTTACTATTGAATAAACTACTGAATGCAGCTTGTTTAACCAGAAACAGCAACAGAGAGTTCTTTAACCACAAAAAGAAGCACATCAGGTGGTTGTTTGGACACTCACAGACAACAGACAAACAATGCTGCTGTGCGCGTGCTGAAGGAAACAGAATGGATCATCTGCGTCGTTTGGAAGATTTTTAGGGCTCCCCCTAAGTATCAACTGAATCTCTTAAGGGAGCTCTTCTGCCTTTCAGGGGAGCCAAGCTCCCCTTATCTCCCCTGTAATTCGAACCTGATTATTTCCCCCTTAATAAAACCAGCCCTATATATGTGGACAATGACACAAGTTTTGTTTTTTTCGTGTTTACCAAAATATATTCAAGATTCAGTTATCTAATCAATTTTTCCTTAAAGTGCAGACTCTCAGCTCCAATTTAAGGGTATTCACATCCAAATTTGAGAAAAGGTTTAGGACTTACAGCTCTTTAATGCCTCTTTTTCAAAGGACAAAAAGTAAGTGGACAGTTAAGCTTAAAGCTATTTCATGGGCTTCATGGGCTATTCCCTCATTAATCCATCATCAACCAAAAAGATAAAAGGTCTGGAGTTAATTCCAGTTCTTGCATTTGCATTTGTAATCTGTTGCTTTGAACCATCAACATGCAGTCAAAGGAGCGCTGATGAGTTTGAAACAGACATCCTTAGGGTGGAAAAAAAAAATCCATCATAGAGACAGTAGAAATGTTATGAGTGACTAAATTAATAGTTTGGTTCATTCTGAGAGGAAGAGAGGACACTGGTGAGTGTGGAAACTTAAAAAGGTCTGGACATCCATGGAAGAGAACAGCGGTGGATGTTTGCAGGATCCTTTCCATAGTGATGAAAAAACCCTTCACAACATCCACCCAGGTGCAGAACAGTATCCAGAAATCAGGTGTATTTGTATTTAAATCTACCATGAAGAGAAGACTTCATGAGGTCAAATACAGAGGGTTCACCAAGTCCAGATTAGACTTTACCAAAAAGCGGCTAGAAAAGCGGCTCAGTTCTGGAACAGCATTCTGTGGACAGATGAAACAAGCTCAACGTGAACTAGCATGATGAGAAGAAGAAAGTATGGAGCGGGCTTGGAACAGATCATGATCCAAAGTACATCTTCTGTAAAACATGGTGAAGGCAGTCAGGCGGTGTGTACATGGCTACCACTGGCTCTGGGTCTCTGGTGTTTATTGGTGATGAGACAGCAGACCAAAGCAGCCAGATGAAATCTCAAGTTTTACTTTCTGCTCACATTCAGCAAAGGTGACTGGATGTCAGAGTACAGATGAAAAATTACCCAGAACACACTGTGAAAGCATCCCAGGAGTTTTTTTAAGGCAAAGAAGATGAATATTCTGCAATGGTTGATTCACTCATCAGATACAGAATTGGGCCGATACCGATACTAGCATTGGAAACACTCGCTGATTCTAACAAAAGTAAGGGGATCGGTATTGGCAAGTATTTCTGTCTAAACACCATCAGATACCATGAAAATGTAATTATAATTCTTTCTTTCCTGCCCAACACACCACACACAGGAAGTTACACAGTCTTGCGTGTCCGTTGCTTTGAGCTGGTATCGGATCAGTACTCTGTATCGACAGATATCAGAATCAGTATCTGACAGAAGAAAATGGCATCGGAACATCTCTAATCAGTTTTCAAGCCAGTTGGCCATGAGTTTGAGAGGGGGAGGGCAGAAAGACCCACAAACAAGCAACAACTAAAGACAGCTGCAGTAAAGGATCACAGAGGAGGAAACCCAGAGTTTGATGATGTTCATGGGTTCCAGACTTCATGCAGTTTTTGTCTGTAAAGGATTCTCATCAAAGTATAAAAATAAACATTTTATTTACAGTAATGCTGATTGTCTAATTACTTTTGAGTCCCTGAAATGAGGAGACTTTGCATAAAAATGGTTGCAGTTCCTAAATGTTTTATAGGATATGTTTGTAAAACCCCTTGAATTAAACCTGAAAGTCTGGATTTCACTTACATCTCAGTTGTTATTTTAAATCCAATGTGGTGGCATTCAGAGCCCAAATTCTGTCTGTAGATCATTAAAAAGTCTGATTTGTAATGACTTGTAAGGATTGTGCTTTTGTGGAATGAGCAACACAGCTAAACATGTGGGTGCTGCCCCAAAAATGTACCAACATTCCCTGAAATATGCTCCCGTTGGTATTCCCTTTTGCTGATAGTGTCTTGGTAATTTTGATTATTGTACTCTCTCACCATAATTAGGAAAAAACATTTTTCACATTTTATTATTTTCCACAATCAAGGAACTCAGTAGCATGTTTAGGATCCATACACACCCACGACAGCATGACACCTCCTCCTCATGCTGGTCACACACTGCTGTAGGATGGCATCCCATTCCTCAACCAGAAGTTGTTGAAGGTCAACCAGTGTAGTTATGTTGGTTACTTTAACGTGAACAGCTGATCCCGCAAGTGGGGTTGAAGTATGAACTCGCAGCGGGTACTCTGTGATGATCTGGACTCTGTAGGGGAGGGCGCTGTCATCCTGGAGGATGGAGTAAGGTCCCAGTTTCCCAGATGTGGGATCACCACTGGCTCTAAGTTCTCATTCTGATACTGTATGTCTGTCTATCACTAAGGTGTCTTTCACACATCTGTGACTGGAACACATCTGGCAGCACTTGAATCACAAAACAAGAGGGAATACCAACAGGAGAATATTACAGGAGATTTTGGCACATTTTTGAGGGGCACAACCCACATGTTTAGTTATACCCCTTTTTAATCGTGATTAGTCAGGTTTTCCAACAATTTATAACACCAATTGGAATTATTAAAGGGGATAAATAATCAACCAAAAACAAATTTCCTTATTTTTGTTTGTCAAGTTTAGATCAACTGAATGTCATCCAGCTATTTGAAATGACTTATTTTAAGTGTTATGAACTACATTTATTGGACTTTATTAACCAAGCCTTAACAGATCATATCAAAGTAATTTATTAAAAAAACAACATATTTCCAGCTGATGTTACTCTTTTGGATGCAAGGCTAAAATAATTTATTAGCAATTTTACAGTTTCACAGTTGATGAATTATTGTAAAAATGTCAGTATCATAAATTAGGTCCTGATGAGAAACGCATGGGTTCTTAAGGGGTAATAAAGATTTATCAAAGCATGTTCACTAATTAGGATAACACAAGTCCGTGGGATTTTTCACAACCTGGCAACCCAAGCATTCTCGTTTCTAATTTAAACAACTTACCATGTTAACTTCTGACACCATGTCTATACTCGCCACGTCTATACTCATGCCAACAGCAACCGGGGGACCTTAAAAGAAATAATATAAAAGTTCATTATGGGCGACTGATTCAGTCACAAAAAGCAAACAAAGTAAACAAAAGGGGAGATATTAAAGTGCGAAATAACGATAAACGACCTGAGTCTTACCTCCAAAGTCTGGCCGAAGACGAATATCGTATCCTTTCAACAGTTTATCTACAGTCTCTTTGACGAAAGACATGTTCCCCGGTTCGTTGACGCTGAAAGACAGAAGAAAATGCTTTAAGTCCTCTTCAAAGTCGACACCCCGACGTGTCGGGTTTTAACCCCGCAGCCACACTTACCTCTGGGCACAGCACATCACAGCCACGGCCAGCGGCAGTGAAACAAAGTCAAGGAGCCCTGTTCTCTGGCTTCCCCACATCCCCCCGCGTGCTGTCTGAATGAAGGAAGCTGGCCAGCCTTCAGCTAACGACTCAAACGAAGGTGCAAAGTCAGCCTCGCCCACATGAGGTGACACTTCTTCCACATTACTTCCACCTCAGGCTCCAGCCGGTGCTCCAGAGGACAGAGACGTGGTGACTTTAATGTCAGAGGAGTTAGTTCGTCGGTTGTGAAACGACGGCGGCGGAGCCGTGAAGCCTCAGACTGACTGCTCGGTGTTTCCCTATCCTCTGGTCCCACTTTGGTTACCGTTTTATTATACTCATTTTAAGATTAGAAATCCACAGACCAACCTTCCTTGATAAAAATTAAAGAAATAAAAGGTTAAATTAATATAAAGCTGTCACCCGGGATAGATAGATCGATCTCAGGATTTTGAAAAATTTGGCTCTCCTAACAATGATTAATGGATCACATGACATTAAAAAATGATCAGTAGCAGCTTATTTAGGCAGCAATGGCGTACTAAGGGGTGGGGAAATCAGGGGGTCCTGCCCATTACTGAAACCACCATAGGAGTAGTGATTGTGCCATGTTTTGATACCTCTGTGTTTGATTCATGCTCACAATGGTGATGAGAAACTCAACTCTTTTTACTGAATTTTTTTTCCACGAGTCACTCACAAAGAAGAATTGAGTCACAGAGGCTACATTCTCACACCAATTCTATTTTTTCCCCATGTGTAACCTAAATTCAACATTTTGTTTTATGGCACTCTGAACACATATCTGATTTTTAAAACCAAGCCAGACTACTTTCATATGTAGCACTAAATCGGAACCATGTCTGAACTTTGTCAAAGCCATATAGGTCACAATTCTGAGAGGAAACGGGACATAGAAAGATTGAATTTAAACAATAGACAGAACGATGTTATATCATAATTGTTTCCGTCTATGACTGCACAACAACTTCAGCCTCCATATTTACCTTCCTAAACACAGCATGCCATGCACAACGTCACGTCTTCTTCTGCACATGTGGGTCACATCAGGGCTGTAGACTATTCACGCTGGAGTCTAATGGATGTTGCATTTAAATGACAATGTGGACAACCAAAAAAATAAATAAATAAAAATAAAAAAACAACTCCCAAAAATTTTATTTTAGCAGTTTGAGGAATTATAGAATAGAAATACTTTATTATTAATCCCTTTGGAGAGTCCTCAGGGAAATTTGGGTTTTGAGTGATTTATTCATTTACAACATTTTGCTGTGAGTTAAATAGTGAAAAGGGGAAGTTGAGTTGAAACAACAAACTAGAGCTGTTTCTTTTATTAATGTAACCATATAAATATGATATATTTTTTACCAATGCAGTTAGAATAGTAATTGCAAGCTAGCGGTACCTGTGATGAGTCAGTGAACGAGTTGATAGTGACCAGGAATCACGACTCATGAGTCAGTAAAATGACTCTTATGGTGCATTCACACCAGGATAGTTTGCTAGACTTGGTACACGCAACACTACTCAGACAAATCAGACCTGTAAAATAATGTTTTAATAAACTCTGCACACATGATCTTCTGATCTGATGGTGCCCTGATACCCGGGGTATGCAGCTGGAACATTGGGGTGGGTGGGAATCTGATCTTTTAGAACCATATGACTCTGCATAACATTTAAGATCCTTTGGTAGAGGACTGTTCCTTGTTCCAGAGATTAGGTTTAAGACCAGAAGTCACAGAGCATTTGTGGTCAAAACTCCCTAAACTCTGGAACGAGCTGCCTGAGATCAGGTCAGCAGTCTTCTTTTTAAACTTTTCTTTTAAGATATTTTTATCAGAGCCTTTTCTTATTTTATCTAACAGTTCTGATTTTGTTTATTGATTGAGTTGCTGCCTGAACTATAATTCCATTGTTGTATTTTCTTGTTTTAGGAACACGAAGCAGCTATAGCAGTCCAAAGTTGGATTTGTGTGGTTTATCAGACAGAAAGTAATCACAATAAAAATAGAAAAGGGTTCAGCAGATCGCCCAGATTTTGTTATTGCTGATTAGTGTTAATGCCTTTATTACTGTAAAAGATGCAAGCTTTTTGTGCTTATTAGCACTCTCCCAGTAATGTGGGCATACACCACTTTAACTATCATTATCCTACTTGAACAGCTTGCCATGTTTTACTTCTAGGATGTAACAAGGCCGCTGAAGCAGCTCCCTCTCCCACATTGTCAAGACCATAGCGTTTAATTTCTCCTTCCTGAGCTGTTTTTATTCACCCCTTAAAGCGCAGCGCATTTTGAAAAGACGAAAGTAGATGGTATAAATGTTTGAGGTCGATACACCGACCTTCATGTCTTAGAGGCCTTTATGTTAACATGTACTGAAACATTAACATTTAGGCTTAATGATGCAGTAATAAACAAAGACAGCAGAGACCAGAACACTGCAGTTTCTTTGGGGGCCTGAAGTGAACCAAGAAAATAACCACTACACCATTAGGGCCCATTTATGCTGCCTTACGTACATAAATAGGGACATCCATTTCAAGTGTTGTCATACTCCATCATTCTCATACTTCCATGTCGTTGCCATGTTTGTTGTCAGTTCCTCCGCTAGTGGGCAGTGTTGCGATCCGACGTCAGTTTCAGACACCGGTTAGCGGTGGTAATGCATCGTTATAAAGTAGTTTTTTCAACCACCCAACACGCTCTAAACACTCGCACACTCATGTTTCTCCAAAAGCTCGTGCAATTTTGATAGTAGTTGTCCCAATTTTCATTGTTTTCTTGCTTTAGTTTCTTTTCTTCTTGATCCTCTTCTTCTTCTTCTCTGGTCTGTTTCTTTCATTGGTAGCATGTCTGCTATTCTGCTTAGGACTGCCCCTGCGATTTCCAGTGGTATTGCTTTGTTTTCTGTCAAGTGACGGATGGCTAAGATCTGTGAAAACAGACCAAATTATGTGCATAATCAATTTAAGAGACTTCTTCTGCGTTGAGCATAAATGGGCCTTAACACCACCAACAACAACCAAAACCGTTGATACTGGGGATGCGCATGACTAGTCGACTAGTCGAAATGCTGCACATAGTCAACTGCAATTTTTAACAGTCTACCAGTTTTGTTTGAAGGAGAGTTATATTTCATTGTGCAGATGTGGAACTGATTACGGCACTGTATCATAATAATGCCCCCTTTAAGCGCTCCAGAGAGTGACACAGCACTGGTCTGAGTTAGAGGGGATTTAGCGCAGAAAAAGTTAGCTATGAGAAACTGTTTAGCACAGAATGTCCCATTTTTTGACACAAGCTTCAGCTATAAACACCACACAGCTCTTCTAGTTACAGCAGGGTCCCATGTCGGCTTTACCTCTGCTGGATAAAGTAAAGGGAGTTCACCCTGAAGCTAGTTGCAGGAGGAATCGCTTCGCTTCAGCCTCCCAAGCTTGGTTTGGAGGGAGAAGCAGGAAAGTTTAACAACTGTTTCTTCTGAAGTTTTTCACCAAAAGTAGAGGCAAGAGACTAGAGCAGCACAGTTACTAAACTCTCACAGAAATGTTGAAAAAAGACAGAAATACGAGGAAAATAACTAGATTTGTTGTAGCTGAAAGTTCTTGTGGGCACGGTGTTTAGCTCACCTAGCATAGCAGTTACCCAATAGAAAACCATTATAGCCTCTTGATGCAACCAACCCAGGTTCAATCACACATCTCCCTAACCCACTTTTTTATCTACCTACTGTACAAGGATACAAGAGCTCACACTATGTTAAAAAACAAAACAAACAAAATAAAAAACGCTCCTGTGTTATGCACACAGATTATACAAAAATTGGAGCTGAAATGGAGACGGCCCTTTGATTGGCTTATTATATATTCGTGTAAACAAGCAGTTGAACAGTTTACCAGCAGCTTACCTAATAAAGTGGCCGGTACTTGGATACCATTTCTTGGATATTAAAGCCACCAACAACCCCAAAATAACAGAATAACAAAAACAAGATCATTAAACATTATGTTTATCCTGTGAGGACATCCTAAGAAATCTTCCTGAGTTATTTGTCCAGTGGCTACAGTGTTTGCTGTAGTGGAAGAACTTCAATACTGCTGCAGGGAATGGGAGTGTGTTTGAGCTGGACTTTGTCTAATAAATCTTTCCAATTTATTCATGAGATCAACACTGGTTTTCTTCAACATTTTAAAATAAGTACAGTTTCACTTTTATATATATATGTGTGTGTGTGTGTGTGTGTGTGTGTGTGTGTGTGTGTGTGTGTGTGTGTGTGTGTGTGTGTTCAGGGAGTTTTTCTTACCTTGTATCATATATGGCATACAGCTTTTTGTTCCCATCAACAGCATTCCTGTAAGAAAGCAGAAAAGCAAGTATAACTTTCTGCAAGTACAATGATGACTTTGACTGTCACTAGCTTGCTACTTGGAGATCTATTTTACTGCACATTGTCAGGATCATAGATGTTCTAAGGAGTCTAAATTTATCAGAGTGTTGCGGTTCACAAAAATCTACTGCCACAATTAATATACAAACGTCTTGAGCCACCTCTAACTTCTATACTGTTGGGAAAAGATTGAATAGGTGCAGTGATTTATTGAAACAGATAAAAGTATAAATGGAAGGTACAATTTTAATGAGCTTGAAATACAATATTTTATCTGTGCTGTTTTATTTTTTCAATATAGTCTGAACCCTCCTAGACAAGCTTTCTGGTAATTTCTTTAAGTAGTCTTCAGGAATAGTTCTCCAGGCTTCATAAAGAACTTTCCAAAGCTCTTCTTTGGATGTTTCTGCTTTTTGTTTTGTTCTCTGTCAAGATGATCGTTCTACTGCTTTAATAATGCTGAGGTCTGAGCTCCTGTTTTATCCTATTTTTAAAATGTTTAGCACTTGTCCTTTTGTCCCCCGCTGGTCAATGTCAATTTCAAATTTATTTATTTAAACTAGCTGGATTAAGTAGCTAGGTGCCGTACCATTTGAAACTTTGACAGTATGTCAAAGAATCTTAAAATCAATATGAAACTAGTTTGGAAGCCAGTGTACATCGGCTGAAACTGGAGTGATGGGCTTATGTAAAGATGTGCTTCGGCATTCTGGACTAACTGCAGGAGATGGAGAGACTGAGTCTTCAAACCAAGGTGGAAGCAAAGGGGTGGCATAGGCCACCCCTAAAGTGATTCTGGTCTACCCCGGTCTAGTGTAAGATGACCTTTTTTTGCGTAAACTTCAGATTCCATAGTGCAAGTGAACACAGCACATAATGTACTCAGAGAACATGTTTCCATTTCTGCTGTCTGGTGCATAAAACATGGTAGAGGGTGGAAAGTATCCTCTCATTATAAGAAGGGGGAAAAAATGTGGTTAAGGAAAATTAAGTTTGATTTAAGAACATATCATTTAAAACCACCAGATATGAAAACTGTGCAAAGTTAATTGGATAAGAATGCTAAATAAACACTAATAAAACTTCTGACTGAGCTCAAAGTTTTTGTTTTTCCTATTATCTGTGAAGTATCCTAGGTTTTCAATGGTTAAAGGCATACATAATAATCCTAAATTAAACAATCCTTAATGAAAAAAACCCTAGTCAACTAGTTGACCACTAGTTATAATAAAGAGTTAATTATTTCATAAAATCTTGATCTGTCTTTTAAAAGATTTCACATTATTTACATGTGTCACCCTTTTCTCAGTCTGAGCCATAGACTGTATATAAAAGATGGACGGAGCCTCTGTGACGTCACCCATAGGCTTCTAAAGAGCTAACTTGAAGCTCATTGGGCGGTTCCCACCGTTCCCATCTTGGCAGCGTCATGTCGTCATTCCCGGAAAATCCAAAAATGGGCAAAGAGGTGGAGCTGAGAGGGAGACTGTGAAGGTGGGGATGGATGATTGACACCCATCAAACTCAGAGCTGCCTGTAGCTAAGAGCTAACCGAGCTAACGGTAGCTAACCAGCTAACGGAGGTAGGCGGGCTAAAGCTAAGGCGCACTGTTAGCCGGCTAAATTGGCTACCTGTCAATCAAAATTATCCAATTATCCAAATTATGACGAATTTCAAGATTAAATAACATTCATATGGATGAGTTAGAAAAAATAATTACCCCCCTCAAAGTAATCACAGTAGTCATCTTAGTCACAAAGATGTTTATTTCTGCTGTAAGGTTGGTCTTTTTAACATGGGAGTCTATGGGGATTGACTCTGTTTTGGAGCCAGCCCCTAGCGGATGAGGGGTGAACTGCAATTTTTTGCACTTCTGCATTGGCTTCACATTTTGCAGGTGAAGGTTGCCCCTTGGTCTAAGCTCCTGCCCGGCCCCCCAAATAAAAGATTCTCTAGACTCGCCTCTGTTTGTGGCATACTGCTGGAGCTACTATCCAAAAGATGCTATTCAAACATCCTTTTTTCTAAGTATTTATATGTTGATGAAACACTCATTTATCCATGGAGTTTGGTGCTTTTGTCTCTGCCTGAATGATTCAGTGTGTGGAGTGTTGAGTTAGATGTTGTGTCCCACTTTAATCGGGGCCACAGAAAAGGAGGTAAATGGGAGAAGTGTTTAAAATTAGCTTTTAAAACACCAACACGGTAAGTGTTTCATTCCCTCCCTCTCTCCATCTCCCCTCCACTCTCTGACCACCCATCCTCCCGCTTTTCTGCACGCTCGCCTGCTCAAATCGCACCGAAGTCCACATTTTACACCGTACTTTGCCGCTGGACACAGTATTGGATTTTGTGCTAAGCTGGCTGTGCGCTCGTGGCTCCTCAGAGACCAACTAAAGGATAGTCAGTCAGCAGAAGTGTTGGGAAGACGTTTTCTTTTTCGCTTCCAACATTTTAATAGTTCAGGGAGAGAAATAAACCTCGCTGACAGTGAAATTAGTCTTCTTTTTCCCGCCCTCCCTCTTCGCCTTCCTTTTCTGTTTCCAAAATTAAATTAATATGCGGGGGTGGAGGAGGCGTCCTGAGGAGGAACTGATGCCAATTATACGAGGCGGTGCAATCTGCGTCTGAGAGAAGTTTGACTGCGCATCGTCGTGTGTGGTAAGCTCAAACTGCGGCTCTGTGCCTGTGCAGCAGAGTGTTGTTCTAGGCCAGAACATTGTGAGATGTAATGGGACGTGTGTGGGCTTTGGAGGAAGAGGCGGAGGAGGGTAGTCTTCAGGAGCGAGTCCAGCAAGCCCTCAGCTCTGCTGCTTCTGCCGCCGCTACAGTAGGACACCTACTCCCTAAACTTGGTGATGAGAGCCGGAGCAAGAGAGGAGGTGCTTTGTTTTAATCGGGCTTTTTGAGATCTGTACATGAAAGGGATGCAATGGAGGGTAGCGCGCGCTCTCAAGAGAGAAGAAAAAGGGGGGTTGGAGCGTGTCTGTCCAGCTGCGGTACAGAAAGAGTATTTCAG
Organism: Melanotaenia boesemani; assembly: GCF_017639745.1. Taxonomy (NCBI): domain Eukaryota; kingdom Metazoa; phylum Chordata; class Actinopteri; order Atheriniformes; family Melanotaeniidae; genus Melanotaenia; species Melanotaenia boesemani. The sequence continues at coordinate 29,220,719 of NC_055695.1, read as the reverse complement.
CTGTGCCTGTGGAGAATCTTGCACAGAGGGGTGCAGGTAGAGCTTTTAGTGTAGCTCCACTGTGCAGGAGTCAACTCCAGCGAACAAGAAGTCGGGTTCTTGCAATGAGATATGTTGTGCATGGGTGGACTGCGGGAAATACAGAAAGGAGGGACATGCTGATCTCCAGAACTGTTTTTAGACAGACATCAGCAGCAGATTAATGAAGGTTGCTTGGATGCATTTGAACTCATCGTCATTACTGATTTGGATTTATTAGATTTCCAGGCTGTGAAGCTGTTTTTGGATTTTGTATCTATAGTAAAACTGACTGAACAAGAGCTACTCTGTTTTTAAATAATTAGAAAATGCTCCTTAGTGTTGCCAAGACAGTCTCTGGGCACTGAGGTGAATTACCTGGTTATTGTAGTTCTAAAGAAGTGTGTGTTTTCAGGAATGGGCGATGGAATGTGCTACAGCTTTGCAATGAGACGTCTTTGGTTCTGTGTTCTGCTTTTGAGCATCACCTGCCGTCTGGGGTAAGGAACTAACTTCAGTAATGTGATGTCATTCTGACTTACTGTCTACTCAAGGAAAATAAACAAAAGTAGGTTAAAAACAGTTGATTTTATAGATTAAGAAAGTTAGGATTTTTTTTTTCTTTGTCTCTTTTTTTGTATCTAAAATTTCTCTTTCATCCAGCCTCACCCAGGATGTAACTGGAACTCCCAAAGAGGCGGAATTAAATGACAACATCACCATCTTCACTCGCATCCTGGATGGACTGCTCGATGGTTATGACAACCGACTTCGCCCTGGACTGGGAGGTAAGCTCACCTCCTCATCTTTGGGGAAAGTATTAGGGGCGAGCCCTCTGCTCAGCCCAGACAAAGAAAAAGTGACTGTATTACGAGACAAAGACACACTCTCACCTGATTAGACCTCCTGTAAGAATGATTTAATGTTACTGCAAACATACGCTGAAGCTGGGCTGCTGTGACCTTCAACAAGCCGTTATATCTGTATTACTGGTTGAATGGCTCGTCTGCTCTGCAGCAGCTGAAAAGTTCTCATCATGATGGAGGAATAAAAATATGCCATCTGATCGATACCATCAGTAGAAACTCGCATCATAAACATCTGTAATACTTTAATGTTGCATTTATGTTACGTCACATTCTTATTTTTATTAAAAGAAATCTTGTTTTTGTATAAATGTGATTTTTATGTTAATTTGCTGAACATGCTGTTTTCTGTGTTCCTGAAGTTCACAAATTAAACTTTTCTAACCTGCAAAACCTACAACTTACAAAACACAGAGATTAGAGGTGTAGATAGGTTAGAATATGCAGTGCATCTTCATATCAGTCCAAAAGATTTTAGTTAAGTCTGTTTTTTTTTAAAACTTGACAACAAGACACTAAAATGGAGACTCATCAGACCAGCCACGTTTCTCCATCTTCTATTGTCCAGTGTTGGTGAGTGTGTGTGAATTGTAGCCTCAGTTTCCTGTTCTTAGCTGACAGGAGGCACCCGGTGTGTCTTCTGCTGCTGTAGCCCATCTGCTTCAAGGTTGGACGTGTTATGTGTTCATAGATGCTGTTCTGCAGACCTTGGTAGGAACCAGTGCTTATTGGACTTCCTGTTGTCTTTCTATCATCTCCAACCAGTCTGTCCATTCTCCTCTGACATCAACAAGACATTCTGATCCAGACAACTGCTGCTCACTGGATATTTTCTCTTCTTCAGACCATTCTCTGTAAACCCTAGAGATGGTTGTGTGTGGAAATCCCAGTAAATACTCAGACCAACAACCATGCTACGTTCAAAGTCACTTAAATCTCCTTTCTTCCTCATTCTGATGCTTAGTTTGCTTAGTTGTCTTCATCATGTCTACATGACTGAATGTGTTGAGTTGCTGTCATGTGATTGGCTGATCAGATATTTGTGTTAACAAGAACGGGTGTACCTAAAAAATTGGCCAGTGAGTAGATATTTTAGTCAATATCTAATTTTTTAAAGGAAAGAATTAATAAATATTTTTATTACTATGGAACAGATGCTTTTATCTATCAATCTTCTGGGTTCTTCTACATGGCAGAACTGTCACATTACTTCTGTAATGTGTATAAAAGAGACAATGTTCAAGGGCAGCAAAGAAGGACGAGGAAGAGGAATCTGTGACCTTGTACAGGGGCGACAGTGAGCCAGATCAAAATGATGTGATTAAAAAAGTTTCTGCTGCTACTTTTTTGCAGCTTAGCAGCTGCAATGTGGAAGAAATATAGTAAAAAGTGAATTTAAAGAGTAGCAGAGACATCTTAAAGACTGTGCAGGAGGAACAGGCTGCATGCAGCTGTTGTAAAAATGACAAACATGCAGATGATGGAAATATTTGTTTTCAAGAATTGTTTCAAGAGGATGTTTAAACTGCAGCCAAGCTGTTAAGATTCAGTTCAGACCTGGCTTTCATGTGGACGTATACCATTTTACATGCGTCATTAACACCAGAAAATGTCATATATGTAACACAATTAATTCTGAAATGTGGAAGCAAATTAGAGCACGACAAACAAATTTGCACATCTTATCAGATTTCTTCTTTTATTCTCTTGCAGCTGTGGCTAGTATCGCTGTAGTCATGCAGCAAGTTTATACTAACACGTATAAGCAAAAAGCAGGATCCTCATTTATCAACCTTTCATAGAAGCTGTGTTAAATTCCAGCTTATTAATACGTTTTAGATGTAAGTACAAAAATATCTGTATGTATCAAACATGCACAGGCCATCTGTATGAACTTCACAAATCACATGTGTAATACAGCTCTTTAGACATCACGTGGAGATTGCTTGTGAAATGGAGAGGTGCTGAGGCTGAAACCATCCAAATACTGGGTTTTAGTTCAATCATATGCGGTGCATTTCATACATGAGGCAACACAAATAAAAACATTAACATAATAGAGGCACATTTATAAAAGCACACAAGCAGGAGTTAAATGATATTTAACAATGTTGTTAACAAGAAAATAGATTTTATTGATCACAACTAAAATGCAGCAAGAGAGAAAGAGTGCAGTTAGGATCAGAGAAGCGATCTCTATCAGGAAAACAGAAAAGGTTTGATATCACAATCAGAACTAAGAGTAGAGTATATTCTACAATGCTAGTGTCCAACATGGATGGCACGATCTAGCTCAGAGAGGGTTGGGAAATGTCAAATTTGTCTCCTACTTCATGCCAGTGACCAAAAGCCTGCTTGGATTTGCACTAGAATAGCTTTTGTGCTGTTAGTATGTCTACCACAAAGGTCCCACATCACTGCAGGAAGCAAAATTTGCTCTGAAATCTCATCAAGCAGATCAGCTCTCTGAAGACCAACTCACTGCGGAGTGCAGAGAACGCCACATGAACCATGAGACGTTTTCAAACGCCCGTCTGTCACACCACGTCTATTTCAAATTAAATATAATTACTGATTTTGTAATTATTGTTTTGAGGAGAAGAACTTGTGGATGTTGAGACTGACTGCTGTTATACCAGCAATGCTTTCTATGTTTCTCTGTTCTACCCAAAGATCCCGCACTTAAACATGGTCAGAGCTCAGAATATATTTATACATATTCTTAAGTATAATTTAGTATGTTCCACACTTTGCATAGAAATGTTTTTACACACTCAGTATGGCTGATTGATTGGAAGAAGATCAGATTTATGGGTTCATGCAGCCCCAAAATAAATTTAATATGAGTCATATGAGTTAAGAAAAAAAAGGTCTGAGGCCTTCAACCCTGGTGATGTAAATGTGTCATGAGATTTGGTTGTTTGTTGGAGTAGAAACATCTGGCAAAAGTGTCCAGTGTGATGACAGTGTCTGATATTGTTGCTATTTTCATCTTCACCACTAGATGTCAGTAATTGTTCATTTAACTTTTTTAAATGATGGAACCAGCTGTCATCAATCCTCCAAATAATCCCAAATTTGACAAAACGCAGCAACCTAACTTCGGCGTGTGGGTAACAAAAGGCAAACCCTCACATCAGGTGGATAATAACATGCATACGAACTCATTATGTTCTGTTCTCACAGAGAAGGTGACGGAGATCAAAACCAACATCTTTGTTACGAGCTTTGGTCCAGTCTCAGACACTGAAATGGTAAGAAACTCACATTTCTTTCTTTTTTTCCAGTAAGTCATATTTCAGCTTTGAAGACTGCATTGCAATACAATAAATATGTGTAAATCTGTATTAAAATCTGTTCTCGCCAACCTTTAACCCTTACGGGTCTGAGCTTGTTTTGGCAATTTTCTGGAATACTTTTCCTGAAGGTTAAAAAATATGTTAAATATATAATGTTGACTTGCAACACAGACAAAGAAACTTGCTTTCAGATTCACATTCACCTTTTTACTGCAGACATCAAACACCAAATATGCATTAAACACAACTTCCAACCCCAGTTTCAAAATAGTTGGGATGTTGTGTAAAATGTGAATTACAAAAAACAAAAGAAAAAAAAACAAAAAAAACAGGAAAATATTCATTAAAAATATTAGCTCATTTTAAATTTGATGGCAGTAACACATCTAAAAAAAAGTTAGAATGGGAGCAACAAAAGACTGGAAATGGTACAAATAAAACACCTGGAGGAGCATTTGACAATTTATCTGGTAAACTGGCAGCAGGTCAGTAACATGACTGGGTATAAAAGGAGCATTTCAGAGAGGTAGAGTCTCTTAGATGGAAAGATGGACAGAGGTTCACCAGTCTGGGTCTCAAAATTGTGGAACAATTTCAGAAAAATAATCTTTAATGTAAAATTGTGAAGACTTTGATGATTCCACTATCTACAGTGTGTAATATCATCAAAAGATTCAGAGAATCAGGCAGAATCTCTGTATGCACAGGACAAAGCTGAAGGTTCAAACTGGAAGCTGTTGATCTTGGGGTCCTCAGGCCGCACTGCATTAAAACCAGACATGATTCTCTACTTTAAATCACTGCATGGACTCAGTAAGGCTTCTAGAAACCACTGTCTGTGAACACAGTTCACTCTGAAACCCACAAATGCAGGTTAAAGCTCCATCATGTAAAGAAGAAGCCAGATGTGAATATGATCCAGAAACACCACTGTCTTCTCTGGACCAAAGCTCATTTAGAATAGATAGACAGGTAAATACTTTATTGACCCAAAAGGAAACTTGGGCATTCAGCAGGACTTACAACAATAAAAAAACAAACATCAATAAAACTGCAAATGTAGATAGTGAAAATAAAGTGAAGTAAAGCAACATAGACACTGTTTACAGTCCTACACATTGCTACACATTGTCCATAGCAGTACCTGTGGTCTTGTAGCAGTGGCCCCCTTGACTGTTGAGCAGCTAGAATCCTGCATCAAAGCAGAATGGGACAACATTCCTCTCCTAAAACTCCAGCAGCTGCTCTCCTCACGTCCCAGATGTTTAGAGACAGATGTTAAAAGAAGAGGGGATGCCACAAAATACCTAACATCACCCTGGAATTACTTTTTTTTTGGACGTGTTGCTGCTATCTGATTTACAATCTGCTCATATTTTCCAAGGAATAGCAAAATGTCTCAGTTTCAACATCTGATATGATGTTTATGGTTTTTTGGCAATAAAATATAAGTTTATGAAATTTGAAAATCATTGTATTCTGTTTTTATTTACATTTTAAATAAAGTCCCAACTTTTTTAGAATTGGGGTTGTATTTATGTGTTTAATATAGTTTTATTCTCTCCTTACAGAGCATTCATCGCATTAGCTCCCTTGTCTTAGTAATTTATTTATTTATTTACTTTTTGTTGTTGCAGGAATACACCATTGATGTATTTTTCCGTCAAAGCTGGAAAGATGAGAGACTTCGCTTTAAAGGCCCGATGGAGATGCTGCCCCTGAATAACCTCCTAGCCAGCAACATCTGGACCCCCGACACCTTCTTTCTAAACGGGAAGAAGTCCATCGCACATAACATGACCACACCTAACAAGCTCCTGCGGCTCAAAGATGACGGGACTCTTCTCTACACCATGAGGTGAGCTTGGACCCCCGAGGCTGACCAGCCGTCCCGGGCTGCAGTAGGATAAACATTCCTTCTCCAATCAGAGTTACATCCAAAACGCTGACTCATAAGAGCTGAGTGCTGCTGTTTAGACATGTTGTGTAATCCAATTAGAAAATGGAGAGATGACTAAAACCTCCATCAGCCTCATCTTTGTGTTTAATGGCTTCTAAGACCCTGCTCTGACACAGCCCACACACTCATTCTGCGTGTCTCTGTGGGGCATTGATGCATCATTATGTTGTCCTCGTACAGTAAGCTGGAGGTCAGGGGAACTTGAAATGTTTACTTTGACCCAGCTTTTGTGTCCTTCTGAAATTATGTCATTAACTCTACAGCTCCATTGCAGAAGCCTTCATTTCTGCAGGAAAACAGCACAATCTGTTCCCTCTTATTACTGCTTTTAGCACCTGTGATAGCCTTCTTAAAGGTTATTTAAACACACGAGCTGCCACGGACATACATACATCTTCTTTGTAGCTTCTGTTGTTTTAAGGGCTGCAATAGCTTTTTTTCCTCACCCACTAGTTAAACCATGCTTATCTACTTATTATGAGTAAGTGACACATAGTTTGTTTGATTCTGTCCTACAGAGAGATGCATCCTGTCATGATGGAACTATCTCATTTACAGCCATTTTCATTTCACTGCTGGGTCATCATGTTATCGGTATAATAAATCCTCCGAATCAAATATTAACAACACAAGTTCAAGGAGACGGAAATGGCTGCATGTCAAAAATGATTATTGATCCACTCCCTTTAAAATAGCTACAAATTCTCTGTACATTTGCCAGTGCTATAAGCTAGTAGAAATGAGTTCACAATGGCCCATTAATGGGTCTGTGTACTGGGAATGAGACTATTAGGGAAACATTTTATGCATGCATTACTCTCCTCTCCTACATTAGCTCAGAGAACAAGTATCGTAGTCTGCAGTGCTGTAACTGCTGTAGCATGAAAATATCTTTCAGAGAAGACACAGTTTTGATCCAGGCAGTGCAACGTTGTGCAGGGCTCTGTTCAGGGAACCCCCCCTCCCCAAGAGGGTCCCCGAGGCTTTGGCCATTTAGAGCCATTGTGATTAAATATTAAGACTATTTTTAATCATCTGGGCATTTTGTTCACATGGAACTGGCCTTTTGGCCTCCTAAAAACACGAACTTTCTAATCAGATGATTTGTCCCTGTAAAAAATAAATAAATAAAAAGTAAAGCTACGTGTTGGTCAGGATTCAGCCAGAATGCAGCATTTATGGTGAGAATCTCACTAATGAATATCATGAAAAACAAGCATGGTTTCAGCACAGAGTGGGGCAGTGGGGGTCCACAGATTTTTTGTATTTGCATGAAGGGAGTCCGCAAGGAAAATATGTTGGGAACCACTGCTCTATATGATCTGGTAGATGGTTTGAAAAAAGACCAGGCATCTGAGTGTGTTAACAGGAAAGGCAGTGATTATCTTTTTTTTTTAGTTGTTACATAAACAGATCTTTCATTATCCGCTTCATTAGGCCCACATCTTCAGCAGCTTAACACAAATATCTAACCAGCCAGTCACAGGGCTGCAACTCAACACATCTAGTCATGTAGACATGGTGAAGGCGACTTGATGAAGTTCAAACTGAGCATCAGAATGAGGAAGGATGGGGATTTATTGACTTTGAATGTAGCATGATTGTTGGTCTGAGTATTTACTGGGATTTTCACACACAACCATCTCTAGGGTTTACAGAGAACGGTCTGAAGACAAGAAAATATCCAGCGAACAGCAGTTGTCTGGACCGGATGACTTGTAGATGACAGAGGTCAGAGGAAATCTGCAGCAACTGTGTGATGCTGTCATGTCAATATGGAGCAAAATCTCTGAGGAATGTTTCCAATACCTTGTTGAATCTATGACACCAAGAATTAAGGCAGGTTTGCACATTTATAGTAAAAACACGTGTGAGTAATTCAGCTTGTAGAAAACAGGGATTAAACAACAACTACTGCATCTGCACGGTGTTACTGCCACAAGCTTTGGCTGCAGTCGACAATTATTTCTCATTCTTTTATTGATAACCCAGTTCATCTATTTGTCTTGAGCTCATAAGAGAGAAAAACAATGTTCAAGTTTCCTCCAACCTGATGAGCCTTTTTTTCTGGTGAAAGGTCCAAAACTGAAACACATTAAATTAACATTTACATTTGAAATGCTGAAGTCAAAGAATCTCAAGCATTGAACTTAAAAATGTTTTCTGATCTGCAGATTTTTTTTACATCCAGTAAAAACAAGATCCGGTATACAACTCGTATCCTTTCTCGTATCAAACGCAGTCAAGTTTTGCGGAATCGTCCAGAAGAGAGGTACAGCATTCGAGTCATGAAGGTTCACTGATTATCATGCAATATAACATATCAGTATAATGCAGGAAATTCCAGACTCATCAGTATTTATATTGTCTTTTCTCGTGCATTAAAGGTTGCTTATTGGTGCAGTGGCCCACCTTCACTAAGACAGCTGAGACAGCAGATGCCCTTTAATATGCTGAAATGTCCCCAGTGTGCAGACTTCTGCCCCCAGCTCCAACAATATCAGACAGCTAGTTTTAATACCGCAGCTGACCAATTCAAAATAAGATATTATTAGTGTATATATAAAATATCATGTGTTCTTATGGTGTGTTATCACGAAGAAGAACTGTGGCTGTTCCCAGTGTAGCCAGCAGAGGGCAGCGTTACACCAGGGTGTTAGCCTCAGTTCAGTCCAGTCACACCAACTGTGGGAGCTTGTTTGTTTTATTTCCACTAAAGCTTAGTTTGTGCTCTGCTGTGACTCCACAGATAGATGGCCTCCTTTCTCCACAAATCAAAATGATCAAGCTCACTTTCACACTCACTTTTGAATATTTTTTTTTTTTTTTTTTTTTTTTTTATGAGTCCTGCTGTGGCTAAGTTGCTTATTGCTTTGGACTAAGCAAAAGACGAAATGATTATGCTTGTCTGCGAAATTGCTGTTCATAAAGTTAAAGTCACATTATATTTGCAGTTTTCCAACTTTGGATGCTTATTTTCCTCTTTCAGGCTCACCATCTCAGCAGAATGCCCCATGCAGCTGGAAGATTTCCCCATGGACACCCATGCTTGTCCCCTTAAATTTGGAAGCTGTGAGTAAATACACCTGCATGCATGAAGTATCTGCGTTAAATAATGCAGGAAAAGGAAAAATATAAATGTTTCCTGTCAGCAGTTTGAACACCGGTGGGCATAAAGCCACATAAAACAAGGACACAAGTGAGAAAGTAGCATGTAGCTCTGACACAGCTTCAGTTTCAGAGTCTTTATCCTTGCAAAGGACGTAGCAACGGGTGTATCTCAGTGTGTTTGACAGCCCGTGTCCCTCAGGTGCAAAGCTATTGTTGTGGCGGTGCAGGAGATAGCCATCTAGACACTGACACACTACTCTTGATTAAGCCATTAATCAACATGTCAGGCTGCTCTGCTGCCTCCTTCGCTGCCTTAGCTCTGTCTAATGGGAAACATTGAAACAAATATACGCTCACACTGGAAACAGCTAGCAGTGTCCACTCTTCACCAAGGTAACCTTTAAAAATTCAATTGTACACCTTGCACCTGAACAGATAAAACGCCCTCCTCTTGACTCTTAAGCCAGTCAGTTTCAGCCAAACATGGTGTAAGATTAGCAGTCAAGGTGTTCCCAAATGACGTATGGAGGAGGGTGATCCTGGGCCTCGGAGCCACATGCAGATACTTATCCACGCCCACGTCACTAAGAAGACCCGTCATAATGCTGACTTTGCTCTCCTTAAGTTTAAGTATAGACAACTTTGCCTGGAGGTTCAGTGTAAGGAAGAAAGATTATTTTAACATAATTCCCCTTAATTTATGTTAACAAGAGCAACAGGACGAAGCAGCTTCGAAGACAACAAACAGAGACAATAACTGCATTTCTTTCCACCTGCTTTCATACATGTCCGTTTTAAAAGTAAACTCAGTAATTATACTGTGGGCCTGCACAGCAATGTTCTTGATCTTAATCTAAACAAGACGGTACCATGCAAACCCAATGTAAAATATAAATACAAAGAGAATGGAATGATCATCAATCCATATTTTATCCCAATCAAACACAGACATACAGTATCAGATGTTGAAAGTGAGACATTTTACCATCTCATGGGTAATATTAGTCAATCCATCATCTACACCCACTTTTTTCAGTGCAGGGTCACAGGGAGCTGGCATCTATCCCAGTAGCTACTAGGTTATCACACCCTCGACAGGTTGCCATTCCATCGCAGGGCCAACACAGAGACACAAATAACCACTCACACTCACTCCTAGAGAGAATTTAGAGACAATGAGTAACCTAACATGCATGTCTTTGGACTGTCGGAGGAAGCCAGAGGACCTGGAAAGAACCCACACATACACAGGGAGAACAAGCAGACTCCACTCAGAAAGGCCCAACTCCAACCCCTCCCTCCATCAACCACACCACTGCAGCCCGGAAAAAAACACATGAAAGTATGAGCAGATCGCAGCAGCACGTCTGTAAAAAGTAGCTCCAGGGTGATGTTTCGCATCGTGTAGCATCTTTAAACAGCAGTCTGTAAACATCTGGGAAGCGAGGAGACCAGTTGCTGGAGTTTTAAGAGAGGAATATTGTCCCATCCTAGTCTGATGCAGGATCCTGGGCCTTGGTTGCTGGAATTTTGCTTTCTTTCCTACAGAGATTCCACCCGAATCTCTGAATGTTTTGATGATATTATACAGTGTAGATGGTGTGATCTTTTTTTTTTTTTAATTGTTACACAATTTTTATACACAGCCTGTCTCCAGTTACTATTACAGCCTTTTCTTGTCCCATTCCAACTTTTTACAGATGTGTTGATGCCATCAGATTCAATATGAGCTCACATTTTCCACAAAACAGTGATATGTCTCAGTTTCAACATCTGCTATGCTGTTTATGTTCTATTGGAAATAAAATATAGACTGATAAGATTTGAAAATGAAAGGAAGTGTGTTATGGATATAAAATGTACGATGATACAGTGCATCCGCAAAGTATTCACAGCGCTTCACTTTTTCCACATTTTATTATGCTACAGCTTCATTCCAAATTATATTAAATTAAGCTTTTACCTCAAAATTCTACACACAATACCTCATTATGACAAGGTGAAAAAAGTTTTTTTTTAAGTTTTTGAATTTATTAAAAATGGAAAAAGAAGAAATCACATTTACATAAGTATTCACAACCTTTGCCATGGAGCTCAAAATTGAGCTCAGGTGCATCCTGTTCCCACTGATAAGCCTTGAGATGTTTCTACAGCTTAATTGGAGTCCACCTGTGGTAAATTCAGTTGATTGGACATGATTTGGAAAGGCACACACCTGTCTATATAAGGTCCCACAGTTGACCGTGCGTGTCAGAGCACAAACACCAAGCATGAAGTCGAAGGAATTGTCTGTAGACCTCCGAGACAGGATTGTCTTGAGGCACAAATCTGGGGAAGGATACAGAAAAATTTCTGCTGCTTTGAAGGTCCCAATGAGCACAGTGGCCTCCATCATTCGTATATGGAAGACGTTTGGAACCACCAGGACTCTTCCTAGAGCTGGCCGGCCGTCTACACTGAGCAATCGGGGGAGAAGGGCCTTAGTCAGGGAGGTGACCAAGAACCCGATGGTCACTCTGGCAGAGCTCCAGCGTTCCTCTGTGGAGAGAAGAGAACCTTCCAGAAGGACCACCATCTCTGCAGCAATCCACCAATCAGGACTGTATGGTAGAGTGGCAAGACGAAAGCCACTCCTTAGTAAAAGGCACATGGCAGCCTGTCTTGAGTTTGCCAAAAGGCACCTGAATGACTCTCAGACCATGAGAAACAAAATTCTCTGGTCTGATGAGACAAAGCTTGAACTCTTTGGTGTGAATGCCAGGCGTCATGTTTGGAGGAAACCAGGCACCGCTCATCACCAAGGCCAATACCATCCCTACAGTGAAGCATGGTGGTGGCAGCATCATGCTATGGGGATGTTTTTCAGCAGCAGGAACTGGCAGACTAGTCAGGATAGAAGGAAAGATGACTGCAGAAATATACAGAGACATCCTGGATGAAAACCTGTTCCAGAGCGCTCGAGATCTCAGACTGGGGCGACGGTTTATTTTTCAGCAGGACAATGACCCAAAGCACACAGCCAAGATCTCAAAGGAGTAGCTTCAGAGCCACTCTGTGAATGTCCTGGAGTGGCCCAGCCAGAGTCCAGACTCGAATCCGATTGAACATCTCTGGAGAGATATGAAAATGGCTGTGCATAGACATCTCCCATCCAACCTGAAGGAGCTTGAGAAGTACTGCAAAGAAGAATGGGCGAACCTGCCTAAAGATAGGTGTGCTAAGCTTGTAGCATCATATCCAAAAAGACTTGAGGCTGTAATTGCTGCCAAAGGTGGATCAACAAAGCATTAAGTAAAGGCTGTGAATACTTATGTAAATGTGATTTCTTCGTTTTCCATTTTTTTATAAATTCAAAAACTTAAAAAAAAACTTTTTTCACCTTGTCATAATGAGGTATTGTGTGTAGAATTTTGAGGTAAGAGCTTAATTTAATATAATTTGGAATGAAGCTGTAACATAATAAAATGTGGAAAAAGTGAAGTGCTGTGAATACTTTCCGGATGCACTGTATCCCGGAGGTTTGAATTTGATGCTTTGCCCTGTGCTCTTTCATAGTTTAGCATTCTTAGCTACTATGCTAATTTAAGCACTCTGAATCTTGAACCCTTCTCAATTTTATTTATTTAATCTGTTTATTTTCAGTTTGCAATATCAACCAAACTGAGGCCGCATCTGACCAAATGAAGCCACAGTTAGGTTAACCCAGGGTAAAAACAAAATATCCAGTTAGGGTAAAACAGTTTTCTAACTTGCTAGTTAATCTTGTTTGGTCTAAAGGTAACTAAACGTTTTCCTGAAACTGCCTTAAAAGCTCAATAATTAAAATAGTATTAATCATTTTGGTTAATAAATGCTAATGACACCTGGTTGCTGAGCTTTCCTTCATGATGCTCCAGATGTTTCCTACTGGTGAAAGGTCTGGACTGCAGGCAGGCCAGTTCAGCAGCCGGATTCTTTCCCTGTGAAGCCATGCTCTTGTGATGTCCAGTTTTGACTTTTAGCTTTGTCCCATGCCTACAGAGATTCCACCTGAATCTCTGTAGTGGTGGGATCTTCAAAGTCTTGTGGGAGTTTTTTCTTTGTTTTTGTTTTTGTTTTTTTTTTTTTATTCTGCAGTTTTAAAACACATTTTGTCTCATGTTGGTGAACCTCTGTCCATTTTTCCATCTGAGACACTCTGCTGCTCGAATATCCTCCTTTTACACCCAGTCATGTTACTAACTGTTGCTAATTAACCTGATAAGTTGTCAAATTCTCTTCCACTTGTTTTCTTTGGTTTGGACTTTTCCATCCCTTGTTGTTCTGTTCCAACTTTTTACAGATGTGTTGCTGCCATCAGATTTAAAATCAGCTCATATTTTGTCTCAGTTTCAACATCCGATATGTCGTTTATATTCTATTAGGAATAAAATATGGGTAGATGAGATTCCAAATCATTACATTCTGGTTTTATTTATATTTTATACAGCCTCCTAACCTTTTTGGGATTGAGGTTGTGTTAAGGTGCTAAAAAAGTTGCAGACAGAACTTGCCTTTCGTTTTCCTGCAATGTTAAAGCCCATCCAAAGTTTTGATTACATCCATTTCCCTCAAAACAAAGTTTTATTTTTCTCCCTCGCCCAGGAGGCGTGTTGCCTTTTTTGCTGCAGCCTTTGTGTTTAACTTGGGTTGCCAAATCTGCTGATAGAAACATGCAACCAGATCTATAAAACAAACACGGTGTTCTTAGAAAAACAAGCCCAAAGTTGTCAATTATCATAAGTGGACCAAAAAACTCTGGAGCCTCTAGGATGTGTTGATAAAAGAGCAACGTGTGTTCAAGATGCTGTAAAAACCCTCCATAGAGCAATTAAAGAGCATTTATATGCAAAAATCTCAGTTAATGCACATACTGTGTGCTTTTATTCATATTTAGGTAACAAGATAATTCTGCTTTGGGTTAATATTAGAATATTGTTGGGCTGATGATTTTATTGTATTGAAGGAAACAAAAAGTCTTGTGGTTTAAAATCATAAATATAAAGTGCAATTGATAATTCCTCTGCTAGGTTTGTGGAAATTTAGTCAAAATGTGCTTTGGATGGAAAAGTAGATTCAGGCCATCACAAACTACGCATCTAGTTGGTAATGAAAAGGGGGAAAACAAAACATTAAAACTAGCTAAAAAAAATCCCAAATATCCAAAACAAGCTTCAGTAAAGAAGGACTATTACGCTCATTTCAGTCATTTTAAATGCTGGCTCTGTGTTCTCAGCTTGGATGCTCTGTAATTGTGTTTAAGCAGCTTTGGTAAACTACATACAAGTATCATCTGTTACAGGGGGATGAAAAAGTTACATTGACCTGCAAACTTAATAAACAGTCCTTTTCTATTGACCAGAAAATGACTTTTAAACCCTAATGCGCCCATATAGAATCTAACTCCTGCTAGGTTTTAAGCTGTAAAAGTTGCTGGGCTGTATGTCTTGTTTTTCTCAAACTCCATTAACCTCAGCTAATCCTTTGACCTAATGGACAGCACTCACCCAGGAGCTCAAAGCTTTCGGAGCTGCAGCAGACCTGTCCTTTGCTGTTGTGTTAATCACCTTTCATGGACTGAACTCTGCTACTATCAGTCCAACTCATGTGGGTCTAACAGTTCAGCTGTGTGCTCAGTACAGTTTTAAAGAAAGTGTGTTATGGATATAAAATGTACTATGATATCCCGGAGGTTTGAATTTGATGCTTTGCCCTGTGCTGTGTTCAAGTTTGCAATATCGACCAAACTGAGGCCGCATCTGACCAAATGAAGCCACAGTTAGGTTAACCCAGGGTAAAAACGAAAAATCCAATTAGGGTAAAAGCTAACTTCTAACTGATTAATCTTGTTTGGTCTAAAGGTAACTAAACGTTTTTCTGAAACTGCCTTAAAAGCTCAATAATTAAAATCGTATTAATAATTTGAAATTAGCTTGTTGAGCTTTCTAGAGTCGTTATGTTTTTGTTTTTGTTGTTTTTTTTATAGGTTTCAACTCTGAGAGGTGCAAAGAACAGAAGTTCTGACTAGTATATCTGCTGAGCCTTATAGAGATATTTGGCTTTTTGTTTTTCATCAAATGAACCCAAAGTGTCCACAGACTGTTTTATATAATGGCTAAAAACCATAAGCTATTTATCTATTTAATTAAATTATTATTATTATTATTATTAATAATAATAATAATAATAATAATAATAATGTTGTTGTTAAATCAAGCCAAAATGTCTCTGAACTGAGGTAATATACATTCTGATGTTTTAATAAAACTGCAGTAATAATAATTTATTAATTAATTTAGACTTAATATGAAATACGAAGTCATTCACTTTAAATATGCATTAATTTTTTTTCTTTTTTTTTCTTTGCACCTCTGTTTCTGTGATTTTTCGTGTCTTGTTATACTTGGTTGAAGGGTTGCATAATCCAATTTCTGATGGTGTTTTCTTTCAGCGCTCATTGATGGTTGAAATAATGGCTTAAACTTCATAAAAGAAGAGGAGGCACGCTTACCTGCAGACCTGAAGCGCAAATAGAAAGTAAAATTAGACTGAACCTTCTCATTTCCCCACAGTGTGTTTACTCAGTCAGTCCAGCAGCTTCCTCTGAGATCTCTGTCAGGTGCAAACTGAAATGTGTCTCATGCTCGCAGAACTTGAAGACATGTTGATTAGAGTTCTTCCTCACTTTTATGCTTCATTTTACACTGATGGAGGACTGTAAACAGGGACAGACTCTGAGTCATAGAACATATGACGCTTGCTAGACTTGTTGAAAGTGGAAAAAGAGGAAAGCAGAAATGATTCCCAAAATGCTGCATCTCTTCTTTTTGTTGCATCCACCTGTTTCCATACGATTAGTTTTTATTTAGGAAGACTCTCACAAGAAATATTATGAAATGCAGCCAAGTCTAACAGAAAATAACTAAGAACTCTTTTTGCAGTGAAGGCCCATCACTGCACGTTCAAACGCTCAGAGCCTGTTTAAAATAGGTAGAGGTGGATGGGTTTTTCAAGAACCAGCTGATGCCAACGTGGCATTTAAGTATTGATACCTTTGCTAATTAAAATCTAACTATTTACTAAATTATACAATCGATAAGTGTTTGAGAATCAATTTTTTTTGACAACAGTAGTCCTCACAGATATTTCCTGAAGATTTGTCTTTCCATCTCAGTCTTTCCACTTTGTTGTGTTAAGGTGCTTTGAGCTGTCTACAGCAATGTTCCTCAGTCCAGGTCCTCAGGACCCACTGCCCTGCATGTTTCAGAGGTAAACCTACTTTAACACATCTAATTAAAACAAATGGCTCGTTAACAAGCTTGGAAAGGAAGTTAATTAATCTGAATCAGGTGTGTTGGAGTAGGAACACATCTAAGTCATACAGGGCAGTGGGTCCTGAGGACCTGGATTGAGGAAGACTGGTCTACAAGACTACACAATTTGCCCTTTTTCTTCTTCTACGGTTTTTTTTTCTCTCATGCAGGCCATCCTCTGACAACACAATGCTGCCTAGTTTATTCTCTTCTCACCAGTTAGGTGAAACATGTCTCATTAATTTAATTTTTGCAGCTTTTAAAAACATTATTTCAGATTTGCATGAAAACCTGTTCAAACCACATTCAAAGAGTCTGTCCCTCACATGTTCAAAATCTAGAAAATCTTACAATCTCTTCCTTTAAATAAAGGTTCATCTTAAAAAACAAACTCCACAAAAAGAAACTAATAATGTAGAAAAAAGGAGCTGTGTCATGACTGGTGATTTCTTTTTCTGTGAGTTGTAAGCTGTTCCTGAAACATGAAGCTGCAGCCGCATGGCTCTGCTTCAAGAGACATGCATGACTCCAGTAAATCCTCAGTTATTTCTCATGTCTGAGCCTCATGCCATCCAGGGACAGCTAAAGATGGAACAGTCTGTGTCTTGCCAGCTTGGCATTAAGTTTACTGACCCAAATTCCACTTTTAAACCATCATACACATTTTAAACAGTAAATTAGACTTTTTTCTGAGTGAAATAAAAGAAACACAAAATACAAAAAAGAAAATTCTCATAGCTCCTGCTGGCCTCAGTTAGTTTAACTACTGTTAGTTACTGTGAAACATTGCATGCATGTTTTTTATCCACTAAGCTGAGTTTAGAACCCATTTCAGACGAATTCTGCTGGATTGAATAACATATACATTCTCCCAGTTGACCTCCTCTTGCCACCATTCGTGCAAACATGTCTGCTTTTACTTAAAAGTGATTGGTTCCACCTAAAAGCAGCAACAGCTGCAGATAAATCCAACCATAACGTGCAGGATGACAACTATCCACGTCTGTTGCTACTTGCAGGATGCACTGTCCCTCATAGTTTTAAATGTCAGGTTTGATAAACGAATGTGCTTGAAGTAATCATTTTATACATTATTTAACTTTTAAAAACAGAACAAATTTAAACATGCTGCAGATATTTGTTGGGACTTTTGAAGAGCTGCAGAACTACGATTTGTTCCCAGATTTTCAAACCTGTCTTCACTTCACTTTTTCAAATCCAATTTCATGGAATAAGAAGTGTGGTTATTATTTATAACTTTAAGCTGATGTTTATTAGGAGCAGACGTCTTAATGGGCAGTAAGAATAAGAGTGATTACTGAAAGCAACAATAGTTCAAAGTGTCCAGACAGACGTGGCACTGTTTCAAAAACAGATCACATGATGTTGGAGTTCTGACCACTGCTGCTGCCATACAAACACCCAGATCTTTACCAAATAAGATCATCTAGAAAACAGACACACCACACCAACCTTTAATGGGTGTAAAGAGGATTTTTGTAAAGATAATTCATCATGCAGTCCACATCCTGGCTACACTTCAACTTCACCTGCCAACCTATAAATAAACACATGCAACCTGCAGCTTTTTCTTTCACAATATGTAGATGTTACTAATGTTGTGATGTAATGTGTTAATGGACATGAAAGATGTAGTCAGACTCTGAAACACAGCTGAGGTTCTGTTTGCAGCTGCCTTTTTATGCTGATGTACAGTGTTTCAAGCCTTTTGTTTGCAGTTCTGCAAATACAGAAGTCGAATTCGCTGATGCTGTAGTGCAAACTCCACACATACTGCGAAGAAGAAGCACTAAATCTGTGTTTGTCAATTGTACCGCAGTGCAGCGTCCAATCTATCAGTGCTGCACTAATCCAGCAACTGTGGTGTTACAAGACTTAGCTGCAATTTAGTTTGACCTGAGCCCACCAGTCTGTGGATTATCATCTTAAAGACAGCGCAGCATTGTCTTAAACAAGTCCAAGACTGAGCTACAGCTCACATAATCATCACATTATGGAAATAACAACCACAAATGATACCGTCCACTATTGATGGCTCATTTCTTTTATGCTCTTGATGAGTTTATCTGCACTTAAACACTCCAAAAAGACAAAAGGTCGAGAATTCAGATTGTAAGTCAGAAGATTGAAGTCACATTATGTAATAGCTTAACTAGAATTGCTTGAAAACATAAGACATGAAAGATGAACTTTAAGCGAGCGTTAAAAAACGGTCATGTAGAGAGATTAATGCTCATTAAAACCGAAAAGACTTTGTGTTCTACTTCTGTTTTCCATCCATCCATCCATCCATCCATCCATCCCCACTTAATCCATAGCCGATCTCTGGTCGCGAGATGAGGTACACCCAGGACAGGTTGTACAGGTTGTTGGGACAGTGTTTTATTTTATTTTATTTAACCTTTATTTAACCATCAAAATCCCTTAGAGATTAACCCTCTTTTTCAAGGCAGTCCAAGATATGCAGCAGCAAATACAACAATTACAAAATCACACGTTTAAAACACAAATAAGAGACAAAAAGATTATATTTACAAACAGACCATGAAAAATTAGTGCATTCAGTGGTTTCAAACTCAAGAATTCTCAATTTGAATTTAAAAGCACTAAATGAAATCAGCTCAGTCAATCTCCATGTTTTCTGCAACTAATTCCATGAAGAAGATGCAGCATGGACTAAAGCATTTTTATCCAAGTCTGCATATGGAACAAAAAAACAATAAAAGGTTGAAAAAAGTAAGAATCTAGAAGTTTCTCAATAACAAACCACCTGGATGTGGGTGGAGCTGGATGGCCCAGCTGTATTATACCAGTAATGCTACAAACCTGTGGAACTCTGCAGGAGGATATTTTTTTTTTTTATTGGATGAGCTAACTTCAGGCCATTCAGGGACCCATCGTCACCAGTGGATGGGTCTTGCTGTCATGCTGGGAAGAAAAAAATCCACCAAAGGACAGAAATGTTTGATCAAGCATTTCAGGCGTGTGTGGTTCTCCTTGCTGTGAAGGATCTGAACTGATTTGACGCTTTGCAAAAGCAATATGACATCCTTCACTACGTTCCTGTCCACTGACACATTACATGACGTACTGTCCTGTACAACAGCAGATCCTCTTTACTGATGTTGGCCCTAGATATTAAACCACAGATCTCAGCTCTTTTTGACACATTGGTGATTTGAGTTGTCTGTTGGATTGGAGCTGCTGACATTTCAGCCCCAACAATAAAGTCTGTTTCATAGATCTTCAGCTCATTTCTGCTTGTCATCTTGATTTAAAGTCACAATCAGTCGTATTCTCACCACGGTGTAGGACTGGATGTTAGCTGCCTCCATCATGCGTGGTTACAGTACTTTTTTATTCATGTTCTTCCTGAGATTTGTTCTTAAATATGAATTATTAGATTATTTTCTCCTCTTTTGAGCTTGTGTGCGTTCTCATGATTGTCAGATCTTTCTTTAGATTGAAGTGATTAGTTAACTACAATCCAATGTACTTTTTCTTTTCAACAACCTTTCTAGTAGGATGTGAAAGTATTCTTTGTTTTTCTAAAAGATGGCTTATGGTTAATTTTCAGTTTTTAACAAATGCAAATATTCGTGGTTTTCCAGATGCATATCCTGTCTCAGAGGTGGTCTACACATGGACTCAGGATGCAGCCAAGTCAGTGGTGGTGGCAGAGGAAGGCTCCCGGCTCAACCAGTACCATCTGATCGGTCAGACGGCCGGGACAGAAAACATCTTCACCAGCCGAGGTGAACTCACAGTAAACGGACTTATCTCACTGCTTGTGAAACAATTTTCTGTGTAAAGATAACAAACTAATCCAATAATGCTTTTCTGTGAGCGACATCTGCAGCAGATGTGGGCTGAAGATAAGATGCAAAAGGTCTTTCTGTTTTATAAAACTCCAGAAAATGAGATTGATGAAGACCTCATCAGACTGAAGAAAGGTTCAGAACTATTGCTAAAGTCTTCAGACGCCATCAAAGACACCAAAGTGAGACAAAGTGTGAGCAATCGAGGGCATCGTTAGTCTGACGTTGGTTAATGTTAATCAAGAAAAACTTTGTGCAAAGCAGGGCTGCAAAATGGAAGATGTTGCTCCCCAATACCAAGAAGATTGCTCATTTCCTGCAGCTTTCACTAGTTATCACGGACAGTGGCATCAATGGATGCTTTCACTGTACAGAATAATTTAAACAAAGGAACTATTACCATACAGCTGTGTTTCTCAAATGGTGGCACACGTACCGCTTGGGGTACTGGGAGACACTTCAGGGGGTACAGGGCAGTTTTTTAAGAAGGGATAACTTGTTCTATCTTTTATATCTTTCTTACATAATAACAGTGAGTCAGTTCAGGTCAGGATTACTACACACATGTGGAAATCTACACGTATGTAGATTTCAGTTAAATTCTACATCTGGAAAAGTTACTCTGATCCAGATATGAAATACTGGGTTTTTTACTTCCTGATACCTGTGAGGTTTTGTGGTTTTATGGATCCATTGTGATCTATAAGTTAGAATGAATGTGTAAATATGCTAAATTAATTTAATAAATAACTACAAGCACTCAGAGGGCACAGACCTCCACCGAGCCATTATCGTTTTTATTTATTTATTTTGCAAATAATTGTGGCCATTATTTTTTAGTTAGAAGCTGTACTGGCAAAATTATCCCAACTTCCCCAGAGTAAAGAATCCTTCTAAAATTCCCTGGATCCAGGTCCCAAAATTTAATCGCATCTTGTTCCATTTCTAAGATTTCCTGACAATTTAATCAAAATCTGTCCATAAATTTTTGAGTTATGTTGCTAACAGACAGACAGACAAACCAAAGCTACCAAATACATGAGATCCAAATTTCAGGTTGTTCATAATGTTTTATAAAATAATCATTTATGAAATGTAAACATTATTATAATGTACTTGTATGTCTTTGCACTGAAACACACTGAAAAATGAACAGTTTTCTTTTTTTATAGGTTATTAGATTGTTATTTTTCCTGGTCTCCCATTCCTGGTTTAAGGGGTACTGGGCTGAAAAATTATTCTACAGGAGGTACAAAGTTGAAAAAAGTTTGAGAAGTACCATGCAGAAAACCATTTACATCAACATCCACGTCAACAGTCTCTGCTTGGTCTGAACGGATGAATCATGTTTGCTGATAACTCTGATGTTAAGCCAATAGGAAGCATGTGGAAACGGTAGCTGACGTGGACAGTTCATATGAGGAAACCCAGAAACAAAGACTGAAATTACCTCAACATATAAGGCTGAGTAGCTGTTAACAATAAAAGATATTAAAAGCAAATATGCATTATTATTTCCAATGTCACAGCTAAGCATAATATTTTTCTGCAATTAAGTGTGATTTTGCTTTCTTTTTATACTATTTATCCCACAAGCAGCACTGCAGCTTCTGTCCCCTCTTTTTTATTTTAATCACTGTTATTTATTTTCTATTGTAGCACCAGTCAGTACAGTAGCTTCAGGCAGGAGCTGTAATTTTAAGCCTCCACTTCCATCCTATTATTCAGCTGTGTGTTATTACAGTGTGTGCCATCTAAAGATGTTGTGAGAAAAAAAATGTTTTCAAATTAAACTGGATAGAGACAATGAATGAATCACAAGGATTTGAGAGTGCCTCCCACACATAGCCAGCTGTCTCTGGGGCTGCCAAGAGAAGAGAGAGGGTGGAATAGGGAGGAGGGTAGGAGGAGAGGGGGGGTGAAAAAATCACTTATCCGTGGTCTGAGCCATTGGGTCTGTAGGGTTAATCTGTATGCAGCACCATCAGTTGTGCTTTTACCGAGTGACGTCACAGCTCAGGGATTGGCTACTGTGGAAGAGTCTCGTGGAGCGAGGGGCAAGCAACATCGGCTTAATTCTGTTATGTAAAGAATAATACATTCCTGCTGCTTGGTTGTTGGTGGTCACTATTACAGAGCAGGGGGTTCCTATGGCTGTGCTGCAAACAGGAATAGTTAGGATGCTTCATCCTGCATCTGACAGGACAGGAGTTGTTTACACTGGATGATGTATAAGAGCTAAGGATGTTGCTAGGGGAAAAACTGCGCATGCTCATGGTTGTGGAAGATCCAGAATTAGAGCAAGGTTTAGATTGTTTGTCCATTTTTACACACAGCAGAGTCAGCTAGCTAAAAAAGGAAGGTAAGTCACACAGAACCAGTGATCTTAATTAGTGTTGCTAATCTGAGTTTCAAACCCTCTTTAAGCCAAGAATAGCCCAGCAACATGCTCTGCTCTCATGTTGACGGAGTGACCCCTGACCTCACAGGTTTAGCCAAAGAGGATGAGAATACCGACACAGGAATTCAACTTGTGATAAGCAAACCTTGTCATTTCATTACATTATGCACATCAGCACGTCCAGATTTTAAGCTAAAGCGGAAAAGCTCAACAGATGGTTTGGATATTTACTCACCAGTTTACCAACATAGCTGCGTTGTTCTCCGCTATGAATGGCAGTTCTCCGCAGACGCTCCAAAAACCAAACAGTAAAATCCACCACAACCGCATTGTTTTTACACCTTGGAGATTTCCATCCACTTCCAGTCCCAGCAGGCGGTCAGATCAGAGCGGAGTTCCCCTGGTTGAGCCACCACAGAGCAAAGCTGCTGGCTAGTAGTCCGCTGAGCGAAGGCAGCACAGGTGCCCCTTTCATTGAGGACATGATGCTCTTCGTTGCATCGCACAGACCATCCAAACTTTGCTCCACTCCCTCTCAGCCCCCCTCTGCTTCAGGCATCTGTGCACCTGCTTGTAATCACTGCTGACCCAGGTCTGCTGTAGTGTTCTCACTCAGGCAAGGCAAGGATGTACGTCCCCAATCAAGAGTGGCCTGGCCTGACAGAATGGGATGGACTCTGTGGCAACACACACACACACATTTGCACATAGAAAGAGAGAGACAGAGGGAGAGGGAGAGAGATATACAGGATGCAGATTGTGACAAGGGATTAGCGAGACAGAAAAATCCGATTTTGCCAGGAGAAAGCAGCAGTCATCTGTGGATTTTCCATAGTTTATCAGACTCCGAGGCTCGACAGGATTTTTCAGAAAAAAATCCTTCCAACGCAATCTTCAGCTGGTTAACAGGATATAATGATTCTCAACTAACCTGTTTTTTCTCCAGTATTTTATCTCTCACATTCAAATGAGTCACACTTAATAAAAGTTGATGGGATGAGACAACACCTGCTCACTGACGGAAATGAAAGCAACTCAAAGCAAAACTGATTTTCAAAAACAGCAACCTACATTTTTCCTTAGTAAAGAAAATATTATGAAAAAATGCCTTTCCTACCAAAACTTAGAGGAACACAGAAATGAATCCCGAGGCAACGTAAACTGGGTTACCATCATCAGAATTTCAGGCTCATCCTACGTTGGGTTTCCACTGGGTGTGATGAAGGTATATTGTTTTCGCAAAAGGAATTAAAAAAAAATACAAAAAAATCTTCCAAAATATTGAAAATAAGTAAATAAGAAATATTTATAGAAACAAATTTACCAAATTTTGTAAATAAACTTAGCACAAAAAGTAGGGAAATTTGTATTTGGATGATTTTTTCTACCCTTCATAAATATCAGTTGGTGTTGTATTATGCATCTTTGGAAAGTCTGATTAGTCTTTTTTACAATGAGGTATAACTTGTAAGGATGGTGCTTCTGTGGAACGAGCGACACAGCTAAATGTGTGGGTAGTGCCCCCCAAAAATGAGCCACAATCCCCTACAATATCCACTCTAGTTTGGGTTGAATGTAGAAGCTAAACAAGTAAACTTTGAAAGAGCAACAGATGTTTTAACAAAGTTATGTCCAGACAGAACCCACAGAAGTGCCACTAGAGCACATTTTGGCACATTATGGAAAACTAGATATATTTCACAGGTCAAATAAAATAAAATCAAACTTTATTTATAAAGTGTTTTTTATGCAGAAAGCAACACAAACTGCTTTACATAACAAAAATAACGTACCCATTTTATAATACAACTGATATATCACTATACACTCACCCAGCCCCCTGTTTTTAATAAAATACAAAATGATAAATTTTGCTGTAATGGTAGCATTGGAATATTGTTCAGCTGTAGATACTGAAGGGCTAATTTCATGCATTCACATAATCTGGAGCTTTTGTCATCTTTTCTTCCTGCTTTGGCTGCAGCAGCTGTGTTGCTTTTCAGCCTGCCATGAAAATACCATCATGATTGGTCATTTGTTGTCAACTCTGTTGGTTTGGCACGAACGTGCTCATACCAGAAAACCTGGGTTGACCTACTAAGTTGTTAGCCAGCATCATGGTACCACTTAGCGAGAGCTCCATTCTTAGGGCTAGTTAGGCTTACTCACGTAATGATACCCTCCATTTTTTAAACCTGCTTCGTAGTATAGGACCAGCTCAAGAACCGGTGGAGGCCAAAGCTAAGCTAAAAGGAGAGTAAATATAGTAAACATTTGACAGGTAGCCAGAAACATGACTACATGTTCATGTTAATATATTTTTGTGCTTGTGAGATGGTAAGATCTTCACCTTAGCAGACATGTGATAAGCTGTTTTTGTACATGAACATCAGATATTATTTCAGCAGAATGTGTAGAAAATTTGATGATAAATTTCTTTTAGTTACTGTTTTATAATCAAATTAGCAAGAGATGAGTGAAAAACAACATGCAGGACAGCAGCCAGGAGAACGAAGCAACACCGGTGCCCGCAGGTTGGCAGTGAATGCTTCAGAAGATTAGCCGATTCTAAACAAAGAGAAGATTTCTTTACAAAAGAAAAGAAAAGAAAACAGAATAAATAAATAAATATATATATATACATATATATATGTATATATATATATACATATTTGTTAATTATTATTAATCCACGGCTACATTTACCAGCTCATCCGGAGGGATCCCAAGGCGTTCCCAGGCCAGCTGAGAGATTTAGTCCGTCCAGGGTGTCCTGGGTCTTCCTCGTGGCACCAAGCTCTGACACTGGTCTTACAGGGATCGGACAGCTCGTACAAGCGGGTCCGGCACTCCATACTCCCGGAGTACCCCCCCACAAGAGTCCCCGGGGGACACGGTCGAATGCCATCTGCAAGTCCACAAAGCAGATGTAGACTGGTTGGGCAAACTCCCATGCCCCCTCAAAGACCCTGAAGAGGGTGTAGAGCTGGTCCACTGTTCCATGACCAGGACGAAAACCACACTGCTCCTCCTCAATCCGAGGTTCGACTATCCGACGGACCCTCCTCTCCAGCACCCCTGAATAGACCTTACCAGGGAGGCTGAGGAGTGTGATCCCCCTGTAGTTGGAGCACACCTTCCGGTCCCCCTTTCTGAAGAGGGGGACCACCACCCCAGTCTGCCAGTCCTGCCTTAGCTGCGCTCCCATTAGCCCGCCAATACCCATCAGCTGCCTATGGAGTCCCACAGGCCAAAAAGGCCCGATAGGACTCCTTCTTCAGCTTGACGGCATCCCTTACTGCCGGTGTCCACCAACGAGTTTGGGTTACCGCCACGACAGGCACCGACGACCTTATGGCCACAGCTGCGGCTGGCCGCCTCGACAATAGAGGCACGGAACACAGCCCATTCGGACTCAATGTCCCCCGCCTCACCCGGGACATGGTTGAAGCTCTGCCGGAGATGGGAGTTGAAACTCTTTCTGACAGGGGACTCTGCCAGACGTTCCCAGCAGACCCTCACAACACGCTTGGGTCTGCCAGGCCTGACCGGCATCCTCCCCCACCATCTGAGCCAATTCACCACCAGGTGGTGATCAGTTGACAGCTCCGCCCCTCTCTTGAGTGTCCAGAATATGCGGCCGCAAGTTCGACAACATGACTACAAAGTCGATCATCAAACTGCGGCCTAGAGTGTCCTGGTGCCAAGTGCACATGTGGGCACTCTTATGTCTGAACAAGGTGTTCATTATGGACAGTCCATGACTTAGATTAGGGGGGGCCGTCCCTCCTCCAGGTCTCGCTGTCATTGCCCACGTGAGCATTGAAGTCCACCAGCAGAACGAGGGAGTCCCCGGAAGGAGTGCTCTCCAACACCCCCTCTGAGGACTCCAAAAAGGGTGGGTACTCTGAACTGCTGCTTTGTGCATAAGCACAAACAACAGTCAGGCTACCCTTTCGTCCACCGGGGTAAACCCCAACATTAATATTATATTAAAATTATTTTGTCTTTTTTATTTTTATTTGAATAAACACTGAATGTACACTTCTGTACACCAGTGAAACCAAGCGAAGTGACCAAACAATGTATTATTTCAGATTTAACCATTTAAAACCTGCAGGACGCTGTCACTGCATCAGAGTTGGCCTTTGCAGAGATAATGTTTACATGTTGTTCTATGATCTGAT
The DNA here is from genome assembly GCF_017639745.1 of Melanotaenia boesemani. Taxonomy (NCBI): domain Eukaryota; kingdom Metazoa; phylum Chordata; class Actinopteri; order Atheriniformes; family Melanotaeniidae; genus Melanotaenia; species Melanotaenia boesemani. The sequence goes on along the minus strand of NC_055695.1, from coordinate 29,193,707 downwards.
GGAGGTTTAGATCTACAGCTGCATCTTTCCAAAGAGATATTCATATTCATTCCCAAAGTGTTTGTTTATTTTTTTTAGGCAAGCTTGAAACTTTTTTTCATTTGTGCTATGTGCCCTTAATTTATTCTTCACCAGTAACACATACACTGATATTTAAACATCTTAATAAATCTCTAAGTGTTCCCTTTACTATGACTCCAAACGTTTTAAAATAGACGTTGTAGTTGCAGTGATATACTCATTTAATTTCATTATAGGTATGCAATTTTCAACCAGTATTTGTAGCCAATTCTACATCCTGGAAATTTGTGTAACCAGTTGTTTTGGTTGTTGTTTTTCCTCCAGTTTTACAGCATAGTGTGCATATAAACATGCAGTCTGAGTACTAGAATGTAAGAAACTGAAAATGTCTCTTCTGTTCAGGTCAATACACAGTGATGATGGCTCACTTTTACCTGAAGAGGAAGATCGGCTACTTTGTCATCCAGACCTACATGCCGTGCTTCATGACTGTAATCCTGTCGCAGGTTTCCTTTTGGCTCAACCGAGAGTCCGTACCAGCAAGAACAGTCTTTGGTGAGTCTGGAGCAAGCTGGTACATCAAGCAGTGAAATAAACATTAATGTTCATGTACTGTATTAAAATACACATTCTTACAGCTTTAAAAAATGTCCAACATTTTTATTTTTGCTTCTTTGTATTTCTGATGCACGATCTGTCTATAATACTTTGGATTGTTCTGGACTTAATCTGCTGGAACAAAAACTGAATTGCAAATGTGACGACTAAGACTGACCCAGTTTTCTCCACCAACAGGTGTGACCACAGTGCTCACCATGACCACTCTAAGCATCAGCGCTCGAAACTCCCTTCCTAAAGTGGCTTACGCTACTGCCATGGACTGGTTCATTGCAGTGTGCTATGCTTTTGTCTTTTCTGCCCTCATTGAATTTGCCACAGTGAATTATTTTACCAAAAGGAGCTGGGCCTGGGATGGGAAAAAAGCAATGGAGGCCCAACAGCCCAAGGTATGTGTGTTTTCATATTAATATCACATTATGGGGTCAAAAAAAGGGTTAAAAAAAAGCCAAACTTCACAGACATTTGACACTAAGCAGTTATGTATGAAGCAACATTAGAATTAACTGGATGAAAATGACCACAGTCGGTTCAGTTGTGTCAAACTTACTCAACTTCCTTTTACTTTTTTAATATTTTCCCTCCTGAGTTGTATGGAGTGAGGGAAGACAGAAGGAGCAATGAAAAGGTTTATGAAACCTGATAATGTGTTAAATGAGTATGTAGAACTTATAAAGTTGGTTGACTGTATTCACGGCTCAGTCTGCTGGTATTTTGGCACAGTGCTGCTTCATTAGCACTCACGGACATTGATTCCTGTCTTCAGCTTTATCCTCACTATCCTTTCTCGCTTACCGGTCCTCCACACTGATGCGTATGTGTCTTTTTTTCTTTCAAACTGGCAGGGTTTTCTTTCATTTTGTTAAAATCAATTTTGTCTTTTGTTTTCCACAGAAAAAAGATCCTTTAGCTCTGTCAAAAAAGCCAAACAACACCTGCTCAACTAGTGTGAATTATGCAGCCAACCTCACAAAGGATGCATCCATCTCCACCATCTCAAACAGCACAGCTGTTCAGCTCAAACCGTCTGAAGCCAAGGCCCCAGAACCCAAAAAGACTTACAACAGTGTGAGCAAGATTGACAAGATGTCCAGGATCGTGTTCCCCGTGCTGTTTGGGACCTTCAACCTGGTGTACTGGGCTACGTATCTCAATAGGGAACCGGGGATCAAAACAGATAAGTAAGAAATATGAAGAGGGCCATTCATGCTCCTGAAAACAACTGGAACCCAATCAAAAACAATGCCAAGCATTTAGTCCTTGTATCATAGATGTGTTTTTTATTTATTTTGTTTTTAAGTCAATTTGAGGACATTGCATGTGTGTTGCTTCAGGACAGTGTTGCCATGTTTGCACTGAGTTTGTACATGTATGATTAACAACCTAAATTAATTAGATTAATTAATCAAATCATTTAGAACTAAGTTACTGATTCATTTATTACTAAGTATGTTAGAATTTTAGCATTTGGCATTCATATTTTTTGTTAAGTCTCCAGTATTTGATAGTACAGCAAGGCCAAATGCTATGCAAAACAACATTTTTACAGTGCTGTTACTGAAAATCGGCTTTCACCTTTGTAACCCTTACGTTGTACAGTAGAAATGGGCTGGAGGTCCAGGAATGTTTGGCTGGACCCAGGCACATGGAACTTTGCTTCTTTGTTGAAAGCAGACAAATAGCCATGCTAAATGTGTTGCCTTCAGAGTGTGACAACTCATTATGAATGCACTGAATTTGCAATTTCTTTTTTATTCGAAAGCCAGGTCTATCTTTGATTTAATTGTAGACCACTGTTGATCATTTTGCAACTTTGATTTAGAATAGCCAGCTCTCATTTCAGTAAATTTTCTAATCTGTGTTTCTGTTTTTATTTTAAAAGATTACACAGGGACGTATTTGAAGCTTAAGTAATGTTGGCAGCTTCTGTCACCTGGTTAAGAATCCTATATGTAAGAATGGCGGTAGTTTAAGGAACTTGTATATACGTCCTGCTTTTAGAACAATGCCACAAAGCCAGTAAGGTTAGCTTCAATGTAATGCATATACTGCTGCAATGTAACACTAGTCTAGTGCTTTATAGAGAAATGAGCAAAGTAGTTTGAGCTTTAGTAATTTTAATTGAGTATACAAAACTGTTTAAAAATATGATTTTTATTCATTATTTTTTAGGTAAGTCTGTTGTTTCTGTAAGCTTTGATTACAACATACAGATATAATCTTGCTTTGCACATAGTCACTTTTTTCCACAAAGATAACAAACTGACTTGAGTATAAGTAGTTAGAGACAAAAAGTCAAAATCATAAAATTATTGCATCAGTACTATTTTAAAATCACATTGTGTTGATTATTTTTAACTAATATACTTAGTTTTTCATTAGCGTAATGATAATAAGATAAAGCCAGATCTCAGCATACAGCTAGCTTGGCTACGCTTAGCTTAGCTTGTCTTAGCTTAGTTTAGCGTAGCCTAACTTAGCTTTGTTGGTTTTAGCTTAGCCTAGTTTAGCATACAGACCAGAAACTAGGTAAAAAACTTGCTCTGGAAGTTACTGTTCTTCCATTTCATATGTTTTAGCTCTCACTCACATTTTAATGCAGGTGCCTAAACAAACTTTTAAGGTCTTTGTTTTAAAAAATAAACCAGAAAAAGAAATTTGCACGCAAACATGATTTGAAACATTTGCTTGATAGTTCACATGAAACAGCATACAGTATGCTATTTCATTTCTCACATTTAATAAAATATTATATTGTCACATCATTGCTGTTGCAATTGAAAGTTTGAGCTGGTGTGTTTGGGTTTCCATGCATCACAGAGGTGTGTGCGCCTCAGAAACCAGTGCTCAACCAGGTTTGCTCAGCAGAGCCACACTCGCTCCAAAACAAAGCAGTTAAATTTACAAATCAGTTAAAAGGCTCCTTTCCAAGAAAAGAAGATAACTTGAATATTATTAAATAGGAAATCCACTGTTACTGTCATGCTGCTGATATTAAAGGGGGCAGAAGCACAATAGCCATCAAAACTAACCACAAAATGGCATTTTATAATAAAGTTATATCATAAATAAGAAATAATAATCTAAAGTTAATAATCTAAAGTTGATTCAAATGGTTTTTTTTTTATATAAATTAAGGAAATTACAATCTTGTGCCTGCAAAAATGGTTGTGCATCCTAGATGTACTCACATCCAGTAATGTTTGTATGTAAGAAACCCATTTATGTGCTCTGGTGTAGCAACAAGTTGCAACACAATCATTTAGGTGTTGGTTATTTATTTGTAAGGCACTGATTTTGTGGAATTAATATTATTTTTAACATTTGGACAAGTTTACCGTTTACGTCTTTATGCTATGCTAAGCTAAGCTAATCCACCTCTAGCTTCATGTCTCATAAGCCGTTTTCATACATGAACACCAGAAGTTTTTTTGAAAGAAAGTTTGGACACTTTTGTCAGGTCTTTTTCTGCAGTTGCTGTTCACATTAACTCAGCACAACAGGAGGTTTCATGAGGTGAAGGTTTTTCTTTACAACATGTCTAGAAGCATGTAGCAGATGGCAGATAAGGCTCTTATTTTGTTCATATTAGTATTAAATGTACATGTATGTAACTGCAGCAGCAGGTGAGTAGCAAGCAGCAAACATTTCAGCAGAAAGGACAAAACTCACCAGCACACACAGATTCACAGCAATTGCTCCAGTGTGATACAGTGTTTTAACCGCTGTTGATCTGGAGATTTTACTGGGTGGAAAAGCTTTGCAAAAAGTCTTTGTTATTTTTACATCTTTAGAACATTTCAGAACTCCAGTGCATGTGTGAAAGCAGCTTTACAGAGATGTGAGTGTAAAACTGTGTTGCCATTTTCCAAATAAGTGTAATTTATTTAACTAAATAATGTCAAACTAATGCCTTTCAGGTGGTCGTATAAATTAAATCTTTGTACATCTTTTTACACACCACTTCCTTCAAAGTTATCATGTGATGTTACGCCTGCTTCACCTGCCACTCTTGAATAAGTTGTGTCGTGTTCTTACACTTCAGTGAATTATAGCTACTGGCTGTGCTTTAAAATGAAATATCTGAAGCAATAAATAATGCTCATATGAATGATAACTTGTCTTTATGGTTATATTTTACTATAATTTTGTTGAGAAATGTTTTTTTTTTAATCAAATTTTCTTCTTTTTATATATGTATAGCTACACTCATTTACTCCCTTGACACTTGTTTGTGACAAACCACTTCTGGCCTTTGTTTATTTTATTAATTTATTTGCTTTTATTCGCTCTTTTTTAATGTATTTTTTATAATTAATTTATTATTTATCTTTATTCAGTTGTTTATTTAATAATTAATTATAGTTTATTTTATTCCAGTCTTGTTTTTTTTCCTGGATTTTTTTCTCTGTATTTATCTTGTTTTTTTATGATTGTAAATAAATTCAGGCGTTAAAGGATTAATCTCTTCTGACCATTTTTCTGTCAAAGGTCTTTGCAGAACATAAACGTTTAGGCCCGTGTCACCATTAAAACCTCAACTCTTTTTGTAATGGTTATGAACCTGACTCCAATAAAGCTTCACTGACTCGCATCTGTCTGCTTTTAGTCAAGCCAACTTTATTTATAATGCACTTCACAACAACAGCTACTCAAAGTGCTGAACATAAAATACCTAAAACATTAAAAAACAAAACACATCATATAAGAAAAAAATAAAACAGAAAAAAGAGAAATAAGAGAAATAGTACAATAAAAGCAGCTCATTCTGAGGTTGGTTTTAGGAAGGGACTTAAAGTTGGACAGTGAATAATCGAGCCTGTAGTCAAAAAGCTAAATTATAATGAAACAATGTCTTTATCATGTCTGTTGTTGCATGACATTTATAGCATGCAGTATCATTCTATAAAGGTGGAAGACCTTGCTCCATCGTCTCTGGATAAACACACACATTCTGTAGCTAAATCAGACTGCAAGTTCATATTTAGATGCATTTATGGAGTTGATGTGATAAAACAGCAGCTTAATCTTACTTGATGGAACAACGGTTTGCACGTGCCATTTCGTCTTTGATTACACACATGCACATCCAGATCATGCAGACTCTACAGTTGGTGGACTGTTAAATCCATCTTGGGGGTCTCTGTTGCAGCAACATCTGGCTCACATCTGTTTGCCAAGGATTTAGCTCCATTTAAGTTGCTTTTTCCATTCAGTAGGCCCACGGTCTATGTCAAATTAAGCTGTCACTGATGGCACCAAATGACATCAATCATAGGATGTGGCTTGAGAAGGAAAACTGGGTTGTGGTACATGTCCCTGGGAAGGACCACCCTCTCTTATCCAGCTCCAAGGCTTCATCAAAACAGACTGTACGAGCCTTACGTGCACTTAGATGTTTTACAGCTTTTAACAGATGATTTACTGAAACAAAAAGTTGAAGTTTTGATAAATGTTTAAAATGTATGATGGGTCTATTGTTTTCTCAGAAAGTTGAACATTTGTCTTTTACAACAAAAACAAAAACAAACAAACAAAAAAAAAACATATTGAGAACAATAAATTTACACCAATCAGCCACAAACTGTTTATATTTGCAGGAAATTGCAGCTTCTGTGGAGTAAAACTCATTATTTTTAATAGTTTACTGAATTCATAACATGCAGCCTCTTATATTTCAGATAATGCTGTATTAGTCACAGCGTATTTAAATCCCATTTCATCAAAAAATGATCTGCAGCAATGTTGCTTTAATGTAACATCAGATCACACAGAGTTTACTATTAAACAAGTGAACTGTAATAAAAAACAAACAAACAAAAAAAAAAAAAAAATTGACCAGACCCTGATTCCCAGCCTACAAGTTACACTTAGGTAATAAAAGTTATATTGTTGGTTCTTCATATTACAGGTGTGAAGGGCTCATCAAAGGATGAAAAGCAGCATGACAGCAATGTAATTAAAGGAGATAAAAATAATAAAATTAAAAATTTAAGCATTGTTAAAGGGGGCCAAGGATGAGAAAAACAAGTCATTTAACAGTAAAACTAATTATTTTGCCACATTTTTTTCATCACATTATTTACAACAACAGATTTAATGTAAAAACACTTAAATTCTGATTTTAATTTGAATCAACACAATATCCTTTTTTTCTTATTGACAGGGCAGGACAGACAATAATTCAATATGGTGGTTGGATGAATGCTTATACACTCACCAGACATTTTATCAGGTCCACCTTGCTAGTACCAGGTTGGACACCATTTTCCTCCAGAACTGCCTAAATTCTTAGTGTGATAGATTCAACAAGATGTTGGAAACACTCTTCAGAGATTTTGCTTCATATTGACATGACAGCATCACAGTTGCATGATTACAATCAGTCCATGATGAGAATCTGCTGCTCTGTTGGTAATAAGGAGCCAAATTGTGCCCAGGAAATATCCCCCACACCTGATCCAAGGCAGGATGGATCCATGTTTTCATGATGTTTCCACTAAATTCTGATCCTAGCATCTGAATGTGGAGCTGAAATGGAGACACATCAGACGGAACCAGTGCTGATTTTACTTCCTGTTGTCTTTCTATCATCTCCAACCAGTCTGTCCATTCTCCTCTGACCTCTGACATCAGAAAGACATTCTGGTCCAGACAACTGCTGCTCACTGAATATTTTTTCTTTTTCACACCATTCTCTGTAAACCCTAGAGATGGTTGTGTGTGAAATACTCAGACAAACAACCATGTCAGTGATCTGGGAGGGGCTCAGAGTAGACAGAGTAGTCACTGTTCCTCTGCATCGTTAGGACCCAGAGGTGGTGGCTCGGGCATCTGGTCAGGATGCTTCCTGGATGCCTCCCTAGTGAGGTTTTCCGGGCATGTCCCATCAGGAGGAGATCCCAGGAAAGACCCAGGACATACAGGATGGACTATATTTCTCTGGAATGCCTCCGGATCCCCCAGACGAGCTAGTGAATGTTGCCGTGGAGAGGGAAGTCTGGGTTTTCCTGCTTAGGCAGCAGCCCCGCAACCTGACCCTGGATAAGCGGCAGAAAATGGATGGATGGATGGATGGATGGATGCTTTTTCATGACCATATTTTGGTGGAATTTGTTTATTAATTTGTTTGTTAAACCACTTAACACCTTAAGAAAAAGGAACAAATCCAGCAGAGACCTGAACCAGGACCTGAGAGATGCATCTGGACCTTCACCTAGGCTTCATCAGAAATGGCCTCTATGAACGGTGGAGGTCAAAAAGCTCTTCTTAAGGAAGGGAAACAGGAAGAAAAAGCTGAGATTTGCCACATTACACAAGATCTGGTGTAAAAATCAGTGACAAAAGGTCTGATGGAGTGATGGATCCTACCCAGAGCCTGGACTGCAACATTAGGGAAGCAGTGTGGGATCATCTGAACAAAAGTCAGCCAACGTCCAAAGAAGAGTTTTGGAAAGTTCTTCTGGAGAACTATTCCTAAAGACCAGAAAGAAATTAAAAGAAAGTTTGTCTAAGAGGGCTCTGACTGTGCTGAATAAAGATGGAAATCCATAATACAGACATACAGGCGCTTTAAAATGGTACATACTCTGGTCTTGTCAATGTCATGTGTGTCAAGACACATTTAATATGTTAGCTATTTAATGCAAGACTGACAACTCTTCAAATTAGTGGTAATGGTGCACAAAACCAGGGGATTTAATCGGATATAAAACTATTAAAATATTTGTTGTGAATGTGCATAGTTCTGATGTCAGTGCCAGTACAGCTCAGTGGTTAGTGTGTGCATTACTCTTTTTAACCAGCAGAGGATGACAGCAGTCAACCACAACAGCAGCAAGTCGATCAGAGCATCACAGCCTCTGATAAACCTCAAATTAAACCTGTAGCTGAGTGCAGTCCTGTGAGGCCAAAATACACGTCATCAGGGAATCTGCTTTTGCTGCTGAAAGCACATTATTTGCTGTATTTTTTCCTATCAAAGACAAATGAAACTGTGACCCATGGTGATGCCTACAAGCTGTTTATATCTGCATAGAGCTGACAGTTGTCCTTGTCTTCCTACTGCACAAGTACTATTCTGTTGCTCAGCCAGAAATAAGCTAAAGACCATAAAGGGCACAGACATGATGGAAAACTCCTAACTTCTAATCACCTGCCTCAAAAATTAAAGGTACACTTCCCTTCAATATGTAGGAGTCCTAGTGAGCCCGTGAAAAGGCTCTGGAAAGACCTTTTCTTTGACAGCCTCAGTGATGCCATGAGTGATGTCATCCAGGTTACTTGAAAGCAGCGTGTGCTGCATTCTGAAGGCTTTGAAAAGAAGTGAGCGTGTGTTGCTGGAAATGCAGGATGTTATGAAATATGACCCAAATGTAAGACAGAAATTTAACATGTATATGTCTCTACTGCTCTCTCCGGGTAGCTGGGATGGGCTGCAGACCCTGAGATCTTCAGTAGGACGAAGCAGGTTTTTAAAATTAATGAAGGAATATCTGAATTCTCCTGTTTTTAACTGCTCCAGCCTTATTGAAATGTAAGGAATCAATCTGTGTTCACTCTTTGGTACATCCCAACTGCTTTTAGATGATTTCCAGGAACTAGATCCCTGTCTTGGTCTCCTCCATTTTTACAGCAGGAACTATTTATTTGGGGGGAAATTAATCTAGTAAAAAGGAATACTTTTAAGAAGGAATTGAGCTCAATATTTCTGACTGAGTGTTTTATTTCCCTTTTTCACCTTGAAAAACACCTCACAGACTGCATTAAACTATTTGTTCATTTAAAAGAGGCTTTTCCTAATAATTTGATGTGCATGTTTTGAAATAGGGATCCAAAACAGGGGTGTGGGTTTAAAGTAACAACGCAATTCAAAATAGTGAACATGATGCTAATGCCATCGTAGACTTGTTTAGATGTGATGATGCCTTTTGTTTACACGGAACCTGAATTTTAACTCTACTATTTAAAATCCCATCTCAGCCCATTTCACATCCTCAAAGACAAATGTCAAACATGTCTGTCCACTGCAGTTGCATTTGATCTGATTTTCATTCATTCATTCATTCATTCATTCATTCATTCATTCATTCAGATCTGTTTGATGACTGTGGCCTTTAATTTACTGTTTTGCTCATTTGTACAACGCTAGCATCTATGTGCTTATATCCACAACTGGTGCCTGGCGTGAAACATTCTTAAAGATTTTTTGGTTTCATGTTAATTTGGCAAAGACTTCGGATCATTATCGCCGCCTGGTGGTTGTAGTCAGACATTACAACAAGAGTCCGGTTGAAACAAGGTAATTTAAAATTAGTTGATCGTGGTATAGCAACTAATAAGTACTGTGAAAAAAAAGTTGTTTGAGCTGTGCATCACAAGAAAAAAGAAACCATGATTAGTTTTACATATTAATGGTTGAGGAGAAAAATCAGAAACTACTAATAATTCGGGATTAAAGCCACTTTCATTAGCTTGATATTGGATTTATTGCTTTTTCCCACTTTTAAATGTTGAATACATATGTTCATGCAGTTTTATGAGCAGCATTTAAGACTTTTTGTTCTAGATTTTGCATTTTGAGAGCACATTGTGTTAAAAAAAAAAACTGGTAATTGTAACTCTGAACAGACTGATACTGAAACATTCAAGGGTTTATTGTTGTTATTATTAGTGTTGTTGTTGTTGATGATGATGATGATGATTTGTTTGTGATTAAATAAAAGTATTTCCACGCAGGTGGGACGACTCCTGAGTGACGCAGGGGAGTTTTGGAAGAACGCGTACAGTGTGCACGCACCTGCGTAAAGGACCAGCAGGGTCCGCGAACCTTCACTGGTTCCCGAACGGCTCGTTTATCTGAGAAACGACCACAGAAGAGAGGGTGTGTTGGAAAGCGGCTGATTATGACAACGAGATGCGTTTAATGGATTACAAACTAAGTAACACCGTTCCCCCTTTCTCCTCTTGCTCCTCTGAGCAGCTGTGACTGTCGCGTGCGGACACTACGCGCACGTCCTCTGACATATCTTTACTTGTTTTCCTCCTCCGAGAAATATGACGTGCAATTTACTGGCTTGTGTCTTACTTCTTTCGGTCCTTTGTACCTGGTAGGTGGCTCGTTAGGTGTGTTTGTCGTTATTTATTTATTTATTTATTTATTTTTTCATTTTTTTATCCCAGTGATGTTGGTGAGTTATGTCTAACAGAAAACTTAGTGCATGGTTCTAAGTTCACCGGGTTCTGCTGTTATGCTCTCTGCAAAACACTCTACTCCCTTCAGTACTTTTATTTATTTATTTATTTACCCTTTCAGCTCCCTGACAGTGGAGTACGAGGAGGACTACGAGGATGTGACTGTAAACCAGATGCTGGCTCCTAAATCCCAGGAAACCGACGCCACGGAAATACTCAATAATTTACTCAAAGAATATGACAAGAAACTGAGACCGGATATTGGAGGTGAGGGTCACTTCTAAAATGTACATTTTAACTTGACAAATAGCTCAAAGTAAACGTGGATCAGCAGCTTTAATCTGTGGAGTTGCTAGAAGCAGCAAGAGCAGCTACCAGTGATTATTTAACGGGACACAAATTCCTGCAAATGCTAATTTCTATAGTACAACGCAAGCCATAAACTGCAGACATAATAAACACAGACTGTATTCATCCTTTTATTAAAGTGCTTGCAATATACTTTGAAAAAGGCTAAATAAAAACAGGATAAGAAGGTTATGCAGCAAGTTATTAAAGAGACCGTCTGGATTTGAAAGTGGAGGAAAGAGTGAGGTGGTTTGCAGTATTCACAAAATTTAGAGTTATTTTGTTCCCCAGAAAAAAAGAGAGAATTTGAGATGATACGCTGCAACTTCAGCTCCAAAACTGTATGTACTTGAGTTTAAAAAAACTTTTTAGCATTTTTCATTTGACTTGGGTTTCTAAAACTTATTTGTTGTATCAGTGCTTGTTTGTAATAAATGTTATACCATTGGAAATCATGTTTATTTTCCTTTAAAATGGAGCCACATTCATAAAGCAAATGCAGTAAAGTATGTGGGTTGCACCTATGAACAATGCTAGACAGATTATTTAGCCATTTTTTCTTGTTCTGAGCATCTGGTGCCCCAGATGATGACAATCAGATGCCTGAGTAGCAGCACCTGTGGCCTTGGCCGCTACTACACCAGTTAGTTGGATCGTCAAATTGTGGAGAAGACGTGGAGAACATTATCCTGATTGCTGCACCGTTAGAGTAACAGCTTTGGTGGAGGCAGTGTGATGGTGTGGGACGGTCTCTCCCAAACAGGAAAAACAAGACCTGTTGTGAGGAAATCTCATTGCAGAGCGATGTGGAGAAGAGATTCTGCAAACAGCAGAAATCTCCACAGTCTGGGACTGAAGCTTTTTAGAGACATATCTCCAGATTTTGTGAGTGTAGTTGGTGTAGAAGCCTGCAGTCCTGACCTCTACCCTACTGAACACTTGTGGATCAACCTTGGCTGCTGTTGGTACCAGAGTGACTGACATGACCACATTTGCTAACTGGTGATAAATGCTGGATGAAGAATGGATGCTATCCCACAGCAGTGTGACTAAGTGGGGACCAGCATGAGGAGCAGGTACCAGGCTGTTGTGGCTGTTTATGGTTCTTCCACTGATATTGGCCCCTGTCTTTTAAATGAAGACATTTTTAAACTGCCAATATGTGTTGTTTCTTCAGACTTCAATCATCCAATCTAGTAAACAACACTAAACAAAAGGTCAGTAGCACAATAAGCTGTTTGGCATTGACAGAGAAGATGTGGCAAGTTTTTCATGGACACAACTCACATTCTCACAAGCGTTCCAACTGTAAAAGAGTTATTGCCACGAAGCATTTTTACAACAAAGAAATAATCCACCAAACACTAATTTCCTTACTCAATGTGCTAAGATTACATTTTCATTCAAAATCATAACATCAGCATCGAGGTTTGGTTATAAAGTTGAATCTTGAATTTGGAGGAAAGTTCAGATTCTTGTAGTAACTGTGTCTGAGGCGAGCAGCACGTCTGACAGAAGTGCTGCTTCTCTTCGATCAGGGTGGAGTCGCATCACTGCAGGTGGACTTCAGAGCAGAACAACACCTTCAGACTTAAATATTTCCCACCAGCTTGTTTCACTGTGGGTTTGATTTGCTTCTTAGTCTTTTTTCAATTTAGCTCCTTGCACATATTTTTCTAATAATGCTGGAAATCATCATCAAGTAAGTTCTCATATTCCCCATCAGTCCCTGTAAAATCCGGATGTGATAGCTTTGTTACTTACAGGATACTCTGTCTAATCCCATATTGGATAAAACACTAACAGAATACTAAGCTGAGCAGCAACTAGGGATTGTAAACTCCTTTTAGAGTAGCAATAATCTGACACTGAGAAAGTCACTCCGTTCAGAAGAAAAATCAAGAATTTTGATTCTCTTTTTTGTACTTCTGCTGCTCTGTTTCCCGTTTTTCCAATGTTACTTTGGAGCAACATGCTGGTAAAAACTAACACGTAATGAATGGATGCTGGTTGATCCTGTGCGGAGTTGAAGAAATTCGTCTGTACAGGGATTTGCATGGAAATACGTCACATGTTAGACCAAAGTAGTTTAAAGCATGTTTTTTAAAAAAGCCAAGAATTGTGCTTTATTGCATTGTGGAGTTGGGCTATCAACTCCTATTCATAGATTTTCTACTCAGGATTTTAAGAACAGGTCTAAAATCCCCATTCCATGAAGCGGGGTGTGTGTTTGTGTGTGTGTGTGTGTGTGTGTGTGTGTGTGTGTGTGTGTGTGTGTGTGTGTGTGTGTGTGTGTGTGTGTATGTGTGTGTGTGAATAAGGCAAGCAATAGCAACTCCATCCTTAACACTGTAACATTTTGAACTGACCTACTTGGTGCATTAACCATAGACTGACACCCAGCTAGCGAACTGATTTGCCTTCATTGGGGAAATGCTTCTTTCTGGGTGCTAGAGTTGTCTGAATTTGGGCTGTTAATTAAAATTGCAGAGGAATATAATAAACATGGCAGAGAACTTAACCAGCTTAGAGAATGATATCGGTTAATGAAAGGAAGCTGTTCAGATGGTGAGATGTGTTGCCACTGGGGGAGAACACAGCAAGTTCACACATAGTCCACCACTGGACGGTGACTGAAATATGCAGTGTGTTAGTTAGTGTGTTTGTGATTTCACATCTAATGATGTCTTCAGACCGCATGGGAATTTAGGTGTGTGGGAAACATGACAAATAGATGCGCTAAGCAAGTGTCGTCAAATACACATTCACTCAAGTCAACTTTCTTTCATCTCGAGTAAATAATTGTAATTTTGTCCCAACAGCTTGACAGCATTGTAATTTCTCAGATTTCAACAGGATCAATTTATTAATGACAGCATCTGAGATCTGTTAATGAGGTCTTCAGCCGAACAAACTTCTTTGTTTTTGTTTTTTTAATTTTCCATGTTTATCTAGACAGTTAATAACTCATTCGTTTGTTATATCACAAACTCAGAGGATATTTCTCTTTTATTTAAACGTTAAAGCTTTTTTTTAATCCTTTTTCCTTTACAGTTATTTTTAAGTTTGCATGAAACTTTTTTCACTTTTAGCCCTATACTGTAAAAATTACAGATCATGCTCTTTTTACATTTTTACATCTCTCTCTCTCTCTACACACATATATATATATACATATATATATATATATATATATATATATATATATAATATTATTATATATTGTTTTTGGACGCGTTAGCAATGGTAAGCAAAATTTACCAGCCTCATGTCAATCATATCCATGTCACTATGTGAAGATGAAGAATGACAAATGTTGATAACAGCCTATTTCAGTTAGATATTGTTTGCATTTATTTCATATAACTTTTCAGTATTAATGAGGTTTGCTAGTGACACAGCTGTAAAAACTGCTAGTCATCAGACAGCCATGCACACATCTATGAAGAAGATCAGGTTCAGATAGTGAGAGTAAACCGCAAAAGGAAGTAAGGAGACGTCTTGTCTAAATCATTGTTGCTGTGCAGATGTTGCAGACACAGGGCTGATTATGGGCCATGAATGCAGGGGCACTGACCAGGAAAAGGTTGGCACAAATGAGATATATTTTTATGAGTTCTGGATTTTATGTAATATTGAACTGATTATTACATCTAAAGTGATTATCTAATTTAAAAAAGCGAAGGAAAACCCCAAGGGAACATTGGCTTTTTCTGTTGATACAATATAGTAAAAACTGGCATATTTTAGGCCTAATCACAAATGCTGATTAATCTTGATTAATTCATTTATAAGCTGTGATTAATCTAATTGAAAATTTGAATCACTTCACCGCTCAAATATATATAGAAAGGGTGGAATTCATTAAAAAATTAATCTAATTAATTAGAGGCTTTGTAATTAATTAATCTTGATTAATCACATTTTAATTGCATAACAATGTTTGCCTCAAAAAGCAGCGTTTTTTAATTTAAATGGATTTTTAGGTTCTTAATTGGTTCAGGTCCTATTTAGAAGGCCGGAGTTATTTTGTTACGATCGGCAGCTATGAATCTGAGCGAGTGGCCATGACTTGTGGAGTCCCCCAGGGGTCAGTCCTTGGACCTCTTCTGTTCAACTTGTATATGCTCCCTTTGGGTAAAATATTACAGAACTATAGCATTAGTTAACAAAGTTATGCAGATGATACACAACTTTATGTGTCCCTGTCACCAGATGACTGCAGTCCAATAGACTTAATGTGTCAGTGTCTGGAGCAAATAAACACCTGGATGAGGGAGAATTTCCTACAATTAAATGAAGACAAAACTGAGATTATTCTGTTTGGTAGCAAAGAGAAGAGGGTCAGCATTGGTAAACACCTGGAGACTCGTAGTTCGTAACCTGGGATTGTTGATAGACTCAGATCTGACTTTCAGCAGCCACATCAAAGCTTCACTAAGAAGCTTTTTACCAGCTCAGAAACATCAACAGAATTAAAAGTTTAGTCTCCCAGAAAGACCAAGAGAAACTCATCCATGCATTCATCTCCAGTAGACTGGATTACTGTAATGGTCTTTTAACAGGACTTCCTAAAAAGAGCATTAAACATCTGCAGCTCATCCAGAACGCTGCTGCTAGAGTTTTAACCAGGACTAAGAGATCTGAACACATCACACCAGTTTTGAAATCTTTACACTGGCTTCCAGTCAGTCACAGAATAGATTTTAAAACCCTTCTGCTTGTTTACAAATCCCAGAATGGTTTAGGCCCAGAATACATCTGTGATATGTTCAGAGAATATAAACCTAGCAGAGTTCTTAGATCCAAAGACTCTGGTCAACTAGTCCAGACCAGAGTCCAGACTAAACATGGAGAAGCAGCATTTAGCTGTTATGCTGCAAACAAATGGAACAAACTGCCAGTGGAGATTAAACTTTCCCCAAATGTAGACATTTTTAAATCCAGGTTAAAAACATTTATTTTCTCATGTGCCTATGCATGAAATCTGCACAGTAACTTTTTTAACTTATCTTGCTTTTAATCATTTTAATGTAATTTATTATTTTATTGTGATTATGTGTTGATGCCTTTTACTATTTCTAAGTATCTGTAATGTCTTTGTTTTATGTAAAGCACTTTGAATTGTCCTGTACATGAAATGTGCTATACAAATAAACTGCCTTTCCTTGCCTGGTGGACAACTGCATCAAATAATTGAAATTATAATAGAATTATCAATGTAAACTCAAACTCTAGTAATTTCTGGAAAAATGCATTTAATTGTATTTTAATTCACAACAGTAGAAAAAGAAATATTAAATATCCCTGGAGAAAACTGAACAGCTCCTAAAGTTAAAGTGTAATTTTAAGTACTTTAACCAGAAGCTCTGGCTGTTCTCTGATTAAGGGTCTACAACATATATATATGTGTATATATATATATATGTATGTATATATATATATATATATATATATATGTGTGTGTGTGTGTGTGTGTGTGTGTGTGTGTGTGTGTGTGTGTGTGTGTGTGTGTGTGCGTACCCATTTCCTTTTTTTTTTTTTTTTTTTTTTTTTTTACTGATTTATTATTTTCTTTTATGACACTCCTGTCATTCCACAGTCTTTAACCTTTTGATAACCTCTGTCTTATATACCATATTTGTCACTATGGTTACCAGGTCATGTAATCACTGTTGTTTTGTCTGGGCAAAGAGGTGACAGAAAATAAACAACCTGTAACTGTTATACAGGATGGGACTGGAGGGCAGGTGCCAGTGACCTCACTGAGCTCTGAAAAAATCCCTTACTGTCCTGTGAGGGCTGAGCCCATTCTCGTACCCAGTGTCATTTTCTGTTTCATTCTCTCCATGTGTCACTTTGACTCTAACCTCACTTGTTACACTGGGTATACCACATCTGGTGATTCTTGTACATCCAGTCGCCCTTTAAGTGATGTCAGGTGCTTTTATCTGTGCCAGTACACCAAATTCTCTGCTTTCTCTGATAACACAGACAAACGTAATTGATCAGTTAGCAACATGTGTACTCATTTGGGCTCTGTTTGGTGTAAAGTAACAGACACTGAAGTTTCACCTGCATGCTTATTTTTTATCTAAATTCCAAGAAAGCTGGGGAGCAATGTTAAATTTAAATAAAGACAGAATGGATTGACTCGCAAATCTCATACAACGTATATTTTATTCAAAATATGATGTAGAAAACATGACACATGTAGAAAAGTGAGAGATTTTACAGTTTCCTGAAAAAGTATTAACTCATTCTGAAATTTATGGCAGACGCAAATCTCAAAAACAGAACAGCACAACATGGTGGTCTCACTTTTCTTTCATCTGGAGGACACGGTGTCCATGACTTCTAAAATTTGTCTGACCACAAACCAAATCTGGGGACTAAGAAGTGGGCTCTCCTAGGGCTGGGGGATTAATCGATAAAATCGATAAATCAAATTTTTCATTTCTGGAGATTTATTTTTATAAAAATCTGGTTTTTTTCATAGTTAGTTAGCAGCAGACTTAGCCCTCCCTCCACTCCAGAACAGTGTTTGTCTGACAGATTTTCAGTGAAGTGACCCTTCACTCATGCCTGGGATTTAGCTGTGCATATAACTGCAGTGAGAAATGCTGCTAGGATCTCACTATGAGATGCAGAAGTCAACTTAACCCACAAACTCTTGTTAAGAGACAACCTTCATCAGGGGAATCATTTCTGCAGTGGATCCTGTATGATAAGGATCCAGATGGAAAGAGATCTCAGATGCATTGTGTTGCATATTTTTATGTAAGATATGAAGTTGTTTATATGGTGGAAAAGCTATTACATTATATGCTTTATTTTTGCTGCCATTCATCTATATAAACAAATGTTTTTAATAAGTTTATTTATGTTTTGTTTTGTTTTTAAACTCGGAAATCGGATTTGGTTGCGATTTTATTTTTAGGCCATATTGCCCAGCACTAGGTTCTCCTAACTCTGGGGCTGAGGTTGCCAAAGTGGTGAAAAGGGTCTTAATTGGAAAAAAAAAAAAAATCTACCAAAACTGCTAGTCAAATTCAAACATAGATCATAAATTTCCTTATATTTCAGTCAACATGGTGACAACAATGTGACAGTGCTTCCAACGCAGTAAATACATTTGTAATTCGTACATAACGTCATGTCACGTAACATAACGTATCGATGCATCAGATCACGTAATACCACATCAGGTAACGTAATGTCACATCTCATGACTTCATATCTCGTAACGTCACATATACTAACATCACGTAATGCCATGTAACATCACGGAATGTCATGTAACGCCACATAACGCAACATTGCATAACATCAACTTACGTAATGTCACGTAACGCCACGTAACATCACGTAACGCCACATCACGTCACGCCACGTCACGTCACGCCACGTCACGGAACACCACGTCACAGAACCCCATGTCATGGAACGCCATGTAAAATCACGTCACGTAACATTCCGTCATGTAACGTCACATCACGTAACGTCAGTTCATGTAACATGATGTCACATCATGTCACATCATGTCACATCATGTCACATCATGTCACGTAATGTCACGTCACGTAATTATAAGTAGGGCTGCAACGATTAGTCAACGTTGTCGACAATAGTCTACAATAAAAAAGTTGACAACAAATTTACTCGTCGACTATTGTGGGCAAAAAAAAAACAAAAAAAAAAAAAACAAAAACCTACAGAGTGAGACATTGACTCTGTCCAAATGTTCACCCTACTCCCTAACCCCTCATTCACTACATAGGGCTGCACTACATAGCACACTGCATAGTGACTCATTCTCTTGGCGATTCGGACATGAAACTGCCTATTTTTTCTTCGCCACAAACCACGTGACTACCGCCGTCACTATGGCAACCACAACCCGCGTCAAGATGTCATTCCAAATCCAGTCCAAAGTTGTGTGTAAATATTTTTATTTTTATTCCTTATGTTGTATTTTATTCTTTATTTGTTTTCTTATAGGTAATTTCGCAGCTCAATTTTTTTGCCTCCTTGCGCCATGTTGAGCTTCTGCCCGCAATGCATTGTGGTCTATATTGACCCATCCAGTGACCAACGATACTCAATACTTTTCAAGATGCATTGTGGGTAATTTTAAGTGCCCTACTTTTTTCTCTCTGGACATTCGGACACTCCAACAAAATGGCGTGACCTCTATATAGGGCACTATGTAGGGAGTAGGGTGCACATTCGGACACAGCCATCGTCTTCTTCCCCATCCATTAAATGCATATGAGATCTGTAAAGTGGACCTTGCGTACCATGGAAGTACGTCTGCAATGCTCGAACATTTAAAGAGGAGGCACGTCGGACTTACATAACAACCTCATGCAAGATTTCAAAGCTGAAAGTGAAATAAGATTGATTTAATAATTATGAGATACATAATCCGACTGGTTGACTAGTCGTTTTAATAGTTGGTGACTAATTGACCATCAGAATAGTCATTAGTTGCAGCCCTAATGATAAGCCTTAATTACCACATCTAACAGAATTTTTTTGCACCCTGCTCTAAATTTCCACTATAGTCCATCAATGTAGCTTTACAAGAAGCTGAAGCTCAAGTTCCAAAACTATAAAGGAATTACCTTCTAGAACAATCCAATAATTTATATAAAATTTATTGTATTGTTGTGATAAAAAAATAAAAAGACATTACAACTATGCCACAAAAAAAGATCTGGCATCAAACTCAAAAATACTTGTATACATTTAAAAATCTGGATATCTCTGGCAACAAATTAATTTTAACATTCTCATCAATTTCCTCTCTGTCCTGAGTGTCCTCTTTCTCCAATCTTCCTGTCTTTTTCCTGCTTGCTACCTTTACTCTACTCTGTCCTCTTGTATTTTCCTATTATTCTACCCTATTTTCTATTTAAAATACTAACACTGCAATTCATAGCAATTTTTTCCTGAATGTAGAGCGGAGGACCAATATGCTGCACCTTAGTGGAGTATCACCAGCTGTCCTGCAGGTTTTAGACATTGTCTTGCTGCAACACACCTGATCCACATAATAGGTTGTTGTCAAGTTCTGCACAAGCCTCTTAATGACCCATTAATAATTTGATTCAGATGTATTGCAGCAGGTAAACGTAAAATCTCCAGGACAGTGGCTCCACAGGTTCGCAGTCTGTGATTCCTGCACTAGTGCATAAGAATAATCTTCATATTTTTGTGAAGGGATTGAAATAATTCTGCGAGGTGAATATAGAAAATATTAATCCTAAACTATCTTAATTGAATAAAAAAAACTCAGCATTTAAAAAAAATTAGGTCCAGTACTTGCAGACCCCATAAATATTACTTTCCTAAATCAGCAACAGCTGTACTTTTCTAATAAACAGACCCAGTAAAATACATTGTTTACAGTGGGTCTGAGCCCAGTTCACCGTGATCATAGCAAAGTCACAGTTTATGGAAACTTGTTATTAAAATGTGATTCTTCTTCTGATCACATCCAGTGGAACCAATCTGATGGAGTCAACATTATTTTATTACAACGGTAGCAACAAGCTAACGTTTACACCGCTGTGGCTCTAAGCTCGTTGCTAACATAACATACATTAGCTTCACGTTACAGTGACTAACCTCTCCAGGTGTGTTTTCTGGTGGATGAAGGTGGATGTAGTGGATCCAGCATCTTGGATTTTTATAGTATAGATGTTCCAGTTTGCTGCTCTTGTACTGCTTATACTCTTTCTATTAAGTTAGTAATACCCAAACGTTACAGAGGCACTGCAGCAACAGCTGTGTTTACTGGCGCCATCAATATTTTAATTGATTGTGTGTGTTAATCTTTCAATAATTAAAAAACACTTTGTATTACTTTATAATTTGCACCGCTTGTATCCCATGCAACTCAGGCTGATGTGGATGATCAGACTGTGCCATACATTGCATACTGAAGGACTTCATAGACAAAACACACATCACTATTGAAAGAAAGGCACAAAACCATGAAGCTAATGTTTACAAAAGTTTTCATATACAAAGGAAATAGATAATTTTGGTAATGCAGTGCATCAATTTGAAATGAAGCCCATTAGAAGATGAACACCAAAACTAGAATATGCTTTTATCATGCTTACTGTACTGTGTTTATACTGGAGGCAGTGAATGAATAAAAGGATGGATGAAATCACAAAATTGCAGATGTTTCGTAGCAAAATATGTCACAAACTATCAGAAATCTAAAAATATAAAGCTGGTTGAAAAGGATCCAATGAACTCTTTAGGCCCATTTATGCTTGACGCAGATGACGAATATGCAGACGGACGGACTTTTTCGTCCATCTCCTGCGTCGTTTGCACTCGTAATTGGTGCGTTTTCAGGGGCCTTGCAGATCCATTGCTCAACGCAGCAAATGGAGCAAAACTGCTGTAAAATGCGGGGTCAGTGTTGGGCAATATAGCTGACATGCGACCAGCTAAAGGAACAAACCAGAGAAGAGGAACAGGAGGAAGAAGAAGAGGGCAGCAACAAGGACAAGTGTAGAGAATGCGAGAGCTTTAGAGTATGTTGGGCGGTTTTAAACAACTTTCCCCACGGTTTCATACAGAATGCAGGAGGGAACTCAGAACTCAATGTAAAAGACACATGAGATGTCTCCCAATTCAGGGTCTGCAAGCTTCAGAGTGTGTAGACTACGTAGTCTGCACACTTCAAAGTCTGCCTAACGTGCCGAAATAAGACAGCCTACCTAGCCAATGAGAACATTTCTAATGTGTGGAATAAAATTCAGCTCATAATAAAAAAGGACACCCAGATTTCTCATATACTGACAATATTTAAAGTTTTGTAATTTTAGTAAAATGATTTCTCTCTTGTCTTCAGGACTGATAATTAAAACTTCAGTTTTGTCGTGATTAAGCTGTAAGAAGTTCTCTGCCATCCATGACTTAATACCTAAAATACAGTTTAAAAGAGTGTTAATTGCCTCCAGGTCATCAGGAGACATGGCGATGTAAAACTGCGTATCATCAGCATAGCTGTGAAAATCAGTGGTGTGCCTCCTGATGACATCCTCAAGTGTCAACATGTACAGATTAAAAAGAAGTGGGCCTAGAATTGATCCTTGGGGAACCCCACATTGGATTTTTTGGGGTTTTCGAAAAGCATGTATCTACATAAAACGGTTGATCTGTGAGATAGGAGTAAAGCCATTTAAGAACAGTACCTGAGAGGCCCACCAGACTTCTGAGTCTGTCTAATAAAATCTGGTGATCTACTGTATCAAAGGCAGTGCTTAGATCCAGTAAGACCAGAACTGAAAGTTTCTGTGCACCAAAGTTACACCTGATGTCTCGGTACTGTGGTTTGTCCTAAAATTAGATTGATATTTTTCCAAAATATTGTTTTTATCCAAGAAGTCCTTTAACTGAATAAAAACAACTTTTTTGATGATTTTACTTAAAAATGGTAGTTTGGAAACAGGTCGGTAATTATTAAAAACAATGGGATCTAAATTACCCTTCTTCAGAAGGGGCTTCACCACTGCTGTTTTGAAGGCAGATGGGAAAACACATGTCTGAAGAGAGTAATTCACATAAAAGTTCATACTCAAAGAAACCATAAGGCAAGGCAAGGCAAGGCAGTTTATTTGTATAGCACATTTCATGTACAGGACAATTCAAAGTGCTTTACATAAAACAAAGACATTACAGATACTTAGAATAGTAAAAGGCATCAACACATAATCACAATAAAATAATAAATTACATTAAAATGATTAAAAGCAAGATAAGTTAAAAAAGTTACCGTGCAGATTTCATGCATAGGCGCATGAGAAAAGAAATGTTTTTAACCTGGATTTAAAAATGTCTACATTTGGTGAAAGTTTAATCTCCACTGGCAGTTTGTTCCATTTGTTTGCAGCATAACAGCTAAATGCTGCTTCTCCATGTTTAGTCTGGACTCTGGTCTGGACTCTGGACTAGTTAACCAGAGTCTTTGGATCTAAGAGCTCTGCTAGGTTTATATTCTCTGAACATATCACAGATGTATTCTGGGCCTAAACCATTCTGGGATTTGTAAACAAGCAGAAGGGTTTTAAAATCTATTCTGTGACTGACTGGAAGCCAATTTAAAGTAATTTTAAAAGTGATGTGGAATTGGATCTAAAAGGCAGGTTGTTGGGTTTAAATGTCTAAATGGGAGGAAAGGGGACAGAGAAGCTGTCTTATTTTAAGATTCATTTCAGTGTAAAGAGATTTCATTTGGTGATTTTACTTCTGTTGAATATCTTGGTTTTATTTTAAGTGTTTCTAAAATCCTATTTTTAATCATCTATAGATGTCCAGCACACTGTACACATTTTATTGATGAATTTTCTGAATTATTGTTGGTTATCTCTACAGATTTTAACAATTTAATCTTAACTGGGCATTCACATAGATAATATGACAGATTAGAAAAGTCAAGTGAAAATTTAGATTTTACTGTGATTTTTGCTATTTGTTGTTCCTTTTTACTACTTCTTTATGCTTTCTTTGCACCGTCTGTAATGCTTTTAATGTTTTATGTAAAGCACTTTGAATTGTGTACATGAAATGTGCTGTACCAATAAACTGCCTTGCCTTGCCTAACAAGGAAAATTGTCTTAGGCTCATCATTGAACAAAAATGCATCTAAAAAGGACCAAATACAGACCTTATATTAAAAATATTTTACTTTTCTTAACATTTTATCATGGGTCAGGCCTTAAAGGGTAAAGAATGCCGATGGCATTTGGAATAAAAGACTTTTGGAAGGAACCTTAAGCCAGAGGAACTCTAAATCGCCTTTTTGACTTTAGAAGCTCAAACTGACAGAAGGTGATTGCTATCTCCCAGGATTCTTTTAGCTTTCCTCTTTGCGTTTTCAGTATAAATATTCACCAGAGGCAGTTTGGGTTTTCCCAAAACTTTGCCTGCCATCGCCACAATCCTGTTTAAGTTGTTTTTACACTTAGAGCCTAAGTGACCAAAGCAAACAGGTAGCTGAAAGGTTAAATAGATATGTGAAACACACACAAAGCATCCAAGATAGGTCAAACAACTGAATCAAACAATCAATATGAAAGACTATTTGAGGCTATTTTTCTATCTATTCTGTTGTTTTTCTGGTTTTTGTACAGCATTACCTGTACATACTTTGGGCCACTGTGGCCTTTCTTCAGTAGAAGCTTGATCATCTCATTTTAATTCTAATTAGATTTCTTTCAGCTTGAAATCTACAAAACTTTGGTAGGGCAATATGTACTGTAGAGAATGTACAGTAGGTATAGGTAGGTATTATTAAAGCACATGCCATTATGATTTTAAAACGAGCCGTCGATCAAATATATTTGGGCACATGTGATTTTAAGTGCTGTAGCTCCAAGTTGAGGGACTTTTTCAGTAGTTACTTGTTCAACTTGTTACTTGGTCTCTGAATCTTGTTCAGTTTGTCGTTTGAGAAATGAAGTTTATTTAAACAGACTGAAAACTACACTTTTTTATTAACAGTCCCCATTGAAAGCTGAAATGTTTGTTTTTTACGTTACTGCTTACCAGTAAAAGCTGCAGTGTTTGTTTTTCCCATTTATTTGAGACATTGGAAGATCCTTGCTGAGAATTAGTAGTAATTCAGTAATCCTGATGTGGAACTGCACGGTAAATACTGAGCAGACACTGACAATTAAAGAATAGAGTTCTAATGAATGTGGATAAATCCTCTTACAATTACCATCTGCTTTTTCTCTATTGTCCATTATGTCAAGACTTGAGCAGTTTAAAGCTGGCACTTCAGTAACATAACAAGCTTTCAAATTGCACAAAAGAAAAACATACAAAAGGAATGTGCTGTTTCAAGATGGCAGTTTAGGCCGTTACCTAGTAACTAAGTTGGTTAGTGACAATATCTGTCAGCTTCAGCTTATCAAATTACAATGATTGACTAAAATAATTTATCATTATTAAAAAGTATTAAAATGGTTGACCTTGTAGCCCTTACAGCCGTTAATCCACAACAAATTCTCCATTTTTCTTTTACTTTAAAGAGAAAATATTACAGTATAGCAGCAGTATGCAGGGCTGGAATTACACCAGGGCTTACGGGAAGCCCTATTTTATTGTATTTTTAATTTTATTTACTTCGCAAGTCACATACACACGCATATATATTAGTGCATGTAGCACTGTCAAAAATATGGTTACTACCAAAAAAAAAAAAAAAAAAACCCACTGCTACTACTGTATGCAACTTGTTTAATTAGAAACAGGAACGAAAAGTTATTTTAACAATCACAAAAAAGCTGCCAGAACTGAAGGAAACAGAACAGATCACCTGTGTTGTTTGGATGAGTTAATTAATTAAATTAAATGATTACTAAACACACAAAGCTGACAATGCTATTCTTTTCAAGAAACATCAGGAACCTTATTGAAAAAATAAATGTAACCTGAAAGTGGACTGTTTTTTGGGCTCCCCCTTAAAGTATCAGCTGAATGTCTTTAGGGGAGCTCCTCTGCCTTTTAGGCGATTTGAGCTCCCTTTAGCTCTCCCATAATTCGAACCCTGGCACCATACCATGCTATGGGTATAAAGAGAGAAAAAGGCATCGTGGGACCACCATCATTCCCTGATCTCAACCCTTCTAAAAACCTGTGGAGCATCCTTAAAGATGCACTGCAAAATTTTTGCAGTTTTCTCAGTGATGCGCCCCCTATCAACAGCTAAAGACCCATTTACGCTTCTTTACGTACATAATAGGTACGTCTGTTTCAAGCATTGTCAAACATCTCCACACTTCATACTTCCATGCGTCTTTTATGTTTATGGTTATGAAGTCACTTCATCCACTAGTAGGCAGTGCTGAGTTCAGAGTTCATTCTTACATTCTGAAGTCAGTTTCGGTCACCAGTTTGTGGCGGTAATGCTCCACTATAAAGTTGTTTGCAACCACCCAACATTTTGTACTGACTGTCATTTGCATTGATTATTTAGGAGAAACAAACAAAAACAGTATATGCAGAATGATTTGGAACACAGTGTTCTTTTCTATTCAATATCTTCACCTTATAAATTGTTGGTTTGATGTTGGAAAGATGTATCTGCTTCTTTAAATCCGAGAATACTACATTAAAATATTTGTTTATCATCTTTTCGTACTTGTAAGAAGAAACTACCAGAAAAGGATTATTACACTGAGCAGTAAATAAAACTCCATAGATTTTAATCAGCCTTGTTGCAGTTATTTTCAAGCAGGATCATTAAAGAGCAATCCTTAAACTAGCTTTGGCGTCTGCTTACTGGGTGACTGAGGGGGGTGATCTGTTCTGCTTTCTGAATATTTCAGAGCCCTTTGGCATTTCTTCAAGTAATGAGCCTGGATGAGTCTTTATGGCACCAGTCATTATGCTGAGAGTACGTAAATGGCAACCAAATTTTAGGCTGCAATGTTCCTACATAAACTTATATCATGAGGAGTTCCTGTGAGCTTATATGATTGGTGAGTAGGCAAAAAAGTACAGCAGTAGAGAGCAATGAAAGAAACTACTGAAGATTTGGTGAATTTAAGAGAAACAATAAACTTTTAATTGCATACAGGAAATGTAGTTATTATGCTTTTTCTTTCTGACACAATAAGAAAAGAAAGCTAAAATGGTAAAAACAAAGATATTCAATGACAGGTTACACATTTCAATCAATCTGTATTCAATTACAGATTAGAGTTTAGAATATAATTGCGATAAAAATTGAAGATGTGATTATGAGGCAGTGAAAAAGTGTTATCAGTACTGGTAAATAATTAAGTCTAATATGTGTGAAATTTAAGGCCGAAAAAATATTACTTATATTTATAAAATTTATGTCATCAAATTTTACAATCACTCATACATCAGCAATGCTGGAGGCAAGGAGGGTAAAGTGTCTAGCCCAAGGACACACTACAGATTGACTGGGGGAGCTAGATTCAAACCACCATCCTTCCAGATAATTGAACAACCTGCTCTGCCACCTGAGCCACTGCCGTCCAGATGCATCCAGATCTTCAGCTGATCCATCAGCTGTTCACTGAACCTTCATCAGAAATGGTCTCCATGGATGGGTGGCTGTCAAGAAGTTACTCCTAAGGAAGGGAAACGGGGAGAAAAGGCTGAGGTATTCCACATGACACAAGAACTGGACTGAAGATCAGTGGTAACAGGTCTGATGGAGGATGGATCCTCTGCAGAACCCAGACCTCAACATTACTGAGGCAGCGTGGGATCAACTTGACAGAGAGCAAAAAAAGAGCTTCAGAAAGTCCTTTAAGAAGCTTTTGGCAAGACACGTGCATTAAAGGCTGGTTAATGTGTTCTGTTGCAAGTTCATGAATTCTCACAACTCTTCAAAAAACGCTAAGTTAGTTATTTATGTATATATATATATATATATATATATTCTAATATTTTTCATATAAATCAAAATAAGTAAGTTGCAATTTAATGTTTTTTTCTTTTTAATTCTCCAATGACACTTTATGACACCATGTCTTGATTTACATATAAACAAGTTTATCTGAAATGCGTTGTTAATAGTGTGATTGGACCAAGTCTCACAGCCCTGTTTGGTATTCAGAGGGCAAAGTTAATCCTCTTCATTCCAGCTCTGGCCAGCCATCACTAATATGCAGCGTAGGGAACGCCTACTCTCTGCTCCATCCCTTTTTGTGACTAGTGATGAGGAATTATCGAGAATCAAAGATGGATTATCTTCTTCATGAAGGAACTGTTCAGGAGAGGAAGTGGGGAAAGAAAAACCAAACCCACTCAGAATAACATGCAGCAAGCAGAGGTCAGAAGAATTGATCAGTTTGACTCTACAAAAGTGTAATCAACTCATTAAATATCTCAGTCCTTTGTAAGCTGGGGAAATTTCCCTTCATGAGCGCCTACACAATGAAGCTTTGCAAGACCAGCAGGTTGGATTTAAACTTCATGGAAAGTTAGTTGTAAATATTGAGTTATTTCAGGGGATTTATCTGTCTGAGCAAAGATGGCATGCTAATGTGGCCTGACAAGAACTTTTCTAATAGTATTTCACAATAAAAAGGCAAATATCCAGCTGTGGTCACATGTTCTTGTTTGCCATAAATATCACCGTCAGGGTGTCAAACAGTAGCATGTGGCTGCAGTTTCAGTTTGCTAACAGCCAATGAGCATCTATTCATCAGACTGAGTTATGGAAATACTGATGGAAATTAGCTAATGTTTCCCTGGACCTGCTCATCATCCTCTGCCCACCCTGATGACAGATAAATCTTACAAGAGGTTCTGGATTCCCTCTTTTCTATGCTGGATGATTTCTGCAAGTTCTGAGTTCACCATCAGAGCAGATAACACCAGAGGTCATTCTCCGTTCTTCTTCTTCTTCTTTAAAGCAGCCCATCATCAGGTTTTAATGTGCACTAGTGTCTGACGAGATAACATCCACAGTATATTAAAAATGACCATTCAGATTCAATCCATGTGTTACTCAATGGATTGGAAAAAAGGGAAACACACACACACACACACACATACACACTGAGTGCTAATTAATTCAGGGGTCTTGTCATCTCTTTCCCTGTAGTTAATGAGCAGTTCCCATTTGCAGAGCAAGTAGCCGAACTGCTGGTAAGTGGCTGTGTAGGAAGGTGAGCAAAATTATAGCCCTCAACACAATTAGCACCATATAATGAAGAAATTCATGTAAAGTAGCTTCCCTGCCAAGATGCAAACCTTCAAAGGGACATAATTATCAAGCACAATCCCTTTTGTTTTTAGTCTTTTATAGTCTGCTGCATGTTTATGGTCCATTTCTGTCTTAGCACCACATAAGAACTTTCCATTGCAGGTCTGTTCATGTTTTACAGCATTTATACTGATTACAGTTACACAGATCTTAATGAAATCTTGATTCCTGATCAATGATTGCAAGCAGAAATACAAAAAGTGCTTCATCTTCTTTTCTGGTTGAGTTGACGGGAAAATTATTTATAGGCTGACAGTCATATAAAATATACTGAAATGGTAACAACAAGCGAGCATGTTAATACTTCCAGCAGGATTTATTTTTTGGGAAAAATTAGAATTGTAATTAGATGATATTCCAAATTTTGGTTTGTGATTAAAAAACGTCACAAAGTGCTTCTAGGGTGTTATCGGTTCATTTCTTGCTTAAGTGAACCGTTGGCTTCTGATAAGAAATTGCTGTTAATAGCATGATTTTCCAACTGGGGCTGGATAGCTGCCTCCATCAATAGGAGTTGATGGAGGCAGCCCTCACTGATCCCTGAGTGAGACGAATTACAGTATTCAAGGAGAGAATTGACAAAGTAATGCACAACATTTTGTTAAAGAAACTGACTGATTTTTGCCAAAAGATATAAGATTGAATGACATTTTTGACCTGAGCATCAAAACTAAAGTTAGAATCAAAAGTACTTCTAGATTTTGAGCAGGATGGGTTATAGTATCTGAAAGAGTGCCAAGAAAGACATATAGAGACAACAGAATTGACACAATGTGGGGCTCAAACAAAGTTGAATTCATCATTGAATTTAAGGACATTTCAGACCATCCATGATTTAATCTCAGAAAGAGAATTGCACAAAATTTAATTTTATCAATTTAGCTTGAAAGTTGTCATGCAAAGTTAGATACTGTATTTCATACATTTATTTGTTATAACTTTGATGATTATGACTTATGAAAACCCAAAAATCAACATACCAGAAAATTAAGAAGAATATTACATGAAATCAGTGGGAAAAAAAGGATTTTGAATTCAGAAATGCTGACCGCCTGAAGAGTATAGTCAAGCATATGAACTCAGAACTTGGTTTAAGCCCCTTTTGCATGAGTTACTGGCTCAATGCAGCGTGGCATGGATGTTATCAACCTGTGGCCCTGCTGGGAAGATCAGGATGCTTCAGCCTTCAACTCTTCTGCATTGCTTGGTCTCATGTGTCTCATCTTTCTCTTGGCAGCTCCATAGATTTTCTACAGGGTCAGGTCAGGAGAGTTTGCTGGCCAGTCAAGCCCAGTAATCCTTGGTCATTGAACCAGGTTCAGGTTCTTTTGGCAGGGTGGACAGGTACAAAATCCTGCTGGAAAATAAAGTCAGCATCTCCAAAAACTTTTCTGCTGAAGGAAGCATAAAGTGATCTAAAATCTCCTGGTAGACAGCTGCATTGACTCTGGACTTAATAAAGCCCAGTGGCCCAAGACCAGCAGATGACATGGCTCCTCAAATCAACGCAGACTGTGGAAACATCACGCTGCACTTTAAGTGTCTTGGATTGTTGTCTCTCCAGTCTTCCTCCAGATTCTGGGACCTGGATTTCCAAATAAGATGCAAAACTTGCTCTCATCAGAACCACTGCTTAACAGACCAGTGCATTTTTTCTTAAACCCAGATAAGACACTTCTGCTGTTGTGTTCAGGTGCGGCTTGACAAGAGGAATCCGACATTTGAAGTCCAGGTCCAGGATCCATCTGTGTGTGATGGCACAGCGAAGCACTAACTCCAGCCCCAGTCCCCACATTTCTGAATGGCCTTTTTCTAATGATCCTCTCCAGGCTGCGATCATCTCTGCTGGTTGTTCCATCTTTTTCTTCCACACTTTCCCCTTCCACTCAGCTTTTTATTTATGCGCTTTGCACTTTGAGAACATCCAACTTCTTTTGCTTTTGCCTTTTGAGGCTTTCCCTCTTTGTGGAGGGTGTCAACGATTTTCTGCACAACTGTCAGGTCAGCAACCTTCCCCATGATTGTAAATTCTACTGAAATAGACTGAGAGACCATTTAAATGCTCAGGAGTCCTTTTCAGGTGTTTTGGATTAATTAGTTGATTAGAGGCTACATCACTGAACCTTTCTTTTTGAACCTTTTCTGAGATTTTGATTTTATAAGCTGTAAGCCACAATCATCAAAATAATAACAAACATATGCTTTAAATATCTCACTTTGCATGTAATGAGTGTATATAATATATTAGTTTACTTAATGAAAAGATTACTGAGGCACTCAAGAAGATAGAAGATAAAAAGCCTTTATTAACTCATGGCTAATCTATTAAAAAACACATCCACGCGTTTCAGCCTAAGGGGCCTTCATCAGGGCGAGTGGCAAAATGTTTGTCTGGTAGCTTAATTCTTGAATATATAGACCAGGGCTACTCAATTCGGTCCTTCGAGGGCCCCAATCCAGCAGGTTTTCCATGTATCCCTGCACCAACACACCTGAGTCAAATTAGGTGGCTCTAACAGCCAATCAGGTTCTACACAATAACTCATTAATTTGACTGAGGTGTGTTGGTACAGGAATACATGGAAAACCTGCTGGATTGCGGCCCTCGTAGGACCGAATTGAGTAGCCCTGATATAGACAATCACCAGCAGCTGCTCTGTGTGGGCAGGTAAATGGTCACATGGTACCCGTGGCCTGCCAATGACAATCACAGTCAGATTCTTTAAACAAAAAACAGGTTAACACAGCATAATATAACAAGATTCAACAGATATGTATAGAAACATCATATATCAACTAAAAAAAAAAAAAAATATTGTTCATTTCTTCTTCAAGGAACCACAGATTAATCAATTACATTACAGGACCATTACAAAAAAGGAGAAAAATCCAGTTCCCCATTCAAACCTGGGTACTGTGTCGCTTTTAGTGTGTAGATCCAAAATGCCTCTCTTTGTAAGAGTTTTTTAAGTCTGTCTCCACCTCTGATTGGGTTTTCTATATGCTCTATTCCAGATACCTTCAATGAATTACAATTACCATGGTTAGCATCAAGATAGTGAACAGCCATAGGATATTGTAGGTTACCAGTTCTAATTGCATGTTTATGTTCAGCCAACCTTGCTTTTAATTTGCGCTTTGTTCTTTCGATGTAGAAGCAACCACATGGACATTCTAGTCTGTATACTACATATGAAGTATTGCAATTAATAAATGATTTAATGTCAAACTTACGACTGGATGATACGTCTGTAAAGTAGTTAGCATTAATCATGTTGCTACAGTGGTTGCAATGTCCACACTTGTGGTTACCTTTAATGGTAGACAGCCAAGTTTTTTGTTTTAAAGGGGCAAGGTGACTTTTAACCAGCTTATCATTTAAGGTTGGGGCTTTTCTGAAACTGATCGTTGGAGAGTCTGGATTAGCTTCTCTTAGGACACTGTCACTTTTCAATATATCCCAATTTCTTTTAACAATTTGTTTAATTTGATTAGCTTCATTGCTGTATTGGGTTACAAAGTATACTTGATTAGAGTTCAATTGATCTTTTTGTTTAGGGACCAGCAGCTGTTCTCTAGGGAGACTTTTAGCTTTATTAAAAGCTTTGAGTATAGTTTGTTGTTTATAACCTCTATTTTTAAATCTTTGGCTCATGTCTTGTGCATTGCTTTCAAACTCTTCTTCTGTATCGCATATACGTTTCAGCCTCTGAAACTGACCAAACGGACTATTATCAATTAGCCAAGGAGGATGGAAGCTGTCTGCTCTAAGAATGGTATTGCGATCTGTCGGTTTTCCTGTCAGTTTTTCTTTTTTCCATATTAGTTTACCTTTTTAAGTTGAATTACTAAAATGTAAAGCTGAGTGTCATCAGCATAAAACTGATCCTTTCCATTATGGTCCTGAATAAACTGGCCAAGAGGAAGCATGTAAATGGAGAACAAAAGGGGAGCAAGGACCGAGTGCTGTGGTTCACATTGCTGAGCTGAGCCACAGAAGAGATAAAATTATTCAGTGACAGAAATAGGTCTGTTAGAGACATATGAGCGTAATAAGCTGAGACTCAGAGTCTTGATTCCAACCTAAGGTTCTAAATGATGGAGGAGGATGCTGTGATCAACAGTATCCAAGGTGCCAATCAAATATAAGAAAATTACTGTAAAATCAGCCTTTTCTGTCTGTACTCAGCATGTCATTGGTCACCTTAACAGGTGCCAACTGTGTGCCATAGAGTGCTCTAAAACCAGACTAAAATCTATGTCCCCTTTAACCCTTCAGGCACCAGAGTTTAAAAAAAAATGTTAAATTTTGATATCAAGAATTTAACAAGCTGTATCTTGGAAGTTGGCAGAGATGACGGCATGTAGTAAATGAGAAAAATGTTGAATATGAACCAGGGTTATCATGGGAGTAAATTTAATCATCTCTTTTGTATATTGAACAAGAATTGGCAAATAGATGAGAAAGTACTTTATCAACAGCAAGAAAGTGTTTTGTGTGTGCTTTCTATGTAATCTGCTGTGTATCACTGACAGTGAGGGTATCCTAATCAGCTCAGCAGGGTGTCTTTCAAACTTGATTTTCCTCAAGAACTTTTAATAGACTATATACTGACAGGAAGGTCTTCTTCACCCCTGAAGGAGATGAAACAGAGTGAGTCATTCCCATTCAACTCGCTTTAAATAGTCTTCAGTACTGCTAATAATCCAAAAAGAGGTCAGAGACACAAGGTGAAGATCACAAGCTTCAGCTCTGTCATTAAAATCCTTGTGTGCTTTTTCAAAACACTGATCCTTACAGGCTTACTTCTCATTCGTGCTCAATTTTATACTAAAGATTTTGCAAATTACTAGGGCTAATCAGCTCTGAATGAGTATTGAAGCCAACCAGTGCTGCCAGCTGAACTTTGTCACCAGGCTTAATGATGCTTCAGACCTGTTGCCAGTGCCTTATTTTTTAAGCACACAATAAGACACACCTGTCTTTGCTTCCTCTGTTTCTTTCTGTTTTGTCAGTGGCAGTGTGCAATGTTGTTTGTTACACTTACACCCAACAAATCACATGAATAATAATAAAGTGTTTCTGCTGCTTATAACCAAAAAAATAAAAAAAAACTAAACTAAGGGTACAGGGTAACACAGTAGAATTGCTTTATATACTGTTACATGAATATGTGCTGCACTATGGATTAGGTTTGTAATCTGAGTATAATGAGTCATTTTCAGTGCTGCTCATATATGGGATGCAAATGGCCAATTATGTGAATGTTTGATGTAACTGGACTGCAAAATACACACCAACTGGCTGTTTTATTCAGTATGCCTTTCCAGAACCAGACTAGAGTCCCGTTTCCTTCAGAACCGCTTTAAGTATTGGTGCCATAGATCTAACAAGGTATTGGAAACATTCCTCAAAGGTTTTGCTCCATATTGACATGACAGCATCACACAGTTGCTGCAAATTTGTCGGCTGCATCCATGATGAGAATTTCCTGTTCCACCACATCCCAAAGCTGCTCCATTGGATTGAGATCTGGTGACTGTGGAGTCCAGTGAACTCATTGTCATGTTCAAGAAGCAGTTGGAGATGATTTGAGCTTTGTGACATGGTGCATTATCCTGCTGGAAGTAGCCATCAGAAGATGTTACACTGTTGTCATAAAGGGATGGACACAGTCAGCACCAAAACTCATGTAGGCTGTGCTGGTTAAACCAGGCCACGTTGGTACTAAGGTTTTTAAAGCCTGCAGCCAGCAGCCTGAACCATTAATACAAGGCAGAATGGATCCATCTTTTTATGATGGTTCCACCAAATTCTGAGCCTAGCATCTGTGGTGCTGAAATGGAGACTCATCAGACCAGGCAACGTTTCTCCATCTTCTATTGTCCAGTGTTGGTGAGTGTGTGTGAATTGTAGCCTCAGTTTCCTGTTCTTAGCTGACAGGAGGCACCCTGTGTGGTTTTCTGCTGCTGTAGCCCATCTGCTTCAAGGTTGGACGTATTGTGTGTTCAGAGATGCTGTTCTGCAGACCTTGGTTGGAACCTGTGCTTTTTTTCACTTTCTGTTGCCTTTCTGTGTCGACATATCTGCTCTTTAATGAAAAAGATTCAGTGGGTTACACCACTGGCTTGTCTGCATATCAAGCATTTCTGTTTGGGAGAGAAGAATCGGTCAGATTAGGAATAGAAGGGGTTAAGTGGAGCCGCAGCAGTGCGTTGAACAGTTATCAGGATTGATTGTATCCAATTAATTGCTTGTCTTGGTGACTGCTCTGTGGGTCAAAACGCATGCTGTTGCAGCAGCTGACATCATTACCTGACAGCTTACAAAAAGCTCACAGCGGGAAGTTTCTGTTATATAGCATGAAATGGAAGCTGAGTAAGGCATGATTTAGTGAGATGTAAAGATGTCTAATAATACATTCATGTCTTTAAAACTACTTCACATATTTTATAGTGCATCTATTCAGTTTGCTCACCAGGGGTTGTAAGGTTTTGAATGTAGTGCTTTTGAGAAGCTGCCTCAATAGTGACACTCCAGACATGTTTTCTGGTGTGCCATCTGTTAGCATGAGAAGTGAAAGCTGGAGCGGAGACTGGCAGGTGGAAAAATTCTTGCTGAGGCTTTAATTGGCTGAGACATGAAGACTCATAAGACAGGTAATGTAAAATGATGGAGGGCTTCTTTGCTATGCATATCTGAATGTTTCTGGAAACAGTGTGGCACCATTGACACATTATAGTTCTTAACTTGAAATGACACTTGCACATGAGCATGAAATCTTTGTGAGCTTTAGAGTCAGGAAAAGATGGGCGTCTTCCACCATTCTACTCGTAGACCCTCGAGGAACCACAAGTAAATCTGTAGTGTGAGAGTGCTCTGTTGAACATATATAAAACTATGAGATCTTTAAGATCCAATGGAGCCTGGTCACTCAGAGCTTTATATGTGAGTAGAAGAATTTTAAAGTCTATTCTGGATTCAACAGGAAGCCACTGAAGAGAAACTACAATTGGTGAAATATGATCTTTTTTGCTAATCTCATCATAACCCTGTGCAGCTTTTTGGATCTGCTGGAGACTTTTTAAAGCATTTTGATAGCCCAACAATAAGGTGTTGTAGTTGCCCAAACTTAAAATACCCAATGCATGGACTAGTTTTTCTGCATCACTCTGAGACAGAGTGTTGTAATTTAGGCAATATTACACTAGTGGAAGAATGAGGTCCAAGACATCTGCATTATATGTGAGTCAAAGGACAGAATCTGGTCAAAAATAACTCCAAGGTACCAAAGTAATGCCATCCAGAGCAGTTAGATAGCTAGACTGAGGTTGTTTTTCCTGAAAACACCCTCAGGCCTTTATGTTTAACCCTTGCACAATTAGACCGAACAGCTAAAGGATGACGTGCTTCATGACGTGACACCTGCGTATCGCCTATTGCTAACCATGTGCGGCAATTCTGAATTCAGGGCGGAGGTTTCAGTAGCTCAGTGCTTATAAACCGATACAATACATCCTTGAGGGTTTATTAGAGGAAGAGTTTTGGCGTGAATATTGCTGGTGATTAATTGATTAACAAAAATAAAAAGTGCGATTTAGGTAAGATTAGCGTTTCATTACATCTATACTTACATACATCTTACATACACTCTTAAATACACACACACACACACACACACACACACACACATTAAGTACACAAACAAAGGTTAGGTTAACATAATAGTGTGTAGTGAATGTGCGAGTGTTTGTGTAATAATCAGTGTTTATGATTATTATACAGTTTATTTATTGTTACACAGATTATTAGTGTGTTTATGTGTTGGTCTGTGTAGTGAGTGAGTGAGGGAATCTTGCAAAACCAAACACAATCTGTTATATACAACACTTAATGGTGGTAAGTCACATTATAACATAATTATATCATTAAGATATTTTAAAGGAAAACCTCTCAGATTTCAAAAATGCACATAGAACCATTATTGTTATACATTACTTACTGTTTCTTGACACGTTGTCCTTTATTTTCCAGGCAGATTCCATGTTGAAAGTTGGCCAGCAGATGTCACCATATTTTATTGTGTTATATAACACAGAACCATTTCAAGACACTTGCTTCATGTTGATTCAGTGGTTTAAAAAGATTCACTTTCTCCGTCTCCAAGTATATGCCATGAACCTTACTGGTTTTATGGGTCAAGTTAAAAGTATAAGTTGTTGCTCACTTAGTTAATGGATATATAACTGTCCCACAGAGTGGAGGGTTGTTTTATCGCATCAGCTTGTGATAAAAAAAAAAAAGCTACAACTCACTTGATGATCTCTGCAGGTCTTCCAAGGGTTTATAACAGTAAAGCTGCATTAATCCAACTATACTTTGCTTCAATTAGATTAAAACAGAAGAGGATGTTAAACCTAAACGAGAGTCTTCACCAGTAATTTTATTTCTCTTTTCCCACCTTAGTTAAACCAACTGTCATAGACGTTGACATATATGTGAACAGCATCGGACCGGTGTCTTCAATAAATATGGTGAGTAAAACTGTACTTGTTCACATGACATGTTTATGTAGATTTCTGAGGCAGAAGCTTTCTTCTTCAAGGTGCGATTTGTTTGCTGCTGTGAAAGGCAGTGTGTTCATGATAACTGGATGATTTGTTTTGTTTTTAACTGGCAACATTTAGGTAAATATTTCATTAATTTATTTTTGTCAGATGCTAAAAGCAAAAACTTGTGTAGGATGTAGCACTAAAGAAAACATGTTAAAGGCTAATTAAAATGCAATTAAATAGCAGGAATGCAAGAAAATATTTTTCTCTTTTCCAAGTTTTAATCTTGTCCACTGCAATTGCTTTAATATATGACAGTATTTTATCATTTTTATTTTCATTTAAACAAATAATAACCCATTAAGCCTTTAAAAAATGGCAGCTTTCTGTTTCTGTATAAATTGGTTATTCTTTGATCTCATCTCGTGCACAGTAACCCCTCAGTTCCACCAAAAGTGGAAGCTATGCAAAAGCGAAGCAGTGGAGCTGTTCTGATGCTTCGCGGCTGATTACAGCAACTCTAGTCAACCAGTGTGTTCCCACCAGGCCTGTCGCGCAGCATTTCTGAAGCATTTCTGCTGCCCTAAAAATACGCGGCTTTTCTATTTTGATGCTTGCCATTTGGAAATTTTGTCAGTCTAGAGCACAGTGGATCGTTCTGGCAGGAAGTCAGTCAAGGAAAGCATAGCAGATCCAATCAAATTAAATAGTTTATTTTAATCTTAAACATAAACATTAAGTCATAACTGGCATCACAGGCGCTAAGCCATCAGGAGAGAAAGGGTCTCACTTAGTATTTGATACTTGACACCATGGATGACAAGATGTTTATCTTGGAGGTGGAAAGTCCCACCACTTTGTATGACACTACACATCCCTATTATAAAGATGTGACTATAAAGCATGTCGGACTGGCCGAGTAACCTTTGGCTAGCTTATTGTTCTCTTTAAATGCCCATAAGTGCACCAACTAACGCACAGTGTTGCAACTCTTGCATGAATAAGTGAACTGGAGAATCCAGCAGTAGCAGAAACACGCTACTGGTGGGACAGGGTGCCCGGCGGAAAGCTCAGCGTAGCTGCTCCGCTTCACCTTCGTGGCAGTTCTGCCTTCGGTGGAACAGAGGAATTAGACTGGTTTTAAACCATAAAAGAACAATGAAATTAAATACATTTGGACAGTTCAGGGTCATCTGTAGCTCACCTGTTGTCTGTTAAACCCCTTTTATAGACATATATTTCTTAGAAAGATGCCAAAACTGTTTTGACTGTTTTGGGCATCTGGCATAATTGACTGATTCATATTTCATTGGGATATCTATTATTTAATATGAAGGTGGCCCACACCGGGCTCAAAAGTA
This sequence comes from Melanotaenia boesemani, assembly GCF_017639745.1. NCBI lineage: Eukaryota > Metazoa > Chordata > Actinopteri > Atheriniformes > Melanotaeniidae > Melanotaenia > Melanotaenia boesemani. The sequence goes on along the minus strand of NC_055695.1, from coordinate 29,154,830 downwards.
GGCTAATTTCAGAGCTAATGCTAGCACTGAGCCAAAATAAGCTCGGTGGTAATGCAACCATTAATATTATACACAAACATGAGTTCAAATAAAACTGAAGTCAAATTGCATCTGACACATTTTAACATTTTATGTTGCTCAACTTGCCAAGGATGTAACCGCTGGAACTGTAGAAAACATGAGATTTATCCAGTTTCACATGAAGCATTGCTAGTTTGATGGACTCATGTCTGAGCTAAAACAGCATGGAGGCAACAGTGTTGGATAAAGGAAGTCAAAATATCAACACAATTAACTTAACAGTGTTACTAGACAAGTAAAATATTTTGATGCTAGCTCATGTGCAGAGGTGAGTAGTTAGAAATTGTATTCACATTAGAGTAGTTACTTCGGAATAACAATAATCAAGCAGAAGTAAAAAGTAATCATCCAAAAAGTTACTCAAGCAAGAGTAAAAAATGTATTTGATACCATTTGATTGAAATATTTTTTTTTTTTTTTTACAAATGATATAAACTATTAAAAAAATATTAAATATAATGTACAACCCCCCTGGTTTTCTCAAACTTCCTGAGAGGCTTTGTCTGCGATGGGGCGGGTCTTGCATGCAGTGGTGTCCATATCTTTATGTGTAATGTACAAATGGCTCAGTTATTTCATACTTCACTAGAAACTTAATCCGGAGCGGGGTTGTACATGCAGCGGTCTTTATATATCACATGTCATCTGTTCGATCTTGTTAAACCTTATGCATCAGCAGAAATCACAGCTGTAGTGATCTGTTTTTAACCATAGCCTCGTGATTCTTGTAACCTTCCTAACAATGATTGGGCTGAAGTTGGACCCTGATAACTAGTTTGATATCTGCTGAACAAAAACCTCTGGGGCATGGCTGGGTACGTTCAGAAAGTGTATTTTCCCATCTAGTACTCCTGCAACAAGCTCTTGGAAAATGGATTTGCCACACAGGATAAATGAAGCCATGAAGCTGATGTGGCTTTAAAGAGAGGAAACAACTTACAGAATACCATGACATTTTGGGAGATGGCCCATTGTGTCACTGTTGAAACTGAAAGTGTTTCTGATTGTTGACTGAATGCCAAGTACTTGCCTTCCTGGTGTTGAATCCGGGTTAAGGCTAAGAGGTCCAGCAGTGACCACATTTTCTAAAAGAGATACAATTTGGTTTCATTTCAACTTGTGCAAACATAAACCTGCCCATTTGCATAGCCCTTGTACTTCTTTAATCAGCTTCTCTGCCTCTCTGACTGATGAATCACTGGTTATTCCAACATAAAAGTGTCTCTCAGTGATAGCTGATGCTGACAGATAGTCTACCTTGTGTTGTCTCCTAGATACTTAAGGCCAAAGTTGGCACATCCAGGATGGAAGCCATCACAAAAGAGGGGACCTCCTATGCTATACTTTGGTTTCTGTTTCCAACTGAGTATGCTGCCTGTCAGGGCCGTGCAGAGATCGTTGGAGGGACAGGTGCTCAAAGTTAAAAAGGAGCACATGGAGCACAAATTTGAAACACCAAACAGAAACTCACCTTACAATTAAATTGGTTGAATTGCAGCAACCCACAGTCATAAAAAATGTAATATGGAATAACAACGGGTACTTCGGCTTCCTCCCACCGTCCAAAGACATGCATGTTAGGTTAATTGATGACTCTAAATTCTCCCTAGGAGTGAGTGTGTGTGTGAATGGTTGTTTGTCCCACTGGAAAAATCTGATTTCAAAAAACACATTTATGCCAAGAGTAGAAAAGGAGCGTTTTAAAAGTTCAGAGGAATAAAGCACAAGCCTACCCTAACCCACAGATTAGCCTACCCTAACCCACAGACTTAAATTGTCAATTGTTTTACCCATAAAATTAGTCTTACATATATAGGTGGATTTCAGATTGAAAGGCAAATGTATTTACAGTTACAATATTGTAGGTGGATAAGTAATATAAAGTATGAATGCCCAGCATCCACACAAATTTCGTACCTTCCACTGACTAACATCACCTACTTGATATAAATAGCATGTCCTGTTTTTAGTGCTTTTAGGCTTAACAATAGTGGATCCTAGCCAAACCCATTGCTCTGAAAGAGGACATAGGCAGTTTTTTTAAGGAAAAAGTTGGTTGCTCGGTAAACATTGGTACTGATATATAAGAACAGACAACTTGAAACTGCCAAGAGTGACTTGGGTGCTTTTAGCACTGGGCTCTTCATATAGGAACAAAAAAGAAGCCTGACATACTTTTCCCCTCAGCACACTGTGGGGTTAAGTCGCTGGCTATACCTTAGGAGAGATGTGTCCAGAGTCAGACACGCACACACACCTAACTTCGTCACTCATATTGCAAGAATACACGATGCACGAGCAAATACCGCTGCAAAACCTGCTCACCGGACCAGCAGCTGTTTACTTCCTTCCTCGGTTTCTAGACTACTGTCTCTAGCTGCTTCTCTGCAGGACGGCACGTCAGGGCAGTGAGTGGATCACATGACCTACTGTTACCGACTGAAGGCAGATCTAAATTATTATTATTTTGTTTCATTTGTTATTTTGGGCCACACCGGCAGACTTTAACACAAAACACACATGCAACAAAGGACATCAAGGGGCAAAGGAGCACTTGCTCCAGAAGAGGTGTGCGTCGAGCCTCCACAGACCTACGCAAAGCATACGGGTGACTCAATAACCAACCTTACGCAGACACAATGCAATTATAAATCTAGCTTAAGGTTTTTAACTCATCAGTGGCTGGAGGTATTGGCATTATTATACTACAAAAAGGTACTTGTTCATTTTGGGTGATGCTGCTGTGGGACTTTTATCACTGCTGCACAAAGACCCATACTTCAATGATAAAAAGGAAACATGCTTTGATCCAGATCATCAGTTTGATCAATTTCTGCATCAAAATAGTCTGTTTAACATCAGTCATCACATCTGGTGGTTTTATCATCATCATGGACACAGTTGGTGAGATTCTGCTGTATGAATTTTACATTATGATCTAGAACAGTGGTTCCCAACCTACTTTGCTTGGGGACCCCCTTCATGCAAACCACCCCGTGCTGAAACCATCCTTGCTTTTTGCTTTCTAAAGTGAGATTCTCACCATAAATAATGTATTCTGGCTGAGCCCCATCCTTTGATAAAGCTAAAGTTAAATTAACTACAGCCTTACTTTTTTTCTTAAAATAGGTACAATGTATGGACATTAATCACAAAGGCTCTGAATGTTCAAAGCCTTCGGGACCCTCTGTTCTATTTGGTGGACCCCCTTGGGGGGGTCCTAGACCCCAAGTTGGGAAACACTGATCCAGAACATGGTAGAGATGATGCAGAACAACATAAAGAAGTACATTACATGCTGCATTTACTGATCCTGGGATATCTGACGTTTACCCAAGTGAAGGTCAGTTAACAGCATTGTCTTTTATTGTTGATACATTACAGTAAAAACGGGTAAATTTCAGACATTGTCACGAATGCTGATTAATCATAATTAATTAATTTGTAAGCTGTGATTAATCTGATTAAAAATTCTTTGCATTTGACAGCCCTAAATATTGTTCCATTCACTCATATTGCCCCCTTCACATACACACACACACACACACACACACACACACACACACACACACACACAATGGGAAATACTCTTAAAATTAAAAAGATTTTTTCTTATTCTTATTTTCTTATTTTTTACCTTCCCTCATCCTTTGGCAAATGTTTATTAAAGAAATACCCAGTGGTGAATAAATAAATAAAAAGTTTTTTTACTTTTCATATCTACCATGAAGATGAATCACAGCTATCTTATTTGTGTTTATTTTTCACATCATAGATTTCTGTTCCAACTTTATTTTCATTTGAACTTGAAGAATTTATTTTCACTTCATGTTCTTTTTTTTTTAATTATTTTTACATCTTTGCTCATGAAATTTTATAGCCAACCCCTTCGTTTATGGTCATCTTTTTTGGGTCTCTGTTGAGGGGTGATGGTGATGCTGTTGCCGTTGCAGGAACGGAGGGAACACATTCACTTTGGGCTGCTTCTTGTCCGCTGTTAAAATTCCCTTCCTGTGGGAAAATCTCTCTACCACCTGTCTAATGAGTAGATACTTGAAATTACTTGAGATGTGATTTTTAAACTTAACAAGGTGTAGACTTCAAATTGTTTCCTCTTTGTTTTCTGTCCTGCAGTTAATCTCAGGCTCAGTTAGTTGAAAGAACAGTTTCACATAACAATATACAATGCAACACGTTCCCTTTAGATTGTGTGGAGGTATGTCAGATTTTCATTTGTGCTTTGAAATTAAGTTCTGTTTTATTTTGTTTATTTCCTGCTTTGCTCTGCATAAGGCAAATGATGTAGCTTAATATAAACTTCCAAACTGAAAAGCCTGTCAGAACGAAGCAGGTTCTCTAAGTAGACAGTACAGTACATGCCATGTTATATGTTAATCAATAAGTGAAAGGGTCCTGTAGATGTAAAATTGTGTGTGTGTGTGTAATTAAATTCACACCAATCTGAAGTTTTTATCCACTTCACGGATTTCATCAAAGCCTGAATTGACAAACAAGCAGTGTACACATCCTCTGAAAAGAAATGACAAACCTTAAAAGAGCGACTTGACTATATCAAGGGGAGCTTGGCTTCCCTGAAAGGCAGAGGAGCTCCCCTACAGAGATACTTTAGGGGGAGCCCTAAAAATCTTCAAAAACGACGCGGATGATCCGTTCTGTTTCCTTCAGCACGCGCACAGCAGCATTGTTTGTCTGTTGTCTGTCTGCTCCACCTGATGTGCTTCTTTTTGTGGTTAAAGAACTCTCTGTTGCTGTTTCTGATTAAACAAGCTGCATTCAGCAGTTTTTTTAATAGTAACCATGTTTCTGACTGCACTACGTGCACTAATATAAATGTGTGTGCACGTGACTTGTGAAGTCGCGGTGCATGTGCGAAAATAAGGCTCCTCCAAAAGCCCCAGTGTGAGTCAAGCCCTGTATATATATATATATATATATATACATATAATCATATAACTACAGTATATATATAAATATATATACACACATATATATAGGAGAGTCAGTACTTGGGTAGAGTGATCCACTCAAATCATGGCTGTGTCTGATATAAATATGCAGAATAAAAAACAGAAACTGTCATGTTAAGGTGAACATTAATTGTTAAAAAGCTCTTTTGCCTTGTGTAGACAGCTGTCAGAGGTCTCAGTCTAAATAATCAGAAAGCCAACTTTAAGTCTATTTAAAACAGGCCAAGAATGGAGAAAATCATGTTTTTAAGTAACTTTAGCCTCCTACGCCCATGTATTCTGTGTAGCATCAAGGAAGGAGCATGCACTGAACAGGTGGGGTTCCTCCTGTATTTGAAAGTTGCAGTGGAACTACAAGTGTTTCAATAATGTAAGAAAATAGGTAGTTTCTCTCCCTTGCTTTGTGTGTGTGTGTGATCCATACAGTCTGTATCAAGGATGTGCACCTTTTGTTACATCACATAACCCAGTAAGACTTAATCCCCTTTAAATAGTTAAATATTCCAGCTTCAGCAAACCTTAGCCCTCCAGAAGAAGGTCCTGATGAATGAAAAAGTTTTTTTTTGCCTTTTTTCTGCCTATAATGAGGACATAAGGTGAGACTTCAAGCCAGCCAAGGAGTCTGACAAGATCTCTCTAAGGACAGGGCAGATACAGTATGTACTATGTGCCTTTTCACTGTATTAGCATTAAGTGCCAGCATCACACTGAAGAGCTGGAGATGCATACACTGCCCTAGTTTACAGTATGTGGTGCAGTGCACAGTACTGGATGTTTTAACAGGAACTGAAGGAAACAAGAACAGAACTGAAAAGAGGGAGGAAACAATGCCAGTTATGTGCTTGTAAAGCAGTGGTTGTACCTCTTCTGAATGTGTGAGACCTGAAAAACGTGGTCACAGTTCTGCTGTTACTTCAAGTTTCCAGCAAAAACTCATTCATTACAAAATAAAAAGTATGAAACATAGAGCAAAAATAAAAACCCTACAGGAATGAAGAGCAAGAAGATTAAGTGTATTTATTGACCTTTCATTTGCAGCCAATATGAAAATATGGTGATGTGCTGAATCTTATTAAGCTCATAGTGTGACATAGTGTGGAACAAGGTTCTTTTAGAATTTTTTTCACCTAAAAAAAACCCATTAATAAAGCTTTATTTGCATAAACGGACAGGAAGGTCAAAGGAATATGCATCTGCTTGCTTCTCTCAGGAATGAAAATCTGCACCAGGGCAGGCACCACAGAGCAGCAGTGTCATCCTGGTAAGGAGGTTTTTCCCTGACTGCTTCACATTTCTACTGGATTTTCCTCCTTGGGCAGGATAGGAAGAAGGGAAGGGGTTTTGGGAGATGGGAGGAAGGGAGGGTGGTACGGGGGGTTTAAGGCCCTGGTTGGGGTGCCTGACTTTGGCATCGGGGTAGGTGGCTGTCCGGGGGGACCTGGTCCTCCTGGGCATTGGGGGGGACTATGCCTTGGGGTATGGGTTGCTCTTGGGCTCCTAGGGCTCTGGGCACTGTGCTCTGTCAATCTCTGGGGGGGCAGTGCCTAGCGGGGTTGGTGGAGGCCATCACTGATCACCATTCATTCCTGTTATTTACATGCTGAGACAGTCACTGTGTCATGTTGTGGGTTTAATCACCAAAACTTATGTTCATGTTTTTCTTTGTGTTTATGTTTTTGTCTTATAACGACTATTATTATGTCTTTTTTTTCTACTGCTTGTCTGTCTTCTTAGGTGCTTCTTATGATTGTCAGTTTATTTGATGTTGCAGGTGTTTGTTTTTTTTTTTTTTTAGTTTTGTTTTTTGGTTCCTTTACAGGTGTAGCAGCTGGTTGTCTGTTTTAGATTGAACAGCTGATCTTGTTACCATATATGTGGTATAGCCTTGTCTTTTTTCCCTCTCTCTCTCTTCTCTTCATTCTCTGTTTTTCTTTCATTGTCTTTCATTCAAGAAAGAAAGTCATTGAAAGACAATGTCTTTCTTAGTTTTGGGAGAGCCCCCCAAGGGGGCATGTTAATTTA